>NC_088388.1:95326666-95983333 GCF_037993035.2 Macaca fascicularis | reverse complement strand
TCCTGATGGCATTTTATGACATTACTTTGCTGCCAACTACCAAATTCAAAGTTTTGATAGTACGTGTCAGACAGACATGATCTGCCAGCATGCATTATTCCTCCCTACTGATTAATCTCTAAAGATAAAATGAACACTTAAAGCCATGGGATTCTCCAAATCCAAAAGTGAACAAGGCTCCAAAAAGTTAAAACAGTCTGCAATGTGTTTCAAAATCCTCTGTCTCAGCTGTGCCGTACAAGTTGTGAGACATGCCTCTTGTTAGCTAAAATTTGAGAATTCATCTCTGTTTTAGTGACTTTCTTTTTACTTTCTATTTCTTTGCCCTATGTATCTCCTTCTTATTGGTGTTTCATCTCCAAATAATAACTTTCTTCTGACTGAGATGGGCTACTCATGTATGGTAACTAGTAACAGATTACTGGTAGAGGTTTCTCTTGTGTGAGCATAAATGGCCACATCAGACACAAATATATTCTTGCATGTCACTATTTGGTGAAAACTGATAACTTTGATCCCATTCTTTTAAAACTATGCGCTAGATTTCAGATATATGAAATCATCAACAATTTTGTCCCACTAAATATTTAATAGAGATACCATGTATCTACGATACTTAATATTTAGAATTTATTAAGGCAAACAAGTGGATAGGAAATTATCAATAACATACTTGAGTAGTGGACTAGTTATAAATGCATCTGAATCTATATCAGAACAATAACCAAGAGGGACCGCTGGAACTATGTGAAATCAGAGTAACACAGTACCCAATGCCCATACCACCACATCTTGCTTTAGCAGAAGTCAAATATGAACTGTGTAATTCTGTGTTGTCCTGGAGAGATCCTCTTTTCTGCTCCCCTTCAACACCCTGGCCTGGCATTCATACCATTGCTTTGAGATGATTAACATCAATTATATCATGCCTTTGTCCTTATTTTCATGAGTCACTTTAAAACCAAAAAACGACAACAAAAACCTTTTATCTCCCAAAGCAGACCTCATCACCACATTCTAATCCTATCATATGTTGTTATAGTATTTTTTTTAAAGCCTATCTCCCACCACTCTCTACTTCCAAAAATCCCCTCACTGTATCCAATGAAACCCATTATCATTCATCAGAAAAAATCCTGTATATCTTTAACCTCTACTCCGAATATTTCCTGTGTTTTCTTGCTTTTATGGAAACCAGTTTTTCTTAGAGCACTTTTTTTCCTTGTCAGTCTTTTCAAGTGGGGAAAGCCTATACTCCTCTGCTCTACGTGGGAGACAGATGTGCCCCGTGATCTTCATTGTCAATTTCAAACCATCCTTAAAATCCCACAAACTTTGAATCTTATTCCATAAGACCATAACACTCTTTACTCCTTTTTATCATAATCTATGGGAAATAAATGTGAAAATTCTAAACCCTCCAACTGGCTGAATGGGTTATCTCTTGGCCATGGGGACCCCCCGAATAAGCTTGGTCGGCCCTGAAAGGGGTTAAGAGGTCAGACATGCCCTCTTACAGCCCTTCCCTTGCTAACCACTACTAGTCTTTCTTCTAAACAGAAAGCAGTCCTTTCAAAAGACTCCACAACCAATATCAACCAACTTTCTGACATTACACCTCCTTTTTTCCCTGATAAGAGACCATCAATCATGGAGTGGTTCTGGTCAGATTATGAACAACATGCAATAAAGGTTTTCATGTCCTCCACTTCACTGTTTGATGTTAGAAGGCTGAAAACTGCACCCTTGGATCATGCTAATGCTGCCATTATTATTATTATTATTTGTACCTGAGGCCCATGAAAGAGCATAAAGCCCAATTGTGCATGTGCACATTTCACCTTTAATAAATATTCATGATTCTTCCTATAGCTTACTGAATATGTATGTTCAGCCACTCAGCTCAGCATAAATTCCTCCAAGTGTTTGTCTCTGGCTTCTACACACAGGCCACACTTTCTAGCCTGTCAGAATGGCCACCCTGCAGGCTATAAGCCTTTATGAGAAATAAAGCTCACTTTTCCAAATCTATGACCCTCATCTTTCTTCAATTGACACCTATAAACCCCTGGTGCTCACCTCCTTGTGCCTATAAGCTTCTAGATCCTGATTGGCACTTTCTTTTATACCAGCCTTCTAGAATCTGCTATCCATTGATCCCAATATTTTATTTTTCTGTCCCTAAACCTCATTCTACATTTATTTCTCATTTTAATCCCCTTAAATTTCATTGTTCATCATTAAAATTACTTCCTTATATATACCATGAACTCCTTCATTTTTCCTTTACTCCTTAATTGCTTGAGAAAAATCCATACTGCAAATACATCTATTGATCCACACTACACAACTGCACCTCCTCAGCTGAACATAGTTGGCAGAAAACACAACCACACACTAATACCTCTTTACATTCATGATTATGATCTTATTCTGAAGAACAGTACAGTCATGTGCCACATAACATTTCAGTCAAGATAAATGATATACAACAGTGATCATATATGATTGCAATGGAGTCAAAAAATTCCTGTTGCCTAGTGACATCCGTTGTAGCCATCATAACATCACAGCACAATGCATTACTCACTTGTTTGTGGTGGTACTGCAGCCCACCAAGCCCGAGCACCCCACCACCACCCACCCTCCGGCACCTTCCCCCCACCCCTCCCCCCCACCCGCGGCATGGGCTCTTGCATGGCCAGAGCCTCCCTGACTAGCGCCACCCCCTGAGCAGCAGGCACAGGTCCCACCAACCGCCCAAGGGTTGAGGAGTGAGGCCGCACTGTGTGGGACTGGCAGGCAGCTCCACCTGCAGCCCCCCTGCCAGATCCACTAGGTGAAGCCAGCTGGGCTCCTGAGTCTAGTGGGGACTTGGAGAACCTTTATGTCTAGCTAAGGGATTGTACCTACACCAATCAGCACCCTGTGTCTAGCTCAAGGTTTGTAAATACACCAATCAGTACTCTGTATCTAGCTAACCTAGTGGGGACTGGGAGATCTTTTCTGTCTAGCACTCTGTGTTTAGCTAACAGATTGTAAACGCACCAATCAGCACTCTGTGTCTAGCTCAAGGATTTTAATTGTAAATACACCAATCAGTACTCTGTGTCTAGCTCAAGGTATGTAAATACATCAATCAGCACCCTGTCAAAATGGACCAATCAGCTCTCCGTAAAATGGATCAATCAGCTCTCTGTAAAATGGACCAATCAGTAGGATGTGGGTGGAGCCAGATAAGGGAATAAAAGCAGGCTGCCCCCATGGGTACACTTCCACATTGTGGCAGCTTTGTTTTTTCACTCTTTACAATAAATCTTGCTACTGCTTACTCTTTGGGTCCACCAGCCTTTATGCGCTGTAACACTCACTGTGAAGGTCTGCAGCTTGACTTCTGAAGCCAGCGAGACCACAAACCCACCAGAAGGCAGAAACTGCAGACACATCTGAACATCTGAAGGAACAAACTCTGGACACACCATTTTTAAGAACTGTAACACTCACTGCCAGGGCCCGTGGCTTCATTCTTGAAGTCGGTGAGACCAAGAATCCACCAATTCCAGACACAGTACTACTATAAACAAACCTACTGCACTGACAGTCATATAAAAGTACATACAATTATGTACAGTATTTAATACTTGATAACAATAATAATTATGTTAACAGCTCATGTATTTACTATATTATAATTTTTAATTGTTATTTTAAAGGGCACATCTTCTACTCAAGGGTAAAAAAAAACTAACTGTAAAATAGCGTCAGGCAGGTCCTTCAGGATGTGTTCCAGAAGAATGCATTGTTATCATAGGAGATGACAGCTCCATGCATATTATTGTCCTTCAATACTTTTGCATGGAACAAGTTGTGGTGGCAGAAGATAATGATACTGATGATTCCAACTTTGTGTAGACCTACGATAATGTGTGGGCTTGGGTCCTAGTTTTTACCAAAGTTTAAAAAGTAAAATAATAAATTTTAAACATAGAAAAATTACATAGAATAAAAATATAAAGAAATTGTTTTTATAGCTATGCAATGCTTTTTGTGTTTTGTGTTAATTTTTGTGGACACAGGTGTATATATTTATGGGGGACAAGATATATTTTGATACAGGCATATAATATGTAATAATCACATCAGAGTAAATAAAGTATCCATCACCTCAATAATTTATCCTTTCTTTGTGTTACAAACAATCCAACTATACTCTTTTAGTTATTTTAAACTGTACAATAAATTATTGTTGACTCTAGTGACACTGTTGTGTTATCAAATGCTAGATCTTATTCAGTCTATCTAATTATATTTTTGTACCTGTTAATTATCCCCACTTCTCCCTACCCCACTACCCCTCCCAGCCTCTGGGAACTATCATTCTACTACCTATCTCCATTAGTTCAATTGTTTCAATATTTTTAGCTGCCTCAAATGAGTGAGAACATGTGAAATTTGTCTTTCTGTGCTTGGATTACTTCATTTAACAAAATGACCTTCAGTTCCATCCATGTTGCAAATGACAGGATCTCATTCTTATTATGACTCCATTATGTGTTTGTATACCATTTTCTTTATGCATTTGTTTGTTGGTAGATATTTAGATTGCTTGCAAATATTGACTATTGCAAATAGTGCTACAATAAACATGGAAATGCAGGCATCTCTTCCATAAACTGATTTTCTTTTGGGGTAGCATATACCTAGCAGCTGAATTGCTGGATCATATGGTAGTTCTATTTTCAGTATTTTGAGGAATCTCCAAATTGTTCTATATAGTGGTAGTACAAATTTACGTTCCTACTAACAGTGTAAAATTGTTCTATTTTCTTCACATCCTCACCATAATTTGCTATTGTCTGTCTTTTGACAAAAGCCATTTTAGTTGGGGTGACTCACACCAGTGTGTCCTGTATGTGAGACATGGAGGCAAAGGATATTATTTTGGAGCTTTAAGATTTAATGACTGACCTGCTGTGTTTCTAACTTGCATGGGGCCTGTCACTCCTTTCTTTTGGCCAATTTCTCCCTTTTGGAACAGGAGTATTTACCCAATGCTTATATCTCCATTGTATCTTGGAAATAACTAGGTTTTTTTTTTTTTTAATTTTACAGGCTCACAGGCAGAAGGGACTAGCCTTGTTTCAGATCAGACTTTGGACTTTGGACGTTTGAGATAATACTAGAATGAGTTAAGACTTTGGGGGGACTGTTGGGAAGGCATGATTGCATTTTGACATGTGAGAAGGATATGAGATTTGGGGCCAGGGCAGAGTAATGTGGTTTGGATCTGTGAAGGGAGCCAGTGGCAGAATAATGTGGTTTGTATCTGTGGGCATGAGAAGGGGCCAGGGGCAGAATAATGTGATTTGGATCTATGTATCTGCCCAAATCTCATGTAAAATTGTGATCCCCCATGTTGGAGGTGGGGCCTGGTGCAAGGTGATTTAATCATAGAGGAGATTTCTGAAGAATGGTTTAGTGCCATCCTGTTGGTGCTTTCCTCACGATAGTGAGTGAGTTCTCATAAAATCTGGTTATTTAAAAGTGTGTAGAACCTCTCCCTACTTTGCTCCTTCTCTGGCCATGTAATGTGTCTGCTCCCCTTTTGCCTTACACCATGATTGGAAGTTTCTTGACACCTCTCCAGAAGCCAAGCAGATGCCAGCATCATGCTTCCTGCATAGCATGAAGAATCATGAGCCAACTACACCTCCTTTTAAAAAAAACAAATTACCGAGTCACAGGTATTTCTTTATAGCAATGAAAGAATACACTTACACAAAGAGTCAGGTATTTATGTTAGTCTTCATACTCTGGGCTTGTTTATACCTATCCGTTTTTGTGATGACTTTCTAGATATTTGAAGAAACTTGGGTATTGTGATGTAAGTCTTTGAACACTCCAGCTTCATTTGCTTTAGGGGGCATCCCAAGCCCAGTAATTTGCCAGCTCTAGCACACTCATAGACATACCACCTTGGTGGTCTTAGCAAGCTCTGAAAGAACTCCCTAGATTACCAGGTAGACCTTTGTTTTCCTTTCCTTACATTCCCCCAAAGAGTCTCTCTCTGTGTGTGTGCTTATCTGCCTGGTGTTGGGGATGGGTGATGGAGGCATGCCCTTGGCCACAGCCACTGGGACTGTGCTGGGTCCCACCTGAAGCAAGTACAGTACTGAATCTCACCTAAAGCCCACAGTGACCACTGCCTGTCTACTGCCTATGTTCACCCAAGGCCTAAGGGCTCTTCAGTCAGCTTGTGGTGGATGCTGCCAGTCCTGAGTCTCTCCCTTCAGGGCCGTGGGCACTGCCCTGGCCCAGGGAAGGTCCAGCAATGCTGTCTAGGAGACAAGGCCTAGAATCAGTGACCCTAGGAGCCTGCTTGGTGCTCTACCCCACTGTGGTGAAGTTAGTGCCCAAGCCACAAAACTAAGTTCTCTTTACTCTTTCCTCTCCTTTCATCAAGCAGAAGGTGTTTCTCCCCATAGCCCCTACAGCTGAGAATGTGCTGGGTCACCCTTGAAGCCAGAAGTCCTCTGAATTTCAACCAATGCTCACGACAAGTACTGCCTGGCTACCAATGCCGATTATTCAGAGCCCAAGTGCTCTTTATTCAGTAGGTGCTAAATCCTGTCAGGACTGCGTTCTTCCCTTGAAGAAAGTGGGTTCCATTCTGGCCCAGCGTGTGCTTAGAAATCTCATGGAGGAGCTAAGGCATGGAAAGGGGGCCTCTGGACTCTGCCTGGTGCCCTATTTTATTGTGACCGAGCTGGTATCCAAGTTGCAAGACGAAATCCTCTTTACTCTTCTTTCCTCAGAGAGAAGGAGTCTCCCAGGGCTATGAGCTGCTCTGTCTGTGGTTGGGGGAGGGGTAACGCAAGCACTCCCTAGAATGCCTCAGCTGGTGTCTCACTAGGTTGTATGCACCACAAGTCCACTGGTTCTGAGACTAACACAGCACCAGGACGGCGCCAGGAATTGTAGTCCTCGTGACCTAGACTGCCTGCCAAGTTTATTTTGAACCCCAGAACGCTTTAGCCTGCCATGGAAGGGCTTGTCAAAACTCAGGTTTCTGCTGAGGGATGGGTGAGGAGTAGTGTAGGTGATTCAAGACTTTCTTTCCTGTTCTCTTCAGTGCCTCTTGCGTTGATACGATGTTAAAAGGTACTATGATAATTCACTTGATTTTTGGTACTTATGAAGGTGACTTTTTGTGTAGAAAGTTGCTTAATTGGGGCCGGGCGCGGTGGCTCAAGCCTGTAATCCCAGCACTTTGGGAGGCCGAGGCGGGTGGATCACGAGGTCAGGAGATCGAGACTATCCTGGCTAACATGGTGAAACCCCGTCTCTACTAAAAATACAAAAAACTAGCCGGGCGTGGTGGCGGGCGCCTGTAGTCTCAGCTACTTGGGAGGCTGAGGCGGGAGAATGGCGTGAACCCAGGAGGCGGAGCTTGCAGTGAGCCGAGATCACACCACTGCACTCCAGCCTGGGAGACACAGCAAGACTCCGTCTCAAAAAAAAAAAAAAAAAAAAAAAAAAAAAGAAAGTTGCTTAATTGGGTGTTTCTGCCAGGAGGAAAGTAGCTAGAGGCATCTATTTGGCCATTTTGTTCCACCTCCCCACAATGTATTTGTGTTTTAAACTAATTTTTATTACAAAAGAGTAAAAAAGTTTTAAAAAATTAAAAAGTTTATAAAATGAAAAAACTACAGTAAGTTAAATTTATTACTGATAAAAGAATTTGTTTTATAAATTTAGTTCGGCTTAAGTTTACTGCATTTATGAAGCCTACAGTAGTGTACAGTCATGTCCTCAACCTTCACATTCGCTCACCATTCCTTCACTCACTGACTCACCCAGAGCAACTTCCAGTCATGCAAGCTCCATTCATGGTAAGTGCCCTATAAAGGTATATCACTTTTTATCTTTTAACCATATCGGTTTTTGCTGTACTTTTGTTAATCTTTTATCCCATATTGTTTTTACGGAACCTTTTCTATACTTACAAATACAAATATCATTGTCTTACAATTGGCTACAGTATTCCTCGCAGTAGCATGCTGTACAGGTTTGTAGCCTAGGAACAATAGGATAAGCCATATAGCCTAGGTGTGTGAGAGGCTACATCATCTAAGTTTGTGTAAGTCCACTCTATGATGATTGTACAATGATGAAATTGCCTATTGACACATTTCTCAGAACTTATCCTCACTATTAAGTGACACATGCCTGCATTATATTGCTGTCAAGCAATTGTCCTACATTTCTCCAATCTACTCTCCCAGCTCCTAGACAGTTACTGTATTTCATACTATTTCTTCATATATCTCCAGAACCTTCTCCTCATAGTAACTCTAACGATTTTATTTTCAATTTCACTTTACAGTCTTAATGCCACATCTACCCAACCTTCTTTACATTCATGCCTACATAATCTGCCTTTCCACCAGCTTGCCCCATGCTTTTGTAAACAATCCAGACCCCAAGTAAGACTACTACTTTCACTTTTCAGTTCTATCCCATTTCTTCTCCCCTATTTAAGGACACTGCCCATACACTTTTTCCCTATTCTCCTAACATCATCAGTTCCATCTTCACACAGCACATTGTAATTTCTGCTTTTCTCTCCTCATTAAAAAAAAAATCCTCTGTTTTGATTCCATTTCTCCTCCAGCTAACTCTATATTTTTGTGACTTCATACGACAAAATCCTTTGAAAGATTTATCTGTACTTATTTTCTTCCAATTTAACACCTCTTGTTTTTTCTCCAACCCACTCGTTTTCCTTCTACTACTCCACTGTAACTCTTGTTCAAGGTAGAAAATAATTTATGATTTGCTTATTCCAACGGTTAAATCTATTTTCATTTCATTTGACTTATTAGTGGCATTGTACACCACTGATTACTCCTTTTCATAGGAGAGAAAATAAGACAAAACTTTCTCTTCTCAGTTTCCTAATTCTAGATTCTCCTGATTATTTTTCCTACCTTACTGGCTCCTTCCAATCAGACTGCTGCTTGTTCTTTCTCACTTTCCTCCACTTTTAATATAAGATGCTTCAGGTCTCAGCACTTGTACAATTTCTCTTCTCTTTCTATACTTACTTCCTTGTGAATCTTACCCAATATTACAGTTTTGAATAGCATCTAATAATAATATTCAGGTCAGAGTTCTTTCTGATCTCCACACTTATATATAAAAATGTACAAGTAAAAATAACGTTGATGTCTCCTTTTGTGAGTCCAGCAGGCTTCTCAAACTCACACATTCAAAATTGTAGTCTTGATCTCCCTATCAAAACTTTCTTCTACTATACTTTTCCCTTTCTAGGTAAATGGCAACACCATCATTCCAACAGTTATTTTTTAGAAGTACAATTGTCCTCATATATGCCATATCTAATTCATCCACATCCCTGTTCCAAACACATTCAGGGTCTGACCACAGGTCTCCACTTCTACCATTGTTTCTCATCTGGATTAATCAAAAACTTCCTGACTTATCTCCCTGCTCCTGTTCTTGTCCCCTACAATCTGTCTTCATCGCAGAAGCATACCTTCCTGTGTCATGCAAAATGAAAGCAAATTCCTTACAGCAGCCCACACAGTCCTAGGAAGTGTGTCCCTTCCCCTTGGTTTTCTGATCTCATTTCTTACTCCCCTCCCTACTGTTCACTGCTCCAGCCACACCATCCTTACTGCTCCTCAAATACATCAAGCCCACTTTTGCCTCAGGGCTTTGCATATGTTTCTCCCTATACCTAAAATGAGATTTTCCTAGATGTTCACATGGCTCATTCTCTTGCCTACTCTTGGTCTTTGCTCAAATGTCCCCTTTTCAGTGAAACTACCTCGAACACCGTAATTTAAATTTCAGGCCTCTCTCCATTATTACCTTTCCTTTCCCTCCACTGTTTTTCACCATAGAGCTCTGATTCATCTAACATGTTTTATATTTTAATTTTTAAAAAAATATCTTCTTGAATCCTCTTTCTTTCCCCTCCCCAAAGACTCCATCAGAATGTAAACCCTTTGAGTACAGAAATTTGAATCTGTTGTTCGCTGCTGAATCTCCAGTGCCGGTAATCAGTAGATGCTAAATTAATGTGTTTAATAAACGAATGCAAATCAAAAGAAGTAAAAAACAAATCAAGTACTTCTTCCTCCTTCAGACATTCTGAGCTCTTTTATCTTCCCTTTCTGCATCCTATAAGCAATTACTTATTTTATAAAACATTTTCTACTTATCACTAATATCTCATGAGAAATTTTAGTTATTTAATTTCTATTTTCATAACACTTTCCTTTTAAATGCCTAATGTCACGTATACATTTTGAGATTGTGTACCATCATAAACAGACATCAAGTGATAGAAAAATGTTAGTGCTTCTTTTATGTACCCTTAAATTTACAGTCTTTCACTGTCCCTCTTTGAATCATCTCTTCTGCCAGTCCTGGCGAACTTGCTAACATTGGTACCTTGTATAATACAACTGAGAGAAAAATGGGGTGAATGCATCATATTTAAACCCAGTTATGCAGTCACAGTTTCTTCATAGCTGAGTAAAACTGGCCAGGCTTACAGCTAGCTATTACTCACTTGGCTGATTTAGTCTTCTCTTTCAGCCACATAAAAATGCCACCTGCTATTCACTTGATTGAAGATGGAACGATGTGAGCATCTAATAAAGAAGACAGAAAAATAACACAGCATTTGTGATTCATGTGTTCATATTAATTCTCATTTTTTCTCCCCTTCCCTCTTTCCATCTCTCTAAGTCATATCTTTTCCACAACAGATTATGTTTACCCCAGTATTGAGCCCATTACATTATTCTATTTTTGCTTTCATTCTGGATTATTTTTTTCTCAAAATATATCTCTCTATTCAATTGATTCTTCTATGAAAGAATTATTAATATCAAAGTCACATCAGAGATTTTCAGTGAGGTGTAGCATATTCCCCCAACAGTCTAAAGAAAAGATTTATAATGTCATTGCAGAGTATCATTCAAATACGTTGGCCCGTTAAGTTGCAACTGATGCTTAGCTAATGTGCTTTCTTTTGAAGTGCCTATCTTTTCACAGCACGGGATAGCAATATGCCAAGGAGATAGAGATATGATGGGTGAGAGTTCAACTTGAGAACACTATATAAGAGAGAGGCTAACTAGAGTTCAAAGGGAATTTTCTGCTCATACACAATCATATCTGAGGCAGTAGACATTCCTTAATCCGACTTGTAAATTCTCATCTACCAAGTCTCACATTTTCACTTATATTTTTAACTTAATTAACAAAGCAGAAGATAAAGTAGTCTTTGGACTTATAAAAATGCAAATCAGGCCTGGGCATGGTGGCTCACGCCTGCAATCCTAGCACTTTGGGAGACTGAGGCAGGCGGATGGCCTGAGCTTAGGAGTTCGAGACCAGCCTGGGCAACATGGTGAACCCCTATCTCTACAAAAATACAAAAAAATATATATATATATTAGCCAGGCGTGGCAGTATGCTCCTGTAGTCCCAGCTACTCGGGAGGCTGAGGCAGGATAATTACTTGAACCTGGGAGGTGGAGATTGCAGTGAGCCAGTGAGCCGAGATCATGCCACTGCACTCCAGTTTGGTGACAGAGGGACACTCCGTCTCAAAAAAAAAAAAAACAAAACAAAACAAAACAAAAAAAGTACTTCAGTTACCTAGCAATAGAAAAAGGTAAACATATCATACTCTTCACATTTTACATTTTATACCCAAATTTAATCCATTTTTTAAGCCATACCTCATTTTGTCTTTGGGAAATATTTTCTAATATAGATGAATAGATGTATATTTTCTACTCTTTCCTGTAATTTACCATTATTGAAGCATTTATTCCATTCTACCTCACATATATTAATATATATGTATTTCTCATGTTCGGTTATAAGCTGCTTGAGAGCAGAAATTGTACTATTTTCCTGTTTTTACCTTTAGCGCCTTTCACAGTGCCCATCATGGAGACACTCAAAAAGTATTGTTAAATAAAACAACTTAGTTTAATTCCAGAGATATTTATTAATACCTTGCTTTCTCAAGTATTCTGCTAAATAGAAGTAAACCTAGGAACAAGACAGAGTTATTACTCTTAAAAAGCTCATGGTACATTAAACTCAGTTGTGTGTGGCTATGAAAAGCAATTCAGATGTGTACAATTCTTAGTTTCAGAGATTATTCCATGTGGACATACTTAACAATTGAAAAAGTCCAAGGCAACCTATGAGAAAATAAAAAGGAGTCTCTATCTGACTTAGCATAAGAAAACTGAGTCATATTAAGAATAGGTTTTCATGTTTTTCAGCATCGGGACTCTGAGAGTCCTCCCACAGTCTTCAATTACCTATATCCAAGTTCTAGGGAGAATCAGAGAGCACACAGGAAACCTCAATCAGAAAACACTCTCCAGAGCTGTATAAATTGAGATTTCCAGAGCACAGCAACCTACCTATTTACCTTGTTCTCATGGTACCTGGTCTACAACATCACATTTTCATTTAATCATTTGAAAAATACTAGAAATTACAAAAATAAGTATGTACTTATTACATCATTTCTCTCTCTTTTTTTCTTCTTTCCAAAAGTTTAACATAGGGATAGATAAAAAGCCTGCATTTTTTACTATTATAAGGGGTCATCTTTCTATCTATGGTATTTCTTCCAGGCGACTGTAATGTTTCATTGAACCATTATTCTGGGGCAAACATATTGATTCTTTTCATTTCAAAGTAAATTTCTCCTTATGGTTCCCACCACCATTACATAGAAGTAAGTTTATGAGTACTCACTTTTTCCTATGCTTATAGTTCTTGAGTAATCATTTAATATACATATCTTCTTCCATTATTCTGAGAGATTTTAGTTCATTTATAGACAACACCTAGCACAGTGCCTTCTAGGTGAGTGGTACTTATGTTAATTGCTATAATCTCTTCAGTGTTTACTAAGTAAATCTCTGAAACTGTGCTAAGTACTTTAAACATGTAAGTTTAACTTTATAAAGCATTGAAAGAGTGATACCACTGCAAGCCTATACATATTACCATATACTTGAATGACTATATAATTCCCATATAATCATATATCTAAAATTCTTATATATCTTCATGTATATAGTTATGAAAGGTAACTAAAGAGTTAAGAATAATTAGAATTAAGAAACTCGTTTTATTAATTGTGAGTCAAACCACTATATTAAATTATTTTCTCAACTATCTCTTTAAATAAGTTAAAAATTTCATATAAAGATGATTTTAGGACATACAACTCTATTTAGTCATTCTGCTTGTATTTCCACTTCAAATCAATTAGCCTTATAAAGAGTAATTTTGAACATGGAATGACAATGAAAAAAGGCTAATTTTTAATAATTCTTGCTAGTGGAAATAAGCTATGAAAAAAATACACCATCCAAAAGTCATTTGTTTGCGGCTTTGAAGTTAATCATATGAATTTTATATGACAAGTTTAACTTCCTAATAACACATTACTCAGGCTATATATTATGCTAATACTGAAATATTATACCGTGGAATAACTTTATGCTCTTCATGATAGAAAAATAGAAAGGCAAATTCAGTCCTTATTGTTTATTCTAAAATTAAACATCTTCAGCATACAATCTTTTACATGGTATACTACTTGTAGATAACTGAGATTTAGATCCTAGCCTCCAAGAGTGATTAGAAAATGCTTTGAGGCGGCTGGGCGCAAGTGGCTCATGCCTGTAATCCCAGCACTTTGGGAGACCGAGGTGGGCGGATCATAAGGTCAGGAGATGGAGATCATCCTGCCTAACAGGGTGAAACCCCGTCTCTACTAAAAATACGAAAAAAAAATTAGCCGGGCGTGGTGGGGGATGCCTGTAGCCCCACCTACTCGGGAGGCTGAGGCAGGAGAATGGTGTGAACCCGGGAGGCAGAGCTTGCAGTGAGCCGAGATCGCGCCACTGCACTCCAGCCTGGGCGACAGAGCCAGATTCTGTCTCAAAAAAAAAAAAAAAAAAAAAAGAAGAAGAAAAAAGAAAAGAAAAGAAAGAAAATGCTTTGAGGCTGTGTATGTATTAATCAAATACCTCTCCCCTCTAAAACCAAGCAGCACGTATTACGTTTACCACATATTGGAACTTATTTCTGATCTCAAATCTGCTGATTACTAGCAAATGTCCTTGGGAAACTAATAACTCAACTTCTCTGTTACATAGAAGGATGAATGCATTTCGATGAGCTTGACCTTTCCCTTTTGAGCACTGTTTAATCCTTGAACTACTTCTATGGAGCTCCAGATCTTCAGAATATAGGAGGAAAACCACTGGACTGGAGGACTTCTGAGGTCCATTTCCAAAGCCAACAATTGAAAACTTCATAACACATGGTCTTACCTGAATGTTTTATTTTGGTGTGTGCATGCCTTCGATTTTCAATTACCCTGAGGGTTTCCTTGAAGTCAAAGACCACATTTTACATATTTTACTGAATCCACATTCTGTATTCAGTAAACACTTACTAAAGCAATGAATGGACACTACTCCACAGCTACCACATCCAACATATTCCTGAAAAATAGGAACAAAGGCTTGTGTACCTCAGGGACATCTGGTTTACTACTGTGGGGGGACAACAAAACATACCTCCTAGCAGATATCCTTATTACACACACTATTTGTGCACAAATTGTTTTCTGTGGCCGCCTAAAGGATCTTTTCATTTTCCTGCCTCTGGTGGTATTCAGTATACCTTTTCTCTGGTTATTATACCTCCTACGCTACATTCATTCATTTGAGATGACATCTTTGATCTACTCACACTCAGCCACCCACTTTGAAGGCCCATGGGGCCCCCTCCTGCCTGTTCCTGCACTGCAGTGTGATGTCTACTTGGCTATGAATGAAGACGGAAGCAGAGAGATTGTTATCAAAAAATGAACACAAGGCCTTGGGCAGAAAAGCTCCTTTTATAGAATATTTGCTAGGACATAAGATAGTGAGGCTGAGAGAGAGAGAGAGAGGCGGTGTCAAGAGATAACGAATTTGCCTGAGGCAAGTTAATAAAATAAAATAAACATATAAATCTATGCTTTGAAGGAACACAGTGTTAAATATTTTGTCAAATTAAGCATATGTTCTTAATTCTTAATTAAGTATATAATACATATATATTCTGTTTTGTAGTATATATGTGTATGTGTGTTTTAATTTTATGTTCTTTACTTGGAAGAGACTATACCTTTGCTGGAGCACTATCTATGGCCAGGTATATTATGAGTTTTTTTAAAAAGCTGCTTGTATAATAAGACTGAGTGATTTTTCTGTATTATTTATTCCATTCTTTCCATTTTCCTTTCCATACAGAAGCATTTATCCCTCCACCATGATGGTTATACCTCTACAAGACGATCTAGAAGTAAATTGATGTACTTGAAGGTATATTTGCAGCAATTTACGCTAAGGCTTTGAGTTTCAAAAGCTAATAACAAAGTACAGTTGACCCCTGAACAACATGGGTTTGAGGTACACTTTAAACTCTCATATTTTCCTGAAAAGTTGAAGTATATTTAAGGTATCAACACAATATATGGATACCCAGGAAGTAATAAGAGAGAAAAAAAATCCAAAGATGTAATATTTGTGGGGGTGAGATTCTACCTGATTTATTTCAGATCTTGGTAATGTCAACCAATGTTTATATTCTTGCTGAAAACCATAGGTCATACATTTGTTCATTTATTCAGCCATTCTCTTTAAAAGTAAATTGATTCTCTACCATAATCTAATGAATTTTTAAATTGCCTTACAATCTAAGCAAGAGATACTGGCAATGAATAGAATTACTTCCATGAACAATAATAGCAAACAAACAAAATACACGCATACATAATAACAGAGAAGAAAACATTTTTATGCATTACTAGTCAACAGCAATTTGGCCTCTTGAGCAGTCAGAAGGGTTCTGGACTTTGTGCTCTCCACGTGTAATATTTTTAACTGTATTATTGCCTCGAAGCCTCAGTTTCTTCACCATTAAATTCGAAATTACAACATTTTATTTATTATGTTATTGTGAGGGTTAATCAAACTCACATTTGCAAATAATTTAACGTATGGCTTGTAACAGAGTAGGTTCTCAATTGGTAACTCTTTATTGTGTGATTATTATTACTATTTTATCATTAACATTATTATTTGCCTTATCTTGAATAATTTAGTTTTTCTTCTATTTATTTGATAGATATGAACCAGATTTTTTATTCTCAGTCATTAGCCTTCCCAATTCAGTGGTCAGCATTTTCAGTTAGGTAATTCTTCATGCTCTAAATGGAGTCATTTATCAAAACTCACCAGACTTCTTGCTCATGTACAAGAGGCCATCCTGGAATATCCTCTATCCATTGAAATGTGCACTCAGGCGGTGACATGGAAATCAGTACAGCAAAAGCTAATGATCTGGTTCTATTAACAATTGCTCATTTGGGTGGTAAGTGACCTGAAACGAAGAAAACGCAATTTTGCCTGCCAATAAAGTAAAAAATGGTTGCCCTTCCAGTTCCATAGAGATTATAATCAATGATACTTTTTATTGGAATCAATTGAACTACATTGTAGCCAATTAAATCCTTGTTTTGATGACATAGGGTAAAATGAAAGCCTTGTATCATTCATGGCTTGTACAAAATTATCTGGTATACAACAGCTTTAGCCTTAGCCTTTTAATGGCAGGAAGTCACCTTGTTCATCTGACAGATGGACCTTCTCCTTAACCAAACAGTTTTTATCTCTGCATTTAAATAGAAAATTTTTAAAAGTTTTCACATCCTTGAAGAAGAAAATGGTTATCCTCTGCCTATTCCCAAGTAAAGATTTTTGTTGTTCTTTTTAAAAAAATACATAGTGGAATTTTGTTTAAATGGAAATTGGCTACATTGAGATGTCATTTCTAACTGATTGTACTATAGACTAGTTACTGAGCACTTTAAAACTCTCACACCATGTTATTATCCAGGAAGTTATATTACTAAACATCCATACTTTTTTTAATATGGTCATTTGGGCATATGTAACTAAATTATTCTGCTAGATCTATTTCTTGTTCCAAACTTACTGAGAAGTTGAAATAAGAGAGATTGCTCTTTCTTCTATGCCTTTTGCCAACTGTTTAAATTTATTTTTGTTTCAAGCATTACTGAGTACTTGTGACAAACACTGTGCTAAAAGGTAGATACAGAAAGAAGAATATATGATGCAATAGTTTCCTTTTTATTTTTCATACACCTGTCTTTCCATATACAAGTAAGGTAGTTTGTCCTTCTACTAGATAATTCCTAAAGGTGGGTTGAATGTGCTATTTGGCGGGAACTAGATTGAGCAACTTGGATAGCTGTAAAAATTCTAACATTAATATCTACTTTGTGGATATTTTGTTCAGCACAATTTATGCCTGCTTTGAAAAAACTCAGCCAAATCTTTCCATCAGAAGAAATTTTAGGATACTGATGGTCAGGATCCTATTTAATTGCAGATATAGGAAACAATTCTGGTCTAGGAAGAAACTGAGAACTGGCTGAGGTAAGAATAAAAATATTTTTTAGAAATCAAAACTTTTATCTTATAAAGAGATTTATAGTTTTAAATATCTGTAATTACTTCTTTTAAGTTGTAAGCACCAGGAAAAACACATGATAATTTTTTTATTATAGATTGGTTGATTCATTTGGTTATTTTATTTAAATAACTATAAACTTGGTATCTAATTTAAAATAGAATCTGGATAAAAGACCATAGTGAAACAGATGCTAACAGGACATTATGCACCCCCAAACAAAAGTAGAAAGATATTTTATTTTCCCCTTATAATACTCTGGATAAGAAAGTCAAGGTCTTTGCAAAGCTTAATACTGACTAAACCTATACATCTCTATAAAAATTTAACTTGCCAAAATTGAGTTAAGACATATTATAAATAAAACATATATATATTTTTTAATTGAAGCTGAAGCTAAAAGTCTTCGCAAAAGACTATGCCAGAGACTAGGAATTTTATTCAATATAAATGAGATTTTCTGCCTACAAAAACACATGTACAAGAAGGTTCACAGAAGTTTTATTAATAGCAATCAAATTCTTAAAAAAAGAGTACTCCACGTTTATCTATATGACAAAGCTGCATGTACTGCACATGTATTATGAAACTTAAAATTAAATTAAATTAAAATAAAATAAAATAATCAAGTTCATGCCTGTAAGATCTCACATCAAAACCAAAAATATTTTAAGTGGAATCATCTAATATGCAAAAAAGATGAAACTTTTAATGTTTATGTATTTAAAAAGCTGTGAATTATAAGGAACTGCATGCCTTACTGATGTTACTCCATGCATTAATGAATGAAATGGTATTATTAAACATTTTGCTAATTCTGAAAATAAAAAAGTGCTCATGAACGTTAAAAAATGGGTAAATACATTGCGAAGAGGGTAAGTGCTCTAGGCAGAGAAAATATAAGAAATGTGGGAGAATATGGTGTCTTCAAGGCTCCAAAATAACTTTTTACTAAAATATTAAATATTAGAGAAGGAATAGACAGTGAAGAAGCGATGAGCTAGAGATTTGGGAAAGACGCAAATAGAGGATAGTCATTAATAAATATAAATAAATTTGAATTTTACCTAAGATAGTCATGTACAAGTTTTAAACAAAGAAGTAGTATGATCACACTGAATTGTAGTTTAGAAGAAGGTTATGGCTACAGAGCATAAAATGACTTATGCAGAGGGTGCTCTATAGGATACAAGGGTATTTACATGATTGGCTCTGTCATAATATTTAAGAATCTACTTAAATTTAACTTCTTAAAGAGGCTTGCCTTAATTTCTTTCTAAAATATGTACCACACTTACATATATAAGTGGCTCTTATACTCCTGAGTTTTAAAATGTCTTCATTATATTTTGAGTTTTTATTTTCTATTTTTTCCAAAGATGTAAAATCTGTGAGAGGTGAACCTTTCTTTTTCTATCTTTTCATCACTGAATCACCAAGAACAGTGTTAGTACATAGTAGGTATTCAGAACATGTTATATGAATAAATGATTCCTGAAAGTACTGTATTTTATGTGTAGTTGAGCTTATATTGATGGTACATTCATGCTATTCCCCATCTACTGCTTACACAGTATATTCATGCTGACTTTCAATATATAAATATATATGCAAATGACTGATAAAGGGTGAAAAGGGGACTCAACTATTTAAAAACAAGCTCGACATTCATTTATACAATAAGCCCTCAACTTCTTTGCTGACACTATCATTTCCAGGAAGCAGGGAAATTTATCAGGGATCTTCAGTGCTATCCTATCCTTATTCTGACCATCAGTTCTTGAAACTGACAAGAACATTGAACAAAAATAACAATTTAATTTTAGAAATTGTGATAGATGGCAAACGGTACAAAGGCATATCTCTCCCTTAGTATTTTTTGGATAGCAGGGCTTTCTAAATTCATACAAAAGAGAGATATAATTTTTTAGTTGGAAGTTCTGAAGGGAAGATATATTGCGTTAGAAAGCTCTCATAACAGCAATCTGACTATGAGATTAATAATACACTGCAAGTGGTATCAAGGAGGATCTGGGGTACATGAATAAAGCCCCATGTTTCCTTCATTCATTCAATAAAAATGTAAATGATTGCTTATGACAGATACTATGATTGGTGCTGTTGACAGAGTGCCTCTCCTTATAGAGTTTATGATCTAATATGGAATGTAGAGAAGAACAGAGGTGATAAAAACCTAGTGTCACAAGTGATATACAGGGCAAATTTGATGATCACATGGTACATGTATGTGGAGCCTCTAATCTGGACTTGAAAGAAGATGCCCTTAGGAGGTAAAGTCCATTTGGGGGATTAAGGAATGAGTAGGAGTAAGTTAGGCAAAGTCTGGGGAAAGATCGTTCTAAGAACATGAAACAATGTCAGTTCATACCAAGAGGACAAGTTTTCAAGCGATTTTTCCAAGGATTTCAGGTTTTTCCTAAAAAATATATATAGGTGATGAAATAAATAACATTAAAAGGTATGGTATAAATGCAAGTTTTGTAGTAGTATAGCATTAGGAGATATACCTAATGTAAATGATGAGTTAATGGGTGCAGCATACAAACGTGGCACATGTATATATATGTAACAAAACTGCATGTTGTGCACATGTACCCTAGAACTTAAAGTATAATAAAAATATATGTAGTTGCATAAAAAATAAAATGAACTTATTGATCAAAAAATTTCTAAGAATGACCAAAAGGAATTTTTTATTTGTTGATACAGTAAGAGGCAGAGGAAGATCAAAGAATGGAGAAATCTACTAACAGAGGCAGAGCATCAAATACTGACAAGCAACACAGAGAAAGCTAAATTTCTTTTCTCAAAGAAAAAACGTATTCAGAGTGGAAAGGGTAGAATAATCTGCTTTGGCTAAGGTCAGAGAAATGAAACATGGGTAAAAATACTTTTGGGGAGCCTTCTAGATTGAATAAATGTTATTCAAATCTCCTGTTACATTCTATATTCTTGTCAGTGCCATTAAGATTCAACAGAGCAAGAGTACAGCATGTGTAGCTGCTCATTAAAAAATAACCGTCAGCTAGAAAGACACTTCACTTAGCAAAATTAATCATATTGCCCTTGAGAATGGTCCCATATTCCTGTCTTTTGGTACATTAACTAAAATTCCTGGAGGGATAGAGGGGTCAGGGAGAATTTGATAGGTAGGGATAGAGGAATTTACGTAATTTGGCCATGGTACTAGTAGACTTTTCCTTGAGAAGATGCAGACATTGTTTATTTTGTTTTTTATCTTGAGTAAAAGTTGGCAATTTTACAATTTAGCAGAACAAATAAATCTGTGATATTATTGCCAATTTGGTAGTCAATCTCATGCACTTCTGAGACTTTCTAGGTAGGAGTCCAACAAAATGGTTAAGTGTGCAAAATCTCTGGAATCAGACTGCTTGATTTTGAAATCTCCACTTTATGATGAAACTGAATCACAGAGAAGATAAATTACTTCCCTTTGGTCATGCCAATGTTTGACATTAACCTTGGTGTTCGTTAGGTTTATCTACTACAAAGTTTTATTGTTTCCCTTCCTTTCCATACTATATGCTTGGGAAGAAAGTCAAACGCACAGCCCACACTTAAAAAGGGCGGAGTTATACTCCATGTCCTTAAAGACAGTTTATCTACATAAATCATTTGAATTATCTGTTTTCTCTCATTTATTTATTTATTCGATAATTTATATCAGTATGGTCTCATAGCTATGTATTTTATACTTTGTTTTGTAATCCAATACTGAATTGTTCTAACTGTGGTCGTTGGGAGTTCTTTTAGTTGGCTCCTGTATCACTTTGACATGCCCTCATCATTGTGGTGGTTTTTAAAAGCACTTTCTCACTTTATAGAAGTACAAGATGCCCCAGACTCATCTTGTACATTTCCACTCAGTAATATTATCAGCCATTTCTATAAGGAGCCCTTGTTCTCTTTAATTGGAAAATGGTATGAGAAACCAAGATTTGTGTGTTAGATGTGCTCATTATTACTGGGGTGGCATTGCTCCTGGACCCTCTCAGCTAACAGAGCAAGAAGATTTATGTGTATATACTAACCCATGTACATACACATATTTCTATTTCTATATGTAACTACCTATATCTATGTTAAGCTAAACATGAGTTCATATTGATGTCTTCAATGTCAATCAACTATCACACAGGTCATTTTACCCTCCCCTTGGCTGTAACCTCCTATTTCAATGATTTAAAAAAAAAAAAAAAACAAAAAAAAACTGTCTTCCACAATCTAACATCAATTCACTTAATAGTTTAACTCCAGTATAGATAAATAGTTTATACTATACTCCAGTATAGATAAATAGTGGTTTAAGAATCATTAGCCTGGCCGGGTGTGGTGGCTCATACCTGTAATCCCAGCATTTTGAAAGGCTGAGGCAAGGCAGATTACCTGAGGTTAGAGTTCGAGACCAGCCTGACCAACATGGTAAAAGCCTATCTCTACTAAAAATACAAAATTAGCCAGGTGTGGTGGCGCATGCGTGTAATCCCAGCTACTCAGGAGGCTGAGACAGGACAATCACTTGAACCTGGGAGGTGGAGGTGGCAGTGAGTTGAGATCGTGCCACTGCACTCCAGCCTGGGCAACAAGAGTGAAACTCCTTCTTAAAAAAAAAAAAAAAAAAAAAAAAAAAAAAAAAAAATTAGCCTATACCCCTTGGGAAGCAAATTTATGAATTAGAAGACAGTGCTTATACGCAGTTCCTTTTGCCTGCAATCTTACAGACTCCACACATTTCCAAAGTTTGTAGCACCTTATTTCTCTACACACTTTAGTGAGTTTTTCTTTTTTTAATCGTGTGTTTGTAATATATTTAGCTTTTTTGTCACAGTCAGCATTCTCTTCTGGGATCCACCTACCTCGCAATTGATTTCTTAGATTTTCACACATTAAGACTGCTCTTTGTGCTGTAAAGCTCTATGATTTTTGACAAATGCTTAATGTTTGTATTCCCAAAATACATAGAATAGTTTTAATTTCTTCAGTAAATTCCGTGTGCTTTACCTACTCAACCATCCTGTGACTGCAAACAACTGGCAATCAGTGATCTGCTTATCATGACTATAGTTGTGCCAAAATATAATATAATTGGACTTATACAGTATGTAGTTTTTCAAACTGGATTTTTGTTTTCACTTAGCAATATGCATTTAGGATTAATCCGTGCCTTTTTGTACAATAGCTCATTTCTGTTTATAGCTAGATAATATTTTATTGTACATTTTATTGTATGTACATACTACAATTTGTTTATTTATTCACAGGCTCAGAGCAAAAACATTCAGCCTTTCACCATTAAACGTGATGTAAGCTGCAAGATTTTTAGAGAAACTTTTTTATTTGGAAGACATTTTCTTGTTGCATTATTCACAGTTAGCTGAAAGTTCCCATCAGAAATGGACATTAGATTTGGTCAGATGCTTTTTCTGCATCTATTAAGATGATCAAATGGTTGTTCTTTGTCAATCTGTTAATATGGTGAATTGTATCTATTGATTTTAATATATTATACCAATCTTGCATCTTTGAGATAAACCCACCTTGGTCATGATACTGTTTATATATATTATTGGATTAAATTTGCTAAGTATTTTTTTCTAATTTTAGTATCTATAGCCAAAAAGGATATTGCTTTGTAGTTATCTTTTCTTATAACATTTTTTTCCAAATTCAGTTACCAGAATAACACTGGTCTCATAGATTGAGTTATAAAGTATTTCTTTCCCCTTAATTTCCTGATTGAGTTTATAAAAAATTGATAGCATTTTCTACATATAGTTTTTAAAGAAATTCCTGTTGAAGTCATATGAATCTACTTTTAATGAAAAAGAGAGGAAAGATTTTAAACTAAAAATAAAAATTCTATAACACGTATAAGACTCTTTAAGTTATCTCTTATACCAAGGTGGGCTTTGATATTTTGTGACTTGCAAAGAATTCATTTCACCTAAGTTGTGAAACTTGTTGACATAAAGGTTTTTCTCATATTTTTTCTCTTGTCTCTTTAATATATATGTAAACTAAATATCACCACTCCCATTATCATATGAGTAATTTGTGTAATTCTCCCTTTTTCTCTGCTCAGTCTGAGTAATATTTATCAATTTAATTGGTCTTCTAAAAGAGCCAGCGTTTAGTTTATACTTAACATTGGGTTTAGTCTGTGCTTCCATTTTCTTGTTTTCTTAAGGTAGAAGTGTGAACATTATTCTGAGGCCTTTCTTTTCTAATATCCATAACTTTTCCTCCAAGTGCAATTTTAGAAGCATTCTATAATTTATATATTCAGAGTTTCTATTTTTGTTCCATTCCAAATACTGCCTACTTTTATATCTCTTTCAGCTCATGTGTTATTTAGATATATATTAATTAATTTCCAAGTATTTAGGAATTGTCAAGATATCTTTCTCATATTTATTTATAATTGAATTTCCATGTAGTCAGAGAACATATTTCCTCTAAATTGAATTTTTTAAGTTTGTTGAGACTTGTTGTATGTCTCAGCATATTGTCTATCTTGGTAAATATACATGTGCTCTTGAAAATAACTTGCATGCTGCTCTTGTTGTTCAATACTGTTCATGTCTTCCATGTTCTTAGTGATTTTCTGTCAACTTCTCTAAATTATTAAGAAATAGGACAGAAATCTCTGACTACAATTGTGTCTGTATCTACTTCTCCTTACATTGCTATCACTTTTTGCTTCATGTGTTTTAAAACTGTTAAGTGTATATATGTTTGGAATTATACACCCTTGAAATGAATTCATTTATTTACCCATTTATTAAGAAATAACCTTTTTATCATAAGATATATTTATCTGATATTAATATAGACAATACAACTTCCTTTTTATTACAATTAGTACACTATTTTTTTCTATTACTTTAATTTTTTAAAGAAAATTGACAAGTTTATTCTAGTATAATTTTAGGTTTAAAATGAAGTAGAAATTCAGAGAACTTTCGTCCACTTCCTCCTCTCTTTCAGTTTCTTTTATCATAATTATCTTGCATTATTTATTACAATTGGTGAATCAATATCAATACCTGATTATTAACTAAAGTCCACAATTTGCATTAGAATTTACTGTTTTTGTTGTGCAGTTCTGTAGATTTTGACAAATGATAATGTCTTATATCCACCCTTACGCTACTGTGCAACATAGTTTCACTGTCCTAAAAATCTCCTGTGCTGTATCTATTCATTCCTTCTTCTGTATCTTTTTACTTTTAACCAACTTAAGTTTAGATTTAATGTGTGTTTCTTGTAGGAAACATATAATGGAGTCTTTTTTTTTTTCTTGGTATCTGGTTGGCAGTCTACACCATATAATCGGTACATTTAAATCATTTACACCTAATGTGGTGATACATATGTTTGGTTTAAGTACCAGCTTGCTTTTTATTTTCTTTTTATGACATCTGTTACTTCTCTCCTTTCTTTCATCCCTTTCTTTTCTGTTTCTTTTCTTTTCTTTTTTGGATTTAGTACGTTCTTTGAGTCAATGCTGTCTCTTTTGTTGTATTATCAACTATAATTCTTTGCTGGTTTCTTTTAGTGATTGCTCCAGGATTTGTACTTTTCATCCTTAACTCATCTGTGTCTACCTTAAAATAATATAATAGCGCTTCAGATGTAGTATAAGAACCTTAAAATAGTACGTTTTCATTTCTCTCTCCTGGCCTTTATCCTATTTTTATCATACAAGGTACTTCTATGTACATTGTATTTATAGTGTACTTCACTATATACATGAATTTTTATTTAAATAGTCATTTATCATTTAAAGAGACCTAAATAATAAAGAATATTTTATCTGTACAAATGTAATTACAATTTCTAGGATTCTTTATTCCCTTGTATTGAATCAGATTTTCACCTGGTATCATTTTTCCTCTGCTTGGAGGACTTCTGTTAATATTTCTTGTCAGGAAGGTCTACAGTTAATACATTATCTCAGCTTTTGCACCTCTCAAAAGGACCTTACTTCTACTTTATTCCTGAAGGATACTTTTTTAGGGATAAGTATTATGGATTGGCCTTTTAGTCTTTCCAATACTTTCAAGATGTTGTGTTGTTGCCTCTGGGCTTTTATGGTTTCAAAGAAGAAGTATGCTGCCATTATAATCTTTGTATGTTAGTATGTAGTGTGTTTTTTATATCTTTCTGATTTACATATTTTCTTTTTACCTTGACTCCAATAAATTTATTTGTAATTTATATTCATGTGGTCACGTGTGTGTGTGCGTGTGTGTGTGCTTAAGGTTCATTTATTTTCTTGTATCAGTAAGTTTATACTTTTATCAATGGAAATATTTAGGCTATTACTTTACAAAGAATAGAACTATCATATGATCCAGCAATTCCATTGCTGGGTGTATATCCAAAAGAAGAAAAATCAGTATATCAAAGAGTTATCTGCACCCCCATGTTTATTCTGGCACTATTCTCAATAGCTAAGATATGAAATCAACTTAAGTGTCCATCAATTAATAAATGGATTAAGAAATGTGGTACTTATGCATAATACAATATTATTCCACCATAAAAAGAATGAAATCCTGTGATTTGCAGCAACATGGATAGAACTGAAGGTCATTATATTAAATGAAATAAGCCAGACAAAGAAACCCAAATACTGCATGTTTTCAGCTCCTATATGGGAGCTAAAAACATAGATCTCATGGAGGTAGGGAATAGATCAGTAGTTAGCAGAGTCTGGGAAGTATAGCCAAGAGAAGCTGGCTAATGAATACGAAATATAAATAGAAGAAATAAGATCTAGTGCTCAATAACACAGCAGGGTGACTACAGTTAACAATAATATGTCGTATAGTTCAAAATAGTTGGAAGAAAAGAACTGGAATGTTTCCAATAAAACAAAAAATTAATGTTTGAGATGATAGATACCTAAATTACTTTTATTTGATCATTACAATGTTGTATGCACGTATCAAAATATCACAAGTATCCCCCGAATATATAACTATTATCTATCACTAAATAACTATCGTAATTTTGTTATCTACTAATTTTATCATCTATATTATTACTAGATCAGTTACAATGGATTCATCTTTCTCTCAGGACAGCTTTTATCTTTTTCCACTTTTTTGCATGCTTAATCATTTTTTTTATTAGATGTGAGTGAAACTGTGAATTTTACGTTGTGTTGAATAATTTTGAAATTACTTAAATATTCTTGAGCTTTATTCTACACATTGGGTACCTGGAACAGGTTGAGCTTTTTAGGTCTTGCTTTTAATCTTTCTAGTTGAGACTAAAGCAGTGTTTAGGCTAGGGCAGAGGTCCCCAGGCTGAGGACATGTACCAATCAGTGGTCTGTTAGGAACCTGGCTGCCCAGTAGGTGGTGAGAAGTGGGTGAGTGAGCATTACCACCTGAGCTCCACCTCCTGGGAGATTACTGGTGGCATTAGATGCTCATAGGAGCAGGAACCGCATTGTGAACTGTGCATGTGAGGCATCTAGGTTGTGTGCTCCTTATGGGAATCTAATTAATGCCTGATGCTCTGAGGTGCAACAGTTTTGGCCCCAAACCATTCCCTCCATAACCCCTGCTCCATGGAAAAATTGTCTTCCGTGAAACCAGTCCCTGGTGCCACAAAGACTGGGGACTGCTGGATTAGGGGATATTATTTTCCACTACTGAGGCAAAGTCTTTCTGAAATACTCACCTGAGTCCTTGTAAATTACATGGTTCTTCACACTTCATCTAGTAGAAACAACTATTCCTAGCCCAGCTGTGAATGGTTCCCTCACATGCACGTACTGATGAGTACTCAATTTAAGATATTAGGGTGAACCTCTGCAAATCTCTGGAGCTCTGTCTTTTTGCAGCTTTCTCCACTTTGGTTGCTCTGTTTTGAGAACTCTAGCCAGTTTGACCTTTCTGGTTTCTTAGCTCTTCTCAACTGGAGGAGACCACTGGGTTCTGCTCGAGTTACCTCTCCCTGTGCCATGACCTGGAAACTTACTTTCCAGGAACTAAGCTGGATAATTTAAAAACCATATTCGTTTCCTTTCTCATCTCTTAGGGACTAGTGCTTTTCATTGACTGATGCCTAATATTTTACATTTCTTGTTTTATATATTTTATTTGGATTTTTAGTTGTTTTGAGTAGAAAAGTATATCTGGACTCTATTGCTTCATCTTGGCTGAAAAAACAAGCAACAAATGTGGTTTATTTTCTTATTGCATATTGAAATGATTCATCACTTGATTCTGCATCATTCCGCAAACCAATGTTTTCCTAATGACCAAAGCATGATTTTACAAAATCATGTGTAGTTTAAATATCCCTTCAAATTGCAAGCTAGATCTCGATTTTTATGTAACCAAGCATTAAATATTTATTGATATGGTTTCAGATTATATATTTAAATAAAAATATCTAAAATTAATAGAAAGGATATTAAAATGCCCTTCTCTTTTTCAACCACATAAAAATGTGAAGCAAGGTTTTCTTTAAAAGGTTTCAATTACAAGAGTGTATAGTCAGAGGTTGAATATAGAAATAGATATGGCAATACACCTGTGTTTTATTAAGCAAGATATTAAGTCAGTCATCAAAAGTATAAAACGATGTCATTCTTCTTGTTACTTTTTTTTGTTTTGGAAAATAACATTAATTTTTCCTAAAACCATATTATTTAGTTTAACATGTAAAAAAGTTGTAATATTTTAAATAAATCAACAAATGTGTATTTTAGAATTTCTCAGTTTCAGTTTTTAGTATGGTGAATATCAATAGATATACCCTACACAAACCAAAGCTCTTTGAAATTCTCTGTAGTTCTTAAGTGTAAAGCATTCTGAGATCTTAAAATTTGAGAATAGCTATACTAGGAACATGAGAGTCTCTTATGGATCTCTTTCCCTAAGGTTGTTAATAGAAAGGCTGTAACTTCTCTTTTGTTGTCCTATATCCTTCTAAGAATCTGTTAGAATAACATATGTTTATGGGTTAGAATGGGGCAGGGAATCCCATCATAAATACACTCATTCAACTACCTGTAAGACTATACGACTAAGAGAGACAAAATTCAGTAATTTTATACATAAAAATAGGTTTAGCCAAGGTACATTATTGGTTATCTTTGTTTTATGGTATCTTTTGAGTGAGAACATAATTACTATCTGAACTGTGACTGTAACAGCATTATTTTGTCTTCCTGTTTCCTCAGAATGAGAAAAAAATAACAATATTCAGAAGATGAAAAATCCTATAAATATATTCAGACTCACTTCTACTTTAGCTTTCTTCCCTATAACAATGTCAGAGTGTCACAGACAGCAATGCCTTCAGAAACCTATTTCATTAATTCAGAAAGTATTTATTTAGCATCATTTATTGTGGTAAGAATGCCAAGGCAGAGTTCCTGCATTCAAGGAACTTACAATCTCATAGATGTTTAAAAAAGTGATATAAAGGTAATATACAGTAGTATAATAAATGGAATTGTGGTATAGAAAAGCAGAAAGTTTTAAATTTAGATTAATCATTAAAAGTGGCTAAGCATGTATCTTGATTCTCTCACAGTCTTTAGGAAGGAGTATTATAATAGGAAATCCTGGCTCTTCATGACTTTAAAGAATGATACACAATAAGAGTGAAGAAAACTGGCCTACTGGGAGTTGACCTCTTTTCATTTTTTAAAAAGGTAAATTCTAGTAACATTCTCCTCTTTCCAATTTAAATATTGTTCTATGCTTCTAATATTATTCCCTAAAGTTATATACAAGTCAATGATATTTAAACCAAATCTGAAATATTTAAGAAAAAGAATAAAAATATTTAGAAAACAAAATGTTATTTTCACTTTACATGATAGCCCAGTTCAGAGTATTTATTCTTATGTGGGTTAGCTAATAAGGAAGGAAAGCGAGTGTACTTGTCAGCAAAGACAGGAGACTGAGCTCTGAAATTTATTGTTTTGTCATTTTCTCTGCATTTAAAATAGAAAGGATGCCACTGTACTCTTAGGGCTATCTTTAGCTCACTCAAATGATTTATTTCTTTCCCCTTTAGGAAATAGCATACATGAGGTAATTCCCACGGGATTAAAGAAATGAGAATGTGTTTATTTAATTTTATTTTTCATCTCTTCATCTTGAACATTAAGAATCTGTTCCAAAGGGATAGAGATAGACAGACAGATAGACAGATAGATTAGGCTTTGAAGGTCTGTGGGAGAGGTCAGTGTGCAATGATTACTGTCTTCATCTATAACCCATAGTAGCCATAGTTTCCCTAGCCCACAGTAATAAAAACTGTGTTATTTAAGCATTACCATGTGCCAGGCACCATGCTAAACACTTTATGTGCCTCCTCTCATTATTTCACATGAAGTTGATTGGTTGATCACATTGGACTCCAAAAGAAACAAAATAAAATTGGCTCATTCCTTTTTAAAAAAAAGCATGCAAATTAAGATTTTTATTTTCTCAAAAAAAAAAAAAAAAAACTGTTCCATCTCAACCTCTAGGCTAATCGGTTTGTGAGTCACATTCGCTTTTTGTTTAAGTTATTTGTATATTTTAATAGCATGAGCAATAGGTTTTTTTAATTACCCAAACTTTTTTGATATCATAAGATGCTATCGATTTCATTTGCTTTGGATGTATTTGTGATTTTAATGATAATGTAGCTTGGATAGTGAAGATTTCAGTCTCTAATCATCTAACATCATTTGGGAAACTAATATCATTCTTTAATACTGATATTAGTTTTAACATTCTCACTGTTCTACACTTATACACCTAACCAGGTGTCTGTTCTTTAGTAGCCTTATTCTAAAATGATAGCATGTACACCCCATATACTTACTGATCTTATTCTACTCTAATAGTCTACATTTGTTCATTTCTAATTTGTAAATATTATAGAGGTATAGGTCCTGCATGTTAACTATACTATCACTGAAATTTATTTTATATAAGAAGGGTGTTTTTGCTTCACATAAAAACTGATTCAGTAATATGAAATCAAGAAAATATTCTAGGCCTGTAATAGAGATGAAGAATTTCAATAATCAGAATTTAAAGGTCCTGGTGGATTGAAAATTTTTATCATAGAATCATAACATTTTAAAACAGGAAAGAACTTTAGAGCATATGCATTCTAATACTTGTGCGCCAAAAGTGAGGTAACTAAGATTCAGAAAAATTAAGTGACTTGTTCAGTAACGTGTAGTCTTTGGTAGGGTTAATACTAGACTAACATATAGTTAGTCTTTGGTAAGATTAATAGCTGGTTTCTATGTAATATTTTGCCACCTAGAAAACTAATTGGCCAATTCATGTAAATAAATGATTTTACTTTATTTACTTTAAAAAAATGCCAGCAGCATGTGGAGGAGTTTTCTTAAACCAAACTGTTAATAAGGCAATTGGGGGTCTATTAAAGTAGATGTATGATGTATATTCATTTGGGTATTTACCCAGTAATGGGATTGCTGGGTCAAATGGTATTTCTGGTTCTAGATCTTTGAGGAATTGCCACACTGTTTTCCATAATGGTTGAACTAATTTACATTCCCACCAACAGTGTAAAAGTGTTCCTATATTTCCCAGCCTCACCAGTATCTGCTGTTTCTTGGCTTTTTAATAATCGCCATTCTGACTGATGTGAGATGGTATATCATTGTGGTTTTGATACATGCGTGTGTATCTTCCCTGCAGCACTGTTCACAATAGTAAAAACATGGAATCAACCCATCAATGACAGACTGAATTAAAAAAAAAATGTGCTACATATACACCATGGCATACTAAGCAGCCATAAAAAGGAACGATATCATGTCCTTTAAAGGAACATGAATGGAGCTGAAAGCCATTATCCCCAGCAAACTAACACAGGAACAGAAAACCAAACACCCCATGCTCTCACTTACAGGTGGGAGCTAAACAATAAGAACACATGGACACAGGAAGGGGAACAACATACACTGGGGCCTGTTGTAGGGTGAGCTGGGGGACAGAGAGCATCAAGAAAAATAATAGCTAATGCATGCTGTGCTTAATACTTAGGTGATGGGTTGATAGATGCAGTAAACCACCATGTCACACGTTTACCTATGTAACAAACCTGCACATCCTGCACATGGTACCCTGGAATTTTAAAGAAAAAATACATTTTTTTAAAAAAAGTAGATATGACTAGGGCTGATAGAAGTTGTTCAAATTGAAGAGATTGCCATTGCTAAAGCCAAATCAAAAAGTCACACTGTGAATTTAGTATATTAAAATCATGTGTTTTTTTCTTAACCTCACTGACAAGTAAATTTAATGAAACATTTTAAAATGACAGTTACTTCTAGGATGTACTAATGCAGGAGCTCTCAACTTTGTAGGGACTGCATATCCTAAAATGACCTGATGCTATTTAATTTATGGCATGGTATTTAGTACCATCTGACAAATGCAGGAAGTGTTCATCAAATTGTATTAACTAATTTATCGACTGAATACTATCCGCAAAAGAAAGGCATAGAAAGTGTGATTGTAGATTCTATCTAATTGGCATGACACATTGAACTATCAGCACCTGGAGATAAGCATGTGACACTGAATCAATCACCTGATTTTTTTTTAAGAGAAGGAATAAAAAATAGGGAAATAAATAAGAATCAAGTGCACTACCAATGAGAGAAGGTGCTTACAATCACTGAATGAAAGCTACTCTTTACATGGCTTTTAAGGGTTCTCAATAAGTCATGAGTTCTCAACTGAGGATTAGTGTTGGGGGGAAAGCAGAGAACTTTCTTTCCCCTCCTTATGATTTGGGAGTAGAGTAGTCACTCCAACAGATGAAGTGAAGGGATTTCTTAAAACAAACAAAGATACTGACAATTAATCATAGTAGTTGGTAATGCTTTCAAGAAGAAGGGCACATCTCTCATCTGATCTTCTTATGTTAAATAACATTTACACATTGAAAATTCTCAAATGGTTATCTTTGACCCAGAACTCTTCCATGAACAGTAAATCTAACTGTAGATTTTGTCTCTGAAATTAGATTTCTAACACTGCAAAAGTTTAATATGTCCAAAACTGAACTTATTTCCATACACTCCTACTCACCTCTCACACTCTTCTCCTGTCACAAGAAATATCAACTTCTTTCTTTTAGTTTCTCTAATAAATGTTATCAGAGTCATCCTTGACTTTTCTCTTTTTCTTATATTATATATCCAATCTATTAAAAAAAATTAAGCATTTTTTCCTGCAAAATTCAATCAGAATTCACTTACTTCTTCCCATCTGTAAACACAACTTTCAAGGTCTAAGCTTCCATCGACTCTTCCAAGATTATTGTAAGAGGCTTCTACTTCTATATCCTGTCTTTGCAATTGACCCCTCCAATCTATATTTTTTTCAGCAACTAAAAGAAATCATTTAAAAAGAAAACATGAGTGTGCCAGATCTATCATGAAAACTCTGCAAAGCCTTCCTACCTCACTAAGAGTGAAATCCAAGTCCTTCCTATGGCTAAATGCCTTGATTAATCTTGCAGGCTCTCCCTGACTCAGAACTTCCCCTACCACATACCTCTTTGAATCTCTTTTCTCCCACCTTTTCTTTGCCTTGCTCTTCCCTATTTGTCACCACATGTGCATACCACACCTGCTTCCATCGAGTTCCTTTGTACTTGCTTGTTCTTATGCCTAGACCAACTATTTATTTCCTTTATTTTCTTCCAGTCTCCGCTTACTAGTCTCTCTGGTACCAGGGCATGGTTAATCCATATAAAAACCGCAACATTAATCTGCTGGAACTCTCTATCCCTCTCATTCTATTTTATTTTTTCTACAGACATTATCACTACGTGACATAATGCTTTCAAAGTTTCTTATTCATTTTTTTTTCATTAGAATGTAACTCCATGAAGACAGGGTTGCTTATGTTATCCATTTCTATATTTAAGATTGTCAGATAAAATATAGAACACCCACATAAGCTTTAATTTTTGATGAAAACGAGTAATTTTAACACAAAAATGTCCCAAATATTGCACACTTCTACCAATAACTTGTTTATGCTTATCTGAAATTCACATTTGGTTGGGCATCTATATTTGTGTTTGCTAAATCTGACATCCCCGCTTACATTTCCAGTGCTGAAAACAAGAACTGGCATGGCTTAAGCATTCAGTACACATTTTCTGAATGAATTAAACAATGAATTATATGACCAACAATGGTAGAATACCATTACCATGTTCTTAAATGAACATGTATCCCCAGGGGCTTAGGGGAGTACATAAATCAAGAGACCGAAATCAAGAGGCTTCAGTCTAGGATAGACTGCTTCTATCCTAGAAAAGTCTAAAGACCAAAGATTGGTTGAGGTAACGAGAATCTACATGATAAAGAAAGAAGGATTCGTGGTCAGATCAGGTACACTTCCTGAATGGCAGGGTAAGCAATGAATTCTCAGGGAAAGCTGGATGAGTTCAAATCATCTTCAAGCTACTTAGGCCAAGTGGGTTGTCTGCTGTGGTAAGAGGACCATAGCAATAAAAATCCATGGATCTTCTATCGCACTAAGAAAGGGATAGGATAAAGAAGACATAGCAAAACATTTATCGGAGAATGTATCACTCAAGGCAGGAACCTTAAAAGTCTCAGGTTTTCCATGAGAGAACCAATATTTGAAGGTCAGCTCTGATAGTAGATGGTTATAACAGATAACAACAATAAAACTCATTTAGACACTGGGGTTTTTTTTCTAACTTTTTTTTTTAACCCTACATAAAACCTAGAGGACAGGAAGAAAAACAGAGAGGAATTTAGGGAAGACTTAAAGAAGAACTCACACCCTCATTTCTATAAGTTCCTGAGCTGCAAGTCAAAGTAAAGCTAAAAAAAGAAGAGCAAACACTTCAAATTGCATGTAAAACTGAAATTTTAAGTGGAATTGGACTACTGTACATGTAAAATTGAGTCACAAGTTTCACAAAAAGAGATCATGATTAAATAATAATATTATTAAATGATACTATTATAAATAACTGAGTGGCTAGAAACGTGAAAATTTGTAAAAGTTTTATTATAGGAAAAAATAAGTGATAACATGTTTGTAGTAAAGAATAAAGCCATTTTCTGTATTCTGTTGAGTTTAATATATTTGATATTAGTTAATACCTTTGAGAGTAATATGAAGGGAAAGAAGGTGAAAGTAAGAGGAAGGTGAAAGTGAAGGCAATAAAGAGTGAAAGAAAAATAAATTGAAAGGAACTTGAGATGAACATATCCATACAAAGAAATTAAACTGTAATTCAAACATAATATATTACATCTTACCAGACTATAACTTATAAAGCCTCACATTAGCATTTAGGAGTTCTCAATAGTTATAATTCAGATTAACTGTCTTCAGAGAACAGTTATAACGGCAAAAAAAAAAAAAGTATACCTTAGGAAAACAATAGATAACATAAAGATATACATGGTTAATTACTAGATGATTCATACAGACACATGGAGTTTTGAAGAGGAAAATATAAATTTGGCATTAGTAGATAAGGAATATTAAAAGAATGTGAGATTTAAAATGTATAATTAGTAATAAAAATGATTTTTAATAGGTGGCATAGAGAAGAATACCATCTCAAATACACAAAACAGTGAGTAAAATGATAAGGGAGATGCTACCAAAGGACTATAAGACCTTTTCTGTATCCAGCATACCAAAGAATTAGCCTGAAAAGGTATCCCATTAAAAAAAGCAACCAAACGAAACAAAACCAAATGCTGAAAAAATTACAAAAAAAAAAAAATTAACACATCTTATCATTCAACTGTCAAGAAAACATAATCACCAAGAGCCAAAAATTTTCTCAAAATGAACTTAGAATGTTAAACCAATTGCATATTAAAAGGAGCTCTGGAAGGAAAAATAATTGTACTACCAGAAAATAAGAGTTTGAGGGATTAACAGTAGTCTGAAATACTGGTTTTGGGACATGAACCTGCACATAATTGTGCAGCTGAATCTGATCACCACATGAAAATCCCTAAGGGACTACAGCCTCAGTGGAAATGAAAAAAAAGATTAACCAACAAAGTAAAACTGTAGGGCAAACTATCTGTACTTCAATTCCAGTGAAGGAAAATAACAAACAATAATAATATAATTTCCCCTTGAAAACCATATATATATATACATATATATATATATATATATATATATATATATAAAAAACCATAGATCTGTACTTACGTGGATCTCAAAAATTAATACATGCAACTATGCAGAAGGAAAAATTTCAAGATGAAATAACTATAAAGCTGTCATTAAATAAGCTCATCTACCATGCTCCATAACTGCATATAACCCCAGGAAATTATGTAGTTTAATCCTCACGGCAACCCTACAGAGGATATAAGAGTCTGAGTGTCTTGCCCAAGGAAAGACAAATTTGAACCTCAGAAAGTTCTGTTCTAAACCTGTGCTCTTCCACCTGTGTCTAAGAAGAGTCATCTGCACATCTTTCTCATCTCACTGTAACAATACAATAGATTACCTTGATTCTAACATCTTTTGTAAAAAACATTTTTTTAAAAAATCTGTAATTGGAAAAAAAACATAGAAATTAAGAGGCTAAGAGACAGAAGGAAAAATAGCATATGGAAAAAAGAGGGACCAGAAAAAGAACAAAGCATATACAGAACTTTAATATCTGAAAAGGTGACACTGAGATTTGTGGAGAAATGCTGGTTTATTAAATAACATAAATAACACTGAATTTGTTTTTGTTTTGTTTTGTTTTGTTTGTTTTTGTTTTTTTTAGACGGAGTCTTGCTCTGTCACCTAGGCTGGAGTGCAGTAGCATGGTCTCAGCTCACTGCAAGCTCTGCCTCCCGGGTTCACACCATTCTCCTGCCTCAGCCACCCAAGTAGCTGGGATTACAGGTGCCCACCACCACGCCCAGCTAATTTTTTGCATTTTTAGTAGAGGCGGGGTTTCACTGTGTTAGCCAAGATGGTCTCAATCTCCTGACCTTGTGATCCACCCGCCTTGGCCTTCCGAAGTGCTGGGATTACAGACGTAAGTCACCGTGCCCAGCCAACACTGGAAATTTTTTATATGGACAATTAAATATTTGTTTACATGACACACTTCACAAAAATTAATTCCAGGTTTACTTTTGCTGAAATTAATCTATACATAAAAAAGCAAAAATTTAGAATATAAAAGAGAGAAATATCCATTTGTCCTTAGTGAGTCAAGAATGCCTTTAAAAATCGAAATATCACAAATCAAAGTGCAGATCAAAAGAGGGAAAATATTTATATGTTCAACTACATTAGGAAATATTAAGCCTATTCAAAAGACATTTTAAAAAGTGAAAGTCAACCCTTAAACCAGAGAAAGTATTTGCAATGATAACTGGCATTATGTATTTCAAATTTATAAAATCTCAAATATTACTTAGGGAAAAGACAGAATAGATTGGTTCCAAGATGGCCAAACAGGAACAGCTCCAGTCTACAGCTCCCAGCATGAGTGATACAGAAGACAGGTGATTTCTGCATTTCCGACGAGGGTACCAGGTTCATCTCACTGGGGTGTGTCAGACAGTGAGTGCAGGACAGTAGGTGCAGCCCACTGAGTGAGAGCTGAAGCAGGGTGAAGCATCACATCACTCTGGAAGTGCAAGGGGTCAGGGAATTCCCTTTCCTAGCCAAGGGAAGCCTTAACAGACAGCACCGGGAAAATCGGGTAACTCCTACCCTAATATTACACTTTTCCAAGGGTTTTAGCAAACAGCACACCAGGAGATTATATCCTGCACCTGGATCAAAGGGCCCATGCCCACGGAGCCTCGCTCACTGCTAGCACAGCAGTCTGAGATCAAACTGCAAGGTGGCAGCTAAGCCAGAGGGGGGCACCTGCCATTGCTGAGGCTTCAGTAGGTAAACAAAGCAGCCAGGAAGCTCAAACTAGATGGGCCCACCACAGCTCAAGGAGGCCTGACTGCCTCTGTAGACTCCACCTCTGGGGGCAGGGCATAGCAGAACAAAAGGCAGCAGAAACCTCTGCAGATTTAAATGTCCCTGTCTGATGGGTTTGAAGAGAGTAGTGGTTCTCCCAGCGCGGAGTTTGAGATCTGAGAACGGACAGACTGCCTCCTCAAGTGGGTCCCTGACCCCCAAGGAGCCTAACTGGGGGACATCCCCTAGTAGGGGCAGACTGACACCTCACAAGGCCAGGTACCACTCTGAGATGAAGCTTCCAGAGGAACCATCAGGCAGCAACATTTGCTGTTCAGCAATATTTGCTATTCTGCAGCCTCCGCTGCTGATACCCAGGCAAATAGGGTCTGGAGTGGACCTCCAACAAACTCCAACAGACCTGCAGCTGAGGGTCCTGACTGATAGAAGGAAAACTAACAAACAGAAAGGACATCCACACCAAAACCCCATCTGTACGTCACCATCATCAAAGACCAAAGGTAGATAAAACCACAAAGATGGGAAAAAAACGGAACAGAAAAGCTGAAAATTCTAAAAATCAGAGCTCCTCTCCCCCTCCAAAGGAATGCAGCTCCTCATCAGCAACAGAACAAAGCTGGATGGAGAATGTCTTTGATGAGTTGAAAGAAGAAGGCTTCATATGATCAACCTTCTCTGAGCTAAAGGAGGAAGTTCAAACCCATAACAAAGAAGCTAAAAACCTTGAAAAAAGGTTAGACGAATGGCTAACTAGAATAACCATTGTAGAAAAGCCTTTAAATGACCTGATGAAGCTTAAAACCATGGCACAAGAACTATGTGATGAATGCACAAGTTTCAGTAACTGATTCAATCAACTGGAAGAAAGGGTATCAGTGACTGAAGATCAAATGAATGAAATGAAGTGAGAAGACAAGTTTGGAGAAAAAAGAGTAAAAAGAAATGAATAAATCCTCCAAGAAATATGGGACTATGTGAAAAGACCAAATCTATGTCTGATTGGTGTACTTGAAAGTGATGAGGAGAATGGAACCGAGTTGGAAAGCACTCTGCAGGACATTACCCAGGAGAACTTCCCCAACCTAGCTAGGCAGGGCAACATTCAAATTCAGGAAATACAGAGAATGCCACAAAGATACTCCTCGAGAAGAACAACTCCAAGACACATAATTGTCAGATTTACCAAAGTTGAAATGAAGGAAAAAATGTTAAGGGAAGCCAGAGAGAAACGTCGGGTTACCCACAAAGGGAAGCCCATCAGACTAACAGCGGATCTCTTGGCAGAAACTCTACAAGCCCGAAGAGAGTGGGGGCCAATATCCAACATACTTAAACAAAAGAATTTTCAACCCAGAATTTCATATCCAGCCAAACTAAGCTTCATCAGTGAAGGAGAAATAAAATCCTTTACACACAAGCAAATGCTGAGAGATTTTGTCACCACCAGGCCTGACCTACAAGAGCTCCTGAAGGAAGCACTAAACATAGAAAGGAACAATCCGTACCAGCCACTGCAAAAACATGCCAAAATGTAAAGACCATCGATGCTAGGAAGAAACTCCATCAACTAATGAGCAAAATAACCAGCTAACATCATAATGACAGGATCAAATTCACACAAAACTATATTAACATTAAATGTAAGTGTGCTGATTGCCTCAATTAAAAGACACAGACTGGCAAAATGGATTAAGAGTGAAGACCCGTCAGTATGCTGTATTTAGGAGACCCATCTCACATGCAGAGACACACATAGGCTCAAAATAAAGGGATGGAGGAAGATCTACCAAGCAAATGGAAAACAAAAAAAGGCAGGGGTTGCAATCCTAGTCTCTGATAAAACAGACTTTAAACCAACAAAGATCAAAAGAGACAAAGAAGGCCAGTACGTAATGGTAAAGGGATCAATTCTACAAGAAGAGCTAACTATCCTAAATATATATGCACCCAATACAGGAGCACCCAGATTCATAAAGCAAGTTCTAGGAGATGTACAAAGAGACTTAGACTCCTACACAATAATAATGGGAGACTTTACCACCCCACTGTCACATTAGACAGATCAATGAGACAGAAAGTTAACAAGGATATCCAGGAATTGAACTCAGCTCTGCACCAAGCAGACCTAATACACATCTACAGAACTCTCCATCCCAAATCAACAGAATATACATTCTTCTCAGCACAACATCACAATTATTCCAAAATTGACCACATAATTGGAAGTAAAGCACTCCTCAGCAAACGTAAAAGAACAGAAATTATAACAAACTGTCTCTCAGACCACAGTGCAATCAATCTAGAACTCAGGATTAAGAAACTCACTCAAAACCGCTCAACGACATGGAAACTGAACAACCTGCTCCTGTATGACTACTGGGTACATAACGAAATGAAGGCAGAAATAAAGATGTTCTTTGAAACCAATAAGAACAAAGACACAATGTACCAGAATCACTGAGACACATTTAAAACAGTGTGTAGAGGGAAATTTATAGCACTAAATGCCCGCAAGAGAAAGTAGGAAAGATCTAAAATTGACACCCTAGCATCACAATTAAAAGAACTAGAGAAGCAAGAGCAAACATATTCAAAAGCTAGCAGAAGACAAGAAATAACTAAGATCAGAGCAGAACTGAAGGAGATAGAGACACAAAAAACCCTTCAAAAAAATCAGTGAATCCAGGAGCTGTTTTTTTGAAAAGATCAACAAAATTGATAGACTGCTAGCAAGACTAATAAAGAAGAAAAGAGAGAAGAATCAAATAGATACAACAACAAAATGATAATGGAGATATCACCACGAATCCCACAGAAATACAAACTACCATCAGAGAATACTATAAATACCTCTATGCAAATAAACTAGAAAAATCTAAAAAAAAATGGATAAATTCCTGGACACATGCACCCTCCCAAGACTAAACCAGGAAGAAGTTGAATCCCTGATTAGGCGAACAACAGGCTCTGCAATTGAGGCAGTAATTAGTCTACAAACCAAAAAAAGTCCAGGACCAGATGGATTCACAGCCCAATTCTACCAGAGGTACAAGGAGGAACTGGTACCATTCCTTCTGAAACTATTCCAATCAATAGAAAAAGAGGGAATCTTCCCTAACTCATTTTATGAGGCCAATATCATCCTGATACCAAAGCCTGGAAGAAAAAAAGAGACACAACAAAAAAAGAGAATTTTGACCAATATCCCTGATGAACATCGATGCAAAAGTCCTCAATAAAATACTGACAAACGAATCCAGCAGCACATGAAAAAGCTTATCCAACAAGAGCTTCATCCATGGGATGCAAGGCTGGTTCAACATATGTAAATCACTAAATGTAATCCAGCATATAAACAGAACCAAAGACAAAAACCACATGATTATCTCAATAGATGCTGAAAAGGCCTTTAACAAAATTCAACAGCCCTTCATGATAAAAACTCTCAATAAATTCAGTATTGATGGGATGCATCTCAAAATAATAAGAGCTATTTAGACAAATCAACAGTCAATATCATACTGAATGGGCAAAAACTGGAAGCATTCCCTTTGAAAACTGGCACAAGACAGGGATGCCCTCTCTCACCACTCCTATTCGACGTAGTGTTGGAAGTTCTGGCCAGGGCAATCAGGCAGGAGAAAGAAATAAAGGGTATTCAATTAGGAAAACAGGGAGTCACATTGTCCCTGTTTGCAGATGACATGATTGTATATTTAGAAAACCTCATCATCTCAGCCCAAAATCTCTTAAACTGATAAGCAACTTCAGCAAAGTCTCAGGATACAAAATCAATGTGCAAAAATCATAAGCATTCTTATACACCAATAACAGACAAACAGAGAGCCAAATCATGAGTGAATTCCCATTCACCATTGCTTCAAAGAGAATAAAATACCTAGGAATCCAACTTACAAGGGATGTGAAGGACCTCTTCAAGGAGAACTGAAACCACTGCTCAATGAAATAAAAGAGGACACAAACAAATGAAATAACATTCCATGCTCATGGAGAGGAAGAATCAATATCGTGAAAATGGCCATACTGCCCAAGGTAATTTATAGATTCAACGGCATCTCCATCAAGCTACCAATGACTTTCTTCAGAAAATCAGACAGAATTGGAAAAAACTACTTTAAAGTTCATATGGAATCAAAAAGAGCCCCATTTGCCAAGACAATCCTAAGCAAAAAGAACACAGCTGGAGGCATCATGCTACCTGACTTCAAACTATACTACAAGACTACAGTAACCAAAACAGCATGGTACTGGTACCAAAACAGACATATAGACCAGTGGAACAGAATAGAGCCCTCAGAAATAATATCACACATCTACAACCATCTGATCTTTGACAAACCTTACAAAAACAAGAAATGGGGAAAGGATTCCCTATTTAATAAATGGTGCTGGGAAAACTGGCTAGCCATATGTAGAAAGCTGAAACTGCATCCCTTCCTTACTCCTTATACAAAAATTAATTCAAGATGGATTAAAGACTTAAATGATAGACCTAAAACCATAAAAACCCTAGAAGAAAACCTAGGCAATACCATTCAGGACATAGGCATGGGTAAGGACTTCATGTCTAAAACACCAAAACCAATGTCAACAAAAGCCAAAATTGACAAATGGAATCTAATTAAACTAAAGAGCTTCTGCACAGCAAAAGAAACTACCAACAGAGTGAACAGGCAACCTACAGAATGGGAGAAAATTTTTGCAATCTACTCATCTGACAAAGGGCTAATATCCAGAATCTGCACAGAACTTAAACAAATTTACAAGAAAAACAAACAAACAAACAAACAACCCCATAAAAATTGGGTGAAGGATAAGAACAGACACTTCTCAAAAGGAGACATTTATGCAGCAAACAGACACTTGAAAAAATGCTCATCATCATTGGCCATCAGAGAAATGCAAATCAAAACCACAATGAGATACCATCTCACACCAGTTAGAATGATGATCATTAAAATGTCAGGAAACAACAAGTGCAGGAGAGGATGTGTAGAAATAAGAACACTTTTACACTGTTGGTGGGACTGTAAACTAGTTCAACCATTGTGGAAGACACTGTGGCTATTCCTCAAGGATCTAGAACTAGAAATGCCATTTGACCCAGCCATCCCATAACTGGGTGTATACTCAAATGATTATAAATCATGCTGCTATAAAGACACATGCACACGTATGTTTTTTGCAGCACTATTCACAATAGCAAAGACTTGGAATCAACCCAAATGTCTGTCAATGATAGACTAGATTAAGAAAATGTGGTACACATACACCATGGAATACTATGCAGCCATAAAAAAGGATGAGTTCATGTCCTTTGTAGGGACATGGATGAAGCTGGAAACCATCATTCTCAGCAAACTATCACAAGGACAGAAAACCAAATACTGCATGTTTTCACTCATAGGTGGGAATTGAACAATGAGAACACCTGGAAACAGGAAGGGGAACATGACACACCGGGCCTGTTGTGGGGTGGGGCGAGAGGGGAAGGATAGCATTAGGAGATATACCTAATGTAAATGACGAGTTAATGGGTGCAGCACAGCAACATGGCACATGTATACATATGTAACAAACCTGCACGTTGTGCGTATGTACCCTAGAACTTAAAGTACAATAAAAAATAATAATAATTTTAAAAAAGGAAAAGACAGGATAAAAAAGAATGAATATTTTAGAAAAGAAGAAATATAATGGCCAAATAATATTTTTAAATGTGATCAATTTTATCAGTTATCAAAAAAATTAAAAGTAAAACTACCATGAGGTATTTCACAGCCTCTAAATTGTCAAAACTGTAAAAGCCTGAAAATACAAATATTTCAAGCATATGGAGAAAAGGGATCACACTCTTTAGAGGCAGAAGTGTCACTGGCAGAAAGCAGTTTGGAAAACTATTTGGCACTTGCAAATAAATGTGCTATAGCTACAGGCAGCTTTATAGATACATTTCAAAAATATAATTTTGGACGAAAAAAGCAAGTAACAGAAGAATGCATACAAAAGTAACAGAGTTCAAACATTAAAATGCAGTATATATCTTTGGTGGTATATATGTATACCATAAAACCATAATTAAATCAAGGGAATGATGAACACAAATCTTAGAAAAGTGCTTACTCTAAACAGAAGGCTGTGACCGAGCATGATGGATTATGCCTATAGTATGAACACTTTGGGAGGCCGAGGTGGGAGGATCACCTGAGTTCAGGAGTTTGAGACCAGCCTGGCCAACATGGTGAAGCCCTGTTTCTACTAAAAATACAAAAATTAGCTAGGCATGGTGGTGGGCACCAGTAGTCCCAGCTACTCGGGAGGCTGAGGCAGGAGAATCTCTTGAACCCAGGAGGCAGAGGTTGCAGTGAGCCAAGATCGCACCACTGCACTTCAGCCTGGGTGACAGAGAGAGACTCCAACTCAAAAAAAATTAAGTAAATAAATAAATAAATAAACAGAACGTTGAGATGCAACTATTAGCTGGTAGATAGTACACACAGGATCTTCAATAGTACCCAATACATTTTTAACTGGGTGGTGAGTGGGTTATTTAGATGGTCAATGAAGAATCTAATCAGGCAATAAAGAGGGCAGCAAAATTCTGATTGGTAAAGGAAATGAGTAAGGAAGAGCATCACTGGGAGTGGTGCAGAATTACACCTAGCAGAATTAAGTTATGAAAATAGGAACAGGTAACAACAAAAAAGTGTATAAAGATATCATTGCCCAAGGGACATTGATTACAAAGAGAAATACTCGCTGAAGAGGATAGTTTTGGTGTCTCCATTCACAGAGGATGTAAGAAAATTTCATCGAATCTACTTGTGATTCAAGTTGACTCTATAAGGACTATATAGCCTAGGACTTGTGATCAGTTTTTGCTCTAAAAATAATGCTATTAATGTTCAAAATTATTCTTCCAATCTCAGCCTTACTGAGATAATAAATCTGCCTCATCAGAGTTAAATAAACAATCAAATATATGATGATGTTAATCCAATCTACAGCATTTATGGTTTTATAATAACTTTAGAAAAACTGTTTGGTTATTGTATCATTAACCTAAAAGAATATGACATATTAAGTAATCTGAAAATTAGCCTTGATATTTACATTTGATATTTATAATTGATTTAAGACTTGTGACTTCAAGATTCAAAAACAAGGGGATTTAAACTTTAGAGTATGTAAGAGAACTTGATTCACTAAAAGTTTAACATGATAGCTTAACCGGAATTATTTAAGTAATTAAGAAGATTTTGCCAGATTGCATTGTAAGACTGACCTATCACACATCTGAAGACTTTTTATGAAAAATTAAATATATACTTAGTTTAAAATATTTATGTAAATTTAGGTAACTTCTAAATTTGAATATATTTCATAGATTTTAATCTATTAAACTTTATTTTAATGTGATTGTTCATATTTCTGATGAAAATGACTTGATTTATGGCAATATTAACATGAACGAGTTTAAAGTCTATATTTCTAATTTGTAATTTTGATACATTTAATGCTAAGTTAAAATTTAGGTAATTATAAGTAGTCTTGGTCACAAAATCATACCTTGAGTCTCAAAATAAAGACAAAAATTTTTAGAAATCTTAAGAAATTACAAAAATGCGAGGCAAGTCAAAGAGGAAAAATCACTTGAAATGGATCACAGTATGATTTGAAAGATAATTCCAAAATAACATTTATTCAACATATGCTTTTCAGGCAAACACCCTTAGAGTCATTCAATTCAGTTCAGCCCTTTGTAACTTTGTGACTATGGACATAATGCTTAGTTAATGTCACTATTCTTCTGCTGCCTCAGATGCTAATACTGTATCTCTCTCTTTCTCAGGGTTACTGCAAGTACTTAATGACCCTATGCATGTAAAGCACATACAACACAAACAATGCCTGATACCTAGTATATATTTAACACAAGTTATTATTTTGATGTTACTATTATTACAACCATGCAAGAAGTTAATGAAGCTCAAACATTTGGTTAATACAGGGGGAAATAAGGCCATGGAGTAATCAATTCTAATATATAAATATATTCATACAACATTAGCTTTTTAAGTTGATACTGATTTAGCCACTTCAAACTTATAGATGCAGATATGAATTCACAAGAAGAGGGTTTTGTTGGGGTTTTATGTATATAAGGAGAGCATAATCTATGTGTTATATTCATCCACCTTCTACGATGCTATGTTCCAGTTAAAATTAGCAGAGTGGGGTGGATGGAGATGATACTAAAGCAATGTGTTTATCATCTTTATACTGAACGCTCTAGTAATCCATTAAAGTGATATTATGATTATTTGCACATCAAATATGAAGAAAATAAGGCATAGAAAAATTCAGTAATTTACCTAAGGTTTTATAGCTAGTGAGGGACAAATGTAAAATAAACTTCCTGTTCCTTGAACACTATGTACAATCTCATTATAGTTACTAAATTTCAAAAGCAACCTCAAAATGCAGATCACCCACCAGATATGATTCTTTTATTCTTCCTTGGAACTCTGTCTTAGTAAAACGTTTATTTTTAGTTTCTATTTGGTTGTAAAGTTACTATGACCAGAAATATCTTCATCCTCTTCATAATTATATTATTTAATATATTAGCTATAAACATTTAATATAAATATTTCTGCTAATCAGATGCTGCCAGGCAAGAAGTAGAATTAGGTTGAGAGAAGTTTCTTTTCTTTTCAAGTTGTTTTTGTATTTTTATGCTGCTTCTTTGCTGAAAACAGACAAAATCAAAGAGGTGCCGCTGCCCAGTCTCCAATTTTGTAAGCATCGAAAGGTTGTTGCAGTAGCAGTGGCAGATTGACTCATTGTTTTAGTATCTGGTCACCAGTTTTGTGGATGTGAGAAAGGACTAAGTACAAGTGATCACCAGATTCTATGTGCTAGTGTTCAGGAAGTTTTAGTAATGCTTAGTTGTTCCTAGCATACTGTATCTAGATCACAATTGCAGAGCTTTTCAGTTTAGTATTAAACTGTCAGCCCCTTGATTCTCCACCTTTCTGATTGAAATACAGATAGCATCCCTGCCAGGTCAGTTCTGTGGCGTTCTGAGGCTAACTCCTGAAGGCACAGTCTAGAGCTTGCTTCCAACTTTTCTGATGATTTTGTAGGCAATCACCAGAAAAGCTGGAAGCAATCCATTTTAATTCCTTGAATTAAATAGATTTCTGCTTAAAATTGTACTCCACTGATATATTCTGTCACACAGACAAACTGCTTCCTACAATTCTGATGCGTCTGGGTGAATTCATTCCATGTATTTTTCAGATTGAAATCATGTCCAGATAAGCTATAACCACCAACTCATATACTTGATCCGGTTTTTACAAACAAGTGATTTTGGTTTTGAAACTTAGGGTGTGTCTCTCACATTGAGAAAATATATACACTGGTCTCTTTTGAAATGTACACACAGTGATACCTTCACTCTGCTTTTTCTTGCACTTCTGCTCTATCTTCTTGATTTTGATGCTTTCTACTTATTTGGAGGATGAGATTTCAGATGTTTCTTATTTTCATTGAAGAGGAAGTTTGCATTTCTGTTTTTTACAGAATGCACTGAATGCTCTGTGAGATTCTCACACAGCACAGAATGCTTTTAGGAGATTTCTAAAAGTATAATAAGAAAATGTTAACTTTACTCAACCATTTTCAAAGAGGAATTCTTTTGTTCTTTCCTTGAGATATCTCAGGCCTCAAAATATATAATAAACTTTCAGCTCCTTCTGGGCTGGATGCTTAAATTTTAAATGTCTTGTTTTAAAATGTCTTATGAGTAACAATCTAGCCAAACTATCATTAGGCAGTATGTCACGATGCTTGAAGTAACTTCCACTGGTAATTGTAGTAGACATAAATTCATAATTCAATTACACTTCCACATTTCAAATTTGGGTCCTGATTCTTGTCACTTTTGATTGGATATCATTGGCTTTAGTTTGTAATTAGATACATAAAAAGTTCATAATAGTTTACATATTATACCTCATACATCTAGATATAAAAGATACAGAAAATATAATAACTTAGCTACTCCTCATTCTTCACTTGTGGTTACGCTAAAGAGTATTTTCAACCAGTGGTTTCCTTCAAAGAATAATTTTAAGCCTCCTTCATTAATTTTCTTTTCTACCTTTTTCAAAAATCAGTTGAGTATATTTCTGGGTTATCTATTCTGTGTATTGATATATGTGTCTATCCCTCTGTCAGTATGACACTGTCTTGATTACTATAGCTATCCAGTAAGCCTTCATATCAGGTAGCAGTCTCATAATTCCTCCTATATTATTCTTCTTTGTAATAATCAAAAAATGCAAAGATGTACTAAGTGAAAAAATGTGAGGTAATACCTAAAAAATTACTGTGAGGGATTTGATACCTTATTTTTTCTTTTTTTTTGTTATTTTTTATTTTCATATATTAATAATACATATTTATAAGATATAAAGTGATATTTCAATACATATATACATCATGTAATGATCTAATCAGGGTAATTATCATATTGTTTCTTTGAAAAGTATCATTTCTTTGTCATGATAATGTTTAAAAACTTCTCTTCTCACTGTTTTGAAATAAAATACACATTTCTGTCCACTCCAGTTATCCTACTATATAATAGAACACTAGAACTTATTTTTTCTATCTAACTGTAGCTTTGTACCCATTTACTATCTCTCACTATACTCCTCTCCTCCCTACCCTCTCCAACCTCTGGTAACCACTGTTCTATTCTCCTTTTCTATGAGAACAAATTTTAGATTCGCATATGAGTCAAATCATGTGGTATTTGTCTTTATGTGTCTAGCTTATTTGACTTAATATAATGTCCTCCAAGTCCATCCATATAGCTGCAAATAACAGGATTTCATTCTTTTTTATGGCTAAATAGTACTTTTTTTATCCACTCATCCACTGATGGACACATAGTTTGATTCTATACCTTGGCTATTGTGACTAGTACTATGCTAAACATGGGAATGCAGATATCTCCTCAACACACTGATTTCATTTACATTGGATAAATACCCAGTAGTGCAATAGTCAGATCATATGATAGTTCTTCTTTTAATTTTTTTTTGAGAAACCTCTATGTGGTTTTCCATAATGGCTGTCCTAACTTAAATTCCTTCCAGTAGTGTATAAGAGGTTCATTTTCTCCACATCACTGAAATGAGGTGATATCTCATTGTAGTTTTAATTTTCACTTCACTAATGATTAATGATGTTGAACAGTTTTTACTATACCTGTTGGCCCTTTGTATGTCTTCTTTTAGACTGTCTATTCAGGTACTTGGTCATTTTTAATAGGGTTATTTGGGTTTTTTCTTACTAAGTGGTTGAAGTTTATTATATATAATGGATGTTAGTTCTTTATCAGATGTATAGTTTGTAAATATAACCTCCCACTCTGTAGGCCATATATAACAAACCCACAGCTAACATCGTACAGAACAAAAAAAGCTGAAAGCTTTCTCTCTAAGGGCTGGAAGGAGACAAAAATGTCCATTTTCACCACTTTTATTCAACTTAGTTCTGGAAGTCCTAGCCAGAGCAATCAAGCAATAGAAAGAAGTAAGAGGCATTTGAATTGGAAAGGAGGAAATCAAATTGTCCATGTTTGTAGATAAGAAGATCTTATATATAGGAAACCCCAAAGACTGCATGAAAAAAAATTAGAATAAACAAATTTAGTAAATTTTTACAATACGAAATTAAAATATACAAATTATTAGCATTTCTATACACCAATAAAATTACCTGAAAAAGAAATCAAGAAAGCAATACCTTTTACAACAGCTACAAAAATAATAAATTACCTTGGAGTAAATTTAACCAAAGAAGCGAAGGATCTCTACAATAAAAATTATAAAACATTTATTGTATATGTATTTGCATATAGAAAAACATTGAAGGCAATTGAATCCAATGTTCATGGATTGGAAGAATTAATACAGTTAAAATGTCCATATTACCCAAAGCAATCTATAAATTCAAGGCAAACCCTATCAGAATATCAATTACATTCTTCCCAGAAATAGATAAAGCCATCCTAACTGTGTTTGGAAACACTAAAGATGCTGAATAGCCAAAGCAATCTTCAGCATAAATAACAAAGCTGATAGCACCATACCACCTCACTACAAAACATACTGTAAAGCTATAATAAACAAAACATCATGCTATTGGCATAAAAGCAGACACACCAAAAACAATGTAACAGAAGAGAAAGCCCAGAAATAAAGGTCCAGTGATTTTTTGACAAAGGTACCAAGTACACACAATAGGGAAATGAGAGCCTCTTCAACAAATTGTGCCAGAAAACTTAATATCTGCATGCAGAAGAATAAAGGAAAGTAGACCCTTGTTTCTCACCATATACAAAAATTAACTCAAAATAGATTAAAGACTTAAATGGAAGACCCAAAACCATGACACTACTAGAAAAAAACAGAAAAAAATATCCATGACATTGAAATAGAAAAGGATTTTTTAGATATAACCTTAAAAGCACAGGTAACAAAGTGAAAACAGACAAATAAGATTACATTAAACTAAAAAGACTGCACAGGAAAGGAAATAATCAATAGAGCAAAAACAGAAAACCTTTATTTTTCTGCACCACACTGGTAGAAGCTAGGAATTACTTTATATCTCATTGCACAGAATTCACCAATGAAGCTTTTCTGTATTTCCAGAAATAAGACTTCAGAAGTATATTGATATTTGAATGGCCAAATTCTTTATATTATCACTATGAGAATGCCTAAGGCCAGAAAATGACGGCTATCTATTTTCTTTCTTCTTCCTTCTTTTATGTGGGGGATGAGGGGTGGGTAGAGATATGGAACTCAAACTATATAAGAGGAAAAATTTTGAAGACTATATGTCTGAAAGCAACTATAATCCTATGAAGAAAAATAAGTGTCCCTGGGTTCAAGATACTTTGTATTTTTTACTTATCATATGTAACTCAGGCAGTATGAAACTTATTTTTGTTTTGATTTTGGTTATGTTTTGTTTTGCTTTTAACAACAGGTTACAATACAAATACCAGATTGTAGAATCTGTCACATGTTTTAGCCCTCACTCAATGACAGTACCTTCTGCCCCTTTGCTATGCCCATCTCCCACCACTACCTGGCCCGTCAACATCACTAGTCTAGTAAATACTCTCAGAAGCCACTACTAGTTATCATCTATTGCTGACCCAGTGAAACAGAGTAAATTTAAAATTAGCGTAATACTGTGGGTTGACAGAGAAAGTAATACGATTTTAACTTTCATATTCAAAACAATTTTCAACAAGAAATAAAGGTCCAAACCTATGAGTCATTTAAATGGAGATGGAGCAAAAAAACAGAAAAAAGATGGATAGGCATTGTGATCTAAATATCTTTCTCTACTGCTTCTCTTCATACCATGAGGCATAATTGGGTAAAAAGAAAATTAATAAAACTAACAAATTAAGGATCAAATTTTTTGAATAAGAAAATATATAAGAAAAATGAATTTTATTGAAGAAAAAAATTATAAATGTGTAAAACTAATCCAGACATATAGAGAATGTTTATTATTGTAAATGTTCATTAACAGTATGTTTTTTTTAACTGAAACAAATGCACTGCCACTTGCTGCAGCTTTCTTAGGCTGTTGTAGCTATTTAGATGAACATTGTTTAAGTAGAAGTATAGATTATTGAATCTCAGAATCTAAGGTCACCCTGTCAGCCACAAAACATATATTGATAATGTCATATCTTTTTTTTTTTTTTTTTTTTTTTTTTTTCAGACGGAGTCTCCCCCAGGCTGGAGGGCAGTGGTGCGATCTCAGCTCACTGCAAGCTCTGACTCCCAGATTCAAGCCAATTCTCCTGTCTCAGCCTCCCAAGTAACTGGGATTACAGGTTCATGCCACCACACCCTGCTAGTTTTTGTATTTTTAGTAGAGACAGGGTTTCATCTGTTGGCCTGGCTGGTCTCGAACTCTTGACCTCAGATAATCTGCCTGCCTCAGCCTCCCGAAGTGCTGGAATTGCAGGCATGAGCCACCACACCTGGCCACTAATGCCATATTTTAAGATATTGAGTGAAGCAAATTCAAGCAATGGAATATTCACAAATACTTTTTAAGTATCGTTCCATCCCCTCATCATGATTACCAACAATAAGGGCTAAAACATTGTACACAAAAATGTTGTCAACGATCATCATTGGATAGTGGTTGATTGAGTCTGACACACCATTTTATTGTACTGTATAAATTTTCATTATCTTAATATCTTAAATTAAAAAAATTATTATTGAAAAACAACCTTTAGTTCCCCTGAAAACTAACAAGACAAAACAAAATAGGAGTTATTATGGGAAGGCATTGTCCTCATTTTTTAATTGTGGCTTATATTTGTTATTTTTCAAAGCACTATGAGAACACTTTGATTTACTGGAATTTACAACAAAGGTTTTCAAAATATAAGATACAAACTTGCCCAGAATTTTTGTAAAATTCCGTGTGGTAGTCATGAGGGATACTCATCAACACACTGGTATCTCTTCCTGCATATACTGCTATTTTACTTCAACATTCCGTTTAATTAGGGATAGACATAGGAATCGATTTGGACATTTGAAAGGAAACACAAATCATATATATTCCTTATGAGCAGAATCATTAAAGAACTTGTACTTTTAAAAATGTTCTCAAAATTATTTTATCTACTGCCACGTGTGCAGTGATGCTCCAGACAGTGAAGGCTTTCGGCTTGTATTCTAGATTGAAGATGATGTAGGCTGTATTCATTTTTTAGGGCAGCCATAATAAACAACCACAATATTTGGTTTAGAAAAACAGACATTTATTATCTCACTGTTCTGGAATCCACAATCTAGGTTCCAACAAACTATTCTCCCTCTGAAGGCTCTAGGGGAGAATCCTTCCAGCTTCTAGTAGCTCCTGTCATTCTTGGGTATAAAGATGCATTACTCCAATCTAGCCTTTGTTTTCACATTGTCTCCTATGTATGTCTTTCTTCATACTTCTCTATTTCTTATAAGGATACTTTCATTGTATTTAAGGCCCACCCTAATCCTGTATGATCTCATATCAATCCTTACCTTAATTATGTCTGAAAATAATATATTTTCGAATAAGTAACATTCTAAAGTTCCAAATGAACACAAATTTGGGGGAAATACTATTCAACCCACTACATACCACATATAGTGTAAGCAAGGAATAAAATTTGTTATTTTAAACCACTGAGGATTTGGGATTATTTGTTAGTGCAGAAAAACCTAAACCATTATAAGTTCTATCCCCCTTTTCAGAAAGAAAGTTTCTAAATGGAATTAATGAATGTTATTTTAAATGTAAAGATTAGTGGAGGGTGTAAGTTAACAATGCAATCTATAATATTAATTGCATCTGCTATCATTGAACAACTTTTACAATAAACAATATTAAATGCCTTTGGTATTAGTAAAATTAATCAATGTTCACACAAGGAGAAATTATAAAGCTTGTTCCCACACAGAACCCGTTTGAACATTTGAACTTATTTAACCAGCAAATTAATTAAATGGAAGTTAACTCAAATATTGTGTGTGTGTGCATGTGTGTGTGTGTGTGTTGGAGAATGAAGTCTATTATATAGCAAAGGGGAAACAAACTGTCATCTGTTTAGTATTCATTAAGTACCTAGCATTATTACAGAGCCTTCTCACATATTTTATCTCATTTTGTCCTCCTAACACAGCTGTTAAATATTATAATTCCCATTTTATACATGATGAAACTGCAGCTCAGAGAGTTTAGGTAATTTGGTCAAGTCTATAAAACCAGAAAGAAGCAAAGTCTGAATTCTAATCTAAGATTACTGATTAACAAAGACCATTTTATTTCTATTATACTGAAACACTAATAGAATGAACTAAGTTGATTAAATGACTTTGAGACTAGTCGAATCTTTTGCAACAGATAGAGATATTTATAGACAGACCTAGAACAAGTAGCCCAAATTAGAAGCTATCCCATCTTCTTTGCAGATGAACTTTGTTTTATAAATGTGTGAGTCTGCTTTGTAAAAGATAGAAGGTTGGCTAAAGCAAAATATATTTGTGTCATTTGATTCTAAGCATAGTGACCCATCAGCAAAAGGGAAGAACAAAATAGTTGTATGAATATGAACCTACTTTGATTATTGGTTAAAGTCTAATTATACTATTCTTTTTTTAACAAGGTAAGAAAGAACTCAGCTCAATCTCTCATTAGCAGGAATTTCCACTGAATAACCTATATGAGAACATCAAAAAATAGTTACAAAATATCTTGTTTATCAGAGATCAAATTGTTCATTAAGTCTGTAAAGAGGAACAAATTACAAATGGATAATCCTAAGTAAATTATGGACTTATAGACTGCAAATGCGTAAGACTTAAACACAAAGAAACCATAAATAATTTTCTGCTATACAAGACAGATATTACCTATTTATTTTTAGTGTTGGCATAAAAATTCTGAGTTTCCAGGTTTAGATACAAGCCTACTATTAAGAAAACATTTTGTGAAATCTTATGAGAATCATCGAGTCGTGTCTGTTCTCATTTATACTATATGCTAGCCATATTTATTTTATTTGATCCTTATGCAACACATTGTAATTTTGAGCTCCTGTGCTTTAAAATTAAGCTAATGTAATAGTAATTTTGTTATTACTTCCAATATTTTCCAATATTTGAAGCTTCTTTGGATGTAAGTTCTATTTCAAAGTCAATTTATTCAAAAAAATTGTACTTGAGTTGTCGTAAGTTGTAATCTTAAAATGGAAATTCTTCTTAAAGTTTAGGAAACAACAATACATAGACACCTCTTGCACAAGAGGCAAACTTATTCTCCCTAACAATTTTAGAAATGTCAAAGCTTCTTTACTCTTAAGGAGTAAAGGATGAATAGAAAGTTATACACAAAAGTTTTAGATCTGAAGAAAGTGTCCAATGACACATCAAAAGGAATGCAATGGGTGAGACAGATGTTTGCAGGCATTAAGAAACTACAGATAGTTTTGTGTGACGATGTTTGAAGTTATGTTTAATGGTAACAGTCATAACTGGAACTACAGAGATAAATCCATTAAGATTTTTCTACTTAAATCTGAACATTGAAGAGTTTTAAGAAAAGAAAATACAATGCTTACCTATAAGAGTTGAACAATCCATAATTACAAATTTTCCTGACCATATAATGTGGTTTAGCCAAACAAAAATTATTATGCTTGTTGTCTTTAGAAAGTTCCAAGTTGAACAAATACTTCAGATATATTTATGTTTATTGATTCAACATTCAACAAATGTGTCTGGGCTCCTACTATGTGATAAGCCCCATTATAGAGCCTAGGAATGAGGTAATGAATAAAAAAGATAAAAAATAGTATCCCTCATAGAGCTTACCATATAGTGAAAAAATATTTTACATAAATGAATATGTAAAATATACCTTATGGTAAATGGGATACAGTGTAGTGGAGAAAAATTAAGGAAGAGAATAAGGAGTGCTGGAGTAGGAACAAAATTTTAAGTAGGGAAGTCAAGAAAGTCTTCAAAGAAATGGTGACATTGGTAATAAGACTTGATGAATGTGTAGGAATGAAACCAAGATGATTTTGAGGTGAAAGAGTCACCAGTGGGAATAACAAGTGCAAAGACCCAGAGGTGGAAATATGCCTGCTACATTTCAGGACAGAAAGGAAGCCAGTGTGGCTGGAACACAGTGTAATGGGCCTTACAGGCAATGAAAGATTAGACTTTGCACAGAGTGGGCACAACTGATATCTGAAAAGAATATTCTGGTAGCCAGAGTAGAATGAGTATTATAGTAATCAGCCATCTGATAAAACGCCACCTCAACGAAGTTTTGTTTGTTTACCTTTTTGGACTTATTTGTAAGTATCTTTCCTATTTTTAAATGGAAAAATGTAAGTGAATAAATAAAATGGCAAAGAAGAATACTAAACTTGAAATTTTCCACACTTTTTAAAATCACAACCAAGAAATAAAACAGGCATATGAAAAATTTTCTAAACAGACAGATTTATATTGCAAATTACACAATAAAAAGAATCTGGTAATTTAAAGCAAAATATGACCACCAGAGGGAAGGCATGATTTGTAGTCTACTTCACATTTCTTATATTCATGACACCAAAAGAATGACGATGTATGTGAGTTCAACTCTCCACATATTTGATCTAGAGTATTTTGCCATATTTTTTATTCAAAGTATACCTTATCCAAGACATTATTGCCAGTTTTAAGCAGTGTAAATTTTGCCTTATACCTTTCAGTTTGTAAAATTTTTGTTCTTCATGCTGAGAAATTTTGAGAGAGAAACATATAATTATGTTCAACACAGATCATATCCATTTACCATTAGATACAATTCATACAATGGAAGAGAAATGATGACTGTTTCTGTAGCTCTCCTTTCTTTCTCCAAATCAATGGTCATTTTATTAGTTCGTTTTCATGCTGCTGATAAAGACATACCCGAGACTGGGTAATTTACAAAAGAAAGAAGTTTAATGGACTTACAGTTCTACATAGCTGGAGAAACCTCACAATCATGGTGGAAGGCAAGGAGGGCAAGTCACATCGTACATGGATGGTGGCAGGCAAAGAGAGAGAGCTTGTGCAGGGAAACTCCCATTTTTAAAACCATCAGATCTCATGAGACTTACTCACTATCATGAAAACAGCACAGGAAAGAACCACTCTTATGATTCAGTTATCCCCCACTGGGTCCCCCCACAACATGTGGGAATTATGGGAGCTACAATATGAGATTTGGGTGGGGTCACAGCACCAAACCATATCATCTCACTCCTGGTCCCTCCCAAATCTCATGCCCTCACATTTCAAAACCAATCATGCATTCTTATCAGTCCTCCAAAGTCTTAACTCATTTCAGCATTAACTTGAGAGTCTACAGTCCAGCATCTCATCTGAGACAAGGCAAGTTCCTTCTCCATATGATGTAAAATCAAAAGTAAGTTAGCTACTTCCTAGATACAATGGAGGTACAGGCATTGGGTAAATATTGCCATTCCAAATTGGATAAATTGTCCAAAACAAAGGGGCTACAGGCCCCATGCAAGTCTGAAATCCAGCAGAGCAGTCAAATCTTAAAGCTCTAAAATAATCTCCTTTGACTCCATGTATCACATCCAGTTCATGCTGATGCCATAGGTGGGCTCCCATGGCCTTGGGCAGCTCCACCCCTGTGGCTTTGCAGGGTACAGCCTCCCTCCTGGCTGCCCTCATGTACTGGCATTGACTATCTCTGGCTTTTGCAGGCACAGAGTGCAAGCTGTCAGCAGATCTATCATTTAGGGGTCTGGAGGATGGTGGCTGTCTTCTCACAGCTCCATTAGGTGGTCCTCCAGTAAGGACTCTGTGTGGGGGCTCTGACCTCACATTTTCCTTCTGGACTGCCCTAGCATAGGTTCTCCATGAGAGCCCCACCCCTGCAGCAAACTTCTACTTGGGCATCCAGGTGCTTCCATTCATCTTCTGAAATCTAGGCAAAGGTTCCCAAATCCCAATGCTTGACTTCTGTGCATTCGTAGGCTCAATACCATGTGGAAGCTGCCAAAGCTTGGGGTGTGTACCCTCTGAAGCCACAGCCTGAGCTCTGCACTGGCCCCTTTTAGCCACAGCTGGAGCAGCTGGGACACAGGGCACCAAGTTTTCTAGGCTGCACACAGCACAGGGATGTTGGGCCCAGCCCATGAAACCAATTTTTCCTGCTAGGCCTCCAGAACTGTGATGGCAGGGGTTGCCACAAAGGCCTTTGATACGCCCAGGAGACATTTTCCCCATTGTCTTGGAGATTTACATCCAGTTATTTGTTATGTATGAAAATTTCTGCAGCCCACTTGAATTTCTCCTCAGAAAATGGAATTTTCTTTTCTATGACATTGTTAGGCTGCAAGTTTTCCAAACTTTTATGCTCTGCTTCCCTTATAAAACTGAATGTCTTTAACAGCACCTGGTGAATGCTTTGCTGCTTAGAAATTTCTTCCACGAGACGCCCTAAACCATCTCTCTCAATTTCAAAATTTTACACATCTCTAGGGCAGAGGGAAAACACCACCAGTCTCTTTGCTAAAACATAACAAGAGTCACCTTTACTCCAGCTCCCAACAAGTTCCTCATCTCCATCCTCGGCCTGGATTTCATTGTCCATATCATTATCAGCATTTTGGTCAAAGCCATTCAACAAGTCTCCAGGCAGCTCCAAACTTTCCCACATTTTCCTGTCTTCTTCTGAGCCCTCCAAACTGTTCCAATTTCTGCCTCGTACCCAGTTCCAAAGTCACTTCCACATTTTCAGGTATCTTTTCAGCAGTGCCCCACTCTATTGGTACCAATTTACTGTATTAGTCCATTTTCACACAGCTGATAAAGACATACATGAGACTAGGCAATTTACAAAAGAAAGAGGCTTAATGGACTTACAGTTCTACATGGCTGTGGAGGCCTCACAATCATGGCAGAAGGCAAGGAGGAGCAAGTCATATCTTCCATGGATGGCAGCAGGCAAACACAGAGAGCTTGTGCAGGGAAACTCCCATTTTTAAATGCATCAGATCTTGTGAGACTTATTCACTATCACGAGAACATCATGGGAAAGACCTACCCACATGACTCAATTATCTCCCACCAGGTCCCTCCCACAACATTTGGGAATTATGGGAGCTACAAGATGAGATTTGGGTGGGGACACACAGTCAAACCATATCAGTCATTAATCTTTTGGGAAATTAGAAATTAATTTGTAAATTTATTAAACTGGTTTATAATATAAGATTCACTATTTGTATTTACTTTCTTACCCAATTGTCTATATGATTTACAAGATGCTTCCAAATTGTATAAAATGTATATATTATCCTTCCTAAGATTTTCATAAAATAGTACAATTCTGTTTCCCCAGATGAGTCTAATTCTCTCTTTTCTATAGAGTGTAAAACAAACTATATATTGACTAAATAGATAACGACTGGCTTTTAAGCATTTGACTTAAGGGCACAAACATTTTTAAAAAATTAGCTTAATGCACTTTAAATCATTAAAATGTTTTCTACATTTAAATGGCTTTTTAAAAATTCACAGACCAAAGTAAGTTTTTGATTACACTTACCCAAGAAGAAGTAGCAAATATAATAATGAAATCTGTTAAATTGACAATTTACCTTTGCCACACTATAATAAGTCACAAAGGGAGGGAAGGAAGATGGGGAGGGGAAGAAAGAGGGGGAAGGGGAGAGAGAGAGGGAGAAGAGAAGGAGGCATGGTCTCATGGAGACTCATACATTGCTCCACCACAAGTGAGTATTTGAGATGGAATGAAAAGGAGGAAGATAGTTTTCAAACCATAACGTTCTCATTTTTTTTTATTTCTGAGATAATTAAATAAAGAAAAGGAAAGAAAAGAGTTGACTTTCAATAGAAGTATCAGCACTAACCTCCACACCCTCATCATTGTAAACACATGTGCTTTCTGACTTTTCAAAATATCTTGAAATCTCTGCAAATGCATTGCCATCAAACAAAAAGAAGGTACTCAGCTTGGGCTCACATAGAATGTACTCTGTATCTTAACCCAAGATTTCAGAATGAGATAAATTTGACAAAGTACCAGAAAAAGAAAGCTTTGTAGAGGAATCACTTGCTCAAAAGTGCCCATATCCAAGTGCTCCTGAAAACCTTGTGTGAAATAACTTACACTGAAGACCCTATAGGAAAACTAGGCAAAATAGAATTGGAGGAATAGGATCACAAGTATTAGTACGAGAGCCTCATCAATACATTTTATTTTCGTAAAACTAAAAGGGAGACAGTACTCATTATAAAGAAAACATTTATATTATACTATCTTATCTAGTACTTATTACAATTAGTATGTACAATTAGTTTGTATTTGTCATCTCTTATCTTCACTTTAAAAACAGCAAGATGATTTTGTAAATTCGTTTTACTCTGTTATAGTTAATAAGGTTGTGAGAGTCTAAAAATAGTCTAAAAATCTAAAAATAGATGTTCCCTAAATAATGGTTAAATGAGTGAAATTAATAAATGAGCCTCCATTCAAACGCACAATGCTTTTCTGTGTTTTTAACTCCAAGATCCTAACTGCTCCCCATAAACACATATTGAAACAAAGCACAGATCTGCCAATCCCCGGAAACAACTTAGCTCCCTCCCACCGAACAGACACAGGAGTGTAGTTCTAAAGGGAATCTTGATTTTCCCTCATCTTTTGTCTCTCTAGAAATGTCATTTCCAAAACCTTTACTCGTACTTTGCCTTTTGTTTATCTCCCTTCTCGAATCACAGTTTACCAATTGCATTTTCTACTATTCTAACACTGTGACTCAGAATTATCCTATGCTGAAATCAAATTATCAGCATTATAGAAAAAGCATAAAAACATAAAATCATTTATAGTGTATTAAAATCCTTCCTGCAAATTAATCACAGAGAGGATGTAATGTTAACTACTACACAGAAATTAAAATCTTTGTAGATTTTTTTTTAAAGAAACTTTGAAAATTCAGTTTGTCTTCCCATATCCTGACTGACTCATTTGTGCCTTCTCTTAACAGGTGTGTTCTCAGGGAACAAAAACTAATTGCAATTTGGCCAGACATAATTAAAATAGCAATTACTCCCCGCCCTCCCATACAATATATAATGTATTTTTAATTGATTTTGGATTATATATGCCACTGATTTTCCTTTGAGTAGATAATGTGGAGGTAATTTTATATAGCAGCTTAAGAAGAGAAGTGAGTGTTTAATATTTAGACACGGACTCAATGATTTGCGAAAGTTTTCTCTCCTATTTGATCACTATGGCACAGATTTGTTCTTTGCCCCTACCGGTAAGCAGATCCTAATTCTTAAATTTGAAAAGCAGCTTGATTAGCGCTCAGATTCAAAAATAAGACTTAGACATTGTGACATGTGCTTTGCTTGTTTCTTAAATCAATTGCTCTGGAGGAAGCCAGCTGCCATGTCTGCAAGACACTCAAGCAGCCCCAAGGAGAGGCCCATATGGCAAAGAACTGTGACTTCTTGAAAACAAACAACACTATCTTGCCAGGTGTGTGAGTGAGCCACCATGGAAGTGGCTAGAGCAGCTCCGGTACAGTCTACGTAACTGCAGCCTCACCTGACATCTTGACTGCAATTTCATAAGAAACCCTGAACTCAAGGCTTTGATCTATTTCATTCCCAAATTCCTGACCCACAGAAACTGAGATTTAAATGTTTTTGTTTAAGCTGTGAGGTTTAGGGCAGCATAGCCACAGTTAACTAATATAGATTTTGTTTGATTTAAAACTATCAACTATTCTGTTACCTGTCTTAGTATCCTGTCTTTTGTCCTCCTAGACTTTAGTCTGTTTCTCTACACCATCCTGATGTGGGACTGCATATAAGAATATGTATCTCGGACACTAGAGGGATGCCATTTGCTTTGCCCCCTTCCTCACTGTTTTTGAACATTCGAAAAGAAGAGCTTCACACAAATCTAAATCTCTACATTTTTATGCTGCTACATTCCTCCTGATAATATACATCCAAATCCCTTATTGTAAAAAAAAACTCATAAAAATATTCCCAAGGAATTCCACTGTTTATGAATTATATCAGAACTATATTCCCCAAAATAGTTGTGTGCATTTTAAGAAGGTTTTGCATAGCTTTATCCCATACATAAGAATAACGAACAGCCACAAGAAACAAGAAAAGTTCATTGGATGAAAGGAAAATCCTTTCTGCTCGATCTAATAAATTCCCAAATTCTTTAGACAGGGACCTTGGGTTATTACTTTTTCTTCTTCAGAGAGCTCCTTTGTGCAGCCTTGAAGAGGGGAAATAAATTAGTTAACTGAATGGGTATTTAATCTCTTTCTAGGTTCAAGAAAAAGAGAAGAGATTAGGATTCATGGTTACTTCACTGAAAAGCTCTTGGCCATATAAATTTGTAATTTCCTGGGGATAGTGCCATTTAGGTATTATTAGATGAAAACAGGTAAGTTGACTAATAAAAGGTGGTTTTAAAAACTTTTAATTTCAGAGGCAAAATATTATCTTTATTAAATTTCTTATTTCAGTTCTTCATTAAGCAACAATTATACTACGTAAAATAAGTGTATTTTCAGTTTATTAGTTTTCTTCTACCACTAATTTACTACCAGTTCAACCACACCAGAGGATAGGGGATGTCTCATCTTTTCCTGCATCATTAGAGTTTCCATTCAGTTTTGAGTACATGAAAACAGATGATAAAATAACGAAAAAAATTTTGGCTGTTTTAGGAGGAATGTCTATATTTATGTATCACATACCCAGGTGATGAGGGTAGCAAGCAGGTGCTAAGTTCACAAAGATGCTCAGAGTAAGGAAGATCAAAAAGAGTGAGGAATACCTGTAAGAGACTCCATTACCTAGGCCCTTTTTTCAGATGTTAACTGATGGATGTGAAACATGTGGTCATTTTCACAGGAGGCCGCACTTGCCACTTATTCCCCTATTACTGACTCCATGAATCAACTTAATGAGAGAATATAGAGTTTGCAATTTCATTAAATGCCACTGCACAGCACTTCTGAACATGCCCTATTACCCACTTAAACTGTGCTTAGGCTCACTTCCTCTCCTTCCTTTTCCTTCCCCAAAGAGAATAAGAATACCACCTCCTTTTTCTCCCCTTTTAACCCTGCTGCTATTTACTCTTCTACTAATCAGTCACTTTAAGATCTATAATCATTTTTATGCTTCTCTCATCCCCTAACAAATATATTACTCAGAAATCAAGAGACTCATAAAAGCAAAGACTTTCGGTACTTTGCATATGTCGAAGTTTCATTCAATAACATTGTCATTTTTTGAAAAAAATATATATATTTTTTTTTCCTTATTAGCAAGCCAGCAATGTTTTAACCTACTTTCCATCACTAATATTGCTTTGCTTTTGAGAAATGCTAATATCCAATGAAATTAAACCAAGTAAGCCTGTCTTTTAAGATTTTTTTTCCTTTCACTCATGAAATGCATAATTCTAAAGCTGATTGCCTGGCTGACTCCATTATTAGATAACCCCAAAATGTCAAATGATACTGTTTAAATTAGGTGAGCAAAGCAGAATTACTAGTCACACACAGGAAAATTGTGAACCATTATAAAATCAGTGAAAAGAAGAAAAGATGCTTATAGGAATTTAGCAGTTTGAAATTAATAATCAGGTTTTAGCTCCTATATTCACCTTTTCCTCCCACTTTATTTCTGTTTGGAAACTGCAAGCCAATACATTCAAAAGGAGCAGTTAAATTCTCTTGACACCATGAACTTTCCTGCAATAGGGTTATGACACTGTGGGCAATTAGGTAGCTCAATATAGGTCATTCAAAGTATAATCAGCTTCCTTCTATTTTCTTCCAAGAGATAGTGAGTGCTCAAAGCTAATCCTTAACATTGCTTGGTTGGGATTTTGTTCATTTATTTGTGATTCAGAAATCCTCTGAAGGCACATTTTCATTCTTATTAACTTTATTTGGAAAAGAACGCTTATTCTGTTGTTTCTATTCACTGTGAGTGAGGAAAAACTCATGTAAACAGATCTTAAAAGCAGAATTTTATCATTAGTGCTATACTACTACCAAGATTGTGGGATATTTTCAGAGAAAATAAAATGTTCTAATCAAAACTACTGCTCATTCGAAAGAGTAATATCACATCGGACATATTCTATTTCAGGTGGTTCTAAAAATGCCTGCACTATAACCGGTCCAGCTAATAATAGAAAGTAAATTAAAGAAGTAAGCCTCAAGAGTTTACTGACTATGCAGCCATGACTAAGTGCAATTTTGCACCCGAAATAGTTCTTCTAAACAATAGAAATTGTTAACATGGGAAAAAAGAAGTTGGCAAGATAAAATGCCTTAAAAATGTGGCTTCAAAGAAGCCATAAATTTTCCAAGGGAGTTACTCTATAGTCATTTGTTTTCTGGCAGTGCTCCCACACAGCGAACATCCTTTTGCAGTCACCAAATTAAGGAACTTTGTAACGTGATTTTTGGCATTTTACATTTTTTAGATATGAAGTAGTCGATTCTCTGAAGAAATTTAATGTTTGTGGTTGGGTAGGGGAGTGGAATTTGATTCAAATGTCACCCTATCTGGAGAGTTTTCCAAATTCCTCTACTCAGGGTTACTTTCCCACTTCTCTAGACTTCCTTAGTATATTTCTCAAATTTCTTTAAACATGTTCCTAATGCTGTATAATTAGTAATTTGTGAGTTTGCCTTCTCCATTCAATAGATGCTCAGCTCTTTAGGTGCAAGAAGCAGGTGTTAATCAATTTTGTGTTTCCAGAGCCTGATTCCATATGTAGCAATTATTAAATTCAATAACATGAGTAACATATCACACACCATGACACATAATGTAGCAGAAATTCCCAAAGAACACTTTCTTTTAATTTTAGGTCAAAAATATTGTCTTAAATATTATCCTAAGACATGGATTTTTAAAAAATTATTCTCTAAGATAGTTATGTTTATCAAAGAATGAACTTCAAGTGGCAGTATAGTAATTCAGCTGGACCAACATAAAATTCAAGGGAATGGCTCATGATAAGGCTAAATTTTTATCTCATAATTAAAGTTTTTACTCTGCTGAAACTATAAATATTCAATATGTGAACTATTTTTCTCTTATGTCAATGTTAGAAATATATCAAATATTTATTTCCATTTGATATATAAGGATAATTCCCAAAATTCCCAATAGAGATTTCTGAGTTTTGATTTATAACCATAAGGATTATGACCTGGGCTGTAAGAGCCTAAACTAATTTATGCATTTTTTTCTGTCTAACATGTGCATTGCAAATGATTCAAGGTACATGGAAATTATTTGAAAATTGCAAACTACCCCACACCTGGGCCCTCAGAATAAGACAAAAGAGCTAAGTTTTAAGTCCCTGAAACTGGACATGAATAAAAAAGTTTCAGATACCACATCCCAAGAAATAATCAGCTATAAGAGTTGATCTATCACTTCAATTCATCTCACATGCATTGCTATAGATCTTCCACTGAAAATACAGCATATTCGTCTGAGTTACTGCAGTTGTGAGCCCTTGCTTTTCATGAAAAAAATGGCTTACAGTCTAGAAACCATTGTAACATCTCTAGGGAAATCAACAAGATCCCAGCTGTGAGAAAAAGTAATCTATACATGATATGAAGAATAAATATTGTTAATGGTGTGTCAGGTAAGGTTTGGTACTAAGTTAGGGATCATCAGTATACCATGAATAAAAGATCTATGGTATTGTTTAATTACAAGTAGAAAACAGATCTCACAATATTTTATCAATGACTTTCTAATCAATAGAAATATACCACTTGCTCTATTAAATTGGAAGCTAGTGAAAATGTTTTAGAAGACCAAAGAAAAGTGAAGATTTTTAAAGATCTAAGCCAGAATAGGAATGATCTAATGTCATTTATTAAGTGCATGTATCCAAAATTTCTAACTTTCACAAGTTAAAAAATCATGTATGAAATAAAAAATGAAAAGAAATAGAAACATTTTACAGAGCAGTTTTCTCAGTGGTTTATTTTTAAGCCTGAAAAATATCTCACTATGAAGCGGTAAATGAGTTTTAAGTTTTCTTTATTGGTTTTTGAGAATTTAAACTTCTAGAAGAAAAGTGTAGCTCTTCCTTTGGTTCAAATAACTTGATTGTGATCACACAGCAATAATCCAAAAGTAAAATTCAATGCAGGACAGGAGCTCATTAATAATTTCTCCTCTCCTGTACTTCAGAGTGGGAAAAAGATGAGAAATTACACACTCATGCTTTTCTGATTCAAGAGGTCTATGACATCAAAAATGAAAAGATCAGTCCCTTAATTATAAATGTTACTAAAATATTTTGAGATTGTTGGATAGGTATAGATTTCTGGGGTTAGCATGAGGTCTTTTTCAATAAAAAGTTTATGTTCTTATTTATTGCAAAGTAAAGCTGGAATGCTGACATTTCTTTGAATGTTTAACTTTTTATATTATTAAAATTATGCATTTTCAAATATATATGTCATAGATACTTCTAATTCTCATATGTATTGCTTATATATGATTTTATATCATCTATCTTTAATTGTTGACATATGTTTTATATGCATATATTTATTTTGTGTGTATGTGTTGAGTACATTGTATACTTGGATACATGTATTACAGGTATTTAATTGTATATTTTGTTACAGGTATTTAAATAATTATTTAACTATATATTTTTAGAATGTGTCTGTCTTACTGACCATCATTACTCTTAGCATTTATACTTTATAGATTTACTTTGTCTCCTACCATTCTCTCCTTATACACAATCCAGGCTTTACTCTATTGCTCCACTGAAGATGCTGTCTGTAAATTCATCCTACACTGTTGGGTTTGACTGCTGGTTAATCCTTGTTACTTAAAATGCTTATTGCATCTGCTATCAAGAGACCCCCATACTTGTTGTTATTGTTTCCCTCCTCACTGGGCACTCCTTCTCAGTGTCCTGTGTAGGAAACTCCACCTCTTCCTGATCTCTAAATTTGGGATGGCCCAGAGCTTGGTTCTCAAATCCAGTCAGTTTTCTATGTCTATTTTATCTCCAGATGATCCCATTCAATCATAGCTTTTAATACCACCTATAGTTACATAGCAAATGTAAATCTCCTACCTTGACTTATCATCTGAATTTTAGACTAAGATAAAAGAAATATTTGCATAGCATTTACATTTCATTTCTAAAGGCATCTCAAACTCAATATATCCAAAACTTAATTTCCTTGTCCCATGTTCCAAATTTTAGTAAATTATGCTATTAATTATCAGTTCTTCTCCTGTGTCATATAATTCACACTCAATCTATTAGCATGGCCTATTGACTCTAATAAACTCATATTTGACTGTATATCAATAAACTACATTCTCAATAGGCCCACATTGACTACTTGTCCTGCAAGAGTTTCAGGAGTCTTGAGATCCAATTTCAGTATAAAGTACATTAATTTGGGGGAACACTTGTATTGAATTGCCAGCTGGGACTGATTCAGATCACAGGGCCCGGACCTCTATAATGGGTTTATCCTCCTCTGGGGTAAATACCCGAGGTACATCCTTTTGAAGGGGTGCGCTACTGACAGTCGCCACCTTGTTTCTCTCTTCATTTCCCTATCTTGCCATCTTATCCCATGTGTGAAAAAAATAATAAATGAGTGGCACAAACCTAACATATGAGTATAACAGGTTTTAGGGCACAAAATTAATATATAATAATCTACTGTTTTCTTATATGCCAGCAGTAAACAACTATAACTTTAAAATTATTTTAAACCATCATTTACAATAGCACCCAAAAATATGTAGTACTTAGGTATAAATATAACCAAATATAGTACCAATGTACTGAAAATTACAAAACACTAATATAAGAAAACATAGAAAACCAAAGGAAAGGGAGAGATATTCTATAATCCTAGATTGGAAGACTCTCGCAAATGGGACTGAAACAATTCTCATCCATATGCAAACAATATAACAAAATAAACCTAGACAAATAATTTACACCTTTAACAAAAATGATCTCACAATGGATCCTACCACTAAATGTAAAATGGAAAACTATTAAAATTCTAGAAGCAAACATAGGAATAAACCTACGTAACTAGGATTCTTGATGATTTTTACATGTAATAATAAAAGCACAATATATAAAAGAAATAACTGATACGTTAAGTTCCACTAAAATGAAAAATTTCTGCTCTGTGAAGTGCAATGTAATGAGAAGGAAAAGAAAAGCCAGTGACTGGGAGAAAATATTTGTGAAACACATCTAACAAATGTATCCAAAATACACAAAGAACTCTTAAAACTCCACAATAAACATACAGAGTAATTAAAGAGCAGGTGAAAGATCTGAACAGACATCTCACAAAAGATATAAAATGGTAAATAAGCATATGGAAAGATGTCCAACATAATTTGACATTAGAGTTGCAAATTAAAACAACAATGAAATACCCCTACCCACCTATTGAAATGGCTAAAATCTAAAAAACTAAGAAAACCAATTGCTGGTAAGGATGTGGAGCAACAAGAATTCTCATTCATTGCTAGTGAAAATTCAAAATGATAGAGCCATTTTGAAAGACAGTTTGGCAATTTCGTATAAGCCAAACATAGTTTTACCATAATATCTAGCAATCATATGCCTAGGTATTGACCTGATTAATTTAAAAACTTATGTCAACAAAAAAACCTGCATGTTTATAGCATTTTTAATCCCAATAGTAAAATCTCCAGAAACCAAAATTTCTTTAGTAGATAGATAAACATATTATGGTACATACATGCAATGAAAATTTTTTTGGTGATAAAAAGAAATGAGCCGCCATAAAAAACTACAAAAAATGGATGAATTTTAAATACGTATTGCTAAGTGAAAGAAGCCAGTCTGAAAAAGCTACATATCATTAAGATTCCAATTATACATTCTGAAAAAGACAAAACAATAGAGATTAAGGAGGGAAAATGTTTAATAGGTGAAGCAAAGAGGAGTTTTCAGGGCAAAGAAAATATTTCATATGATACTGTGGTTATGAATACATGAAACTGCATTTTTCAGAAGCCATAGAATTTTACAAGAGCAAAGCATGAGGCTTAATATATGCAAATTTAAAAATTATAATGAAAATACAGAATCCCCAGATGGAAAGTAGACTGACAAAACAATCTAATTGTATTAAAAATATGTGAAGCCATCTCATTGAAAAGGGTGAAGGTATATGTTGTTGACCTAAGTAATTTTGGAAAACAGTAGAATCTTTAAGACTAATGGCACAAAATGCAGTGCACGGGCGCTATACTTTAGTTGATGGCTGTTTCTCTTGGGGATATGGGTAGAAATTCTGATACATTTATAGTGAAATTGAACAGTTAAGAAAATGGAGGGAATCAGGTTTTCTCACTGTTTTGAAAAGGAGGTTACAGATAAGCAAGGATTAAAGTCTTCAATGACCCATTAGGTAATGGATTAGAATTGGAGAGATCAGAATGAACTTATGATTACCTAAATATAGGTACATATAATTACACAGAATATTTATAAATATGTATATATACATTGGTTAGTATACACCCATGTATCCCCTTGCTCTGCCAGCTAAGAGGGCCTAGAAACAATAGCACCTTAGAAAGGAACATAATTGTGCCCATATATTGGCTTCTAATAGCATTCTCCAATAAAGAAAACAAAGCTCCTTAGATAAATGGCTGGTTCTAGGACCAGGGCAGAAAATAGACAGGACGAGCCTGGATTTTATTGTAGTGTCAGAAAGTAAGGAAGTGCTTTGAAAGGAAACAAAATAAAACAAAATATGCAATGATGGGGATGTCTGCCAAGGAGACACAGGAAAAACTGAAAGAACTCCCAAGTGCCAAAACTGCAACAATTTGAGCAAGACAGTAAATGAAATTGTATTGGATTATAAAACAAAGTATAAAATAAATATCCAAGGGTCAGCAGTGATATAACTAAATGTCGTAAGAACTAATAAATGGGAGAGAAGATCTTCCATTCAGAAGAATCCCAAATAATTTATGTAGATTCTCCAGCCTAAATGAGCTGAAATTTTCTACTCCTCTGTGGAAGCTACAAATAGTGACTTTCTTTCTTCCAAAGAGTACAGCGTGGATGGGGAACAAGGGTTATTTTAGTGGAGAAACCTGATTATATATAAACACTATATCTACCATGTGACCAAGTTTAACATCAACAGTGGTAATAATGTTCATAGTATGTACCCTCGAAACAATGGGATGAAAATAGCACTTTACCTCTGTGATCTTCTTCCGCAAAACACATTATTCTAGTGTAAGACAGAGACAAGACCCAACTGAGGTATGTTCCACAAAATACTTCAACTGTACTTCTCATACCCCTCAATCCATTGAAAATAAGGAAACTGAAAAACTTGAAACAGCCAAGGGCAACTAAAGAGAAATGAAAACTAAATGCAATATGGTAACCTGGATGGAATCCAGCAACAGCAGAAAGATACTAGGTATAAACTAAGGAAATCTTAAAGTATTGACTTTACTTACAAATGATGCATCGGCATCGGTTCATTAATTGCAATAAATGTATAACACTGATGTAAAGATTTTAATGATAGTGGAAACTGGATGGTAGTATGGAAATATTTTGCACTGAAGCAGCATCCTTGTCTGGGGTGAGACGATGAGGTACATCGTCTCACGCCGAAAGAATCAAGGATACAGACACACAAGAAGTGAGCTTAAGGGCGGAGGTTTAATAAGCCAAAAAAAAAAAAAAAAAGAAAGAAAGAAAAAAACAGAATAGCTCTGTCTCCTGCAGACAGAGAATGGGGGATCCCAAGTGTGTCTTTCAGTATGAGATGAAGTGCAAGGGGTTATACAGACTAGCTTGAGGAGGCAGTGTCTGATTTACAATGGGCCCAAAGATTGGTTGGACCAGGTGTGCTATTTACATAGTGCACAGAGAAGCTGGCCACCCCACCCTAATCTTTAATTATGCAGATGGGTTCTCTACCTGGCTGGAGCCACGTTGTCTGTTCCTTACTGTACAAATGGTTGACAAAGAAAAGGGAATATACAGCCGCCATGTCGGCTTTGCCCCCAGGTAACATTTTCCTATTGGCACAGCTGCTGGCATTCACCCATAAAAGCTTCCAGCTTGCTTATCTATGTCTGTAGCTCAATTTTACAGGCTACTTTTAGTTAGAAACATAATGATTTGGAGGCTATTTTTATTAAAAGGAAAACATTACTGAGGACTCTTTTACCCTCCCTAGCTGCCTAAATAATTTCTTTTAAACTCCTATATCAGTACTATCTTCACAATTTTTCTTTGTTCTAAAACCATACTTTTTGTAACCTAAAATTGTTCTAAAATGAAAAGGTTATTTTAGTAAAAAAGATTAAATAATATTATGGGATAAAAACAATGTACTTAACTAAAAACTTACACAGAACGACTTATAAGTCACGTGTGTGGAGCTCAAATAAAACTTTCAGCCTGACCAACATGGAGGAACCCCATCTCTACTAAAAATACAAAATTAGCCAGGTATGGTGGCACATGCCTGTAATCCTAGCTACTCGGGAGGCTGAGGCAGGAGAATTGCTTGAACCCAGGAGGCAGAGGTTGCATTGAGCGGAGATCATGCCATTGCACTCCAGCCTGGGCAACACGAGCTAAACTTCATCTCAAAACAAACAAACAAACAAACAAACAAACAAACAAAACTTTCATTTCTTCCTCTGTAAAATGTTGATTAAGACAGTCTACTTTTGGTTCAAGCTAGCGTCACCCAGGATCTGCCATACTTTAGTGTTTCCCAAACTCCACTTGCCTCACAGTCGTCTACGTAGGATCATATTGTTTCCTTGTACCACTCTATGGCCTTCATCCAAACATACGGAAAATAAAGCTATGATTCTTAGCATTCTACCCTGGCAACCACATCCGACTCTACACTTTGAACTTGAACCATAATGCCTGGTTACAAGGGCAAACGGAGGTGAAAATTCAGCCAAGCTTTGTACCCATGCTTGGTGCTATATCTCCCTCATAAAATGGGGTACATTTTCCTAACTGATATAAAACCACCATGTTGGCAGCCACGTTGGCTAGTGGTGGTTCCATACTACCTAAGAGAACATAGTTTGAAAAATTATAGGGTTTTTTGCTTTATTTATTAGACACAAATGATTACTGCTTAATGTTGCATATCTGCTCTCAAACTGACCACTCTGTGCTTCCTCTCCCATTTAATCTTTTTAAACAAGTTTAAGAAATTTCATATGTAAAAAAAAAAAAAGTAAAACATGTTTCTCAACAATAAACAATAATAACAAATTTAACAAGTCACTAACCAGTATAAGAAACCAAAATTGGCCGGGCGCGGTGGCTCAAGCCTGTAATCCCAGCACTTTGGGAGGCCGAGACGGGCGGATCACAAGGTCAGGAGATCGAGACCATCCTGGCTAACACGGCGAAACCCCGTCTCTACTAAAAACACACACACACAAAAAAATTAGCCGGGCGAGGTGGCGGCGCCTGTGGTCCCAGCTACTCGGGAGGCTGAGGCAGGAGAATGGCGGGAACCCGGGAGGCGGAGCTTGCAGTGAGCTGAGATCTGGCCACTGCACTCCAGCCTGGGCGACAGAGCGAGACTCCGTCTCAAAAAAAAAAAAAAAAAAAAAAAAAAAAGAAACCAAAATTTACTAATAGCCTTGAAAACCACTGTGTGCCATTTGCCAGTAGAATTTCTTTTCTCTTCATGGAAGAAACTGCTATCCTGAATGTTCTGTTTCTCATTCACATGATTGTTTTAAGAGTTACACTGCTATAAATATGTGTATGATTAATGTATTGCTTCCTCTATCTGCATATTATAAATTTTATCCTACTCTCTATATTATTTTGCAAGTGGCTTCATTTTGATATATTGTTTCTGAGGTACATCATTTTTAGTAAGTATTGCAGTCAATTTATTTGTACTACTTAGTCATATTCCATTATATAATTTTACCCCAACTTTTTAAATCCAATCTCCTATCAATACGTATTTTTCTCTATCATACTTTTTTTCCTTACCAAAGTTATTGTGAAATTTATTTTGCATTTCTTCGAGCATACGTACAAAAATTTCTATTAACACATGCTCGTGAATGGAATTATGACATCCTATGCTGGGAATACTTTTAATTTTAGTATGCGATAGCAAATTGTGTTCCAAAAGGCTTTAGAAAATTATAGGAAATTCACTAAGTCTTGCCAACATTATTAGAGTCAGCCTTCTTAATTTTGCCAGTAAGGTATGTGTAAAATGGCGCTTCATTGTGATTTCCCAAATTACTAAGAGGCTAAGAATATTTATATTTGTTTATTGGATATCTAATAATGGAATATCTGTTCCCAAGTTTGATCTATGTTTATTGGATGTTTGTGTCCTTATTTATCATTAATATAAAAATACATATGTATATATGCATGTATTATTTTAACTGTGGATAAATATACTATATATACACATATATATTAGATATTACTATCTGTTAATTACATGCATTAAAAATTTCTTCTTAAAATTTTGGCTTATTACCCTCTCAATACTGTCTTTTGATTAAAATAAAATAGTCTTTTTCATGTTAATTTATTGAATTTTTCATTTATAGTTTGCGCTGCTTGTGTTTTATTAAAAATACTTTCCTATCATGATATCATAAAGAAATTTCTCTTTGCTATTTTCTACAATTTACATTGTCTTGATATTCATATTTAAGTCTTTTATCTGTGTGGAATTGATATATTTTGGTGTTATTTAATATAATCAATTGCCCTGATACCATTTTAAGGAAGTATCTTTCTCCACGTTTGTCATACCTGGGTTAGATTTATTGTTCTAGGATCACTATTCTGATCTTTTATCTCATATATCTATGCTTATAAAACTTCATTGTCTTAGTTTATCTTTAAAATAAATCTACATAGCTAAGCTCCTAATGTTAATTTTTTCACATGTATCTTGACAATTCTTTTGCTCTTCTGTAAAATTTCAAGATTTAACATGACTATAATACTCCAGAAATGATTAAAATACAATAAGTACTAAGCATTCTCAAGGTCGAAGGTGGCCTTGGTAGACATTTTCTGCTTGAATTGGTCTATGTTCCTCTTCCTTATCTTCCCCCTCAAAAGTGCTTTTAAATTCCAACAGACTGCAGTTTCTTATCTATGATTTGTGCTATCTGATGACATTCCCTTTATCTTAAACTATTTTTAGTCTCTTTTTGTGATTAGAGAATATCTGGAGTTGATTGTTTAAGCCTTCCTTTTATAGCTGAGACTGTCTTTTAACCTTCTTGAATGCCACGTTGGATTTATTTAAATGTTGTGTCTGTGTTATCTATGATGTGTGGATGTAAGCCAAAGCGGATGGTATGTATGAATCTAAGCATGTCTTTTGTGTCCAGTGTTAAGGTATATAGAACCAAAGGAGTGTTTTCAATTACTAATAGTTGAGTCAAGTGTATTAAAACATGTCAAAAGCATTCAAAAATAAGATATTACCTGGGATTCCTAAAGAAAAATGCCTTCAATTTAGGGTGGAAACACACCCATTGCTGATTATGGTTTATAGATCGGTTTTGTGATAGGAGAGGGCTGAACTGAAAAAAGACCATGAAAATATGGCTACTTGATAAAGGGTTTCACTTTTTGGCTGTATTTGAGGTATTAGATCTCAAGCTCCCTTAAGACTAGAGAATATCAAAGCTTTTTAAGTTTCCTAAGATTCTTTGAGCTAAACTTTTCTCTGCTTTTACTATGTTCAACTCTCAGACCTAAGGGAAGCTGCAACTGCGCATTAGAAGAGGCAGGGTGGGGGAAACAGAAGAAACAATGGCAGTATTCTAGGAATGTGTGATACATTAAATATGTGCATAACTTGATGACAGGAAATAAAGGTGTTAATTATTTTTCATGACTCAATTTGAGCATTTTTTTCATGTTTATGATGCAAAGAAAGTTCAGCTTTGAAAATTAATGTTATCTATTTCAGAAACAGAGAAAGAGAGAGAGATCAAAGCACTGTTCTACTATTCATGAAATTTTAACGTGGAGTGTCTGTCTCAACAGATGTTTGCCGATTTTATTGATCTTTTTATCAGTACTTGTATTATTTTTATTACATTTCTTTCATTTTTATTCATTTTACTCTTTACTATTTATTTTCTTCTACTTTACATTCAATTTGCTGTTACTGTTCTAGTTACTTGAGATGAATGTCTAGCTTATTTTTAAACTTTTCTTTTTCTAAAATATACAAATAGTAATTTAAATTCCACTCTATACACACTTTAGCTACACTCCAGAAGTTTTGATATGTTGAATATTTTATACATTCAATTCAAAATAGTTTGATATTACTAAATTTGTCACTTTCTCCCCGAGGTATGTGTTATTTATAAGTTTGTTTACTTGTTTCTAAACATATAAGTGTTTAAAAAATCCTTTTGATATTAATTTTTAGCTTAAATGCTCTATGGTTAGCAAATATAATTTAAATCATTTGCATTATATTGAGTCTGCTTTCTGATCCAAGACATAATTAATTTCACAAAACTTCTATGTGGACTTAATGAGTGGTCTACAATTAGGGGGCAAAGTTGCATATAAGTCAATTATGTTGAGATTGTTTCAATGTAATGGTCAAGTTTTCAATATTTTGATAGGTTTTATGTCTACATATTCAGTAAGTTCCTGAGAAAGGTGGTTAAATTCACCCATAACTATTATGTTTTTCTATCATCTTTTTAATGCTATCAATTTTTATTTCATAAATTTCTAGGCTATGCAATTAGATAAAGAAATCTTTAGAAAATTATACTTTCTTTTTTTTTTTTTTTTTTTTTTTTTTTGAGACGGAATCTCGCTCTGTCGCCCAGGCTGGAGTGCAGTGGCCAGATCTCAGCTCACTGCAAGCTCCGCCTCCCGGGTTCACGCCATTCTCCTGCCTCAGCCTCCTGAGTAGCTGGGACTACAGGCACCCGCCACCTCGCTGGGCTAGTTTTTTGTATTTTTTAGTAGAGACAGGGTTTCACCGGGTTAGCCAGGATGGTCTCGATCTGCTGACCTTGTGATCCGCCCGTCTCGGCCTCCCAAAGTGCTGGGATTATAGGCTTGAGCCACCGCACCCGGCCAGAAAATTATACTTTCATGGTGAGCTTAATTAGTGATCATTATTAAATCTTCCTCTTTATCTCTAACAGTGTTTTTGCCATAAAGTCTATTTTTTTATATTAATACAGCAACACTAGCTTCTTTTGGTTAGTGTTTCATGGTATAACTTTTTCATTCTTTTATTTACAAGCTGTTTATATAGTAGATGTGTCTCTTAAAAACACAACAGAAGTGCTTTTTTTTTTTTTTTTTTTTTTTTTTTTGAGACAGAGTTTCACTCCTGTTGCCCAGGACGGAGTGCAATGGGGGATCTCAGCTCACCAGAACCTTTGCCTCCCAGGTTCAAGAGATTCTCCTGCCTCAGCTTCCCAAGTAGCTGGGATTACAGGTATGCGCCACCACGCCCAGCTTATTTTGTATTTTTAGTAGAGGCATGTGGGTCAGGCTGGTCTCAAACTCCTGACCTCAGGTGATCCGCCTGCCTTGGCCTCCCGAAGTGTTGAGATTACAGGTGTGAGCCACAGCGCCCAGCCAAATGCATTTTTTAAATTATATTTTCAGGGAATTGATAGAAACTCCCTGGAGTAAAATGAACTCTTCAAATTCATTCATCTTATTTATTAATAAACATTAGGGACTATTTATGTAGCACACACTACATTCCTAAAATGTAATTAACTGTTTATCACATTTGTTTTCACAACTTTGAATTTTATTTAGGCTTCAATCAGTTTTTACTTTTAGGAAAACAGATTTGCCTCATTAGCTCATTTTACAACTTTGATAGTTCTTAATTATTTCACCTTTACTATCTATGCAGAACATTAAATTCATCACTGGATCTATATGCTCTAGTGGTGGCAGTAACTTATAAAGCCAATATAACACAGATTTAGGAGTCAAATTCTGTTTCTCCACTTATTAGTTGTGTGCCCCTGGGCAGATTATTCGACCTCCTAAAACTACGTTTTAGTTTTCTCATCTATAAAATGGGATAGATAATAATAATACCAACTTCACAGGGTTGTTTCAAAGGTTAAACAAGTTAATATATAAAAAGTGCTTAGGACACTACTGGACACATAATAAGCACTCTATAAATATTACATAAAGCAAAGAAATTGTAATAATATTATAACACTCTCTTAGCTATTAAACCTACTTTCATTAGGTCTTTAAGGATAATTGTTAGATTTCAACATCAACCTTGTTTTCTGTGTCAATTTTCTGCCACGCCTACACTACGGAACTTCTGTCAACACACTTGGACATCTCTGTGCATTTGTATATCCTGTTCCCCTGGCATGAATGTCATATTTTGTCTCTTACATCTAGGAATTCCTCTTCAACCTCCAAGACCTAACTCATTATTAAATTCCCTCTTTAAATTCCTGGATCTGTGTTATCTGAATAACCGCTATGCACATGTTATTACTGAGCGCTTGAAGTGTGGCTAATCCAAACTAAGGCGGACTGGAAGTACACAATGCATCCCAGATTTCAAAGTCTTAACTCAAAAGAAAGAAATAAATAAAAGAATATAAACTACCTCATTAATAATATTTATATTAATTACATGTTGAAAGGATATTTTGGATATATTGGATTAAATAAAAGTATTATGAAATGTATTCACCGACTTCTTTTTGATATCACTACTAGAAAATTTTAAATTACATACATAACTCACATTGTAATTCTATTGAATAGTGCTGGCCTAGACAAATCAGCTTCTTCCCAACTATGTGCTCCCACAGAACTTCATGGACCTATTTCTATACATCGGATATTATATTTTAATATAATTTTCTTTTACTTTGATATTCTTCTACCAGATTACTATCCTTTCAGGGACAGGCTCTGTATTTTATTCATTATTAGATTTCTGACATATCACTGATGTCCTGACCCATAGTGAGTGCTCAATAAATATTTGTTGAATCATACTGATAACATATTGTATATGTTTCAGTAAAAATTAGTAAACAAGTTAAGCTCATGATGTGGCTGGAAAAGGAGAACAACCATATGTTATAAATGATTCTATATGCAAAATAATAGCTCCTCAATTATATGTACAGATTGAAGTTAGGATAGAATTCCTTGAAGCCTATGGAACCAATAAAGTACGATTGTCCCAAAATAACTGGCTCACATAAACAGAAAGCACAGAAAAGAGGTACATTCTTGGGCATTCAGCAATAAACCAGAAAGAAATCTCTGGAAACAGTTGGTAACCACCCCATTCTACTACCACCTCTCATTTCTCTCTCAAGAGATATAAAAAACATTATTGATTTGTAGACTTTTAGAATAGCATTAGATCCTTTGTTTAAGATAAACAATCTGTGTTCTTTTAATCTTTTCTAAAGCATCCTATTTCCCAAACCTTGTGATCACTATCAAGGTAATTCAATTTAACAAGCTTTCTCGTATCTATGAGACACTGTGCTAAGTGCTATGGAAGACATACAATAAAGTCAGGTGTCTAGCTTCAACAAGTTAATAATACATAATGTGAAATGGACATAAAAACTACCCCTAACCCAAAGCAGATAAAAGAGTGATATCTTTGCAGTATAAATTAACAACTATAAGCATGCTAGAGAGAAAAGAAGGTAGAGGAAAGAATGGAACAAAGACCTGATACCCTATAATTTGAAGCCCCTAGGACAAAAATAAACTCTGAAGATAACCTCGTTAGTAAGGGCTTACCTCATTTTATTATGTCTCACTTTATTGTGCTTTGCATATATTGTGTGTTTTACAAATTGATACTTTGTGTCAACTCTGCACTAAGCAAATCTATTGGTGCCATTTTTTCCAACACCATGTGCTTATTTCCTGTCTCTGTGTCACACTTTGGCAATTCTTGCACTGTTTCAGACTTTTTCATTATGATCATATCTGTCATGGTGATCTGTAATTAGTGATCTTTCATGTTCCTATTAAAAGTGTTTGGGAGCACCACAAACTGTGCCTATATAAGATGGCAAACTTAATTTATATGAAGACACGTTTAGTGGTCTGGAGAAAAGATCAAACCAGCCAAAATATTCCCTTAAGCCAAAACCTAATCATGGGCAAAGCCCCTAGTTTCTTCAATAATATAAAGACTGAGAAAGGTACAGAAGCTGCAGAAGAAAAGTTTGAAGCTAGCGAAGGTTGGTTTCTTAGGCTTCAGGAAAGAAGTCATCTCCACAAAATAAAAATGCAAGGTGAAGTAGTAAGTGCTGATATAGAATCTGCTACAGGTTATCTGGAGATTTTTTTTTTCATGTATTTTTCATGCCTGCTAACCCAATACCCATTTTGCAGCCCATAAATCAGTAGTAATTTTGACTTCAAGTTTTATGATTTAATAAGTATATTGTGTAATGCTACATCTGCCATAAATAGTTATTCCTCTGATGGATCCAGACAAAGTGAGTTGAAAACCTCTGGAAAGAATTTACCATTCTAGATGACATTAAGAATATTTGTAATTTATGAAAGGTGATCCAAATGTCAACATTAACGTGAGTTTGAAAAAGTCTATTTCAACCCTCATGGATGACTTTGAGAGGTTCGAGACTTCCTTCAATGGAGAAAGTAACTGCAGATGTGGTGGAAATAGGAAGAGAACTAGAATTAGAAGTGCATCCTTAAGATATGACTGAATTGCTGCAATCTCATGATCAAACTTGAATTGATGAGGAGTTGCTTCTTATGGATGAGCAAAGAAAGGGGTTTACTGAGATAGAATCTACTCATGGTAAAGATGCTGTCATCATTATTGAAAAGAGAACAAAAGATTTAGAATATTACTTAGATTTAGTTGATAAAGCAGCAGCAGGTTTTGAGGGGATTGGCTTCAATTTTGAAAGAATATCTACTGTGAATAAAATGTTATCAAACAGCATCATATACTACAGAGAAATATTTTGTAAAAGAATCAAAGCATGCAGCAAATTCACTGTTATCTTATATTAAGAAATTGCCACAGTTATTCCAAACTTCAGCAACCACCACCCTAATCAGTTGGCAGTTACTAACATGGAAGCAAGATCCTCCACCAGCAGAGATGATGACTCACTGAAGGCTGAGATGATCATTATAACTTTTTAGCAATAAACTATTGTAATTAAGTTCTGTAAATTGTTTAGACATAATCCAGTTGTACATGTTATAGACTACAGTATAGGGAAAACATAACTTTTATATATACTGGGAACCAAAAAATATGTGTGACTGCCTTTACTGCAATATTCACTTTATTGCAGTGGTCTGAAACCAAATCAGCAATATCTCCGAGCTATGCCTGTATTAAAAGATTATTTAAAAATAGAGAAATTTATATCTGAAATACTTCCTTCCTCAAATCACTTTTTGGGATCCTCAGAGTATACATTGGTATCCGCTTTGGTGACCTCTCTGCCTTTGTCCATTGTCAGGTATTCTGACTTCCTATGAAAAGCCAGTTCTTTTATTAGAAGTCTTAGAAAACAGAATCATTTACAAGAACCAGTTACATGTTTAATTTTCAGCAGGTATTTCTTAACTATAGGACACTACATTTTAAAATGGATTCACACTCATATCCTTCTGCAAACGAGTTTTGCTTTTGATAAAATAACAAAATAGTCTTTTTATTTTCTCTGATTGGATTGCCAGTTGTCAAAATGACAACTCTTTTAACCTCCCTGATCTCAAATTGAAGGTTTCCACCAACTGCAGTTGCAAAGAAACATATTCAAAACACAGATTGCATACTAAAGAGGAGTAAGTGATAGAAAACCTATTGTGTAGGAGTATTCTCTACGTTATATTGTGCTATTTCAAATGAAAATGTCTTTGTGACCTCTTCCTTTATTTCAGCAATATATAGGGGCACTATATTTCTAATTCTTCAAAGAAGAGGGGTGATTTCTCTAAGAACGCAAGTTTGTGATGGTTTGCTGATTTTTAAAGGATTATTATGAACTAAACGTTGTGTCTTCTCTAAATTCATATGCTGAAGTCCTGACCCTTAATGTGATAGTATTTGAAGGTAGGGCCTTTTGGCAGTACTTAGGTTTAGAGAAGGTCATTAGGATGGGGCTCCCACGATGGGATTTATGGTTTTTTTTTTTTTTTAGACAGAGTCTTGCTCTGTCACCCAGGCTGGAGTGCAGTGGCGCGATCTCTGCTCACTGCAAGCTCCGCTTCCCGGGTTCATGCCATTCTCCTGCCTCAGCCTCCCCAGTAGCTGGGACTATAGGCGCCCGCCACCATGCCCGGCTAATATTTTTTGTATTTGTTTTTAGTAGAGACGGGGTTTCACTGTGTTAGCCAGGATGGTCTTGATCTCCTGACCTCGTGATCCGCCCACCTCCGTCTCTCTGAGTGCTGGGATTATAGGCATGAGCCACCGTGCCCGGCCGATTTATGTTTTTAAAAGAAGAAAAAGACAGCACTCTCTCTGTCACGTGATGACATGAAGAGAAGACATGCTGCTGTTTCAAAGATGATCTGAAAGCCAGGTGGCAGGATCCAGAACCAAACTTGTCAACACCTTACGTATGGACTTCCCAGCCCCCAGAACCGTGAGAAATCAATGTCTGTTTCTTCAAGACACCCAGTCTGTGATATTTTGTTATAGCAGCCCAAGCAGACTAATGCAGAGATGTACAAAACCCCGCAAAACAGATTACCCAGCAGAAGAACTCTAACCTTTACTCAACTACATACCTTTCTCTTTCTTGCAGCAGTAGATTCCTGAAGCCAGTTGCCTTAGTGGCAATATATACTAGACTCCTTTCAATGCAGATTGCAATATTATATACTTAAGAATTTAGTTTATGATTTGTCCTGGAAAAAGCCCATGTAAAAGTTATACAATGGTTAACATAGCTTCTGTTAAGGATTAGTGTTATAAAGCAGATATAGGGAGGGAGATTGGAGGGTGTCATGGCTCTATTTGACATTGCAAGAACTTAGGCCAACTGCTTTGCCCAATGCCAAGCAGTAAGGAGCAGATCAGGGTCCTTTATCTCTTACCTCCAGTCCAGTTTGACTGCACAACCGTTGCCATAACAATGTTGAGGCTACCCTTTCACCTTGCTTATATGCACTCATGGTGTGTCCCTGCACAGTAACTTACAACATACACACTGGCATTAAACCAGTCACTGCTGTTTCAAAGATGATGGAATAACTACAGTACTGCCCCAGAACAGCTTAGAAAGTTTCAGGTTAATAAGGAACAAAAGGGGCCGGGCGCGGTGGCTCAAGCCTGTAATCCCAGCACTTTGGGAGGCCGAGACGGGCGGATCACGAGGTCAGGAGATCGAGACCATCCTGGCTAACATGGTGAAACCCCGTCTCTACTAAAAAATACAAAAAACTAGCCGGGCGAGGTGGCGGGCGCCTGTAGTCCCAGCTACTCGGGAGGCTGAGGCAGGAGAATGGTCTAAACCCGGGAGGCGGAGCTTGCAGTGAGCTGAGATCCGGCCACTGCACCCCAGCCTGGGTGACAGAGCAAGACTCTGTCTCAAAAAAAAAAAAAAAAAAAAGGAACAAAAGGAGCTGTCAGGAGAAACATTATGATCTAATATAAATGCTATAAAAGTATTTAAAGAAATGCCATAGGTACCAGGAAAGGGCATGAGGCATGTTACATACACTGCGGTGTATTCTAGGTGTATTCTAGTGTTTGTGAGTATATGTTCCTCTACTGTACTATGACAGTCTCAAATATAAGCATTATGCTTTATTCATGTATTAATTCAGTGAAATTGTATGTAACATTGATCTGGCTGAGTGCTTGGTATGAGTTAAACTATGTCCCTATAATTTAGGAGCACACAGCCCAGTAGAGGTGAGAGACATAAAAGTTTCTCATTTCGGTACACTGATTGAACAAAGAACATTCTCAACATAGGAGACAGAATAATGTAGCATTAACACTTAGTAAGCGTATGAGACAGACACTATTCTATACTTGGTCTTAGCCAAAAGGCCAAGAAGCAATTGAGACAGACACTATTCTAATAGCTTTACCCTGATTCATGTAATGCTCACAAACCTTGAGTAGCTATAATTATTAGCCCCAATTTACCAATGAGAATACTGAGGCAGAGAGTGTTTGCATAGTTTATCTAATGTCACAGATCTAATAAAGAGAAGACCTGGGACTTCACTGTTTTTTAATTGGGCTCAAAAACCACACTTTCAACTATCAAAATGTACTGCCTTTTGTAGCATATTAGTTAATGCTGGCCCTTAATTTCTTGTGGCACAGTTTTCCTCATCTATAAAATAATGATCAAAAATAATACCTTTCTAATAGAGATGTTGTAAGAATTAGTTAAAATTACATATATAATGTCTTTGGAATAGTATCTGGCATGTAGAGTATATGGTCAATAAGGGTTCATTATTAATAATAAATATTTGTTTAATAGATAAAGAGTTTATCTCTGGAAATCTTTTAAAGAAATAAATATTATCATCTCACCAGGACTATTTGCCTAAGGCTGTGGAGCTGGACCAGATACACTCGTAAGTTTTCATCTAGCGCAAAGAAGCTTGTTGAATTGGGGAACTTTAGGTGTCATGCAATAACCCAAGCATGAGCACTCAATATGAATGCCCTGGGCTTTACCCTGTGCAGATTACATCGAGATTAAGTGCCATGTCTCTGCATCTGGAAAATATTATAGGTGCCCTAGCCATTATTTATAGCTTCAGAAAGTTTCCAATGTGATTGTCTATGACAAATACGTCCATTCCAATGCTGTGATTGTGCAGGCACCTAGCAGAGAGGGCTTTGCAGTGTGTAATATTAGCACCTCTAAAATCCCTTGAGGACACATTTAGAATAGTGAATTCTGTCATCTTGCAATACTTTTCCACATCAGCTATGCTTCCTGTGCATGAATTCCAGGTAGCAGCAGACACTTTATTCAGAAACAGTGCATGTGGACAATAATCCCATTAGTCTTCATGATAGAGAATGAAAACCAAAAATACATTGGAGTCAAAAATTTATGCTTTGAAGAGGCTAAGTGCTCAGGACAGCTGGAACTCAGTTTATTTAATCTTAGAAAAATTAATTACTATGTTCAAATTACCTGTTTCTAACACAAAGAAAAAATCTTTCTCTTTTCCATAAACTATAGCTTCTTTTATTTTTCTTCACTCACCCTTTTTTTTTCAATGGATACATTGAAGTTGTCAGAGATAAAACAGGAGGAAGATTTCCTATCAATGGAACCAACATTAGCATTGGAAATAGCTCCAGCAGCTGCAGAAAGAGATTGATAGCCCTGTGACTCCTATCTGGGTGTCAAGATTAAGGCCATGAGATGAAGGGTCTCATACGAACATTTGTTATCTGTAACATTTCATAGGATCTTTGCTGAAACCAAGTGTGCAGCTATAGTCAGTATGCTCCAACATTCTATTTACAATAATCTTTGCTACTGATCTCAATGTGAAGAACATTTACTTGAAGATCTAAACTGGGAGAAAAATTAAATCCATTTGATCCAGCTCTTTTTAAATTTCTTATTGTAGTAAAGAAAATGTATCTATCAACCATCTGATTCTGAATCTTATTGTAGAGCCAGTGATACAGCTCAGATGTCTCGACTGCTAGCCACTGCTATTTCCAAAATTACATTGCCTCCTTAATTTATTAAACTTTAAACTTTCATCTTGGTAATAAAAAGAGAATAATTCAAATTATAATAAAAGGTAATTATGACACGTATCAATGTTGCCTTGCAACATGTTAGTTAAGTTAATGAATTGGTATAAACAAATAATGCCATGGAAGTACTTCAAGAAATTCATAGTCACATACTTAAAACAACAATGTGAATTTTAAAAGACTGACAAGAATGTTACTTAAAAACATGAAATTGTACACTTAAAACCCTTCTGTCAAGAATCAGTGGGATATCCAAAACATCACTCATGCTTGCTGTTGAGAGTGACTTTCGTCTTCAATCAGCTTTGTAGGTAATTCGAAGTACTTGACTCTCTCTGCTTACCTTTGGAAGTGAGAGTCAGGAGAATACAATAAGAAACACTTTGACGGCATGACAGGATAGATAGGTGAAAAACAGGGGACCAGAAACCCCTATCTTTGATAGCTATTCTCAGCCAAAAAATGTTAAAACCAAATGAAAACCAGACCCCCAAAATCAACCAATGCCTCCACTAACAATATAGCTTTTCCCCTCGCCCCAAAATGGAAAAGGAGTGAGAGAATCTGACCAAAACAACTCAAAAGACTGAGGCCTTGGAAAAACTCATTTCATTAATAAACCCAAATATTAAAAAAGAAACCATAAAAACATGTATTCCTTTTGACATGAATTAAGAAATTACCCAGAAAGGAGAGAAAAAAAAAAAAAAAACTTTGTGGATGAAAGTACATATTGCACGATTATATCAATTTAATTTGTGAATGGGGTATAACAGGTACACTGCAAAAAATATTTAAGCATATAGTTCAGTGACTTCTTAAGGATATACATATGTGATCACCACTCAGATCAAGACATAGATTCCCAGCACCAGAACAGGGCTCTCTTATCTTTAATGTCAATAGCACCAACACCCCTGCCCCACCATCTCACCCCCAAGTAACCACTCTTCTCACTTCTATCACCATAGATTAGTTTTTTCTGTTTTCAAATTTTGTATAATTTGAGTAAAATATAATTGTTGTATGATTCTTTTTACTCTACATTAAATATGATTTGTAAGATCCACTATGTGTAGAATTTTTTGTTTTTTTGGGTGGCATTCTGTTGTATTAATATACTATAATTTATTCATCTACTCTCTGATGTACATTTGGGTCTCCTCTAGTTTTTCAATATTACATATTAAACTGCTGTGAAACTATCTTGTACATGTCTTTTGATTTACAAATGCAACCATTTCTCTTTAGTGTATATCTAAGAGTAAAATTACTGGTTACATATTTAATTTTTATTATTTTTAATTTACATATTATGATTGTACATGTTTATGAGGTACAGTGTGATATTTTGATACTGTATAAAATGTGTAATGATCCAATAAGGTACTTAGCATGCCTATCATCTCAACTATTTATCATTTCTTTGTATTAGAAACATTCAAAATCCTCTTTTCTAGCTATTTGAAAATACAGAATAAATTATTGTTAACTATAGGCATGCTACATGCTACAGAACACCACAATGTATTCCTCCTATCTAGCTGTAATTTTGTATCTATTAGCCAACATCTCTCTATCCTTAGTACCCCTTTCCCTTTCTAGCCTCTAGTTACCACAATTCTACTCTCTACTTCTATGAAATCAATGCATTTAGCTTCCACATATGAGTGAGAACATGCAGTATTTGTCTTTCTGTGCCTGGTTTATTTCACTTAACATAATATTTTCCAAGCACATTCATGTTGTCACAAATGACAGAATTTCATTCATTTTAATGGGTAAATCATATCATTGTATACATATACCACATATTTTAATGCATTCATCAGTTGATGGACAAACTTTAATTTCATACTTTAGTTATTGTGAAAAATGCTGCAATAAACATTATAGTGCAGATATCTCTTCAACATTCTTATTTCCTTTCCTTTGCATATATACCCAGTAGTGGGATTGCTGATTCATGTGCTCCAGTTTCTTCAATAAATGATGCTGGGAAAACTAGATATCCATATGCAAAAAAAAAAAAAAAAAAAAATTAAACTGGACCCCTACCTGTCACCATATACTCCGCCAAAAATTAAGCAAGATAGACTAAAAATTTAAATGTAAGACTTCAAATTACAAAAATCCTAGAAGACAAACTAGGAAATACCCTTTGAACATCAGCTTCAGCAAAGATTTTATGGCTAAATCCCCAAAAGCAATTGCAACAAAAACAAAAATTGTCAAGTGGGACCTCTGCACAGCAAATGAAATTATCAACAGAGTAAACAGACAACCCACAGAAAAGGAGAAAATATTCACAAACTATGCATCTGACAAAGGTCTAATATCCAGAATCTACAAAGAACTCAAACAAATCAGCAAGCAAAAAGCAACCCCATTTTAAAATGGGCAAAGGACATGAACAGACACTTCTCAAAAGAAGACATACAACTTTCTGATAAATATATGAAGAAATGCCCTGTATCACTAGCCATTAGGGAAATGCAAATCAAAACCACAATGAGATACTGTCTCACACCAGACAGAATGGCTATTATCAAAAAGTCAAAAAATAGCAGATGCTGGCAAAGATGCAGGCGAAAGGGAACACTTACACAGTTGGTGGGAATGCAAATTAGTTCAGCCACCATGGAAAGTAGTTCAGAGATTTCTCAAAGAACTTAAAACAGAACTACCATTTGACCCAGCAATCTCATTACTGGATATATACCCAAAGGAAAATAAATTGTTCTACCAAAAAGACAAATGCACTCATATGTTTATCTTAGCATTATTCACAATAGCAAAGACATGGAATTAACCCAGGTGTTCATAAATTATGGACAGGAAAATGAAAATGTGGTACATATACACCATGGAATACCACAAGGCCGTATAAAGAAATAAATCATGTCCTTTGCAGCAACATGGATGTAGCTGGAGGCCATTATCCCAAGCAAATTAATGCAGTAACAGAAAACCAAACACCACACATTCTCACTTATGAGTTGGAGCTAAATCTGGGGTTCTCATGGACATAATGATGGAAACAATAGGCACTGGGGACTACTAGAAGGGTAGGAAGGAAGGAAAGGAAATTGGCTGAAAAACTACCCCTTGGGTTACAATGCTTATTACCTGGGTGATGGAATCATCCATATTCCACACCTCAGCATCATGCAATATACTCATGTTACAAACCTGCATATGTATACCCCAAATCCAAGATAAAAGTTGAAATTAAAATAAAGGTCATAAGTCTATTATAATGTTTACAAAATGAAACTTAAAAATCAGTTAAAAAAAAAAAAAGTAAAAACTAAATTAAGCCTCTCCACCAACACACATTAACATTTTCAAATAACTGAGAATGATGGAGCAAAAAGAGTAACTGAGCTGATAAAAGCATATAAGATTCCTGAAGAGATATGTACATCATTAATATGCTTTACAGAGGTGCTTTCTATCCCTACTGTATGCTTCAAATTCTGGTGGCCATTGGACTGTTAGTGTACTTACATTTTTCATTAAGTATTAGAAAAAAATTTTTGTAGGATAAAAAAATGTTAAAACCTGAAAAATATGTGATGAATATTTATTAACTGAAGTCAGAAGATGGACATAGGAGAAAAAGGTTACTGGAACTGCCTCAGATTTGTTAGTGTACCAAAAATGGAAATACAGTCCCAGAGGGAAAAGGGAAAGGGTTCCAGTTGAATTTCTTTATAAACTTGCTAATAATGGACCTTTTGGTAACAGACTAATAATGCTTGCTAGCAGAAGAATGCTTATCTGTGTAATGCTCTTAAAAGGATACCCTTGGTTTAGGATTTTTTATGGGAAATAAAACTAGAATTTATGAAATTATGAGGCACATACCCCTGGAAAAAGTCATGAAAACTGTTTAATATTCTGGACATAAACTACAGACCTTTCATCATCTAAATGCCTTCACACTGTAAGATGACATGCATACCTAGGTTAGAAACCTTTTCTGTTACTGTAGACCATACAATGTGTCTCATGAGGAAAGAAGGACCTAGGAAGCCATATGGGATATCCAAGACCTCTCTGCTGTGCCTACACCATTTGGTTGCTTGTATCCTTAATATCAGGTAAGAGCTGAGATTCGTATGAGCATTATTTGAAAATTGGACCCTTTGTCATAGCTCATAGTGAATGAACCACAAATTCAACCATTAACCTTCATAAAATACCAGATTCAAGAAAACCTCATTCTAGAATGTTAAGACAAAGTAATTTTTGACACAAAATTATAAACAAATTACTAACACCATATTTTCTTTAATGATAATATCTACCTATCTACTATCTGTTTATCTGTCTATATCTATCTACACATATACCTATAATAAGCTTATAAAGACAGTTTTGGCCTAAGTTCATAAATAGAAGCCTAAAATATTAATTATGAAGTCAGAGAACACATGTAAATATTGATTGTAAGTGATAGGAGATTTTTATTCTAGTTATGTTTTCAACTCAAGATAATTAACTAGAGATTGATTGATGATAATTGAAACACTAAAGCTAGGGGATGGCATAAGAGTAAAGCAGCCAGTACCATTGTATTTTCTCTCTTAGGGAAGAGTTTTTGCTGAGTTGCAAAACGTTCATTGAAACAATAAACCTGTGTACAGCAGCATCTTCTATGCACCAGCTACTATGCTTAGTTCTTGGTCAAAAATATAAATAGCGCAAGTTACTCCTATGAGGGGGATACTATTAATATTATAACCATAACAGAAGGTAGGTAAATCATGATAACATGGTGCAACAAATGCTATGAGTAAAAATACCTAGAGGTAATAGGTGTACACATAAGCAGGATTAAATTTAGACTTGGGGTGGATAAATGCGAAGGTGTGACTAGTGGAGAAGGGCTTTACATTTTGCGTGGCACAAAATCAGATTTAGTAGTTGCTTTATCATTTCTGACTCAAAAAATTAATTATTTTTCTTGAAAAGATAATTTATGTCAAAAGGCTGTATACAGCAGTAAAAAAATGTTATAAAGGTACTTGCCGGAGCCTACTGCCTAGGAGTTCTTCAGCATTGCTTCCCCCCTAAAAAAACAAATAGAATTTAACAAATATCAGCTTGTTATCAAATACAAAAATTATGTTAGTACTTAGTTTAAATATTTCACAGAATGAAAATGCAGAAATCATAATGGAATGCAGCACTTTGCTATTTTTATTTGCTCTAATGGATGTACCACATGGAGCTCTTTCCATTAGAATTCTCGGGAAGAGAAGAAACTTTAACCTTGGCACAAAGGGAGCCTAATGTTTTTAGAAACTACATAGATATTTTTAAGAATAAGGAAAATAAAATGCGACCTGGTAAAACATGCATAACCATAGCCGATGAACACTGAAAATCCAGACAGTTTCTTCTCCAAACCCTTTATTTAATGATGTAACTCTTCTCTTTTAAGAATTCCGAATTTGGTTGGCATCTATGTATAAAGGAAAGCCAGGTGCTTCTGATCTTCAAACCTGTATCCTTCATATGTTTAAAAAAATAATGTTCTGGATTCTCTCTGATCTACTGCAATCTGTTTCCTGGATCTCTATATTCAGTTATAAATGGCTTCAAATGGAAGTCATACGTGTTTCCATTACAAAAAATACCAGTTGCTTTATTCAGTGATGAAAAATTAGTGGATTCAGTGAAAAACAAAAATCTTGATCTCTAACGAAAGTTGATTATTTGAAGAACTCTCTGGTTGGCTAGCTTATTTAATAAGTGCAGAGGTACTAGGAATTCAAGAGCATATTTGAACTACTAGATTAGCCATTATTTAGCTTTTTCCTCTTCAATGATAGTTGTTAACTCCTCAAAATAGAAAGGATTCATTAAAAAGAAATCTATTGAATTTCTATTTGTGGCAGACATTGTACTACACACATTACATATGTACTACACATACTACATATATTATCTCATTTAATCCTTAAAAAAAGCATAAACGATTATTTCACAGATAGAGAAGCCTAAAATTCTGAGAAGTTAGCTGCATTCTATAGCTACTGAGAGTGTTAGAACTGAGATTTAAACTTAGGCCCAAATCAACCCTCAGATGAGCGCTGTCTCCTCAAATCTTGCTATTAGTCACACAGGGAACCAATTGAGGAATATGAAAAATTCACACAAACACATTTATTATTCTGGGAAAAGAGAGAGAGAGTGAATGTTAAGGTTATTGGTAGAGTAGCACTCTTTCTACATAATCATATGTATACACATATGTGTATGTGTGTGTGTAAATGATGGCAGTGGTGGCCCAACTGGAGCGGCTGCTGCCATGATGCTGGCTACAGTGGGGGAGGTGCAGCCAGGGCTGTGCACTCCATGGAGCCAGTGGGAGCCAGGAATAGGCAGAAGCCCTGCACCCTTCTGAGTTGGCAGGGTGGGAGCCTCGTACTCCCCAGGTGCAGCTGCAGCTTCCCAGCCACTGCTCTGGACCTGGGCATCCCTGTGCTCATGGGGACTGGGAGTAAGCAGAACCTCCACCTGCAACCCCACACCTACAGCTGCAGCGACCCAAACTGTAGCTGCAGACCCTGCCATCTCTGCACTCTCAGGAGCCAGGGAAGGCCCTCCTTCCCCCACAGGCATGGATATGCCTGCTCCCATTGCCCCACTTCTCCCTGCTTCTGGTGCTTGCTCCAATCTCAGAGCAAAATTGAGGCCAAGCTTGGGTGCTGTTGCAACCCAGCCAGGTGTGTGCATGCTCAACAGTGCTGACTCTGGACTTTGAGTGCTGATGAGGATCGGAGGGAGGCCTGGGGTATGCTGCGGGAAGCTCACAGATGGCCTGCAGGTGCCCCTTGGCAAGAACAGCCTCGGTGCCATGGATGAGGGCAGGAGGCAGACAGGCTCCAGGAGAGAAAGGGGTAGGTCCCTGGTGAAGCCCCACCTTCAAGCCAGGGGAGGCCTGAAGACTGGGGGTTGGGTTGTCAGTTCCACGGACCAGAATGAGAACTTATGATGCCTTTTCCAGGCCTGCCCATGGCCACGCAGGAACCAATCAGCATGTACTTCCTCCCCTCTGAAGCCCATAAAACCCCCTGACTCAGCCAGACTCAGAGAGATGGCAGGATAACCTGCCTGTGGAGAGGAGCTACTCACCCCAAGGTTTCCTCTCTGCTGAGAGCTGAGCAGATATCAGGACTACCAGCTGTGGAGAAGAGCTACCCACAGAGAGGAGCTACCCACTGTGGGTCTCCTCTCTGCTGACAGCTGAACACATTGTGACAACCTGCCTGCAGAGAGTAGTGACCCACTGCGGGTCTCCTCTGAGCTGTTCTGTCACTCACTAAAGCTCCTCTTCACCTTGCTCACCCTCCACTTGTCTGCATACCTCATTTTCCCTGGACACTGGTAAAGAACTCAGGACCTGCTGAATGGTGGGGCTGAAAGAGCTGTAACACAAACAGGGATGAAACATTACCCTTCCTCACCATGTTGTAGGTGACAAGAAAAGAAAGAAGGAAAGAAGAGCTGTGGTCTTTTGGGGAACCCAGACCTAGGAGCTCCCCAAGCCAGAGCTGTGACAAACTCTTTGGGGCTCTGTGGTTCCTGGTATCTCCAAATTTCCAGATGCCACTGCATTTCCCAGTGCCAGCCATGGAAGCTGCTCGTGGTAACACCTGGTCCAGCTATAGCCTCACAGGAAGCCGGCACCTGTGCCAGTGCCTGGAGCTGCCTGCCCCACTGCAGCCAGTGTGCCTGGCTGTGCACAGTGGCCAGACCACATGCTTGCTTGCTCACACATCCCTCACCACTCTACTTGCCCTTGGCAATAATGGATCCAGGCCAATAGCATGAGCTGAGTGCAGCCTGCCTGGTCAAGTGGGCAGAAAGATCCCAGTGGGTCCCAGAAAAATTCAGGCAAAGGCACCGTTGACCACAGAGGTTTCTGGCCGGAAAAGCAACACCCTCAAAGCTCGCATGACATAGCATTTATATATATAAATATATACACACACACATACATAATTGCTTACTGAATACATCCGTTGAATACATTCTAAATTCCCCCCAACATAAAAATACTTTTGGAAAAGGGCTACAATACTTTTGGATAATTATGATAATGTTAAGACATTTTCAAAGGAAAATAAAAGTACTTTCTGTCAAGTAATTGTAAATAATCTTGGATATTTAAATTAAGCTACTATTTAAAGTTAAGGTATGGGTTTTCTGCATAACTTTTTACATAACATATGATATCCATGAATCTTGAAAGAGTGTAGTATTCAATACTTAAATATCACAGTTCTCAGAAATTAGTAAACCAGATAGCATGAGTGAAATAAAAATTATCTCAAAAACATTACTCAGAGTGTGATATTTTGAAACTAAGTATAGAAAGACATGAATAGTCAATCTCTTTTTCTAGTTACTGAAATCACCTCAAGATAAATGATGCTGTATAATTAAATAGAAGAAAGTTTACTTTGCTCAGATCCATGGGGAGCGGTAAATCTTTAACACTTACTAATTTGTGTTAATTAGTTATCCACAAAAGGTACTGGTGTTATTAAAAATGGTTGTAGGACTTTTTAAAAATATTAATATTATTCAGGTGAATGTAAAGTGCTTTTTAGTCAAGTATCAAAGAAAATTAAAAAATGGTGCTTGCTTCTTCATTCTTATCAAAATAAAACAGGCAATAAAGATATGATCAGCATCCAGTAGAACTGACAAGAGGATGCGGCCACATGAGCATATGCTAGTGTTATGAGGCATGAAGAGGTTTAAAATATAGCAAGAAGCCCAATTTAACTACCAAGACACCTGGAACGAAATCAGGGGCAATTGTATATTTGTTAGCATTTGGGTCATGCAGAGACTTACTCTAAGTCATTTCTCCTTTCTGAACCTCCCTTTCCTCTTTGGTAAAAAAAAAAAAAAAAAAAAAAAAAAATCAGAACACAATATTACACAGTTATTGAAATGATCACATGAAATAATGAACATGAAACACTTTGCAAACTATACATAATGATATAAAAATATAGAATATTTTATTTATTTGTAGAGTAAAAATTATTCAGAGGTAATAAAAAGTATATAGCAGTGTGAACAGAAGAGAGGCTAGAGTGTTGGATAATCCTTTAAGACAACCTACATTTTTAAGGGAATTTCAGCCTATCTCACTGATCGGATTGACTCATGCTCAGTCTTGGCAGCATGACACAGACGATGTGTGAGTCCCTGTCCTATTTTCTCTCACTCATCATTAAATGGGCTGGGCCACTCTGGAAAATGAAAAGAGAGGCAGATGGAAAAGCTGTCTCCCTGCTGTCATGTCTGGTTTTAAGACTATACAGGCTCTGCTTCATTCTAAGAAATGGAAGCCAGGGTTTCTTAATTTTCCGCACCCCAAAATAAACATAGTCTGCTGTGGACAGAAATACACTCAGTGGCCTCTGTTTAGCATTACTTCGTGTCTCCTTGTTCCAAGGCACTAACTTAACAGGCAAGTCTCTCTCCTAGCTAAACAATTACAAGAACAATGACATTGATTATGAAGTGCAGGAGTGGCATTTTGCCCTTGGTTGTGGATGGCACACTTCAAGGAGCTTAGGATGTCTTCCCCACCTCCAATCAATCTCTAACTTAAGTCTCAAACTGATTAGCATCGTTGCGTTTGCTTCTCTCTCCACACGCAAATAAATGATTACAAGTGACCTAAACATAACAAAGGACAAGCAACAAGTTACTTACTAAAGAAATATAGTTGGAATTTAGAAAGGGCCATGCTAATCTAGTACGCTTTTTATATCCCTACCATATGCTAAGCACTATAATTGTTGTTCGACTAAGGTCTTTCTTTTAATTATTATAACAGTCCTTTATATATAATTATTTTAAAGCTTTCGGATAGAGAGAATTAAAATCAGAAAGCCTGATTTGCTTAAGCAATGATTGCTGGAGTCAGGGATTGAATCCAAATCCATGGCCTATATTCCTATCACTAGAACAATACTTCTCAGACTTTGTAAGTGTTTTGTGTTCATTTTTGTTTTTGTTTGGTTGTGATTGTATTACCAACAGGGGATCACTTTTATCAAACAAAATCTCACAGAGAAACTCAAATGTAAAATAGACAGGAGTGTAGTTAATCTTGTTGAGAAGGAGGTCATAAAGAAGGGACCTTCACTGATAGCCCCTCAATATCCCTTTGTGGCCCCTCTGATAATTTTTTCTAAAGCTTTCTCTCTCTCTCCATAACTCAGAAAAAGTATTTACCCCACCAAGGTAATGTGTGCCATTTTTCTGAAAATTGCTCTTGGTAGGTGCAAAGGAAATTGTAGCAGATAGCATTGAATGAGACTTCTGAAAGGCAGAGGACAGCCACAGAGAGGAGACCAAAATGGAGCCACAAATGTAATTTGCCTATTTCACAATTCAACGTATAACCAGGCCTGGCTGTAATACATTCAATATCATTCAGCCTAAGGATTGTGAATGCAAATTTATTTTTATCAGCATTCTCTCAGATTCTGAATCATGTATTTTCCTAGTCACACCTTACATTAAAGGAATGTCTGACTTATAATTGCTTTATTTGTCCTTAAATAATAAAGATGAAAAATGCATTGTAAAGGCACCATTAATGAGTTAAACAGCATTTTAATTAATGTGCCTTTAATTAAACAAAATAAATTTTCTTCTCAAGATCCTGATTTTTTTTCCATCCCCTCTAGGAGAAAGAGTAGCATCAATTGTTTCAGCTCATTAAGTTTTAAAGTTTTAACTGACTGAAAAGTTGGGTTCCTGCATTTATATTACAACTCATTCACAATGGGAAATTAATAGCTTATTAATAAAACTTCTCTTAAGAGCAAATAATATTAAACATTTTCCTAAGATATGCATTTTTTTTTAATCGAACTTATTTTTATTTCTATCTTCTGCCCCAGGTGAGCACAGCCTAACAATGGAACACAGCAGCTGCAAAGGACCAGAGTAACTTGGGAACCAAAGTGCACATAATTGTAGCTTCACCTTCTCATTCACCATTTTGTTCTCTTGCTAGCCAAGGGCAGAAGGCCTTTTAATTCATTGATGGTTTTAATTCATATGCAAAAATACAGGCTGAGCAAATATGACATCGGAGTTGACAAAATTGAGAAAAAGTTTCTTTAAAAAAAAAAGACTGAAAAAAATTTTGAGAGCAATCTTTTGCTGACAGTTGAAGAACTGTTAAGAATGAAATACTATTCAATAAAAAGATCTGTGAAATAATTTACCCTTGTTATAAAATAGTTACATGCAAATATACTTGTCATTTTATTTGGCAAAGTCATTCAGTTAGTTAATCAACAAACATTTATTAGGTGTCTTTGCTTTAACCAACATTACTTTCATTTAATACTCAGAAATGTAAAGAAGTGATATTTTTTAATACTAACTCAATGGTGTGTTTAATTTTTCAACTATTCTTTGTGTCATAAGCTGAACTAGCATAAAGACTCTTTAGTAGGCTTTACTCCTTTGTTCTTTCTTTTCCTAAGTACAAGCCATTTTATGAAAAAATTGCTCATTGCACTAAATCTTCAAATGGAAATGGCTTATTCTGTAGACAAAAAAAAAAAAAAAAAGACAAATAATTAGTGGATAATAGCTACAAAAAGAAATCTTCTATGAAATGTGGACCAAGTCAAGTTTCTTTTTCGGTAGCTGGGTTCAGAACATACACTGTATAGATATGTAATTATAAAGAAAAGCATACTTAATGTTGGGGTCCCAGGAACAATTTGAAAGAAGACATTGGTCTTCCTTGGCCATAGGGTTGAGACTCTGCAAAATAGTGTCTATTCTTCAAACATCAATAAAACAACAGTGGAAATGCTCACCTCTAGTCTGCCAAACCAATGCATTATAACGAGAATTCTCTGCTTTTCATCTTAAAGTACCACCAAAGGGGGCTAATTTAAAGTGCAGGATCCTAAGCCCAACATCTAAAGTTTCTAATTCAATGGACCTGGTATAGAGTTTCAATAAGTCTGTTGCCCTTAACTGATTCAGAAACAAGTAGTCTGATGACCATGAGGAAACATACCTTAAGTGTTTTCTGTGTTTTTTTGTTTTGTTTTGTTTTGTTTCTGAATATACTTTGTAGAGGATTGGAAAATATCAGATGAAAAAATACTGAGAAGAAAACATAATCAACCATAGTCCTACCACTCCAATATAGCTACTGCTTAATCAGATCATTTGTGGACTTGAGGGATGATAGTTCTTTCCACTAATTTTTATCTATCTCATAAAGTTTCCTGAATAAAAGAGGAGCACCAGATTAGGAGTTGCTATCAGAATTTATAACTGATAGAAGTTATATATACCTTCTTTATATAATCCAAAGGTTTTTTTCATTCTATATATCACCTATATATCACAGGTTTTTTTCATTTTATATATATACACACACACAATATATATACATATATATATTCGGTTATATATATTCTGTAATATTACAGGCATAATTTATTATAATATAGCAAAAACTGTAGTCATTAAAAACTGCCTAGACATAAAATTACATGTTAATACAATTTTTTCTCATGATTTTGAGTACATGGTTCCGTAGTCATCTAATGCATGGTATGGCTAATAAAAAGTCTAATGATTGATTTCTGGTTGTTTTATACATGACTTTTTAAACAATCTCTGAAAACTTAACAGATGTTATTTATATGCTGGATACTCTGAAATTGCATCTGCCTGTGTAGTATAAATAAAAATAAACCTACAAAATCAGAGAGGTTAAACAAATGGACTTCTGTTAAACATATTTTTTATATTTCTTTATTTGTTTAATAATGAACCTTAGATATTTTTTTCAAATTAGTGTTTTAAGATCTCATTTTTAAATGGCTAAGGAGCATTCAGTTTTATGAATATACCATAATTTCAGTCATCCTCAAATGATGGACATTTAAATATTCCAAATTTTATCCAATTAAAATCAGTGCTAAAATAAACATGTCTGACCATAAGCATTGGACTAGTCATTAATAAGTTTAAGATGAAAAGCAGATAATTCTTTTCATAATGTATTGGTTTGGCAGATTAGAGATGAGCATTTCCACTGTGTTTTACTCATGTTTGAAGACTAGACACTACTTTGGAGAGTCTCAACCCTATGATTAAGGATGACCAATGTCTTGGACCAACCAGGTATTGGAAACATGTTCAAGTATTTCTATAACATGGATTCCTGAGCATAAAATTTGCTGTTAAAGAATTTTTTTAATATTGTTAGGCTGCTATTGAAAATACTGAGATAAGATACTGAGGTAAGATTTGTGTGTAAGAAATTTGTTGGGGACACTCTAGTTATTAATATCTATGAGTGAGTGAAAGGAAAAGACGAATTTGCAGTAAAGGCTCCAGCCAAACCCAATGGGTTCAGGAACTGATATATCCTTTAAAGCCGTTCTCCAGTAGGGCAAGTGGGCTTAGCTTTTGGTAGTTTTAGATCAACTAGGCATTGGCTGCCCCAAGAAAAGAGCATAGTCTTTGTCATTTTAACTCCCCCCAATCCCCAGAGGCATTCAGCTAAAAGATGTCAGCTGACAACTCTGAGCTGCTGAGATAATGAGTCCTTCCTACTTGAGGGAGTAGGGGTTTGGCCAGTGTACCAAAACATTTACTACCATCTACCGCTTTGTGTTAATTATATCTACCTGTCTTATGTAAATTCTGATAGCAACTCCTAATCTGGTGCTCCTCTTTTATTCAGGAAACTTTATGAGATAGATAAAAATTAGTGGAAAGAACTATCATCCCTCAAGTCCACAAATGATCTGCAGTATCTCACTCTTCTACTTTATTCTACATATTCCTCACCTCTGATGATAACTTTTGCTGGCCAAAGTGACTTGCCTGCTAGAATGACCCAGACCTTCCTCCAGTGAGGCCCTAGTCCTCTAAATAATAATAATAATAATAATAATAATAATAATAATAATAATATAATAAAATAAAAGCATTTCTCTTTTACACGTCTAATAAAACCTCTAAACTTCTAGATCCAAGAACTGTGGGGATGGCAAGCACATATTTCATGAGTGGGTCACAGGAAATAATGGTGAGTATTCTTTTATCTACCCCTTTGTTTCTGGACTCATTTTTAAATTCTACCTCTTGGAGGCACATTACTGTATACTGGTCATTGATTTGGAGTATACACTGCATCCTGAAAAAATGGCACCCATGTTATTAGGGTATTATATCCAAACTAATATTTGGCTATACTTTCACCAGAACTCAATTAAGACTAGTGGTTTCTGAGGGGTATAGCATGTGATTAAACCAGTGGACTCCATTTTTATGTATATATTCCCTCATCTCATTTTCTCTGAAGATCACAGGTTATAAACACTTATCATTCCACAAGATTTCAAATAGTAGTTCTGGTTACAGTCCTACAAGCAGGTAAGGTAAACTCACACTCAAAATCTAAGTCAATTTTAGAAAAGATGAACATCTGCCTCTTCAAGGATGGAAAGCATTAATAACAACATGAAAATAAGTGGCTGTTTGGTATTTTAGATGAATGTTGCCATATTGGGTCTTCAGGGTTAGTCTTTGTTAAAATTTAAACCAAGGATTGAACAACCATGGTGAGTGGGAGCCTATATCTTTGGGCATATACAAAGGCTTCATCCCTGACCTGGTGTCTATCAAATTCATTTACCCATTGTGCCAACACTGGAATGGTCAATGGCATGTTGGCTGACATCAGTTGACTGAATTATGTATTTTTAGAACTCCTTTCATGGTGAACTTTATCTGAAGAATATTAACATACAATACAAATACCTTCAAACTTTATGCCATCTTCAGTAGGTCAGTCTTCATGCTTCTTCACCACACCTCCTTGAACCAAGTCCTCTAATATTTTTATAATACTTCTATACCACTGACCAGCCAAATAAGTTATTTATTATTTTCTATATGCTATTTCATATTCTTATCTGAGACTGTTTCTCTTTCCACATCAATCGATCGACCAGGTGCAACTGAGAAGTCCAGCCCCAGGTCTAAATTTCATGTGTGATCTTTCAGGCTGTACCAAAGACTTTACCTGGCAGGCCTCATGGGGGGAAGCTGCCCTTCCCACAAAAGATTTGGTGCACAACCAGTGCATTGGAGTCTCGGGAAGGAGTTGCAGGCAAGGATTCAGGCCTATTCCAGCCAGCCATACTCATATATGCATGTCTTCATTCTTAGCTTAGGCACCTCTATTCAGAGGCCTCACCTGAAATATTTTTCAGGTACCTCTTTATGAGGGGTACTTGAAGACACTTTTCTCCACTTCAACTCAACTCTTTGAGACTTGTGCCTTCAGAGAAAAAGAGTATAGAGCACTTAGGGATCACTTCACCCAGCAAACAAAAAAGGCCTGAGAGAATGTGTTAGTTTGCCTCGATAATGAAACAAGTATCTTATTAGACTTAGTGAAGGAGATTGGTTCCTTACAGGAACATCACTACAAACCCCCTTCTTCAGACTACCCTGATAAACTGTGACTTTGCCTACAGAGGAGGTGCAAGGTGTTGAGTGAATGAGACACTGCAAATATCCGAGACCCTCTTCTTCCTCATTTGGGTACCAGGTATGCTGTGGCACACCTGACTCACCAGTGATAAATTCCTTGCCACTCACAAACATATTTGGACCACCCTCACAGAGCCAGCCCTAAAAACACCCTTGGATCTACAGTGAAGTAGTGGGAACAGTACATGATGACAGCATTAATAGACTCAGATTTCTAGGTTAATTCATGCCTCTCCTGATGTATTGAGGTCACTGCTTGAAGTCAGGCCCATTGTTTCACAACACAATGTGACTCTTTACTGACAAACTTCCTGGCATGCAAAAAGTGGCTACTGGCAAGATAGCTAAGACTGACTAGGCAAAAGAGCAGCTGGAGAGTGGTAAACAGGCATCCTTTGCTGTACCATCCTGGCAAAGGCCTTCCAGAAAAGATCACTGAATCTTGTCTCTCAATAATGGGGTCTCAAGGAGGAGATTAAATGGGCTCTCTGCCAAGGAACTTGTGGCCAGGTCCAGGCCATGAGAGGCCCAACAGACAACCCCATGGGGATTCAAGTGGTGGCAGTCCCTATGAGTGACATTGGTGCTGTTTCCTCTGACCCTCCTAGTGGGCATGAAGACGAGCTGAATGGTCCATCCAGTCTCTGCCAGGTCTTTCAGTATTCAAAAATAAAAGCAAGACTAAGAGTTAGACTGAGGTCCCTCACTGAGGGAATAAGAAGCCCTCTTTCACAGTCATAGCTCAATGGAGAGATGGGGGGATCTAGTACTTCTTGGGCCTTTGGAGATCAGCACACAAATGACTTATGATTCCCACAACCACTGGCACCAAGATAAGGGGAAACAGATAATGTTGTCTGGAATTGGGTTCTAGGCTACCACCACTAGCACTCTTAACCAGACATGAGTATGGGTGGGTCACTCCAGGTTTCTACAAGTCTCCATTGTATGGCCCCCACCACTGAATGTATAGTTGGTATAGATCTATTATGCATGTGCACCCTACTCACCTTCACCTACGTCCCTGGCAAGAATTGATGCAGTTAGGTCCCTCTTAGTGGGGCATATGGAAGACGGTTAATTTGCTCCACTACTGACAATTGGTGCTGTTATTCCCCCCAAAGCTAACTACCCTTTGGTCAAACTTAAGGAAAATGAAGTTCTCTAAGAGACTATTTCTCTATTCTATAGCCCTATCTGAAATGTGAACAAGGCTTTGGGTGCCTAGAAACTCACCTTTGAGTATTGGAGGCTCAATGTTGTCATGCCACTCTGGGAATTGGTGGAACCAGATGTTGTGATGGTCACAGAAGCTATTGCTCAAGCTAAGAGAACTTGGTGTGGAGCAATTAATATTACAAATGCTTTTCTCAGCATCTCCTTCAAATCAAATTATCAGGATCACTTTGCCTTTATGTGGAATGGATTCCAACATACTGTAATGTTTCCTTAATGCTACCTAAATCATCTGGCTGTCATCAACAGATACGTCATAACCCTGAAAAATGGCACTCCCAGAGAAAATACTAGCCTTCCACTATATTGATGACATCTCCTGGTAGGCATAGATAAGACTATCACCCGACAAAAAGTGGATGCCCCCTTGACCCACAAGTGACAACATGGCCAGTCCATTACTAAAAACTATAAGGATCTAGCAACTAAGTAAAATTCCTGGGCATAATCCAGGAAGGTGCACAATTGTAGAGCAGATAATTATCAAGCATTTGACTCTCTCTACATGTACAAGTAGAAAGAAAAAGGAGCCCTAACCCACAAGATTCCCTTAGAGGGATCTTCCAATGGGCCATTCAAGTTACTCCCCTAACCCATCCAGGCCCCATCAATTGATATTTGCTGTTTGAGTTACAGGTTTTATCAACCTTCCAGTTTGACAATTGAAACCTATGGCAGAAAAATACTACCACAGGTTAGAGGTGTCTATTGGGCCTTTGGACCCCTAGGCTCCCCAAGTCAGCTTAAAGGAATGCATGCTTTAAGTGATTATTATTGGCTTGCCATTCTGCCTTGGTGGTTACTGAGTGTATGGCCCATGGTCATGAAGTAGTATTGTAACTAGAAATCCCAGTCACATCTTGGGTCTGAACATAGCCCTCAAATTGTCAGCTGGAGAAAGCTAAGAAATTATCTCTAGTGAAATAGAACTGGCACATAGAGAAGTACATAAAATCTAGCCAGGATGGGCTTCAATACCATAAAAAAAGCTTGCAACACCATAAAAAAAGTTTCAGGAGTGCTCCTCTTTCCCTAGGCATATGCTCAAAGAGCTACTGCCTCCACTGGGCCAGACGAGACACAGATATAGAAACCTCCTGGACAACTGACAAGCCTGGTTCACTGAGAGCTCTTCTCAGTTAACTTATACCAGGATGGAAAAGGGTACAGCTGCCATCTCATCTGAGAGAGGCCAGTCCCTCACTGAGCACAGTAAAGGATGCTCAGCACAATTAACACTTCATGTAATGTGGATGGTTATCGAAGTCACCCCAGCTGATGAGATGTGCTACATTTTCACTGACTCACAGGCTGTGACCAATGTCCTGGCCATTTGGTTAGGCCACTGGCAGGTCTGACTGCCATATAAACAAGCTTCCCTGTAGGGGTGAGACATTTAGGAAAAAAAACAAAACAAAAAAAAAGCTCCATTCCTAATAAGGTTTTCTTGTCAAGGTTGATGATCACTAGAAAGGCTCTCAGACTGACAAAGGGGAATATAACCAATGAGAAGACCACGTTTGTCAGCTAAACTCAGAGATTGAATTGTGCTCTAATCCAGAACAAGCAGAGGTTCAACCTGTCGCCTTCTGGATCCATGAGAAATTTTGATACCATCCTAGACTGGTCTACATGCACAGACTGCCTCTGTGGCCTGAACATGCCAACATAGCATGGAAAACGTTTTCCTCTCACCAGACCATGGCCAAAGCTAAAAATGCTGCCTGGGAAAAAAAAAAATCTCTCTAGCCAATGACCAAGGAGTTTCTGATGAATAGATCACATTGGGCCCCTCATCCAATCAAGAAGATTCCACTAGATCCTGACTGTAGCTGATACTTTCTCTGAATTTGTCCAGGCATCCTTGTGCATTCCGCTGACTCAGGCCACACTATCCATATCACTCAAGACTGTACTTGTCTTGTTCAGGTTTTCTGAGTGGATTTTATTTGATAATGGCTTTAAATTGTGGCCCAAGTTACATATCAACGGGCCCAGCCACAGGACATACAATGAATTCTTGTATGTCCTGTGTAAAGATAACAAGTAAAGATAACCCCAGCTTGGACGTCAGAGGAAAGCAGTCTGGGGTCTCAGTGCAGCAGTTCTCTGAAAGGGTACTTCTAATTCATGCTCTGTGAGTTGCTAAGCTGTCTGACCTCTCCCTTCAATTGTACACCCCTTTTTAATAATTATTGACAGCTGGGTCTCTGGAGGGGCCCCTGCAAGGGCCTTCCTTCCCCTTCACTCTCTTTCTTAAAACTCAAATACCTGAAAGATTAGAATGGCTATTAAACAACGAGGAGTGGGATACAGTAACCTCCTCTATTTACCACCCGGGTGCACAAGTTGTATTTTTTGCCTACAAGGACTTCAAAAATAATGACCATCAATTTGAGTTCTCTGGTTCAATATTTCCCTTAAGGTGGCCCAGATGCTTTTTCCCATGTAGCCACATGGGATCAATATCAGAATACAAAATGTTACTGAACCACAAAAAGATAGACCAGAAGACTTTCATACGTCATCCTAGAAGATGGATTAAGGGTTCTATCCTTGCTCACAGTACAGGAAAGACTGCCCACATTGCATTCAATGGGGAAAGGTCTCCTTAACTGACACCAGGTGAACACCTTTAAACCTAATAGCCTCTGCAGGACAGGAAGGGTAGAGGAATCTAACCTTTCTTCTCTCTCTCCTGCAGAAGGGCCTGTGACTCCTGCCTTGCCAAATTTGTTGTTTTCTCTTCCACCATCTCCCAGAGGGGTAGATTCCCAGGAAGAGCAGGATGTCAGCATTTCTGGTTTTACCACAGCTCCCTGTTGTGGAGGTTAAGTTCTGGATGAGTGTGGACAAAAGGAGCAAATTGCGGTAAAAGGCAATTGGGAGGAAATTGTTAGGTTCATCTGAGGTATAGGTTAAACTGCAAGTCAGCTGGTTTACTGGAGAGAATTGGGAAAAGACACAGCTGAGAATATCACCCTTGGGGTCAGAACAAATCTCAAAAACTGACTGCAAGGGTAATTATCCCTTCAAAAGAGAGCAAATTTGATTGGATTTATCTGTAATGTAATTTATGGTACTAAACATTGTTAAAAACAATAGAGCATCAGTCAACAATAAATGGAGTTTAACAGCTGGGCATTGTCTAGAAAACAGTCAAAAAGACCCCTGCCAAAAGTCACACCTTAGAGTGACTGTGGACATACCCAAGGCTGTACACCCAGAGAAGCCACATCAGAGGCTTCACACTGCAGGACAGAAATAGACTTTACAAAAATAAGCCAGTTACTAAACAGGTAAACAAGAAAACAGCAAGTATAAGATGAGGGGTAAGAAGTATAGTACCAGTACCCAGAGCTGCTTAAAAATAATCCAGTTTCCATGAGAATGGTCAATGGGTACAAAAATATAGTTACATAGAATGAATAAGATGTAGTATTTAATAGCACAACATGGTGATTACAGTGAATAATAATTTACTTACCTTTTAAATAACTAAAAACTTAAAATTTGTATGCTTATAACACAAAGAAATGATGAGTGCTTGAGGCAATGGATACTCCATTTATCCAGATGTGATTATTACTCATTGTATGCCTGTATCTAAATATGTCATGTACCCTATAAATATGTAAATCTACTATGTACCCATAAAAAATAACCAGTTTGCAGCAAAAATTACAAGACCTGCAGCAAAACAGGACAGTATGACCCATACACTAAGGGGGACAAAAAGCATGAAACATACATTGCCTATTAGAATGAAGAGATGTTAGCTTTAAGAGACAAAAAAAATCAAAGAAGCCATTATAAATATGTTAAAAGAACAAACCATAATTAAATAAATTAAGAAAATTATAATAACAAGATTGCACCAAATAGTGAATATCCATAAAGGGATGTAATTTATAAAAAAAAGAACCAAATGGAAATTCTGGAATTAAAAAGTAGTATAATTTAAATGAAAATTTTACTAGAGATTAGAACTGGCGGAAAGAAAGAATTAACACACTTGAGGATAAATCAATAGAGATTATGCAATCTGAAGAACAGAGGGCAAAAAATGAAGAAAAATGAATGCAACCTCGGAAAAATACAGGACACCAGGAAGCATACCAACATATATGTAATAGGAATACCAAAAAGAGAAGAGACAGAAAAAGGAAAATAGAAAAAAAAATTTTTAAACCATGAAAACATTCCCAATCTATTGAAAAACATTAATCTATATATTTAAGAAGCCCAACAAATTAGTATATAAAACATCACATGATTGGAAGTAAAACACTTCTTAGCAAATGCAAAAGAACTGAAATCATAACAATCTCTCAGACCACAGTGCAATCAAATTAGAAATTAAGAATTTAAATTAGAAATTAAAAATTTACTTAAAACCAAACAATTAATTGAAAATTCTATAACCTGCTCCTGAATGACTTTTTTGTAAATGAAGACATTAGGGCAAAAACCAAGAAGTTCCTTGAAACTAATGAGAACAAAGATACAACATACCAGAATCTCTGAGACACAGCTAAGGCAGCGTTAAGAGGCAGATTTGTAGTACTACAATGCCCACATCAAAAAGCTAGAAATATCTCAAGTTAACAAGCTAATATTACAACTAAAAGAACTAGAGAACCAAGAGCAAACCAACCCCAAAGCTAGCAGAAGACAAAAAATAACCAAAATCAAAGTTGAACTGAAACAGATTGAGATATGAAAAAACATTTTAAAAAATCAGTAAATCTAGGAGTTGTTTTTTTAAGAAACAATTGATAAAATAGCTAGCTAGACTAATAAAGAAGAAAAGAGAGAAGATTAAAATAAAAGCAATCAGAAAAGACAAGAGGGATATCACCACTGACCTCACAGAAATACAAATAACTATCAGGGAATATTATAATCACTTCTATGCACACAAACTAGAAAATCTAGAAAAAAAATGGATAAACTCCTGGACACATACACCCACCCAAGACTAACCCAGGAAGAAACTAAATCCCTGAACAGACCAATAATGAGTTCTGAAATTTAGGTGGTAATAAATAGTCTACCAATCAAAAACAGGCTACAACCAGACAGATTAATGGCTGAATTCTACAAGATATACAAAGAAGAGCTGGTACCCTTGCTGCTGAAACGATTCCAAAAAAAAAAAAAAAAAAAAAAAATGAAGAGGGAGTCATCCCTAACTCATTCTATGAGGCCAGCATCATCCTGATATCAAAACCTGGCAGACACACAACAGCAAAAAAGAATACTTCAGGCCAATATTGTTGATGAACACCAATGCAAAAATCCTCAGCAAGATACTGGCAAATTGAATCTGACAGCACATCAAAAAGCTTATCTAAAATGAACAAATGGGCTTATCATCTGGGATGCAGGGTTAGTTCAACATACTCAAATCAATAAATTGAGTCATTACTTAAACAGAACTAAAAACAAAAACCACCTGATTATTTCAGTAGATGCAGAAAAGTCTTTTGATGAAAACACTGCTTCATGTTAAGAACTCTCAATAAACTGGGTATTGAAAGAACACACCACAAAATGATAAGAGCCATCTATGATAAACCCTCAGCCAATATCATACTGAATGAGATAAAGCTGAAAGAATTGTCCTTGAAAACTGGCACAAGACAAAGATGCCCTCTCTCACTACTCCTATTCAATATAATATGGAAAGTCCTGGCCAGAGCATGCAGACAAGAGAAAGAAAGTGTATACAATTAGGAAGAAAGCAAACTATCCCTGTGTGCACATGACATAACCCTGTATCTAGAAAACTCCATAGTCTCAGCCCAAATGCTCCTTAAACTGATAAACAACTTTAGCAATGTTTTAAGATATAAAATCAACATTTTGAAAAATCACTAGCATTCTTATATGCCAATGATCATCAAGCCGAGAGCCAAAGCAGAAATGCAATTCCATTTACAATTACTACATAAAGATGAAAACAACTAAGAATACAGTTAACCAGGGATGTGAAAGATTTCTAAAAAGAGAAATACAAAACACTGCTCAAAGAAATCAGAGATGACACAAACAAATGGAAAATCATTTCATGCTCATGGAGAGGAAGAACTAATATTGTTAAAATGTGCCATACTGCCCAAAGTTATTTATAGATTCAGTGCTATTCCTATTCAACTATCACTGACATTCTTCACAGAACTAGAAAAAAAAATTTAAATTCATAGAGAACTAAAAAAGAGCCTGAATAGCCAAGACAATCCTATGCAAAAAGAATAAAGCTGGAGGCATCACACTACCTGACTTCAAACTATACAGTTGGGATAACAGGATATCCACATGCAGAAGATTGAAACTGGACCCCTTCCTTACAACATATACAAAAATCAACTCAAGATGGATCAAAAACTTAAATATGAAACCCAAAAGTATAAAAAACCTAGGCAATACCATTCAGGACATAGGAATGAGCAAAGATTTCATGATGAAGATACCAAAAGCAATTGTAACAAATGCAAAAATTGACAAATGGGATCCAATAAATCTAAAGAGCTTCTGAACAGTAAAGGAAACTATCAAGGGAGTCAACAGACAACTTACAGAATGTGAGAAAATTTTTGCAATCTATGCATCTGACTAAAGTTTAATATCCAGCATTGATCAGGAACTTAAAGAAATTTACAAGATAAAAACAACTCCATTAAAATGTGGGCAAAGGACATGAACAAACACTTTTCAAAAGAAGACATTCATGTGGCCAATAATCGTATTTAAAAAATCTCGACATCACTGATCATTAGAAAAAGGTGAATCAAAACCCCAATGGGATACCATCTCACTCCAATCAGAATGGCTCTTATTAAAAAGTCAAAAAAATAACAGATGCCATTGTGGTTGTCAAGAAAAAGGAACACTTATACACTGGTATTGAGAATATGGAAGTCAACCTAAATGCCCATCAATGATAGACTGGATTTTAAAAATGTGGTACATATACACCATGAAATACTATGCAGCCATAACAAAGAATGAGATCATGTCCTTTGCAGGAACGTGGATGGAGCTGAAGGCCATCATTCTTAGCAAACTACTACAGGAACAGAAAGCCAAATATCACATGCTCTCACTTATAAGTGGTAGCTAAATGGTACAATCACATGGACAAATAGAGGGGAACAACACACACTGCAGTCTATCAGAGTGTGGAGGATGGGAGAAAAAAAATAACTAACAAGTACTAGGCTTAATACCTGGGTGTTGAAATAATCTGTACAAAAACCCCCCATGACGCAAGTTTACCTATGTAACAAACCTGTACCCCTGAACATAAAATAAAATTTAAAAAGAAAGCAAAGTAAAAGCCAAAGGCAAGAAGAAATCTTGAATTAAGCAAGCAAACTATTATGTATCTCTTACAAAGGAATCTCAAAAACATTAACAGTAGAATTCTTATGAAAAAAAATGGCATCAAAGGGTAGTAGGATAAGATGTTTAAAGTGCTTAAGGAAAAAACTGTCAATCTCCTATATCCAGCATACATGTATTTTAAAACTGAAAGAAAAATAATTACATTCTTAAGGAGACAAAAGCAATGAAAATCTTTTGCTAGCATACCCACCTTACAGTAAATGCGAAAGCATGTTTTTCAGGCTGAAAGCTAGTGACCTCAGACCGATTTCTACTCATAAACACACTCAAAATAACACCAAAAAAGGTAATTGTGCAGTTATAAAAGACAGTATAAACCTTTCTTCTCCTTAACTGATTTAAAAAGCTGATGTATAAAGCAATATGCAAATAATATTTTGTTGTGCCTATAACAAATAAAAATTAAACATATTTGTCAGTAACAGGAGGTCAGAGTGGGAACAAAGTTGTATTGGGCTAAGAAAACAACTCCAGATGGTAACACGGATCTATGGGAAAAATTGACAAGAACCAGAGATGATAAATAAGAAGTTTAATATAACAAGAGCTTGTTATACTTATTCTTTCTTTAACCAAACCTCCATCACCTGCCCAATCTAAGATAGTATCTTCTGTCTACATCATTGTTTCTTAAAGTCACTATTTTTTTCTCTGTTTATAGTCTATGCACTCATCATATTCTCTTTAATGATTAAGGCTTCAGTCAAATAAAGAAAAATCCAAAAAATGAAAATACCTTTCTGGCAACTAATGCTTTTAGTTTTTTGGCACAAACTTTTTCTGAGGAAAGAGTCAACAAAAGAACTTGGGCAATTGCAAGGAACAGGGGAACGGACAATGCAAAATAAACATATATTTTAGTAAATTCTCTATCTGCTCAAGCATATAAACTGTCATCTTCACAATGTTTATTTCCTATCTTTTATTGTCTAACCAACTTATGAATTTCTGAAAAATGTTTGTTAAAATAAAACATTATGATTGCTGCTTTGACAGTACTTTTTTGTGTTTTATTGACATTATATTATATGTCCTATGATGATATTTCCATTGCATAAATATTTATGATCCTTACTTCTTGGGAGATTGAAACTTTTATTACTATATAATATCACTTTTCCCCATTTAATATTTTAGTCTTAAAATTATTTTCCTTACTTTTACTTCTTTTGTCTTATTATTTGTTAGCATTTATCTATTAAATATTTTCCAGTACAATTTTTGCTCTCTCAGGCATTGTTCTATTAAATAGTATATGTCTTCAAGATATTACAATTTTCAAGAGTTTACCCTGACTCCTGCCTATATCTTTCTTTTGTGCTCTGATTGTTTAATCAATCAAGTATCTCTGGATAATACCTCCTAAAATTGCTTAAAATGTTATTGTCTTTTAACGGTACCCTGCCTTGTTTCCGGTCCCCTTATAGGTTTATTCTAGAAGAATAGAAAGACAAGCATATACGAATATATGTCCACATTAGATGGATATGCAGAGACACAGATATAGTTTCCATCCTTTCAAAATTATTTGGATGAAAAAGAAAGAATATGCATATGTTTTGCATGCCCTCTTTAAATATGATGAACTTAGGTTCACAGAGAGTAAGTGATTTGCCCAAACTCAAAGAATGAATTAATAAGCAGAAAGAAAACTAAAGCACTGAGCTCTTAATTTCTATTCAAGAGCCCTTTTCACTAAAGTGTATCTTCAATACACACATTTTTAAAATTTATAGCACATAAAAAATTAACTAAAAACATAATGGTTTCGAGAAAGCACTTCTAAAAGACTTTTATAAGTATTGCTTAGAATTGAAATGTAGCAATTGTTACAGAAGCTCTCCACTTATTAAACTGGAAATAGCTCCCTCTTTAATAAAACCAATGCATTAGAAAGTCAATGTATACCCTATTGATGTGCTCATTAGAAGTGGAGACTGAGTTACAAAGATCAATCACCAGCTATCCAATGCAGGATTTCAAGGGGACATCATTGGCCCTGCCCCCACATACCAATCTATAGGTGTTCTATCTCTAAATCATCCATAGTGCTCAGTTCTTTATTTCTTCCTGATTTAGCTAACCTTTCTCCAGCATTTCATATCATTTTTAATCAAAAATTTCTCTCCTGTTTATCTCTAACCTGTTTATTGACCCTGTGTTTATAGGCAGGACTCAGATATGACAGAAATTGAAAGCTGTAGGAGGCTGCAAAGTTGGATCATTTTTATTGAAGCTCTCAGAAGATTAACCACATGACCCTGTGATTTATAACAGCAGTTATAAGCCAAGGAGTTTCATACAATTGAATAGATTTCACAAATATTCTCCACACTAAAACTCACAAAGGCTGCTTTTTTCTACTAATCATTTTTACTGGTATTGTTATTGTTAATGGACAAATAAAAGAAAAATTACTCTGAGATTAACATGCCAGATTTTAACTCTAAATTTGTTATGTCCCAAAGAATAAATTCACATTATAAAAATGAGTCCAACTTCGAATTAGAAACAGGGTACACAGCGAATAAATAAATAAGCAGAGTAATTCTCCAAAGGAGGATCTAAAATGGGAGTAAAATTAAAGTGACCTTGAAAGATTGGAAAATGTCCTGCAAAAGGGTACATTTTAGAAGGAAAAAAGTACCAAGAGATCCTTTTAGAAGATAAATAATTTAGAATTCCAAATATTGGATATAATATTGAGTCAGTCCCCTTCCCATATACTACTGATTTCATATATATACACACATATATAAAAATGTATATATACACACACACATATATACATATATAAATATATATATACACATATATACATAGAGAGAAAGAGAAAAGAGAAAGAACACACTTTTCCATAAAGTACTATTATAAGGGATCCTATGTCCCCATGTCAGTTCACAAAGACATAGAACTCATAATAAAGCCAGTTACTTGACATGTATATTTAAAGTAAAAAACATATACTGAAAAGTTATTTTTCTTTTAAACATTAAAATACTATTTAAGTTTATAGTCTATATAAGAAAAATAAACAAATACAAAGTTTGTCAGAGCATTAACTGATGCTTGTTATTGCTTTTACTTGTTGTCAATTAATAGCCTACTTGCACACAAATTGAGCCCATTTATGAGTTATGCAACAAAAAAGTATAAAACACTGATGGAATCATTTTTTGCTTCATATTCTCTCTCCTTCACCATTCCCAGAGATATACACCCTGTAGTGCAGAAATGTTGTTGTTTATGTACAGCATTGTACAGAGACAGCAAACTATTTAGAACAAAGTGATTACATTCCAACAAAATGACAGTGTTTCGTTATTGGAGATATTCAGTAGGTCTCTGTGTTCTCTAGAGGCTAAACAGATTTCTTTTGTTAATACTGTGAAACAAAAAACAGAAGAGACTAACAGAAGGTTTAGAGAAGAAAGCACAAAGGGTGCCAGAAATATCGGTCCTGGTCCTCCCTTGCCTTCTATCTCTTTGGAGGATGACAGAATGGTATCAGAAAGATATTTCCCAATGGATGGATGGATTTTAATATAAAAACTGGGACTTGCTTTCCCTCTGGTAATTTCTGAAAGCTAACAATCTTATTATTCCGTGGGAATTAGCATAGAACCATGCTATTACCTGAGTGGCTACTCAGTCAAGCAGAGGAAGACAACCCAGAGAAGAGACTGAGGGTATACCTTGCTTTTGCAGAGCCCAAATAGAGACACAGCTGACCTTCTGTTTTTCTGTCATGGAAAAGGCCAAGTAGAAGTTGTCTAAAAGAAACATGTGACCAAACCAGACCAAACCAGACTGAATAGGAGGATCTTTTCCCATACATAACTATCAATCGCATTAACAGACACTCTTTCCTCCCTGGCCCTCTACCTATAAGGAGGGAGGGAAGTGAGACCCATGAGTATACACACTCAAGAGAGAAGAGTGCAGAGGAAGGAAGTTCAGAAAGGAAGGATATTGAACTCTAAAAAGTGACTGAAATAATGACTATATCAAACTTCTTCCTGACTATTCACCCAAGAGAAACAAATTTTGATAACTAGATTAATGATGAATGATACTGGAATGGATGAAGATTTAATCAAGAATTGGGGGAAAGTTAAGATTCCTCCTCTCAGCAAATTTATGGATCCAGAGCCAAGAATTATATGGGTAGTTTTCAAACTAAAGCAAGCTTTATATTTGAAGACATCTATATTTGAAGACATTTGAGAGTTATCAGATAAACCAGGTACACACAGTAGGTAAGTACAGAGTTGAATGATGTAGAGGTATGCAGCTCACCTAAGCTAGGACCATCAAAGTCCCTATCCAGAAAATGAAGACTTGAAATGCCAAGAGTATTCTATTTCAATCTGCTTTGTCTTTTGCTTTTGAAACTTCTATTGTTACTGCTTTTGCTGTTGTTTTGTATTTTGGCATTTAATTGGGTTCATTGATTGAGCTTAGCTATCTGCTCTATCAAGCTTTGTCCTAAGGGGTACAGAAATAATCAGCTCAGCCTGAGTCACATGGCCACCCCCTGGAAAAAAGTAAACAGGATACTGTAGTTGAATGGTTAAGGCAGAACCAGTTGTGACGGGAAAGAGGACACTCCCACAAAGAAAAGGTACTAAAGGAAAAAAAAAATGTAAGCTTACCACCTGAGTAAAAGAACAAGAAAAACAGAGGAAGACATTAAAGAGAATAGTTATGTGAAAAATTCTAGACTAAGAATTCCTACTGAACTTCACAGCTAAATCAAAAAGAGAAACAATAATGAAATTGTTCCTGAAAACTAATAAGATAATGCAGAGCAGATAATTGGGAGAAATAAAACTTAGCTGCATAGTACATAGTGCTTTCCTTAGAAGGTTTATATAACAATCTTCAATTAAAAAAGAAAAAAGTAAGTATTAGGACAGGAAGAAAGAGTGGGCATCATATATTAAATTATGATTATATGATGCCTTATTTTGAGAATTAAAGGAAAACTACCAACCATTTAACCTTCTGATAATCTGATGTATTAGTCCATTTTCACACTGCTATAAAGATACTACCTGAGACTGAATAATTTATAAACAAAAGAGGTTTAATTGACTCACAGTTCCACATGGCTGGGGAGGCCTCAGGAAAGTTACAATCATGGCAGAAGGCAAAGGAGAAGCAAGCACCTTCTTCACAAGGCAGCACGAGAGAGAGAGAGAGAGAGAGAGAGAGAGAGAGAAGGAGAAAACACCAGACACTGATCAAACAACCAGATCTCATGAGAACTCACTCACTATCAAGAGACCAGCATGGGAGAAACCACCTCTATGATCCAGTCATCCCCCACCAGGTACCACCCTCAACACATGGATTACAAGTTGGATTACAATTTGAAATGAGATTAGGGTGGGAACACAGGCAAATCATATCATTCTACCCTTGCCCCTCCCAAATCTTATGTCCTTTTCACATTTCAAAACCAATCATGCCATCATGTCTTTCCAACAGTCCTCCAAAGTCTTAACTTATTCCAGCATTAACTCAAAAGTCCAAACCAAAGTTCCATCTGAAACAAGGCAAGTTGTTCTGCCTATGAGCCTGTAAAATCAGAAGCAAGTTAGTTACTTACCAGATACAATGGGGATGCAGGCATAGGGTAAACACACCCACTCCAAATGGGAGAAATCGGCCAAATCAAAGGGGCCACAGGCCTCAAGCAACTCTGAAACCAGGCCAGGCAGTCATTAAATCTTAAAGCTCCAAAATCTTTTTTGACTCCTTGTCTTATATCTAGGACATGCTGATGCAAGGAGTGGGCTCCCACAGCCTCAGGCAGCTTTGCCCCTGTGGCTCTGCAGGGTACAGCCCCTGTGGCTGCTTTCATGGGCTGGTGTTGAGTGCCTGAAACTTTTCCAGGTACATGGTGTAAGCTGTCGGACAATCTACTTTTCTGGGGTCTGGAGGATGGTGACCTTCTTCTCAAAGCTGCACTAGACAGTGCCCCAGTGGGGTCTCTTTGTAGGGGATTCCACCTCATGTTTCCCTTCCACACTGCCCTAGCAGAGGTTCTCCATGAGGGCTCTGCCCCTGCCTGGACATCGAGGCATTTTTATACATCCTCTGAAATCAAGGCAGAGGTTCCCAAACCTTAACTCTTGTCTTCTGTGTACTTGCAGGCTGAACACCACATGGAAGCTGCTAAAGCTTGGGGCTTCTATCCTCTGAAACAATGGCCCAAGCTGTATCTTGGCCCCTTTTAGCCATGGCTGTAGCTGGAGCAGCTGAGATGCAGGGCACCAAGTCCTGAGGCTGCACAGAGCAGCAAAGCCCTTGGCCTGACCCACAAAACCATTTTTCCCTTCTAGGCCTCCAGGCCTGTGTTGGGAGGGGCTGCTCTGTAGATCTCTGGAATGCATTGGTGACATTTTCCCCACTGTCTTGGTGATTAACATTCAGCTCATTACTTATGCAAATTTTTGTAACAGGCTTGAATTTATCCCCAGAAAATGTGCTTTTGTTTTTTACCACATGGTCAGGCTGCACATTTTCCAAACCTTTAGGCCCTGCTTCCATTGTAAACATAAGTTCCAATTTCAAACCATCTCTTTGTGAGCATATATAACTATATGCTTTCAGGAAACGCCAGGTCACATCTTGAATGCTTTGCTGTTTAGAAATTTCTTCTGCCATATACCCTAAATGATCTCTCTCAAGTTGGAAGTTCCACAAATCTCTAGGGCAGGGTCAAGACGCTGCCAGTCTTTTTGGTAAAGAATAGTAGCAGTGACCTTTGCTCCAGTTTGCAATAAGTTCCTCATGTCCATCTGAGACCATCTCAGCATGGATTTCATTGTCCATATCACTATCAGCATTTTGGCCAAAACCATTCAACAAGTCTCTAGACGTTCCAAACTTTCCCACATATTTCTATCTTCTTCTGAGCCCTCCAAATTTGTATGACTTATGCCAGTTACCCAGTTACGAAGTCACTTCCACATTTTCAAGTTATCTTTATATTAACAGCAGTGCTCCAAACACATGGTACCAATTCTCTGTATTAGTCTGTTTTCACATTGCCATAAAGATACTACCTGAGACTGGATAATGTATAAACAAAAGAGTTTATTTGACTCACATTTCCACATTGCTGGGGAGGCCTCAGGAAACTTACAATCATGGCAGAAGGAAAAGGAGAAGTAAGAACCTTCTTCATAGGCAGCAGGACATAGAGAGAGAAAGGGAAAGCACCAGACACTTATCAAACAACCAGATTTCATAAGAACTCACTCTCTATCAGGAGAACAGCATGAAGTAAACTACCCCCATGACCTAGTCACCTCCCACTTGGTCCCTCCCTCGACACCTGGGGATTACAATTCAGATTACAATTTGACATGAGATTTGGGTTGGGACACAGCCAAACCATACCACCTAATCAGTACTCAGAGAGATTGATGGGTAAAATGTGGTCTTTGTTTTAGTGATTCTCCAAACTCAGGTGCATCCTAGAATCACCAGGAGTGCTTATACAAAACGAGGACTTCATTGGTTTAAATTGAAGCCTGAGAAGCTGTATTTAACAATGCCTCTAGCAATTCTGATTTAGGTAACCATGCTTGGGCACTATTCAACTTTATATATACTATTCTCTCAAATGTTGACTGTCTGAACCATTTATGTAATAGGACATTGGATGTGCTTCCCGTAGATCCATCTGCCTTTGCCCTGCTCTCCTCTGTCTGTCATTGGTGTATGTAGGAGCCTAGGAAAGCAGTTGACTCTGTAGGCTCTTTTTCCTAGGCTGCTGTATCTGGCTTCCAGATGGGTTTAGTGAAGGGGAAGTACTAGTAGGACGTTTGATAGGAGGGAAAAAAGAAAGGCCAGGGTATTCCTACTATCACCACCACCACCATCCCTACACTTCTACCACACTCCTGTACTCCCACCATCACCCCTGCCTGAGGTTGCATTTGAAATGTTGGTCTTGTCTCTTTCATGGCTCCACCTCTATGACGGGCAGTCCTTAGTAGAGTGCCCTGACTTCTGTGGTTTGGTGACCATATCTCATTTCTTTTCCTGGACTTTGGAGAGCCCTGGAAATAGAAGTCATTTCCAGCTGTTGTTGAGCTCTTGGTTGCTTCACAGTCCCCTGTTTGCATTCACAGTCTTCCATAATCCTTGTGACTGATTATCTGTATTAAATTATTTCAATTTAAAAACCTACAGTGAAATTCAACCATATCATGCCTGATGCTGTGTGATTAATTGAAAGGAGATCAACATATTTCAGATAACAGTCACATATGTAATAAAATTGACATTTCAGATGACAGTTGAATAGGTAACAAAGGTTCCTATAAATATACATAAAGATGACTTGTAATTTTCACCATTTAGAAGGCTACCATAGTGCTGTATTAGAGTGGAGATGAGTTTCATTATTGCCTAGATATATAGTAGACTATACTCAGAAAACAGCTTTCTATTGACTCAAATATTGTAATATCTTTGGTAAAAACCCATTTTCTTCATAATATACAGAAAAGTTAGTTTGTCCTAAAACTTTTGATAGCAGAAGTTATCAATTATTTTATCATAAAAGAAGTTTCATTTGGTTCCTCTGGGATAGAAAAGTTAGGGTCTTCAAAACACACTCATAGATCACTGAAAGTTTCCAGGATTATTTGATTTGGGCATAGTCAATATAGTTGCTATTACTGAGGAGTAATTATCCAATAAATTTGGTTAGATCCTAAGTTACTCCCAGAATATGAAAAGCAACACACTATTATTAAAACTGTACTGATAAAATATTTTTATTTATATTGAATGCAGATATTTTTAAAACACCTTTCATGAGAGTAGAAACAGAATATAGATGCGGACTTATTTATGTGGCAGTTCTAGGAGGTTATCTTTTCTCCAAATATTCTCGTGGTTGCCATCACTGATTATTATAGAAGATTGGGTGATATTGTTAGCTAATTACACTAAAAAGTTGACTACATATATACTTATTAACAGCTAGAAATTTAACATAGAACTTTTCACCCAATTAGCAACAATAACTAGGTAAAATGAGACTCTACCAGAGCATCTTCTCAAAAGAATGTTTATTACATGGCACTACACTTGTAAGTAACTGCTACCTTCCCTGTTAGAATGAAAACTCCATGAAGGCATAAACTATTGCTATTTTATCTCTAGTCACAGTATTTAGGACAGTCCCTGGCACAGAGCAATTGATGAGAAAATATTGGTAGTGTGGAAATTAATTAAACTGAACTAAATTGAATTGAGAGGATTGAGTTTTTAATTTATATTTTGTACTAAAATCTTTCTGCATCATCATGAAACCTCCTAATATAAACGATTTTCTCTCCTTCCTTGTCCTGGAGAAAAAGAGAGACTATGAGACTCTCAAGACTCTCCATCTTTTCCGTTGAGGTCAGGGGACCAGGAATGAAATGGCAGCCAGGCCTGCACATGTGGCTTACTCAGTGGTTACTGAATTGATTCTCTGCTATCCTTACTTTTGACCAATGTGACCAAAAAGAAATACCATCTCTTAAAAATACCCCTGTTTAAGATATCAAATTATTTCTCATAAGTAAATGATAAGTGGGAAAGAGAGAATATATTATTAGAAGTAGCCATACACCTGACAGTTATGCACACACAGATATCCTTTAAATTAAAAAGACATGGATGCAGCTGGAAACCATCATTCTTAGCAGACTATCACAAGAATAGAAAACCAAACACTGCATGTTCTCACTCATAGGTGGGAATTGAACAATGAGATCACTTGGACACAGGAAGGGGAACATCACACAACGGAGCCTATTGTGGGGTGAGGGGAGTGGGGAAGGATAGCATTAGGAGATATACCTAATGTAAATGACGAGTTAATGGGTGCAGCACACCAACATGGCACATGTATACATATGTAACAAACCTGCATGTTGTGCACATGTACCCTAGAACATAAAGTATAATAAAAAAATTAATTAATTGGCCCGACCGCTTTCCGGGAGACTGTAGTCGAAGGCCCTGAGTCAGCCATAATGGCAGGTGAAGAAATTAATGAAGACTATCCAGTAGAAATTCATGAGTATTTGTCAGCGTTTGAGAATTCCATTGGTGCTGTGGATGAGACGCTGAAGACCATGATGTCTGTTTCTAGAAATGAGTTGTTGCAGAAGTTGGACCCACTTGAACAAGCAAAAGTGGATTTGGTTTCTGCATACACATTAAATTCAATGTTTTGGGTTTATTTGGCAACTCAAGGAGTTAATCCTAAGGAACATCCCGTAAAACAGGAATTGGAAAGAATCAGAGTATATATGAACAGAGTCAAGGAAATAACAGACAAGAAAAAGGCTGGCAAGCTGGACAGAGGTGCAGCTTCAAGATTTGTAAAAAATGCCCTCTGGAAACCAAAACCAAGAAATGCATCAAAAGTTGCCAATAAAGGAAAAAGTAAAAGTTAACTTTTTGTTTTGATGTACACATATTCAAAAAGTACATCTTTTTTTTTTCCCCTCCACAAAATAATTCTGTGGCAGGACAAGGTTTAAATGTATTTCTTATTGAATTAATATGTTAATTTACAGTAAATATGTAAAGCTAAATACTTTCCTTGCCAAAGATTGTTATCTTTATTGATTTGCACTGAAGATTTTAACATTGTGATATATTATATATTTATAATTTACCATCTCTTTTGATGAGACTCTTATTTCTTTATATAGGTCAATCTTGCAAGTACCATTTTATAAGCAGCTGTGAAATTTACGTGAAATGTTCTTTGTAAACATTTGTACTATTTTAAATGAATAATGACCTTATGATGTATGCTATCTGTAGGCCGAAATTATAGGTACATCTGTTTTCACTATATGACATTAAGAAAGCATGAAATGACTTAAATGTTCATTTTTTTCTGTAGTTATTTTATCATGTTTTCATGATTTTAGGAATTACTGCTTTGTTGATATTCAAAGTGTGAAACTAAAACTTTATGGTTGTACTTTAATTCTTGGCATGTTGCCTCTATGTCCCATTTAAAATAAAACACATTCTCATTAACTTTAGATGGGAAATAAGGTTGTATGTTGATGGATGAATTTTGGCATGATGACCATACTCTCTCAATAAAGGCTGAAAATGTTGTTAAAAAAATTAATTAATTAATTAAAAAGTACAACAAATTATTTAAATAATTTGCAGCTATAGATATGGTTCATAAAATAAAATCATATGTAGGAGTAGGTGTGCTGGATCATTCCATTGTCAATTTCATAGAGCTGGGAACAATGTGATTCAGAATTCCCTTCCCTATATGGTTCCAGGTTAGAGTTGGACAAAATAGGAAGCTGTATCAGGTTTGAGATGCAAAAAAATGGAGTAATGATGTCTAAGTCTGCTATAACAAAATATCATGGACTGGATGGCTGATAAACAATATAAATTTATTTCTCACATTTCTGGAAGCTTGGAAGTCCATAATAAAAGCACCAGCAGATTTGATATCTGATGAAGACTTGCCCCTTCATATATGGTCATCTTCTCCTTTTGTATTCACATGACAGAAGGGGTGAGGGATCTCTCTGGGGCTTCTTTTATGGCACTGATCTCATTCATGAGGGCTCTACCCTTATGGCCTAATCACATTCCAAAGACCCCACCTCCTAGTACCATCACCTTGGGTTTTGGAATTTCATCATATGAATTTGAGGGGGATGCGTGCATTGTCTACTACAAACAGCCATTATGCTCTGAAAGATTCCAAGGTCTTAATTCTATAATGGACAGACACAGAGGCACACACCTGGGTCCAGTGTGCCATCTCTTTCCTCCACTTTGTATCCAGTTTTTTTCCCCAACTGATGGCCAGGCTGAAGAACAACAGCCTCAGCCCTCCCCTAGATGCTTACCTGTTCACCCCAGAGTTATTAACTGCACAGACACCAGAGCTATCCATAGCCCAGTGTCCCCTTGGCTGCACCCATAACGCAACTTGTTTGTCAAATATCCTGAAAGGTTCTACTTGTCCACCTGTGCCAGGGATCTTCCAGCTCCCATATCTAGAACTCTGCTTTTTTAGTTCCCCCCACAACTGTATAATGAATCTTTTATCACACATCACCTGTAGTGCTTCTGCTTCCCTAACTAGACTCAACTGATAAAATGGATTTTTTATGTCAAACATTATTGTTAGGATATCTCTCTTCTCCAGTTTCATCAAATTAGATATCAATACCTATTGATAGCAGTAATCTTATCTTAATTTTAAAAGATTTGTGGAATAAAATGTGCTATTCTTTTACAAAGAGAACTGCATTATATTCAGATACTATGTAACTTCTAGAGAACCTTCATAATATTTTATATTAGTAATATCATAAGTAAATTGACACCAATGTAATTCTAATTATTTATATAATAATATCAGGATGTTATTATTTGAAACCTTTTATTTTCAATTTTTAAATATTTGTTGTTTAATATATATTAATATAAGTGATATCAGGAGAAAAGTCCATGTTTTATCTCTTCCTCCTATTAATGTCTCACTACAGAAAATTATGTCCAAAAACATAAAGAAGTGCTTAAGGAATCAGAGATTGTTTGACCTAAAAGAGGCTCAAAAGCTAATTCCCCATACCTTTGTTCCTATTCTTGTGATTTCACTTACCCATTTTATACAGATATATATTATTGACTAGACTATGAGTTTGAGAGCAAATTTTCTTGAGAACAAGAATTGCATCCTATCTATATTGGAATCCTCAGTGACTAGCATAGTATCTGACACAGGTTGGCATAACATTTTTGAATACATGAATGAGTGAAGTATTTGTCCACGCTTGCCTTCTGTCAGGTACTCTTTTCTACTTACTATAGCTACATAACAAATTATTCTAAAACTTATTGGTTAAAAACAAAAAGTCATTTGGTATATCTCATTGTTTCTGTGGTTCAGAAATTAAGGAGCAGCTGAGCTAGCTGGGTGGCTCTGGCTTAGCGTTTCTCATGGTGTTATAAACAGATGGTGGCAGAGACTGGGGTCATCTCAAATGTTTCTTCATTCCTTTGTCTGGTGTAGTGTTAGGAATACTCAAACAGCTGCGACCGGAACACTCAGGGCTCCTCGCACATCTTCTCTCTGTGTCTTTATAGTCTCTCCATATGATCTCCATAACATGGCGGCTTTAGTTGTAGCCAGACTTCTTGAGGATGGCTCAAGACTCCCAATTTCTCTAAAACAGAGACAGGCGGATGCTATATTGCCTTTATTGATCCAGCTTAGAAGTCATGTGGCATGGTGCCATTTTCACCCCTTTCTATTCACGAGAAGTGAGTAAATAAGGCCAATCTACATTCAAGGCAAGGAGAATTAAGCTCTCCCGTGTATGGGAGGAGTATCAAAGAACTTGCAGAGAGGCTTTAAAGCTTCCATATACCTTATACAAATTCACACAAATATTTGATGCTTTCTTAAGTCACACTACTCATCAGTTTTGATACTCTACCAAAAATACACACACACACACACAAAAAAAATTAGCCAGGAGTGGTGGCATGCACCTGTAGTCCCAGCTGCTCGGGAGGCTGAGACAGAAGAATTGCTTGAACCCAGGAGATGGAGGTTGCCATGAGCCAAGACACTGCACTTCAGCCTGGGTGACAGGCGGAGGCTACATCTCAAAAAAAAAAAAAAAAAAAAAAGAAGAAGAAAAGTAAAAAGAACGGGTCTACGTTTTCGTATTAAAAGCTTTCTAATATATTGATAAGCTCAGAAAATGGTTATCATGAATATAACAGTGGATTTCACTTGCATCAGGTTCTAACTTTCCCTTTAGACAACCAACATCCCTCTAAATGTCAAAGCTCTAACTTCTGTTTTGAGGGTGTTATAATACCCACAGCCATCACAAAGTGGAGTTTCCATAAGGGATAGTTTATAAGGGGCTCAGCAAAGTTGTAAAGCACAGACACTTCTGCTGGATGGTTCATGAGCATAATGCAGATTTCTGTTTAAAAAAAAAAGAAAAAAGAAAAAAAAAAGCCTTCACCAGAGAGTAAGGAGCATATTCCAGCAAGCCTGGGAGTTTATTTCAGTGGTTAAGAGTAACTATCAGTCATTGGCTCCCCTCTGTGTGATCCCTCAAATTTGGCAACATACTATGTTGGGTTGTCTCTCAAAACTTACTTCCTGTTTTTTATGTGGACCTTCCCTGTGTCGTCTCTGCTTAGGTCCAGTGGACTTTCCATCTCATGCACATGAGCTCCTGAATAAGCCTACAAATTAAATTCTCACAGAGTGAAATAATATGACTCCAACGTTGGAATAATCCAACATTCTCTTTTCTGTTTTTGTAGCATAAATTCTATGTCCTTCTTATTTCAGTAGACTTTACTTTTGATAGCCAAGGGGCTTTTCATTCAATAAGCAAATATATATTAATCACCTTTTATATGCCACACACTACTTTACATATTTAGGATATTTCAAATGAGCAAAACAAGTAAATATCTCTGTTCTTGTAACTCTACAATGAACATAACAAATAAATTATATAATGAGAAGTGCTGTGGATAACATATGAAATACAGCAGAGAAAGGCTGATCAGAGCAGGAAAGGGGAAGGCAGGTTGAATACCAAAAGCTTTGCTTTCACAATCACTTTTTTTTTTTTTTGATATATGCTTTGAGACAAGGATATTTCAGAAGTACAAAACTAAACTTCTTTCTTTTTCATTCCTACAACTCCCCTAATGTTCCTCAAGGCAATGTATTATCTCTGCCTGCTAAAGGCAAAGCTGTTTTGCAGAAGTGTGGAAAAGAAAGGCACACAAATTAACATTTTAGGATGCTCTCTCACTATATCAGTATTAGAGCCTACACCTTCCAGAGACAAGAATCTTCTTACAAGTATTAAATTCCTCACTTATTCTTACTAAGATATAACTATTATTTTTAAATAACTCTCTTCAGGGAAGATAGAAAAATCATAAAATATGCATGACTAAAAATATGCATGACCACCAATCCTCTGGAAACGAAAAAAAAAAATGCCTTTTAATAACTGACTACCTGTTCCTATCAACCCAATCACTTAACATTGCAACAATTCATCATATAATGCCATCAACCTAAATAATAGATATGAAATCGGCCTTGAGCTTCTGTAATAAAATCTTTCTGAAAAATAAGCAAAACAAAAATAAAAGCACAGAAAACCTTGAGCAATATACAAAATCAAAGATTAATTTTTAAATTTAGCACTTTCTTTAGAGATTGTTGTAAACTACAGTGCTGTGACTAAAAAAATTATTGAAAAAATTAAACGTTTTTCCCTTACTTTCATACCTCACTCTACTTATACCTGGTAAGTCTTTTCTTAGACACATGGAATGATAGAAAGTATAAATAATCTGAAATCAAAGGTACTTGCTATGTTTTTTTAAAAATCTGTAGTCTTTTGACAAGATAAAATTAAGAGAGAGAGAGAGTGTATATGTGTGTATGTGTATGCGTGTGTGTTGTGTCTTTGTATGTGTGTCTGTGGTTGGGTAAAGAAAGGCTTTTGGAGACAAAGAAACATGATAGATTACTCCTGATGGGAAAGTGAAGAGAGATCTGTGGGTGATGGTGTGAGAGTAAAAGTTTTGACGATACAAGATAACAGCCCAGAAATCAGAAAGAATGGCTGTATGATGCACACTGGAACCAGATTTAAAGGAAAGGGTCTCAATATTATCAAAACTGTTACGCCATCAATGTGGAGTGTGTCAAAACATATGACAAGGCAGGTTTAAAGAATGACGAAGAAACTCAGACACATACAGGCAAAGAAAAACAGATAGGAAGTTCTAGAATAAAATCGCTAAATTACAAAACCATTACCCACAATGAAGGTCAAGTAGTCTTTATGCTTTGCCTTACTTACAAATTTTTTTTATTTTTTTCCACAGGTAGTTGTAGACCCATTCATACTGAAGGACCAGCTACAGGATGATATACAATGGGCAGGTCCACAGAAAGTATCTAATTAATAATATCTAGATGGATACCTGGAATCCTTGGCACAATCCTAGGAGCAGGAGGAAAGGAAAATCCAAATGACTACAGTTAATTTTTTCATCAGCCAAGCAGGATGGGGATTTGGACACAGACTTAGCAAAGAATAATAATACATAAGTGTCATGTTTTTGCACAACCTAACATGATATCTAAAATTTGTTATCAGTAACAAATAGCACGATTAGATTATGAGATGCCAAAAGTTCATAAGAAGAACACAAGAACCCAAAAGAAAATCAACATAAATGATCCATCTTTTGTCTGTCTTAAAAATAGCTATACTTACTTTAGGCTCTGGTGGTTACAGTAACAGCATGGATGGGAACGAACTGAAGAAGCATCATAATATGATAAAAAGCTGTCAGCTTATTGAGATTGTGAAATGTTTGCATTTTTAATTTTGGCTTAAGAAATCATAGAGCCTGGACCTCTGATAGTGGAGAGCAATAGGCTGTTATGCATTGTTCGTGTTTCCACTGACAAGATCAGCTTGATGCCCCTCTATCTGAATCTGAAGTCAGTGAGGGATAAGGGAGCATGGCCACAAATGATGTCCTGGTGTGATAACAGCAAACTGTTACTCTGGTCTCTTGCTACATCTCATCCTGTTGTGTTAATGGGCATGTTCAGAACTCCTTTCACTCCTTTCCTACTTGCTCACCTATGAAACCTTAGCAAATCACTTATCTCTCCAGGCAGAGTGTATCCACCTATGAGGTGACGGGTCAGACTCCAGCCTCTTTCCAGCTCTCACAGTCTATGCTTCAACATACCTACCCACCAAGCTCTTTATTAAAATATGACTAGCCAGCATTCAAAACCTGGACTGCTGATGATCACAACCAAAACCTAAGGCAATACTGATAAATGTCCATTTTTTAAAAAGAATTACTTAACTACCAACATAATTTAATCATTTTAAATTATTCAAAATGAAATTATATCCAAGTGCCCCAAATCATACCTTTGTAGAAACCAAAAGTTAGCTGTAAAAAGAAAATTGTGCCGACAGTCTCAGAAAAAATTTACTAGATTCAAAGGGAAGAGTGTTTCAAGCAAACACACCACACATACAAACCTGAAAACTCATTTAAAGCCAAATACATCAACTAAATAACTGGTTTAAAAAATAAAAAAGAAAGAAAAGGAAAAAAAGAAACATTTGGATGCAACTCAGGAAATTCCAAATCAACACAGACAAACAGGTAAACAGGGAGAATGACATTGTCTCCATCTAGCCTGACTTGAATTCCTCTTTTACAAGTCCCCCGTGTTGTACACACATCCTTGTATTCTGGATACCTTGTTTACAACAGGCACAGACTTCTGTAGGGAGCACTTATATTTTTTCCCAATATTTCATTTGCAGTAAATAAAAGTTCTCTTCCATTGGGGTTGAAAGGCAACAGATGAAACAGCCTGCTCACCTTTCAATATTCCTGACTGCAAAGGATCTTCTGTAAGCATCAAAAGAAAAGCTTTCCCAGAATTCAGCAGAAAATAAACAATGAAGCTCATATTTATTTTGCAACCCCTGGAGGGTTTCCAAGAACTTGGTGATCTCAGTCATTAAAGAAACTGCTGGCCTATGGGGCCAGGCCTCAGGAGTGCAGATTTTCCTTGAAGAAACGTGGGATTAAATGATAGCTCTCTACAGACAGAGGAGCTTAAAAAACAAAAAAACCCTACCAGTACTCATATTGACTCTTGGGGTATATTTTCAATGTAGTGTGCAAACAGTTTAGCTACCTGACTGCCACTGATGTCAATGGTGGCTGCAGAGTTAAATCCTAATCTGCCACTTTCGATAGGGACCCTACCGCTTTCTTCTCTTGCTACCACAGAGTTCATTTTGTTGCTGATAAGAGGAAAAAGAATAAAAGAAATCATTTGGCTTACAGCATCAGGCATCAGTACATTCAACTAGTGTTCATTTGAAAATGTTTGAGAAGTCAATTGTATGTAAATTTTGCCAAGACCAAACTGCACGAGGTGATAGTCATAATAAGTATCATGATTTAATCATGATGTAATTCATATATGCATCCAAACAGCAAACTGTACCCAGCAAATGTGTTTATATTAATCTATATTACTTATTTCAGTGCTTTTTCATTAATCCTTTTAGGGTTCTTTGCGTCTTATATGTCTAAGAGCAGTAAACTCTTTTCCCAGAAAGAGGTACATATATTCAATTTTGTTAATAAAATTACACAGGGTTTGCAGAGTCCCTGACATCCACTCATGGATATGACCCCCAATTCAAGAATCTCTAGTCTAGCAGATGCATCTAAATACCATAAACCACTCTCTGTGTTTGCTGTATAGGAGCATTAAAAGGAAATTTCAGGTATTTGAAGGAATGGTTCCAAATAAAGCTACTGTGCTTTTCATTGCTATTGTTTTATTCATTTAATGAAGAGAACCTCTCAGTGTTACCACGTTGCCTATGTGGCATGCCTACATGGCCATTCTAATGAGAAGTCTGACAGTCAATTCAGTAACAACCACCAGCAACCAGTTAGCAACTATTTGTTCTATTCAGTTAACTCACAAAGGCTATCTGTTCTGCATACCTTATTTGGTGAAGCTAATTCATATTTTTGAGGAGCTCACTGCCAAAATCATTCTCAAGATTTTAATCTCTTAGAAAATAGTAAGGAATCTGTACTTTCCTTCAACCTTTCTAGTAACAAACCAGTCCCTGAAATGACAATAGCAGTAAGTTACACACTTCTGAGCTTGTATACTATGGTATGTCAAAGGCAAGCTTTTAATAACTCGTTAACATTTGCCTTTGACTGAATTCCTACCATGTTCAGGGTACTCCATGGAGCTAGAAATGGAAGGAGAAAACTTGATTTCTTCCTCAAGGGTCTTTACAATCTTGTTAGCAGATAAAAGAGAGAGGGACAGGGCCAGTAGAAATATAAATACACATCTACCAATGTATAAATACAGTCATTTCACAATCTACTACCAAAAAAATCCATAGTCTTTTGACATGATAAAATTATATATAGAGAATGTGTGTGTGTGGAGAGAGTATTGTTACACAAAGGTTAAGAAACGGAACTGGGAATCATGACAGGAAAACAACACCATACTGAATAAGTATCAAGAGCTTTGAAGAGAGTAAGAGACATGATTTGGAAAGGAGCAATTTTGAAAGCATTTCATTTAAACTTTTATCGGAAATTCCTCAAAGTTAGAGAAGTTTTTAAGTGGGTGGGGAATGTGTATTTCAACAAAAATGAAAACATCATTGAGGATGCCACTAGAAATTAGGACATTTAGAATCTATCAACATAAAGGGTCGTATATCTGAACAGGAATTGTCCTATCCAGGTACCATTTTTTGGATGCTGTTCGGTCCACACTGAGCACTCACATATTGAGAGAAAAGATTGACTAGGTCTATTAGGTCAAACACCTCTACTGAAGTCAGAAAGCATTTTTACTTGAGACTTTCTATAATTAACTAAATAATTAGTAAATCAGAACTTAGTCCACATTGTTGATTACATTCGTCAGTTTATTTTAATATATGTAAGTGCTAGGAAGAGAAGGCCGTGATCCCTGGCTAGGGCTCCACCCCTGCGCCTGTGCCCACGGACCTAGCTGAGGACAGGCATTTCTGTTTTCCTGCCCAAATGTTACATTTCCAAAGACCACCCTGACCCGCCACGCCCAGTCCTGTGCCTATAAAACCCCCACTTCGAGCCCCTAGCGGGCAGGCATACAAGCAGCTGGACATCAAGGGGAACACATTAGCAGAAGAAGACACAAGCAGCTGGACATTGAGAGGAACGCACTAGCCTAAGAACTCAATAAAAGACACCAGCAAGCTCGCAGGCCATTGACGGGTGGAATGACACAGAGTTTGGCCGTGGCAGTGGGAGGAGAGGCCAGGCCGCTTAACCTACTGACTCCACGGAAAAACCACCTTCCCACTCCATCTCCCTTCTGGCTCCCCATTCTGCTGAAGAACTACTTTCACTGAATAAAACCTTGCACTCACTCTCCAAGCCCACGTGTGATCTGATTCTTCTGGTACAAGGCAAGAAACCCCAGGATACAGAAAGCCCTCTCTTTTAGCCATGAGGCAGGGAGTCTAACTGAGCTAACACAAGCTGCCTACCAATGGCTAAACTGAAAGAGCATACTTTTGCCCCTGTGCTACCTCCTGGTCTGAATGTGGGTCACTTTTTTTGCCCCTAAAATCCACCAAAAGACCAAGGGAAGCCTGTCCAACATCATGATCTGTGGTCCCAGGGAAGACATTCTGTGTGATAGAAGTGAGCTTCCTGACAAGTAGCTGGGATACTTTCTTCATTCTTATGACAGCCAGGGCTGCATCCTCAGTGAGTAATAACCACTATGTAAATAAGGTACCTGTAAGCAAACAGTTTAAAATCTAGATAGCTAGATGTTCTCAATAGAAGTACTTACAGTAAGGAAGTCATTTTTCATTACTAAACCTATGTGTAATAGGTTATTTGCTATGCAGGAAACTTAATTCTTGGCTCTAAAAAGAATCTTAATAACAGCTCAAATGACATCAACACCAAAGGTATGTATTAATAATGTTATTACATGAAGCAGATGAGTAAATTACAGTTAGGCAATCTCCCAAATATTATTATGAAACACCCAAAATGATTTTCCAAAGGTAATTGATTTTTTTTTTTTTACTAATAGTCATAAAATGTTTCATGGTACTTCAGATTTCTATGATAAAAAATGAAGTAATATCTCTATTACTGATTAAGAAGCAATATACAGTTCATTCTCTTTTTAGGAATTTGCCCTGTCTGGTCTTTATTCAACAGAAGTAAAACATACAGAAATTTGACATATCAAATTCATTTATCAGAATATAAATTGCCTCATAAATGGTCTCACTGATCTTTTGATTGGCAGATAGTACCATGCAAGGAGGGCAGAATTGGTGATTATCAAATGTCAGGAAATTGAATGATATTTGAAAAAGACTAGATTCTTTAATATTATTAAATTCCCAGAAGGTAGAGACCATCTCTTATTCATCTCCTAAAAAAAACCTATTCCTGTGCTTTGTCCCTTAAATATTTGTTTGAGTTTTCTTCTCAAGGGAGACTAATGAGACTAATCAGTTTTTAGACCACATTTCCAATGAAAGTAGTGTCACTGCAGCCCAAGGAAGAAATGAAGCCTGCTATCCATTGTAAAATAAATATAATCAGAGTTATTAAAGTGATCATTTATAATAATAATGATGAAACATCTGTCACATGAGTCAAGATTTATTTGGATGTAGATAAATTAGAGTCAGAAAAGTCTGAAACAAGAAAGAAAAGGTATAATGGGTAACCTACTGATCATTAACAGAAACAAAATGTTAAGTTTTCACCTTGACCCAAATCTACTATCTATCACTTTTTCCCATTGGAATTAGGGGATTAAGAATTATTAAAACCTAATGAGAATTTTTATCCTTCTTTGACTTGTGTGTTTTCATACTCATCTCCTGGTGGAATATTGACTAAAGCTAATTGGCAAGTATTTCAATGAAAGACAAATCCTTTACAAACCCTAGTAGCCATAAAAATCGACAAGTTTCTGTTAAGAATATAGTTTGCTGAGCTCCACCTTCACAGATTCTAATTTGGTTATCTAAAGTTGCAATTTTTAAATTTTTAAAGCAATTCCCTCTAAATAGGTGTTTGTATCAAACACACTGAGAAACATGTCACAGAAAGCAGTTCTTATATATTGGTTATGTGTAAATACAGAACTTTTTATTTTATGTTTGTAATCGACAAATACAACTGCAAAGGACTTAATGCAAGTAAATTCAATAGTCACTTTTAAATATTTCCTAGGCTTAGACTGTCTCCCAACCTTCATAAACCCCTCAATAAGCAGAGAATAAACAATAAAATCCAATCTGTGGAAAAATCAACATACAATTCTATTTCTTTACCTTCATGAAAAAGTTCTATTTTGAATTTTCCGTAACAGATATAGTACCCAAAAGGTGACAATATGATTGATGTCATCATGAAAACACCTAAAAAGAAGATGTAGCCATACACATACAGACATCATATTGCTTTAAGAAACCTTTTCATCATTCTGTACCTATTCCCAATAAGAGAGAAGATATGATTTGAAGGGAAAAAAATGTGGAGCCATAGGTTTTTTTAGAACAAATCTAGGATTAGAATTTTCCCATGACATATACCACTCATTTCTTTTTAATAGAGTATAACAAGCATTAAAAGAAAAAGAATTGTTTCTTTTAAGTTAGCATAAAACAGTAGGCAATAATAGCCTTGAAAGATTCAAAATAAAGGCAGTAACAATCTAGATGAACCTCCAAAGAATAAGTGTTATAAATAAAATTTGTATAGTGTATCTTATAACGCATGACCTTATTTGAGTCTCACAATAATTCTGTGAGAATAGAAATATTTGTATTTTATCCTATTACAAAAATTGAAGCTCACCGAGACGTGGAGCTCTGCTCATTAACACATAATTAGTAAACAGAAGAACAGAGAACTGAATCTACATTTCCTAGCTTCAAATTTTACAGCAAAAAACCAAATCCGGGTCTTGAAATTTCCAAAATTTCTAAAGCATTTTTTCTTAAGTACAGTATGAATGTATTTCACGAATAATTTGTTATTTATTTATTTATTTATTTATTTAAGACAGGCCCCTCAGCTTCCCAAGTAGCAAGGACTACAGGCACATGCCACTATGCCCAGATAATTTTTAAAAGTTTTTTGTAGAGATGGAGTCTTGCTATGTTAACCAGGCTGGTCTCCAACTTCTGGCCTCACCTTGGCTTCCCAAGGTGCTGGGATTACAGGCATGAGCCTCAATATTACACACCTGGCCTCAATAATTTACTTTTTAAGTTAATTATGTACAATTAAATGTTTTCTCATTTATAAGGGTAGCTTCAATTGCATACATGGGTATGTTTTCATTGTTGGTAGAAGAAATGTGTACATGCAGTTAGAGTGCAGGGAATTGCAGACATCCCAGATCAAACATCCTAATGTATCACTATAAGGTAGAGAACAGTTGCACAAATACAGCCTGCCTCAGATGTCCAATTAATGTTTAGACTTCAGCACTTATAAAATTACCATAAAAATAGCTCAAAGCTCTAACTTTTGATACAAGGAATAAGTGATTAAAATAATAATAATAATAGTAATAAGCCTAGTGAAACAGAAATAGGAGGTCTCACCTCATTTTAGGTTACCTCCTGTCTTTAAAATCTTGGACATGACCCTGGCAGCATTTCAAAATTTCTTCTCCTACATTTCCCATAAAAAACTAGAGCGTCTAGAAGAATGTTTGTCACATAGTAAGTGTTCATTAAATATGGGTTAAATTCTTGAAAGATTTCATGAACATCTTAAGGGATAGAAAGAGGAGAAAGAAGATATGGGTGTTGTTATCTTACATTTACGTATAAAGACGCTGAGGCTTGAGGAAGTTAAGGTCACATAGCTATAAGGCATGGAGTAGAAATCTGAATCCACACCAGTGCCACACACCGGAGTCCACACTCTTAACCACTGTATTACATCATCTTTTTGTTCAATTCTTTTCTTGCTCTCTGAATCCTTTAAACTGACATAATGTACCCTAAGGGAAAATATGAGGAATAGCCCTAAAAGATTTCAAGTGGTTTTCAAAGGACAGAGTCTAGTCAGAGAATTACAGAATGTTACAAAGAACCTCAGCTATCATTCAGTCTCGTCCCAAGAACATTAAGTTTGGAGGCATTATGTAAAAGAGCAAACATCCTTCAATATGTTAATCTTCATGTTCAATATCCTAGACAAGTCAATGGCGGCACTAGAATTGAGAACTCAGGTCTCTTCATGATTAATTCAAATCACTATCCTCTGCTCTTCATGGACCTTGATTTACATACTAGCAGTCATGGATCCAGTATGGTGCTTAGGTATATATCAAGCACCTTCACGTTTCCAACCTCATCTTTAGTTGCTCCTACTGGCGGTGGTGTTGGTGGATGTACTTACAATACAAAATCATAATCCCTGTCTCCAGATTGTGAGGGATTCCTAAAAATATTAATATCTGTCTCTCTACTTCTAATAATCAAGACAAGTCTTGACCATTTTCTCCCAGAATATGCTTAGGAACCTGTTCTCAGCTTTCATCCTATTAAGGAGAAACCAGAGACACCAACCCCTGACTCTTTCACCATACTTAATTGTCCTTCTTCCCACAATATCCTAGGACCAAGCTACATGGGCATTCCATGAAGCAAAAGTTACCAAGACGTGTTCTCAGTTTTCTCCATCCCTGGCTCATTGTAGAATTTTATGATGGTATCTCTCAGGGGTAGTTCTTCATATTTTCATGAAAGTCGAATGAATATACAAAATTATCTTCTCTCTCAACACAACTAATTTTCACGACTATGAACTTGAGGACTCAAAATATTACTCTGAATATTAAGAACTGAATATGAACTTTACTTATCATCCCACTAATACAATCCCAATCAGCCCCCAAGTTGAACAGATGCCTCTGGGAGATCAAGAACAAAGAAATTTTTAAAAACAAAAGCATATTTATGTATTTCAGAAATAGTATCTTTTTATAGCTTAAATTTCAGGCTATAGTGAGTCACTATGAGGAGCACTCATGCCTCACTCCAAACTTCATGCAGCTTGCTCTAAAAAGTCATGAACTGACTCAATAGCTGTTTCAGGATGGCATCCTTACCTTATACCTTTGCCAAATGTCTTAGACCTGATGGAGGCTTTTGCATCTGGGTCCCAGAAAAGAATAATTTGTAGATAACCTAATTTTGCTCTTCAGCTCTTCAGATGAAATATAAAATTTCTACTCTTACTCTGCAAAACATAAAGATATGTAAGTCTCTTTATAAAAAATCTCCATTACCCAGATTCTTTTTTTTTTTTTTTTTAAACAGAGTTTCACTCTTGTTACCCAGGCTGGAGTACAATGGTACAATCTTGGCTCACTGCAACCTCTGCCTCCTGGATTCAAACAATTCTCTGCCTCAGCCTCCCAAGTAGCTTGGATTACAGGCATAAGCCACCACGCCCAGCCAAATTTTTTGTATTTAGTAGAGACGGAGTTTCACTGTGTTGGTCAGGCTGGTCTTGAATGCCTGACCTCAGGTGATTCACCCGCCTCGGCCTCCCAAAGTGCTGGGATTACAGGCGTGAGCCACTGTGCCCGGTCTACCCAGATTTTCTTTGCTATACATTAGCATGTTTTGAACAGGGAAGTTGCAGTTTAAATGAGTCAGAGCCCTCAAAATTTCCATCATGTGATTCTTTTAAAAAACTGCCACATTTTGTTTTGTTACAAAAAGAGGAGTAAGTAGGATTTTCCTTGAGTTTTATATGAAAGAGAGCAGGTTAAAGATTCCATTTTGCCTACTCTTTCCTTTGAGAATTATCATGGCAGTTCTCTTTCCTTTAAGAAAAATAATTTAATTTTATAAAATAAACTTTTGAAGTAACAAAAGAGTCATATAATGTTTCCTGTATTAACCTATTTTTTTTTAGTAGGAAAGATTTACTTAAAACTTGTATACTGAAATTGTTCCATGTTTGAGCTCAAGGTTAGTATTTTCAGTACTGACAGCTGTCATTGGTCTGCTGATCTAATATCTGAGGCCTGGTGTATGTCCTCACATTTAATGAAGGTAATCCTAGGCCAATTTCATAAATTTGTAATAAACCATTATGAAACAACCTTATTGTATTATAACATCAATATCTGCTTTGTGACTATAACATCAATATCTGTTTATTATATGAAAGTCAGGACATATGGGACAGCATATAAAAGTAAACAAATTGAAATACTACTGCTCTACAATGTAAGTTTAATATTTTGATGTATTACCTTACAGATTACATATATAGTCTGTGTTTATATATACCTAGTGTTCACGCTGCTAATAAAGACATACCCATGACTGGCTAATTTATAATGTAAAAAAGGTTTAATGAACTCACAGTTTCACATGGCTGGGGAGGCCTCACAATCATGGTGGAAGGTAAAAAGAATGTCTTACATGGCGGCAGGCAAGAGAGAATGAGAACTAAGTGAAAGGGGTTTCCCCTTGTAAAACCATCAGCTCTCGTGAGACTTATTCACTACCACTAGAACAGCAGGGGGAAAACTGCTCCCATGATTCAAATATCTCTCACTAGCTTGCTCCTACAACACATGGGAATTATGGGAGATACAATTCAATATGAGATTTGGGTGGGGACACAACCAAACCATATCACATAGTTTTTAAATAACAAATGATTATATAACTGTATTAGTTTTGGAGTGATCATAGATCACTTCCAACTCCACATGCCACCAAAACTGACAAAGAAGTCTGTATCTGTTATCACCATTGTTAAACTTCCCCAGTCTTCTCTGCATTTTTATGATACTGCACAGTTGGAAAAAAAAAGGTGATTTGCTTTAGGGAAGGCACAACCATAAATCTGAGGCTAAAAGGAGCTGGGAAACAGCCTCTACCTGGAATGGGTGAGCAAGCACCAGATAGTTGGAAGATATTGATAGTTGGGATATGTACAAATGAGAGCTTGAAGATTTTTTTCTTTACATTCAGAATGTGCATTCCACATCATTCTTGTCTTTGGAATCGAATTACAATTATTCTATTGGATCTCTGTACTTTCAACCAAGAAGGCTCAAAGTGGAATGAATGGGGCTCATCTATTCAGACTATATATCATTCTGGAACCTTATTTTTCCTAGTTAATATTTCATGACAGCCTGTGTCAATAAGCATAATACTTATTATTTTATAAAGTTGCATAGTATATATGTAAATATATCAATAATTATTTGACATATTTTAAGTTGTTTCTAATTTTCATAAAATACAATTTTATATTAAAAAGTGTATAATTTTTAAAATAATTCTGTTAGAGTTACTTCTCAGAAGTATAATTTATGGGCCAAAGGAAATATACTTATTTAGTGTTTTGATATCTATTAGCTAATCAACTTCCAGAAAAATTGTATGTTCCTATAAAGTTTCCCACACTGACACCAGTACTAATTATCCTCAATTTTGTTTTTAATTTGTTTGTAGGATTGGAAAACATCAAAAGTGATAGATACTTTTAAATCTCATTGCTTGATAGTGACATAGGACATCTTATCATAAGTTCACTGATCAAAAATGTATCATTGACATTAGGATGCTCTGAAGAGGCCAGTTATTCTCATTGCAAATCCAGGAATAATCTTGTTGATTGCTTGAATTATTTAAATGAAAACCTGGTTAAAATAACTTAGAAAATATACCAAAGAGCACAATAAAATCTAATAGAATACTAACCCTTCTAGATGAATAGCTCTATATTAAGTGAATGCTTCTTTTATATATACTAAATCAATTTTACCAGAATGATAAAAACCCTTTAAATGAAGGTCTGTGAAGAATAAATAATATAATAATCAGTTTCAAAGTAGGTTCCCTTGAAGGTCAGAAAACTATATTTTGAAAAGAACCTACTTTTTTACAGGGGCCCAAAATAAATGCTTTCAATGTATCGCTTTAGCAAATGGTTCTATTTTATAGTTTTACAAAGTCCACTATTTTTTTTAACATGGCCATTAAACAGAAGTAAATAATTTTCTAATAGTTTTATCTATAAAAGTAATCCATCTAATTTTCCCTTTTCTAGAAATTTTTAGCCTTCATCTGGGTTTGGCACAGTTGGGGACCACATATTTTGACAATAATGTCTATATATGATGTCATCTCCTCAAATATATCATTATTTCAAAGAAGTGAAGAGCAAACATTATGTTTCTCTTTCAAAGGCTTATTATTTGTTTTATTTTTCATTTTTAGAAGAAATGATAGTACCACATGTAACACATACATTTTCTAGGAATTATAACACACAATTTTTAATAATTGCAGCTGTCCCATAAATGTTGATGTTATTTAGGATTCTATTCTTGACCCTCTGTTTCTTTCACTCTGCAATGACCTTACTTAAATTCTATTCAGCACAAGCTCAATTTGTTCAAAATGAACTCATTATCTCTTTACCACTACCACCCCATAACACACACACATACAAATCTGCTCTTCTTCCAATATTTGTTGAACAGTTGCCCTGTTACAAACAAGAAAGTCATTCTAGACTTTCTTTTTAACTTCCAATATCAAATCAGTCACCAAGTATTATTGATTCTACTCCCTAAATAGCTCCCCCATTCCTAATGATACACCCTTATTTTAGGTCTTAATTATTATTATGACATTCTAAGTTTTTTTTTTTTCCTTGCTTCTAATCTTGTCTAAACTTTAGCCATCCTCTAATCAATTCTCCTTAAGGCTATCAGAAGAATCATTCTAAAATGCTGATGTGATGATATCACCAACATTCTAAAAAGTCTAACTATAGATTTTCAAAACCCCTTAGCTTCACACACAAATCTCTACATATTCTGATGCCTGCCTGCTCTGCAGTTTCACCACCGAATACTCATCGGCACATATTCTATACAGTATGTCAGCAATTCAGAAGGGTTTGATGTGCCCTGAATTTACCTCACTCTTCCTTTTGTCTATTTCACTATATACCCCGCTTCCCTTTCTTCGTGCCTCCTGATCAGAAAATGTGTATCTTTCAGGAAAATTAAAATTCACCTTTCCCAAACAAGTCTTTCCTAAAACATGACGCTGAATTAGATAATCTTCCATATAATTTCACAAAAAGTACCATTTTACTATGTTTTCTTGACTTAAGGGAGTGCTTCTTGATAGAAAGTCCTTCTCCTTCCACACATGTGACCCCAGCACCTACCACATTGCCCAATCAAAATAATGAATGTGTAAGATAAGAAGCTCCTGTCTTACAGACATATAAACATGGACTGGATTTCCACCTACCAAGGATGCTTTAGAAAAGGCTGAATATGTCCATATCTGTTTAGAACATGTACAGTCTATTCTATATAAATTAATTAACAAAATTAATGAAACAGTGTGAATGTATTTACTTACTGTCAATATATCCTTGTTTGTGTTGCTATAAAGGAAGCCTGAAGCTGGGTAATTTACAAAGAAAAGAACCATTTGGTCCATGGTTCTTCAGTCTGTTATAAGAAGCATGGCACCAGCATCTGCATCTGGTGAGGGCCTCAGGCTGCTTCCACTCATGAAGGAAGGAGAAAGAGAGCCGTTATGTGCAGTGATCATATGGCAAGAGAGAAATCAAAAGGCAGAGAGGAAAGAGAGATGCCAGGCTCTTTGAAACAATCAGCTCTCACAGGAACTAGTAGAATAAGAACTCATTCATGACTTTCCCACCCAGGGAGAGTACTAATCTATTCATGAGAGTTCCACTCCAATGACCCAAACACCTTTTACTAGGCCCCACCTCCAACACTGGAGAACAAATTTTAACAAGAAATTTGGAGAAGACAATACCAAATTATAGCACAGTATCAAGCAGTTCCTTGAGGGTGGGCCACTCGAATCTCCCATCCATAACCTCTATTACCCTTCAAAAGCATCTTAATTGTGATGTTAGAGTGTCAATTTTAGATCTTTCCAGCTTTCACTTGTGGGCATTTAGTGCTATAAATTTCCCTCTACATAATGCTTTAAATGTGTCCCAGAGATTCTGGCATGTTGTATCTTTGTTCTCATTGGTTTCAAAGAACATCTTTATTTCTGCCTTCATTTCATTATGTACCCAGTAGTCATTCAGGAGCAGGTTGTTCAGTTTCCATGTAGTTGAGCGGTTTTGATTGAGTTTCTTAGTCCTGAGTTCTAGTTTGATTGCACTGTGGTCTAAGAGACAGTTTGTTATAATTTCTGTTCTTGTACATTTGCAGAGGAGTGCTTTACTTCCAATTATGTGGTCAATTTTGGAATAAGTATGATGTGGCGCTGAGAAGAATGTATATTCTGTTGACTTGGGATGGAGAGTTCTGTAGATGTCTATTAGGTCCGCTTGGTGCAGAGCTGAGTTCAATTCCTGGATATCCTTGTTAACTTTCTGTCTCGTTGATCCGTCTAATGTTGACAGTGGGGTGTTGAAGTCTCCCATTATTATTGTATGGGAGTCTAAGTCTCTTTGTATGTCTCTAAGGACTTGCTTTATGAATCTGGGTGCTCCTGTATTGGGTGCATATATATTTAGGATAGTTAGCTCTTCCTGTTGAATTGATCCCTTTACCATTATGTAATGGCCTTCTTTGTCTCTCTTGATCTTTGATGGTTTAAAGTCTGTTTTATCAACATAGTGTTGGAAGTTCTGGCTAGGGCAATCAGGCAAGAGAAAGAAATCAAGGGTATTCAGTTAGGAAAAGAAGAAGTCAAATTGTCCCTCTTTGCAGACGACATCATTATATATTTAGAGAACCCCATCATCTCAGCCCAAAATCTCCTTAAGCTGATAAGCAACTTCAGCAAAGTCTCAGGATACAAAATTAATGTGCAAAAATCACAAGCATTCTTAGACACCAGTAACAGACAAACAGAGAGCCAAATCATGAATGAACTTCCATTCACAATCGCTTCAAAGAGAATAAAATACCTAGGAATCCAGCTTACAAGGGATGTAAAGGACCTCTTCAAGGAGAACTACAAACCACTGCTCAGTGAAATAAAAGAGGGCACAAACAAATGGAAGAACATACCATGCTCATGGAGAGGAAGAATCAATATCGTGAAAATGGCCATACTGCCCAAGGTAATTATAGATTCAATGCCATCCTCATCAAGCTACCAATGAATTTCTTCACAGAATTGGAAAAAACTGCTTTAAAGTTCATATGGAACCAAAAAAGAGCCTGCATCTCCAAGACAATTCTAAGTCAAAAGAACAAAGCTGGAGGCATCACGCTACCTGACTTCAAACTATACTACAAGGCTACAGTAACCAAAACAGCATGGTACTGGTACCAAAACAGAGATATAGACCAATGGAACAGAACAGAGTCCTCAGATATAATACCACACATCTACAGCCATCTGATCTTTGACAAACCTGAGAGAAACAAGAAATGGGGAAAAGATTCCCTATTTAATAAATGGTGCTGGGAAAATTGGCTAGCCATAAGTAGAAAGCTGAAACTGGATCCTTTCCTTACTCCTTATACGAAAATTAATTCAAGATGGATTAGAGACTTAAATGTTAGACCTAATACCATAAAAATCCTAGAAGAAAACCTAGGTAATACCATTCAGGACATAGGCATGGGCAAAGACTTCATATCTAAAACACCAAAAGCAACGGCAACAAAAGCCAAAATTGACAAATGGGATCTCATTAAACTAAAGAGCTTCTGCACAGCAAAAGAAACTACCATCAGAGTGAACAGGCAACCTACAGAATGGGAGAAAATTTTTGCAATCTACTCATCTGACAAAGGGCTAATATCCAGAACCTACAAAGAACTCAAACAAATTGACAAGAAAAAAACAAACAACCCCATCAAAAAGTGGGCAAAGGATATGAACAGACATTTCTCAAAAGAAGACATTCATACAGCCAACAGACACATGAAAAAATGCTCATCATCACTGGCCATCAGAGAAATGCAAATCAAAACCACAATGAGATACCATCTCACACCAGTTAGAATGGCGATCATTAAAAAGTCAGGAGACAGCAGGTGCTGGAGAGGATGTGGAGAAATAGGAACACTTTTACAAATATGATTCTCATATATAAATGTCCTTTCTTAATATCAACAAAATTTGACTGATCCTAATAGTTGTGGTTTTCTCTGTTACTAATCGAATGATACATAATAACTTTTATTGTTAATATAGTAACTCCTTTTTAAAGTTTTATTTATTAATAGCTCAACCGTATCTACATATATTTGAAAAAGTATATGTATATATGGGTGTATGTGAAAGAAAAGCATGTCTATTCAATCTACAGATTATGCTTGTCCTAACTAGAAATTCTCTACATTGAATATTTCTTCCTGCTCCTTCTCAGGTTTCTGGATACCATACTGAGAGCCAGAGCAACTTTTATGGAGGATATGGCCCAACTTTAAAATTTGAGACTTTTGGCAGTTAAAAACTACCAGAACATTAACTGAAAAGTCATTATATAATAGTATATTTTTCTTACCAAAATACCTAAGTATTCAAACTTTTCATACAGTATCTTTTGATTTGTCATTATCATATCTTCAAGATAGACACTATTTACCCTCTTCTTTTAATGTGGATGCTGCAATATGGAGAAGTTAAGTGATTTGCTTCAGGCTTCCAGAAGAGTTAGAATTCCAGATCTCCTGGCTGGCAGTTTCTTGTCTGATACATGAAACAGCACTGCCCCTCTAAGGCAGCTGAAGGTACATAGGAATCAAGCTTAGAGGCAGGATTTACCGTTATTTTCAGCTGAGGTTTATAAGAAGCTGAACACTCTCTAAGCAGCTAAGACTTCAACTGCTGAGTCATTTTTTTTCCAACCATTCAAACAGTTTTACATGCCTTCCTCTCCATAAATCAGAACACAGACTTCTAATCCCAGGATGATGAAAGCCTGTCGCTTGACAGTGGGGTGTGTGTTTCATGAATGTTGCAAGGTAATAGTACATATCTCTTACTGATGAGATCAAATGAAATTGTAGATTTAAGAGGTAAGTGTGGTATAGAAAAAAAGAAGATTAAATCACATTCAAAAGAAAACAACACTTGGGAGAAGAGGTCTAGAGACAAAAATTGTCAAAAGTTTACTGTAAGGCTATGAAAAATGAGCTTAAGAAAAGCAAAACAGGTTATTACATTATATTGAAGGTTATTGTAATGTAATTGTAAATGTAAACAGGTTATTACAATATACCATGAAGCTTACCCATTTGTAATGGGTTGAATTATGTCCCCCCAAAATCCATATGTTGAATCCCTAAGCCCCGTATTTCAGAATGTGACTGTATGTTTAGAGATAGGACCTTTACAATGGCAATTAAGTTAAAATAAGACTCTCAGTTGGGTCCTAATCCAGTCTGACCAGAGTTCGTATAAGAAGAGGAGCTCTGTACATACAGACAGTCTACAGGGGAATGTGTGCACAGAGGGATGATTACATGAAGAGGGAGCAGAGAGCAATGATCTGCAAGACAAGAAGAGAGAACAGAGGAAACTCACCTTGACGACACCTTGATCTTGGACTTCGAGTCTCTAAAATTGTGAGAAAATAAGTTTCTGTTATCTAAGCCACCTAGTGCATGGTATTTTCTTATGTCAGCCTTAGTAAAATGAGACACCACTGATTTTGTGGATTAATCCAGAAAGGTCAAGGAATGTGCCTAAGATCACACAATGGTGCACTTGTCCTTGATCCACTGCTGCCCTTCTGGGGCCTTTTCCTGAGCCACTCACCTGCGGCACAGGGTGTCAATGCCTTACCCATTGGCTCCTGTGATTCTCCTCTACACAGGATCACTGTCACCTATGACTGTCTGAGGCTGTTTCTGACTGAAGGTTCCCGCTCAGCCTTTACACAAGCTAGGCACACACAGAGTGCTGGACAGTTAATGCCCCCAAAAAAGGCTCTCCATACATAATAGACAATAATTTGGTGAATGCATATCCCAGCTTCCTTACTCCTTGGTCAGGATAACTCTGGGGCTCTTTCTTTGCTGTCTCCCAGAGTTCTCCAGTGAGGCTAACCTCCGATTGCTCGCAGTAGTAACTGGTTTGACAATGTACCTCTTTAGGGGGTTCATTTCCTCTCCATTATATTTGCCCACTCCTCTACCAATAATTCCTAGGATTACCTCCCAAATAAACTACTTCCACTCAAATTCTTGCTTGGGACCAGCTTCTAAACCCAAACTAAAATTCTGTCTCCATGTTCTTCTTATTTAAATCATCATTCCAGTTTATAGATTTGAGATTAGGCTACAGATTATTTGAGAAAGACCTAAAAAATTTCTAAAGCCTTTTTTAAGACAGATTAAAAAAAATAAGAAAAGTGCATGCCTCCCAGCTTTTTAGTAGTTCTAGAATTTAAATTAGTTTTCAAAATGTCCACCCTGAAATTACTTCTCTTTGGAGACCTTTTACTCTTGTTCCTGCTCTATAAATATGCTCACCCCTTAAAAAATTAACACTTCCTTGACTCTGGTTTCCTCTAGTTTCTGTTGGTCACTGAAACGTTTCTGGCAAAAAGACCCAGTAAAAACACTGCTATATCGAATGAACGCCTTTCAATTATTACCTAAAATAGATGTTTTAATGTAGTCTATTTTTGTAAATTTTTTATAGCATAAACTTTATAACATCTTTTCTTACCCCAATATCAGAAAATCATTCTCCTATATTTTCTGCTCAGGGGAATAAGTTTGATTTTTACATTTAGTTCCTATTCTACTTGGAATTTATCATTAAAAGACCCTAGACTATATGATATATTTTATCAGTCACTTCTTCTGAAATCCTTCCACACCAGCTTCTTTGACTGTTCTCATCAACTGACCCTTTTAGATTTCTAATCATTCATTAATGGTTGGTTTATATACTCCTCCTCTCCTGCCTACTCTGGGAATTCCCCCAGAGCCTGCCTTCTGACCAGTCATTTTTTATTACATATACCTCATAGTATTCATATCCCCAACTTTATATTTATACTTATTTTTATTTATGCACTTACTGAACCTTAAAATCAACAAATTCAAAAATTAATCTTATTTTTTATTCTATCAATGAACATCCTGTTTCCCCAGTATTCTATTCTACTCTGATTAATTGTACTATCACCTACCCAACTGCCCATTTCAGAAACCCAAGGGTAGTCCTATATTCTCTTAATTATTGCCTCAACTCACATTTCAATAAATTAATCATCAAGTTCTAATAATTTTAATTCCCAAATATTTATCATATCATTGCTCCTTTCTTGGTCCCACCTACAACTTTACAAACTGGTCAATACATTCATTATATTTTACCTAGTTAATTTAGATACCTTCTGTGTACAGCACTGTACCACTGAAACCCATCCTCCCCAACACCCCCAGAGAGGTGCGATAGCAACAGAAATTACTACCGCTCACCAATATTTCAAGGTCTTATCTCTTTTTGCATGTAGAAAAACTTCAACCTTCTCAGATCTCTTACACTTAAGTAAGACCATATGACTTCTTTGAGCAATGGTTTGTGTAGCTTGGAGGTGATGAAAATCTATATGTGACTTTCCATTCTCTATTGCCCTGCATCATCCAAAAAGATGGTACAAGCTGGCTAGCCAGGGTTGAAGAGAAATATTTAGATCTGAACACCCTACTTCCAGCCAAATTGAAGATTTGTAGGTTAATTTGTTATCTCAACTTAAAAGCTTACCATTACTAATATCTAAAATAAAATTTTGACTCTGTCGTATGCCTAAATAAATCCTCCAATAGTTTGCTTTCCATTCTTGAAATATGGTCCAATAATTTTACACGGTAAAATAAGGACTTTCATAAGTTATTGTCCACTCATCGTCATCTCATGCCCAATACTTTCACTTTATGTTCTAATAATATACTAAATGCTTATTCTTTTCGTATATTCATATCTTCACACACTTTTTTGTTTTTCTAAAACAGAGTCTCACTCTGTCACCCAAGCTGGAGTGCAGTGGTGTGATCACAGCTCACCGCAGCCATGACCTCCTGGGCTCAGGTGATCTTCCCACCTCAGCCTCTGGAGTAGCTAGGACTACAGGCACCCACCAACACAACAGCTAATTTTTGTAGAGGTGAGGTTTCACCATGCTGCCCAGACTGTTTCAAGTGATTCACCTGCCTCGGCCTCCTAAAGTGCTAGGATTACAGGTGTGAGTCACTAAGCCCAGCCATATCTTCACACTTTTTTTCCTACTTTATCTCTACCTTGAGTTCTTGTCCTCCTACTATTTAATTGGATAACTTCTACTCAAACTTTGAGACTCCATTCAAGTGTCAGCACCTCCAAGAAGGATTTCTTGAACTTCAAGCTGGTTATAAACTTCTCCAGGGAATGTTTGATATTTATCTTTTTAATCCCCATCTTCTATCACATTGCCTTTTACTTAAAAGGCACCTCAACTGATGTTTCTTGAACTCTCTTCACAACATAATTCCAAGACAAATAATCAAAAGGCTTAATCAAATGAAAGATTTAATCATTTTAATCAACGAGGTTTTCTCCACAAGACTAGATACATCATTTTTAATTCACAAACGAATTGAAGTGATCATCATTTTTAAATAAAATAAAATATAACTAATAACATAAACTTCTTTCAGTATATTCATGTCTCCGGTTTAACTCTTTATTAAATATATATTTAGAAAGGAAAGATAACCTTTAAGGAATCCACTAAGCATCGGGAAAACTCAGTGTCTTGGCTTCACAACTTGAAGAAAAGGTTATTTTCTTCAGTGAATTCTTTATTTTATCCCAATTTATATCTTTTCCCTCTTATACTCTATCTTCCAAACAGCAGACAGTTATTCTTTAGAAAATAATTGACAACCTCTCTCCTTGTTCAATGGCTTTCAATCTTATCAGAAAACAGAATCCAATATCCTTATTATATTGCATCATAACACACCTTATTTTAACCTCTGATTTCATCTCTTTCATCTTTCCCTTGCTCCCTCTGATTCATCAACATCTTTTCCCTGACATCTCTCAAACATACCGAGGTTGCTGATACCTTTGTATTTGCTCTTTCCTCTGCCTTAAATAATGTTAACCAAAATATCTGCTTGGTTCCCTATTTTTGTCTCTAATTTGGTCTGTGCTCAAATATTAATGTATCACCTGGATGTTCTCTGACAAACATCTGTAAAATTATACCTTATTATTTTTATCTCCTCTAGACTGTTTTATTTTTCTTGATGGATCTTTTTATATCTTTATATATGACTGTTTATTTATTTTTGGTCTTTTGACCCTAGAATATAAGGTCCTTTCCTACTGTATTATGTTTTTCTATGACAGGGGCTTTGTATCTTTCTTTATTACTATATCTCCAGGGTGTAAAACGATATCTTGCATATAGTATAAACTGAAACATATGAGCAGACCAAGTACATAAATTAATTAATTAGACAATTTCATCAAAGGAATTTTAGCCTAATGGATAGGTGCACAATTACAGTAAAATAAGTTTTATAAATATCCTATATGAATAGGCTATGCTGGAAAATAAACGTAACCAATATAGTCTAACTCACATATCTTATTACCTAATTGCTATCAACTGCATGGATGTAAAATGGGAGTTCTTCTCACTTTGTTTTTCCTTTTTCCTCTATTTTCTTTCTTGTAATCTGACAGTTCTAATTTTGAATAATATCCAGCTGCTTTAGCTATGTACTTTTTTTATTACACTATATTAATTTTACTCTGTAAGTTGGACCAACTATGCTGATAAGAATTGGAATGGAAAAAAAAAATTCTCTTTCAAAATTTCCATTATACTCAGTTGCAATTCTTAGCCTCTAAATATATGATAATACATATTATCATGACATTTGAGACCTAAATGAATCTTGAGATACAGCCACACAAATGCAAGGAAAGTTAGTATCAGTGAATTCCAACTCTGTACCAAGCACCATAATAAGGATCTTATATACAAACATTTTAATTATTAATCTTCATTACAACCATGTATATTATATACAAATCCTTCAAGAAATATGTATGCCTGTCCCTTTTGGTTATCGAAACAACATGTGAAGAAATAAGATATTTAAAGTAATAATTTTTATTTAGAAATATCCTTCTGCTTGGCTGCAGAAGTAGGTTTCATAGTAGTCCACAGTCAAGACAACTCTCACATCTAATGTCAAAATTTACCAGCCTTATCTCCCCTACTCAGTTGATGTCGGGGGTATGGAATTGCGTGTCATGTGGAGACACAGAACTCTGGGCATTGAACTACAGCAGACACTAAGATCCTTACCTGGGGTACAGGGTAACTCATCTACAGTTATGAGCCACATAATAGCATTCCAGTCAACTACAGACTACATATACAACAGTGGTCTCATAAGATTACAATACCATATTTTTACTGTACCTTTTCTACATTTAGACATATTTAGATACACAAATAATTGCCATTGTGTTACAGATGTCTACTTTATTCAGTACACAAAATGCTAGGAGATTTGTAGCCTAGGAGCAATAGGTTATACCAAATAGCCTAGATGTGTAGTAGGTTATACTATCTACATTTGTGTAAGTATATTCTGTGATGTTTGCACAACAAAATCATCTAATGAGGTATATATCCAAAGGTATTCCTGTCCTTAAGCAATGCATGACTGCACCTCCCTCACTCTCTTTATAAACAATGTCTGCAATTTCTCATGCTCATAGATTTGGTTTATCCTTTGACCTTCTAATTAGATATTTTTTGGCTTAATATAGTCCCACCCTGTTTTGCTATGCATTTTTCTAAATATTATATGTTATTAATTCCATTATGTTCCATTTCTGGGAAGAAACTAAGACTCTGAGGAGTTAAATAATATCCCAAGTAACCCAGTTCTTTAAGTGGCAGTTCTTTGACTCACGTCTGACTTCACACTATTTTATTCTGCCTAAGATTAAAGATAAAATCTAACCTATAGCCAATGTCTCTTGGATGCAAATCAGTGAAAAGAGGTTTGTACACCCACAAATGATTCACAACAAACTAAAAAGAAGTCTGTTTATCCACTCCAGCCTGTATCAATTTTACAAGGTTCTAAGCATTAGTGTTCACAACTAAAAATAAATCAAATTAAGACATCTTTCTTTTCTGACTTTATAAAAGGATTATACTTTAAATTATTAATATGCTAGCTTATAAATCTGGTTTTAACAATCAATCAGATGTCTGTCTATGTTGAAATATGGTATTTTTTATACAAATCAAGATAATGAAAATTTGACTTTGTTATTTTATTGATGTGTTTTCCTCGAATCATATTCCAAGAATGTTGGGTTTCTCCATTAGAGGAGACTGTGAATAAGACATTTTATTAAGGTGATCTATGTATATTCACCCATAATATCTAATTTATTGCCAAACTATATTGATATTTTAAAGTATTGCTTACGGCATCTTTTCATCTCTCTGCCATCACCCTGAATCAAGTTCTTATTATCTTAAGTACAAGTCACGGGGGTTGGAGTTATTGCAGAAGTCAAGTATTGCTATGGGTCCCAAGCACAGTCCAAAGAATCATAGAATATTGGAATAAATCTCACATCAGAAAACAGGACTATTTTCAAATACATAGCTATGATTAAAAACAAAAAAAAAAACTTACATAAATTATTAATTTATAAAATTTCAACATTATGTATTTTAATGTATATTAAAAGATCAACTATAATCATACAGAGGCTATATACAGTTTCTAAAAATAGAAGAGTACACACTCAAAATATTTGGAATGACTTATGACAATTACAGTTAGCTTCAAAGTGACCTCTTTACCATTTCTGTATTACAGTTCCTAAATTGGTAACAATCCAAAAATTTAGCAACTGTAGAATGAATAAATAAACTGTGGTATAGTTATATAATTGAATACTATTCAGCAATGAAACTGAACTCCCTGAACAACATAGGTGTATATCACAAATATAATACTGAGCAAAAGATGGAGAGACAGAGTAATTTTGCAAGATTCCAGCTCTCTGGCGGTTTAGATAGTGGTCACCTTGATAGAAAACAGGAATAGGAGAAAGCAAAGAGAGAGTTTCTAGAGTGCTGATAATATTTTAACCCTTGTTATTGGCAACAGTTACCCAGATGGGTCCACCTCCACAAGTTGTATTCTTATCTGTGTAAACCTAGGTGTTTTAAGAATCAAATAAAAATATTACTAACAAAAGTTACTGACTGTCCTACACTTAAAGTACCTCTTGGGTCATGTTATTTAATTAATATAAAAAGACTAATTAATTAATCTTCCAAATCAAGACATATTTGAGAGTAAATAAGGATGCCATTAATAGTTACTCCAGTACCACCCCATACAAACCACCTCAGGACATGTGTTTACCCTGTTTAATTTCTTGAATGGTTCTTTCTTTTCTTTGGTTCTGCCATAACTATTTATGAACACAATTTATCAACCTTTTATTCGCCCATTTTAAGCCTTTTGAGGTTTGAGGTGATGTCATAACTACTCTAAATGCCCTAGAATAGCTAGAAGAGTAAAACTGATAGCTATTTAGAAATTTAGAAATTTGAAAATTTAGAAATTTAAAACAGCAACATTTGCTCTATTAAGATCAAAGCAGCCTTTGATATTTAAGTATGTCCAGAACTGAGTCATACAAAATATTGATTGGGATTATTAAGAATATTGATCATAATTCAAAGAGCAGGGTAAGACAGAAAGAGGGACATGATGAAACCCATAGAGTAAGGAGGCCCGTACCAGAAAGAAAAGGGTGGTCCCATTGTAAAGATGAAGCTGCTTCCAAAGGAAAGACAAAGCTATCTTTTTGCATATGATTTTCAAATAAAAAATGAGCCTGTGAAAAATTAGAATTATCATAGGACACCATTAATTCTTAGGGGCATGTAAGTATGAGAGTCTTTTTGCTCAAGAATTACAGTTTACCTACTATCAACCTACAGACAGTAGGATATGCAATGTCAGTGGAGAGAATAACTTTTGACCAATTTTTCAGTTATCAATTTCTCAGGCATTTTTAAACAAGGTGAAAGTGGTGATAGAAAGAAAAATAAATTACTTTTTTGGTGGTGTAATAGGATCATTCCAAAAAATTCAAGGCAAAAATAGATTAAAATGTGTATAGCTTTTATTACCTGGCTAATTTAGGCTGTTGGGATTGAAGGATGATGAAGGGGTAGGAAGTCCTCAAAAGTAGGTGGCAGCATGCTGACTTACTATGATACACAAACAATTAACATATGAGAGGGAAAAGGCAGCATTAGAAGATCTGACTAGGTAAGGTTTAAAACTCTTGTTCTTCCTCATCATAATATTGTGTTCCCCAGTGTTGCCTCTCTGATACCAGTTCCCAGTCAGATGTGCCCCGGAGGGTGCTTCCGTCTCCAAATCCTCTCCTTCTGCCTCAACAGTCTTGGCCATCTAACCTTCAGCACTGAGACTGCTCAAGTACAATTAAAAAAAAAATACTGGTTCAATTGATCCCTTCATAGTTGATGTGTTGTCTTCTGAAGTTACTTTAAACTATTATTACACTGGACCTTTTTTCACTCCTGCCCTTCAGCATGCATCACTCTTCACACTGATTTTCATCATTTCCAATGTAGTTGGAACTAGAGAAGGTCCAGCAGGAGCAAAAGTCCATCCACAGTAGCAGCTTTTCAAGTATCTATTTACTGCTCACCTGTGCAAAGGGGAGATTTGCATCTGATTATGAAGAGTCCAGAAAATCCCTTCATTTTTCCCCACTTACACAAAGTAATACAAAAATCCCTCAGGGGGAACCTCCAACAGGCCTTATCTGTTTCCACAAACTTTTATCTTTGTTGATCCCAGCTCAGTTACAGAATATTTTACTTTTAGAGACATTGCTTATCAATTCTTTCCAGCATGAAAAGTATGTATTAAAGTGATCACCTGAGTTATGCCCCAAGGCAATATTAAAATTCCCTTTCCTGCCAAGTGATTTTCTGTCAACTAGTGTATTTGGTACTCCTGGGAAAGGCAGAGATTCGTTTATAAAGAATTATGCTACCCAGTCATAAATTTAATCCCCAAAATCAATAGCATTTAGATTTTTTTAAGACGATAACCAAGGTGCTATCAACAATAAAAAAGTCTCTGTTCTTTACAGTCAGATTATTTTCACAAATGTAAGTATTTGACCATCGGAAAACCACAGTGTCATAATGCCTATTTAGTGGGAGACTTCCCCACTGGATATGTTACAGCAGGAGAATTAAAGCTTCAGAATGTGTCAATCAGAAAACTTCCAAGAACGATTCATCACCACTGTCATGATATGACATTAAAGATAGTTTATCTCTACACACCAGACATGTAGAAAGCAGATAAGTGGCCCTAAACTAGCTGAAGTGATGATCAGATAATATGGTACATTCGCTCCTCTCTGTCATGAATCACAGAGTTTTATACTATCCACTTAACATCCTCCTGCGTTTTACAGCCTAATGTAGGAATGTCAAACATTTTAATTCACCAAAGGACAAATGAATCATAAATGTTACAACCCAGACACAGGTTTCACTGTTTATAGACATGCTGAGGTGGCAGAGACATGACACCTTCATTTAAAACTAGGATTGAATTTTGGACTGACGCAGTTTTGGACAGAGAACTCATGCGTTTCATTGCTAGAAATGAGAAATGTTCTCTGTCACAGGTGGTTGAGAACGGCCAGTTCCAGAAGCCTATCTTAAAGATGTTTCCTCATCCCCAAAGATTTCTTGGCCAGTTGGGTTCTCAATCTTAGGACCACTGTTTTAGATACATTATGGTACATTTGGGCACAATGACAAGGAGTGAGAAAAATTGTTTCTTAGCTGTCAATAAAGAAAGTTCTTCCTTCTGGGGTCTCTGGTCTATAACTCTACACTGAGATTTGCAGCATCTGCAGCTACATGTGGAGTTTGGGTGAGGAAGATGGATTGTGCCATTAGAAGAGTTTAGGCAGGAGTACACACTACAAATTAAGCTAAGGGAATTTCTGTGCAACTATCTCTAGGTGAAGAGTGATAGTAGTTGCTAGGTTCATAATTTACATCCTTTATTTGGAGTCAGATAGCTGCAGGTTTTCTCCTCAGTAAACTGGGGATAATACTAGCATCCATTTCAAAATATCACTATGAGAATTAAATAAGAAAATGTTTGTGTTTATTTAAAAGAAAATCTGACATACTTTTTCCTACAAGAAATGTAAGTTTCTACCACTGCTATCAATAAAGGCATCAACCAGCTCAGCTCTCAAGTATCCAATTTCTTATTTCTATAACATCTGTTTGTTTGTTTCTCAAAATGCTATTTTAAGAGTACAAGTGGCAGCAGCAAACATGCAGCACTAAGACTGTGTCCAGGAACTTCCATTTCCATTGCAAGTGGATTTTGACAAACTATGATATAAGTGCAATTAAGAAAACTGTATTTACTTACTGAAAGTCCAGAGAGTCTGCCAAATCCATGTGAAGACATTATTTTACAGATAAAGTGAGCTCTAATCAAATTCATCTAACTTGAAAAGCAGAGAACTTGAGCCTAGAGCATCAGACTGCAAACCCACATTTAATCTAAAGTAATGAAACTCTTCTAATCTATGTAATGTGATAAGCAGTTTGCGGGAAGAAAAAGCATCCTACATGTTCAGTACTATAAAAAAATTTAATTGGAATTGTTAAAAGAAAAGAGAAAGAAAAGAGAAATTCATATGAAACTTGAAAGTGCAGCTTCAAATGAATGATTGCTTGGAAGTGACAAAAGTGGGAGTCATCAAGATGACATCAATTGTTGGTTTAATCATTCATCATTCACTGTGTTATATATGCGAACTGAGCATTTATAGGCTCCAGACTCTGCTAAGCTCTACTGCACAAAGTTAAGAAAGAGAGAGGGGGACAGGAGGAACTCTTGTGGCCAAGGAGCCCACTTTTTTTTTTTTTTTGGCAGGACAGAAATATTTGAACAAACAATTGTTATAAAGAATGTAAGTTCTGAGATAAAAATGTAATGATGAGAAAATGCCAGGTGGAACATATCACTATGTAATATGTTCAAGGGGATTCAAGGAAAGCTGTTTAAAAGGAGGGAGGACCTAGAAGGTAAAAAACTGAGCAAAAAAAAAAGAAAAGAAAGAAATGAATATTAGTTCCTAAAAGGTGCAAAAGAACAGTGTGCCAAGCAGAACAATGTGTAATTTAGGGAACCCATACAGCATTTGGTATGAAAAAAAAAAGAAGGGGAGTTATTCAAAGCAGAAAGGGGTGAAGTTGGAGGAGGAAAAAAAAAAGTAAATTTCAGCTGAGGATACAAACAAGTACATGCCTGGGGAAAGAAGAATAACAATAGCTGGAAAAGACTTAAAATTATCCAGCAATATCTCTCTCATTACGTGGCTCAGCTTCACTGAAGACATAAAAATGTCTGTGATCAAGCAGCATAAAAAAGCACACAATTATCTGTTCAATATTTAGATACAGGAAAGATGTGCTGTAATGAAAGCATCACAAGGAAAATCTAGTTTGAGAGCAAAGATTGCTAAACTGAATATTATCTAAGTTTCTGTCAAACACCCAGACTTGGGCACAGGCTCATTGCCTAATCTCCCCATATGTACACCATCAATCTCATAACACACTCCATCAGCCAAACTCTGTCAGCACATTATTGAAAAAACACTGATTAAGGGAAAAAAGTAAACCTAAAGTTATCTCTGACAAAGTTTACATAAAATGAATACCTCTAAAGAGATAAACTGAATTTTTGTCCGAAGCATACAATTTCAGAGAAAGCATCTGCCAGTAAATATTTAAATTACCTCTCCTGATTTCTGACTTCCCTTCCAACATGTAAAGCACTTGGAGGTCATCAGGTCCATTCTTTTTTATTATTATTATATTTTAAGTTCTGGGATATATGTGCAGAACGTGCAGGTTTGTTACATAGGTATACAGGTGCCATGGTGGTTTGCTGCACCCATCAACCCATCATCGACATTAGGCATTTCTCCTAATGCTATCCCTCCCCTAGCTGCCCACCCCCCAATAGGCCCCAGTGTGTGAGTTCCTCTCCCTGTGTCCATGTGTTCTCACTGTTCAACTCCCACTTATGAGTGAGAACACATGGTGTTTGTTTTTCTGCTCCTGTGTTAGTTTGCTGAAAATGATGGTTTCCAGCTTTATGAATGTCACTGCAAAGGACATGAGCTCATCCTTTTTTATGGCTGCATTGTATTCCATGCTGTATATTTGTCATTTTCTTTATCCAGTCTATCATTGATGGACATTTGGGTTGGTTCCAAGTCTTTGCTATTGTGAATAGTGCTGCAATAAATTTACGTGTGTGTCTTTATTGTAGAATGATTTATAATCCTTTGGGTATATGCCCACTAATGGGACTGCTGGGTCAAATGGCATTTCTGGTTCTAGATCCTTAAGGAATTGCCACACTGTCTTCCACAATGGTTGAACTAATTTACACGCCCACCAACAATGTAAAAATATTCCTATTTCTCCACATCCTCTCCAGCATATTGTTTCCTGACCTTTTAATGATTGCCATTCTAACTGGTGTGAGTTGGTATCTCTTTGTGATTTTGATTTGCATGTCTCTAATGACCAGTAATGATGAGCTTTTTTTCATATGTTCCTTGGCCTCATAAATGTCTTCTTTTGAGAAGTGTCTGTTCATATCCTTCACCCACTTTTTGATGGGGTTGTTTTTTTCTTGTACATTTGTTTAAGTTCCTTGTAGATTCTGGATATTAGCCCTTTGTTATATGGATAGATTGCAAAAATTTTCTCTCATTCTGTAGGAGGCCTGTTCACTCAGATGATAGTTTTGTTTTTTGTTTTTTGTTTTTTGTTTTCTGTGCAGAAGCTCTTTAGTTTAGTTAGATACCATTTGTCAATTTTGGCTTTTGTTGCCATTGCTTTTGGTGTTTAATTCATGAAGTCTTTGCTGATGCCTGTGTCATGAATGGTATTGCCTAGGTTTTCTTCTAGGGTTTTCATGGTTTTAGGTCTTACATTTAAGTCTTTAATTCATCTTGAGTTAATTTTTGTATAAGGTGTAAGGAAGGGGTCCAGTTTCAGTTTTCTGCATATGACTAGCCAGTTTTCCCAACACCATTTATTAAATAGGGAATCCTTTCCCCATTGCTTGTTTTTGTCAGGTTTGTCAAAGATCAGATGGTTGTAGATGTGTGGCGTTACTTCTAAGACCTCTATTCTGTTCCATTGGTCTATATATCAGTTTTGGTATCAGTACCATGCTGTTTTGGTTACTGTAGCCTTGTAGTATAGTTTGAAGTCAGGTAGCATGATGCCTCCAGGTTTGTTCTTCTTACCCAGGATTGTCTTGGTTATGCAGGCTCTTTTTTGGTTCCATATGAAATTTAAAGTAGTTTTGTTTTGTTTTGTTTTGTTTTCCAATTCTGCGAAGAAAATCAAGGGTAGCTTGATGGGGATAGCATTGAATCTATAAATTACATTGGGCAGTATGGCCATTTTCATGATATTGATTCTTCCTATCCATAAGCATGGAATGTTTTTCCACTTGTTTGTGTCCTCTCTTATTTCCTTGAGCAGTGGTTTATAGTTCTCCTTGAAGAGGTCCTTCACAACCCTCGTAAGTTGTATTCCTAGGTATTTTATTCTCTTAGTAGCAATTGTGAATGGAAGTCCACTCACGATTTGGCTCTCTGTTGGTATGTAGGAATGGCTGTGATTTTTGCACATTGATTTTGTATCCTGAGACTTTGCTAAAGTTGCTTATCAGCTTAAAGAGATTTTGAGGTGAGACAGTGGAGTTTTCTAAATATACAATCATGTCATCTGCAAATAGAGACAATTTGACTTCATCTTTTCCTATTTGAATATCTATTCTTTCTCTTGCCTGATTGCCTTGGCCAGGACTTCCAATACTATGTTGAATAAATGTCAATTCTTAAAATAAGAAAAGCTGGGAAAACTGAAAATCAATGACTATGTGAACCTATCAGAAAACTGAGGTCACAGGATTAAAAAAAAAAAAATATTTCCCCAATCTAGAGAGACAGGTACATCCAGAGAGGTAGAGAAACAGTAATATACTTAGAAATAGAAGCCCCTGGAAACATAAATTTAGAAGAACACATATAATTTTGGTGGATTCTAGGAGGCCAAGTATGGATCAATATAAAAGTAAAAAACTCCATAGAATTGAAGTTTGAAAGGGATCCCCATATTTCTGTGGACCTTACCATCAAGAACCCACCAGATTCTAATGATGAAGATCGAAGTAAGTGTTCCTCTGGGTCTTAGTAAAGAAACAGAAACTCCTTTATAAGACATGGCAAGAGCCTTCTTCATAATAAAAACTTTCTCTCCACAGAAAAGTATTTTGTCAGAATATAATTTTGAAACCTTATCATGGCTGGGGGAAGGGAATTCCTCCCCAGTAGAGATACCTCCAAAATCCTTTTACTCTCTAAAGGGAAAAAATACATAGTTAACAGGGTACGGTGTTTCAAGGAAATAGATTAGGAACACTGAACCCGAGAAAGAGATTAAGAGGCAGGGGTAGAGAGGGGAGGAAATATATCAGTGAAGAAAAACTTATGAAGGTCATAGCCACAAGACGCAAGCCCGCTAAAAATCTGAAACGTCATCAAAAGATTATAAAATGCTCCTCCTTCCCTATACCCTCACATTCCAGCAAAAACAAGATAATATAACACTATAAGAGTGGAGTAGAGCTGACAAAAACTGCAAGATCTATCAAAAAACTGCAAAAAAAAAAAAAAAAAACCCTAGACTATCTCTAAATAGTATTTTCAACAGCCCAAAGCCAAGAGGGGAGAAAAATATGACATTAGCAGTATTAAATACCTCTATCTTGCTGGGCACGGTGGTTCACACCTGTAATCCCAGCACTTTGAGAGGCCAAGGTGGGTGGATCACCTGAGGTTGGGAGTTTGAGGCCAGCCTGACCAACATGGAGAAACCCCGTCTTTACTAAAAATACAAAAAATTAGCTGGGCGTGGTGACACATGTCTGTAATCCCAGCTACTCTGGAGGCTGAGGTAGGAGAATCGCTTGAACCTGGGAGATGCAGGTTGCGGTGAGCTGAGCTCATGCTATTGCACTCTAGTGTGGACAACAGGAGTGAAACTCCATCTCAAAAAAAAAAAATCCTGTATCACCAACAGCTAGAGCAAGCATTAAAAACAGCCCAACTCCTAATAGAATAACATATGATCTCACAATCAAGGTCTATTTACCTTACTTCCTATCTATATCCTGCTCTTCTTTTTGATTTCTAATTTTATTTATTTGAGTGAAATTATTTACAATAACATGATATAGATATATCCTAAGGGTTCATTGACAGATGATTAAAGAAGTTGCTCTCTCTCTCTACATGCACATACACACACACACACACATATATATATACACACACGCACACACATATATATACACACACGCACACACACACATATATACACATACATACACGCAATGGAATATTATTTAACCTTAAAAAAGAAGATTCTGGTATTTGTGACAATATAAATGAACTCAGGATTATGCTAAATGTAACAAGCCAGATACATAAAAATTACTGTATAATCTAACTTATATATGAAATTTAAAAGACAGAGGAAAGACAAAAACTGAAATTTATGGAAACAGAGATTATATAGGTAGTTACCAGGATTGAAGAGGTGGGGGAAATATAGGCATAAAGAGTACAAAAATGCAGTTATTTGGATAAATAGGTCTAGAGATCTACTTTATATCATAAGGTTTATAATTAAGGATATTATATTGTATATTGGAAACTTGCTAAGAGAGTTGATTTTAGGTACTGCTACCTTTACCCCAAAACAAAATGGGTAGCTATGTGAGATGATGGATATGTTAATTTACTTGACTATAGTAATCACTTCAGTATGTATATGTCAAAACACCATGCTATGCTGTTTGGGAAAAAACACAAACTGTTTTTTCTCTGCTCTCATACCACATCAACCTTCAACATGAAGGGTTCTACGATCACATGTTGGGGGGTGGTTTCTCTCCATCATCAAGTGAGCAATGAATTCTGCAGCAGACACCAGCTGGGTATCCTCCAATTCAATTCCAACATTATCTACCTAAAGATAGCATCAGATCCCACAGATTAAGTGCCAATCCAATACTGCCCCCAACTTCAGACAATGGTCACAATTCTGAGCCTCTGAAACTTCTGACCCTCTAGCTTCACATTGGGGTTCCCATGACTCCATCTTTTGGTTCAATTAATTTGCTAGGGGGGCTCACAAAACTAAGGGAAACACTTTTGTGTTTACCGCTCAGTATAAAGGACATTACAAAAGATAGAGACGAAGAGATGCACAAGGCGAGGTATGGGGAAAGGAACAGGGAGCTTCCATCCCACCCTGGGTGTGCTACTCTCCAGGAAACTTGTATGTTCAACACCCCACTCTCAGTAATGGATAGATCATCCAGAGAGAAAATCAATGAAGAAACATTGGAGTTAAACTATACACTAGATCTAAATGACATTTACAAAACATTTCACCCATCTTCTGTAGAATACCCATTCTTTTCATCAGCACATGGAACGTTCTCCAGAGTAGATCATATTTTAGGCCACAAAACAAATCTGAAAAAATTCAAAAAAGTAGAAATTATGTCAAGTACCTTTTCTGACCACAATGTAATAAAACTAGAAATTAATAAAAAGAAGAACCTCAGAAACTTTATAAACATATGTCAATTAAATAGCATGTTCCTCAATGATAAATGGGTAAATGAAGAAATCAGACAAGAAATTTTAAAATTTCTTGAAACAAATGAAAATGGAAATACAACATATCAAAATCTATGGGATACAGCAAAAGCAGTACTAACAGGGATGTTTATAGCAATATACCTCAAGGAACTAAAAAACAAGGACAAACCAAACGCCAAATTAGCAGAAGGAAACAGCAAAGATCAGAGGAGGAATAAATATAATTGAAACAATAAAACATAAAAAATATCAACAAAACAAAAATTTGGTTTTCTGAAAAGATAAAATCAGGAAACTTTTGGCTAGACTAAATAAAAAAGAGAGAAGACCCAAATAAATAACATTTGAAACAACAAAAAAAGATGTAACAACTGAGGCGTCAGAAATACAATGAATCATTTCAGACTATTATGAACTTTACACCAACAAACTAGAAAACCTTGAAGAAATAAATACATTTCTAGATACATAAAACCTACCAATACTGAGACATAAAAAAGTAAAACCTCAATAAACCAATAATGAGTAATGTGATTGAGGCTATAATAAATAGCTTCCAACTAAAGAAAAGCCCAGGACCTGACGGCTTCACTGCTGAATTCTAACAAACATTTAAAGAGCTAATGCCAATTTTACTCAAACTCTTCAAAAAAATTAAAAAGCAGAAAATACCTCCAAACTCATTCTATGAGACAGCATTACCCTAATCCCAAAATTAGACAAGGGCACAACAATAAAGAAAAGTACAGGCCAACATCACCAATGAACGTAGATGCAAACATCCTCAACAAGATACTAGCAATCTGAATTCAAGAACACATTAAAAAGACCATTCACCCTGATCAAATGGGATTCATCCTAGAGATGAAAGGATGATTCAACATATGCAACTCAATTAATATGCTACATCATATTAACAAATTTCAAGAAAAAATATATAATTCTTTTAAAAGATGCCAAAAAATGCATTTGATGAAATTCAGCATCCCTTTATTGTAAAAATCCCCATCAATCTGCATATAAAAGGAAATTACCTTAAAAATAACGAAATCTATATATGACAAACCCACAGCTAATATACTGATTAGGGAAAAAAAACTGAAGGCCATTTCTCTAAGCTCTGTAACAAGACAAACATACCACATAAAAGACAAAGATTATCAGGATGGATTTAAATAAAGTGGAAAAAAAAGAGACCTAAATACCTGTTGTGTAGAAAAAGAACAACTTTAAATACAAAGACTAAAGTAGTTTAAAAGTAAAGGAATGGAGAAATATATACCATGCTAATACTAATCACAACAAAGCTGGAGTACCTATGTTAACTTTGAGACAAAGCAGATTTGACTAAAATAAAAATTATCAGGGATACAGAAAAACTAAAACATAGTAACAAAAAGATCAATTATCCAAAGGACATAACAATTCTTAGTGTATATTGACCTAACTATAGTGCATCAAAATACGTGATGCCAAAAAATTATCAGCACTCCTCTTTAGTTAATAGCACGAACAGGTAGAAAGTCTGTAAGGACATAATTGACCTGAACAACACTATTAATCAACTTGACTTGTTTGATATGTATGGAATACTTCACCCAACAACAGCAGAATACATATTGTCCTCAAGATCATGAAGAACATTCATCAAGGTAGACTATTTTGGGCCATAAAACACACCATAACAAATTTAAAAGAGTGAAAAGATACACAAAGTGTATTGTCTGACCACAATGAAATAAACAAGATATCAAAAACAGAATGATGGCCAGAAAATTTGTATATTTGGGAATTCAATAACATGCTTCAAATTTACGCACAGATCTGAGAAGACTGCAGAAAACCTTTAAAAGCTCTGAATTAAATAAAATGTCAATTCAACTTATCAAATTTTGTGGGATTCAGCAAAAGCAGTGCTTTGAGGGCAATTTATAGCATTGATGTATATATTTTTAAAAAAGATCTAAACTAAATAATCTAGAATTTTACTTTAGGAAACTGGAGAAAGAAGAGCAATTTAAGCCAAAAACAAGCAAAAATAATAATAATAAAATTAGAGTAAAAATTATAAAATTGGAAACACAAAAATTAGAGAAAAATCAACAAAATACAATTCTGGTTCTTAAAATGATCAATAAAATTGGTAAGCCTCCACCTAGACTAATCAATAAATTTTTAAAATTCCCACCTTATTAATATAGCAAATGAAAGATTGTGACTACTGATTCCATGGTCGCTAAGGATAATCAGGGAATGCTGTGAACAATTCTCTGCCAACAAATTTAATTACTTAAATGAAGTTGAGAAATTTATTGAAAGACATGAACTACCAATGCTCACCTAAGAAGAAGTAGATAACCTGAATAGGTCCATATCTATTATTGAACTTCGAATCAATAATTAATAACTTATTTTTAAAAAGAAAGCACTAGGCCCGGATATTTTCTCTAGTGAATTCTACCAAACATTTAATAAAGAAATGATACCAATTCTCCATAATCTAGTCTAGAAAATAGAAGCTGAGGAAATGCTTTCTTACTCATTCTGTGGGGCCAGCACTACCCTAATACCAAAAAGAGCTAAATTATCATTATGAAGAAGAGGAACTACAGATCAAAATGTGCTATGAACATAGATGCAAAAATCTGTAACAAAACGTTAACAAATCAAATCCAATATACATACAAAGAATTATAGGTCACAATCAAGTGGGATTTGTTTCAGGTATAAAGGCTATATCTATTTTTAAAAATTAACCGATTCAATAATCTACCACGTCAATACGCCAAAAAAAATAAATGAACGTATCAGTTGATACAGAAAACAAATCACACCTCTTTTAGGATAAAAAAGAAACTCTCAACAAATTAGAAGCAGAAGATTTCCTCAACTTCATAAAGAATATTCACAAAAAATCTTTAGCTAATACTATACTTAGTGGTGAGAAGGTGGGTGCTTTTCCCTTAAGATCAGGAACAAGGCAAGGACTCACTACTCCTACTCAACATTGTACTGAAAGTCAAGAAAAAGAGAAATAAAAAAATACAGAAGAAGAAAGAAAAAAGCTTTTGTTTACAGATATAACTATATATGTAGAAAATCCTACATAATTGATAAAAAAAAATCTTGTACAAATCAGCAATTATAGCAAGTTGCAGGAAGGATATGAGTTAATACACAAAAGTTAATTGCTTTACAGTCTTGAATATGCAGAAATCAATAATTGGAATTTGAAACTCAAAAACCAATTTGAAATTACAGTTGTACTAGCAAAATAAAAACAGCATAAACCCAAAAATTTTTAAAACATTTATAGACTCTAGGACCAAAAACTACAAAACTATGATAAAAGGTTTAAAATATCTAAATAAATAATTCATGTTCATAGAATGGAAAACTCAAGTTGTTCAGATATTAGTCCTTCCTTCTTGATATATAGATTCAATGCAACCCCATTGAATCTATATATCCTATTATTCTATATATCCAATTATCCTATCTACCACACATATAGATATCCAGTTATTCCAGTACCCTATGCATCGTCTGTTCTCCTTTTTAACAGTCAGTTGAACATCTTCATGTGGGTCTATTTCTGGGCTCTTTTTATATCTGTGTGTTTATTCTTTCACCAGCACCATTCTGTCTTGTTTATATAGCTTTATAGTAAGTCTTAAAATCATGTAATGTTAGTCTTTCAACTTTGCTTGTTTGTTTGTTTGTTTTTCAGTATGGCATTCCCTATTCTAGGTTTTTTGCCTTTTGTAGAAACTTTAAAAACAGTTTGTTGATGTCTGCAAAATAGCTTGCTGGTATTTCGTTGCCTTATGTGATAAAACGGACCCTGTGGATATGATTACATTAAAGATTCTGACTTGGGATGCTACACAGGATTATCCAGGTCACATTAAGCAATCACAGTGTGTTGTGAAAGGGAAACGAGGGAAAGAATGAGAGAGTAAGATGTGACAACAGAGGCAGAGATTTGAATATGTCACACTACTGTTTTGAGGATGGAGGGAGTGTCCATGAATCCAGAAATTGAGGTGACCTCTAGAAGCTGAAAAGACAAGGAGACAAATTCTCCCTTAGAATCTCCAGAAGAAACATAGCTCCCAAAACCCATTTTGGATGTCTGATCTCAAGAACTGTAAAATAATAAATTTGTGTTGTTTTAGGCCAGCAAACTTGTAGTAATTTGTTACAGCAGTGATAAGGAACTAATACCTGTATAAAATAATGGATCCTAAGGCCGATCTTATACTGTAATAAATATTAAGTCAAAATGAATCATTGAATCATAAGGCTAAATAGAATACAGAATATTCTAAAACTTACAGAAGAAAACATAGGAGAACATCCAGGTGATTTTCGGTTTGATGATTAATTTTTAGATACCATACCAAAAGCAAAATCTATCAAATAAAATTTATAAAATGACCTTTATTAAAAGTTTTAAAACAACTTCTTTTGGAAATAGGCCACTAAGAGAATCAAAAGACAAGTGTCATATGTTGAATAATGGCCCCCAAAGATGTCCACATTCTAGTCTCCAGATCCTATATGTCACTTTACATGCAAAAGGGATTTTGCAGATATGATTAAGGATTTTGAGATAGAGAGATTATCCTGAATTATCTGGGTTATCCCAAAGTAAACACAAGGGTTCTTATAAAAGGAGGCAGTACAGTCAGAGAGAGAGACTGCAAAATACTGTACTGTTGGCTTTGAAGACAGAGGATAGGGCCATGAGCCAAGAAATGCAGGCAGCCTCTAGAAGCTAAAAGAGCGAAGGAAAATAATTCTCTCTTAAAGCCTGTAAACAGAATATAGCCTGGCAACACCATGTTTCTGAGACTTCTGACCCCAGAGAAATGTTAGTGGATAAGTTTGTATTATTTAAGTCACTGACTTGTTATAGCAGCAATAGGAAACTGAAATAGCCAGCCACAGACTGGGAGGAAATATTTGCAAACTTATGGCTGAAAAAGGATTTGCATTGAAAATACATTGAGAATTTTTAAAACTCCACAGTAAGAAAACAAAAACAAATTTTCAAAAGTGAGCAAAAGATCTGAACAGATACCTTACCAAAGAAGACAATCACATAATTTTTAAAGCATTTTGGAAGAAGCTCAGCACATTAGTCATCAGGCAATTTCAAATTGTATTATCATACAACCTGGAAACTGTGCTCCTGGGTAATTATCCAACTAATTGAAAAAATGTACGCCCAAATAAAAACCTACATGTAAGTGTCCATAGCAGCTTTATGTAAAATAGCTAAAAACCGGAAGCAAAAAAAGATACCGTTCAATGGGATAGCAAGAGTACTATAAACGAAACAGATACAATCATACCAAAAACACCTGAACAAAATACCTTGAAATTTCTCCTCAAAATTGACAAAAATCTTCAAAGACAAGGAAAATCTGAAAATGTCAATCTAGAGGAGCCAAGGGATACAAGACAACTAATTATAATGTGGTATCCTTGACATGAATATGTGTATATATATTCACATATTCACATATGTGTGTATACATGTATATATATTGTATATGTATATATATTCACATATGTGTACATATATTGTATATGTGTATATATGTATATATATTCACATATGTGTACATAGATATACACACATGTATATCAGATAGTCAGCATTACATTTAATAGAAAAATGAGTTAAAGCCACTAATAAGTCATAGACAAAACAGTAAAATTTTAAAACAAGAGATGAAATATTTACCAAAAATACAAGAAATTAAAATGAAATCATTAAAATTATTACACTGTGTCTAGATGCAAGAAAAAGTTATTTCCACATTATAAAGGGAATCAGAAAATATATGTGGAAATATATTTTAGTCACATGAAAATATGTAACATAATCCTACAAAAAATTGTTTGATCTATGTAAATAAAATAAAGGGTGAGAGAGAAGAGGTTTATATATAAATTAAGTATGCCCAGCGCTGCACTGGAATTTCACCTTCAAAATAATTCAGTAAGATAGGTATTATATTACCACTACTGACGTGGGTAGTCAGGCTCTGAGTAACTAACTTGCACAAGGTCTTAAAATTTGAAAGTGTTAGAACAAGAATTCAAATCTTGAACTGAAAAATGCTAAGGTCTATGTTGTCTCACAGCATTGTGCTACAGAAGTTAAAGTTTTCTCATAGTCTCTTCATATTAAGCTATCCCAATAAATGAGAATTCATTTCATTTTATTTTTTTACTATGTTGGTGGAAAATAAGGAGCTTGTTGCTTCTGTGAACGCCTACTTTCCAATCTTTGTGGATGTGTTCTGCAGTTAAAATCCTAACATTTTCTTGACCTTTTTTCACATTACAAAACTTTAAGAAATTATTCTAATAATTAAATGTGAATATTATTTTATCCATTACTTCATTGTCCTAGTACCTCTATTCTGGTAGGCATTCAAGGTTACTGAGATTTTTTTTATTCTCTTTATAGAACATCTTTTGTTGACATCTGGTATTAATACATAGTTTAGAAATCTTGAGTTTTAATCTTTAAAATAAAAAACAGCTGTATGTTCCTTTTTCCCCTAACATTTAATGTTGTGGAATAGTCAGACTGGAATCTGGTTTTTGTTCTTTTGTGTTTAAAGTGGACTTGTTCTTGTGGGATTCATCTATGCAGTTTGAATATTTTTTGAGATTCCACATAATGGTGTTTTTTTTTTTTTTTTTTTTTAGGCTTTGCTTAAAATAACATGTACTCTATTTCAAAATTTAAAAACTTTATTTAGATTTGGAAAATTTTTATTAAGTGTTTTTGCATAGTAGCTGCAGTGCAAAAAAAAGTAAAAGCAAGAGAAAGATAATAAAAATGAGAAAAATCAACAACCAAAAGGTTTAGAACAAAAATAAGTGATAACTTTTAAGTTCCAGTTCTGCCCCATTAGTTGTGTGTTTTAGAGAAAGTTGTGTAATTCCTCAACTTTATTTTCCATACCTATGAAGATTACATAATCCCTGCTCTATGAAATATGTGAATTAAATAGGAAACCAGATATGACTGTCTAGCATACTACCAGGTCTGAATGTCCAACCATTAGTGAAAAAGAAGAAATGACATTTTAAACATGACCTATGATGAAGAAATAATTTTATGTTGGGAAATTCAGTATTATTAGAAGATTGCTGAGAAATCTGTGAGAAAAATTACATTAACATATTGTTTAAAATCCAAGTTTTATTCTCTCAGATAAGACCAGATCTCATTTTGTTCTCTGAGATTTTATTTGGTGTATGACCATATTTTACTCTCACAATTCAATTATTACATAGGCATATTTTAACAGAATTTCTGCCTTTTTTAGGGAACAATGTTATTTTCTTTCCTGTGAAATAAAAATTCAAGTGTCCTTCAAGCCTCAAACATAGTGTAATGATTTGGGTCCCACTGTCATTCTCACTTGTCTATACCAGGAGGCAAAGCTGTTTCCATTCAAAACAACAGGAGTACAAATATACCAATCCCTGATATCTGGTGCTGTCATTTTACATTGCTGCAGTCTGAATGCACTGTCATTTAATAGCACCAACTAAATTGATCTCTATTTTTTTTATAATTCAAAAAAATTATATTAACAGGGTTTGGATCAATGAAGAATTATAGACTGTAATGACCAATTTTAACATGCTTTACAATCCATCAAAATGGGAATAATACCTTAGGGTACAATTTATTTTTCCTTATCATAAAATTCTGCCATAGTTAGAATGGTCACATACATTAAAAAAATGAGTCCCTTGCAGAGGTAATGAAAGGAAACCCATTCGATCTTCGTTCTGATGTTTTATTCTGGCTTGACAGCTGAAGTTACCAAAGTGCAATCAAATGCCTTTAGCACGGTAATGAAAAACATAAGCATTAAGCAAATTTGTCCACATGATATAATTGACAGTGGTACAAAGTGATTCAATTCAGTAGTTTTATAAAATATAAGAATCTGATTTAAATTAATTTGGAAAGGCAAACATGAGAAGCATATGCCACATGGCAAATGAAGGAAATGGATTCATGTGCTTTGTCTATATTCATTCCCATTTAAAAGAAATAAAAGCACAAAGCATGTTACGATTTTTAAAGAATGTTCTTAGTTCTTCTTCTCTGGTATTCTATGGAAGTATATAAACGATCCTGCTCTCTGAGAACTAACAACCCCATACATAAGAAGCAGGAGGCCAAAAAGAAATAAAATACAAAGACATGGAATATTGATTGACTGAACCACTAGATTTATATCAGCTTTTCCTGAACATTATTTCATTATAATTCAACACAAATGCTTATTTGTACACAAAGAAAAAGTTATTTTAATGCAGGTGTGTTTATTTTAAAAGTCTGGTGTTTTTCTTTGAATAGCGAATTTTAATATACTGATATCATAACTCAGAATGAAAATTTAAAAAACAATTTTTAAATGATACACAGAATAACTACAGTATGCTAAGAAAATTAACTTTTTAAGCTTAGTAATTTCAACGGGATGAAAACAACATAAGTTTGTTTATACCATGGGATTTTAGGCACAATGAATATACATAGAATTTTATATATGTACAGGATTATGTGCTGTGGATCAAGATAACTAATTTCTCTGTCTGCCAAAAATTATACTCACTGTAAAAGCAGCAGAAATTTCTCAACCAAAATTGATAAAACACTATAAATGATTTCTGCTCATTTCAACAAGATAAAAGAAAAAGGCATAAATATTGAACATGATGCTTGAAAATATTTTAAAAGTCAAATTAATACTTTATTTGCAACATAAAATAAAGCACCTGGTTATTTCACTGTTCACCATTGAGACAATAGCAAGTGGCAGATAAGGAAAATTTCAATGAATACTTTTAGTAACCCATCTGTCTGAGTGTAGCTATTACACAGCTTTTCTTTATTGGCATTTTATGTCAATATCAAATATGTTCGAGGACTATTTAAGGTTTCATTATTACAAAGTTTCCCAATATTTCTTTGATTTAAAATCTTCTATCGTTTGCAAGATTCATTTATATGTCAGTAAGATCCTAATTATTTTCATTATTTGACCTAGGGGTATAACAGATGGTTTTTGTTGTTTGTATTGATTCACTTGCTTTCCTGATAGTTTCTTTTAGAAATTATTTAACAAAAATTAAATATTTTAAATACTTGCTTATTATTACACCCACCAGAATTTTTAACATAGCTTTTTACTTCAGCAGTTTATAAGTCATGAACAAAACACAAGGAAACATGAACTAATGTTTACTGAATAAAAATTTCTAAAAGCTAGAGATTTTCTATGCATGGTAATTCATCACTGTAATATAGGACAGTTTTTATTTTATTCCTGATTCATAGATGATGAAACTGAGTATCAGAGAGGGAAAGAAACTTGCCCAGGATTGCATACAAGAAAAGGTAAGAACGAGGGCAACAGCCCAGATATATCTAGCTTTAAAGATTACATGCTTAATGTAGGCAATATCTTAGTTGATGAAAGAGGAAAAGTCGTATGATTTTTTATTTCAATAGGTACAAAAATATTTAATAAAAATTAATAGGTATTTTCAATTGTTTTAAGAAGAACTGTTAGGAAGACTAGAAATAGATTAAAATTTTCATAACCTGATAATGTAAATTCATCATAAGCCTACAACAAACATTATATCAAATGGTAATGAATTCTGTAAAATCAAGAACAAAATAAGGATCTCTATCAACATTTCTATTAAACTTTGTCCATAAAGTACCAGTCAGGAGATTAAGAAGATAAAAATACGTAATAGACACAAAGATGGAAAAAGAATAAAAAGTTTCAAAGTAAAAAAAGAACCTATAGACAAACTAAGAATTAGTAAGGGAGTTCATTAAGTTTATTAGACATAAAATCAAGAATCAGATCATTGGTAGCTATTCACAATAACAAAGACACGGAATTAACCAAAATGCCTATCAATGATAGATTGGATAAAGAAAATGTGGTACATACACACCATGGAATTCTATGCAGCCATAACAAAGAATGAAATCATGTCCTTTTCAAGGACATGAATGGAGCTAGAGGCCATTGTCCTTAGCAAACTAACACAGAAACAGAAACCAAATATTCCAGGTTCTCACTTATAAGTGGGAGCTAAATGATGGGAACGCATAGACACACAGAGGGGAACAACACAAGCGGGGTCTATCAGAGGGTGGAGGGTAGAGGGTAGAAAGAGGGAGAGGATCAGGAAAAGTAACCAGTGGCTACTAGGCTTAATAGCTGGGTGATAACATAATCTGTATGACAAACTCCCATGACACAAGTTTACCTATGTAACAAACTTGCACACATACCCCTGAACTTAAAAGTTAAAACAAAAACAAAAAAAAATCAGTGGCATCTGTATATACTAAACACAAAATATAATGTTCAAATATATCATTTACTATGACAATATAAATATACACATAAATTACCTAGGGAAAAATTGACTAAAAACATTCAACACTTTACACAGAAAATTATGGCACTGTACTGAAATACATCAAAGAAAACTGGATGTATTCATAAATAAATGGAGAAATATATAAAAATCATAGATTTAAAAAGTTGATTTCATATACATGTCAATTCTCTCCAAATTAATCAGTATCATTCCAATAAAAATCTAATCAGATTTTTATAGAATTGTTAAGCTAATTTTAAAATCTAAATGGAAATGCAATGACTCAAGAATAACAAGAGAATTTTTGGCCTAGGAAATGTCAAACATTATTAAAAATCTAAAATAATTTGAGCATCTTGGCACTGGTGTAAAGATAGATAAATTGAACAGAATAGACCACAGGTCTGCCAACTGTAGCCTGGGGGGCAAAACATGTTTTTGTAAATAAATATTTTTTGGAACATAGCCATACTCATTCATTTACATATTATCTATGGCTGCTTTCCCACTGCAAAGGCGGTGTTGAATAGTTACAAGAGAGACTGTAGAATCACAGAAATGTATAATAATTGCTATATGGTGTTTTAACTTAAGCATTTTGCATACTCCTAGGTTAGAGAGCCCAGAAGCAGACCTATGTACTCATCAACATATGACAAGTGGGATAAATGTTATTGTGGGTAGGTGGGGGGAAACAGACTTTTCTCAGACCATTTTTAATAGAAAATATAAAAAATTTGTTGTCTATGGACACAAAAAACACAATTTTAAATGTATTAAAAACCTGTAATTTTTAATAGAAGAGTATCTTCATGAAGCCGGAATAGAAAAGAATTCCAAAGAAGACTTCAAATCACAAACCATAAAGAGAAAAGTTGTGTTAATTTTGACTATATTAAAACTAGCAATCAGAAAGACTACAATGTGCCTTTGTACATGCTGTATTTGCAACCTGAAATTGCCTTATCTCAGATATCTAAAGGTCTAAACTCCTTATATTAGGTTCTCTCTGAAGCAAACTCCAGAAGATAGAATTCAGAGCAAATAGTTTATTTGGGAAGTGATCCCAAGTAGCCCAAGTAAATTAGTTCCTTGAATAGGAAAGTGAAGGAAATCAATAAAGTTGTGTAAATAAACAGGTTGCTGCTATCGAAAACTGGGGCTCAAGCCTCTTGGAGACCTCTGAGAGATGGTGTGGAACAAAGATACTGGGGATATTATCCACTAATCTCAGCCGGCATTACTTGAAGGCTATTTCTGGGGATGTTACCACCACAACACTTCCGGTATAACCCATATATAGATCAAGCACACTCTTGTAACAAGATAATGCTCACACTCAGAGACTCCCAGTTGCAACAAGAAGATGCCAGATGTACATAAATGGTAGTTGCTGAGGGGACATTGATGAGGCATGCTCAGTTGAACCTCTGCACAAATATCAGCTCATCAGAGTGGATTTGCCTGACTATCCCATATAAAACAGCATCCCAGTTCTATAGGTACTATGCTCTTACTCTGCTTTGTATTTACATATCTCTTTGTTTATTTTTAGCCACTTCCACTAGAATACGAATTTCATGGAAACAGATGTTTTAGAAAGTGCTTTATTGGCTGGGTGCGGTGGCTCACGCCTGTAGTCCCAGCACTTTGGGAGGCCGAGGCAGGCGGATCACGAGGTCAGGAGATCCAGACCATCCTAGCTAAGATGGTGAAAGCTCGTCTCTACTAAAAATACAAAAAATTAGCCGCGCATGGTGGCGGGCGCCTGTAGTCCCAGCTACTACGGAGGCTGAGGCAGGAGAAAGGTGTGACCCTGGGAGGCGAAGCTTGCAGTGAGCCAAGATCACGCCACTGCACTCCAGCCTGGGGGACAGAGTGAGACTCCGTCTCAAAAAAAAAAAGAAAAAGAAAAGAAAAAGAAAGAAAGAAAGAGAAAGAAAGAGAAAGAAAGAGAAAGAAAGAGAAAGAAAGAAAAGAAAGAAGGAAGGAAGGAAGGAAGGAAGGAAGGAAGGAAGGAAGGAAGGAAGGAAGGAAGGAAGGAAGGAAGGAAGGAAGGAAGGAAGGAAAGAGAAGAAAGAGCTTTATCTCCCACATCTAGCATAATGTTTGAGACATAGTAGGTATTATGTGCTGAATGTTTATGTCCTCCCAAAATTCATATGTTGAAGCCCTAATCCTTAACAGATGGTATTTGGGGATAGGGGCTTTTGGGAAGTGATTAGGTTTAGATGAGGTCATGAAAGTGAGACTTCCATATCGATCTCTCTCTTCCTCTCTCTCCATGCACCAAGGAAAGGCCTTGGGAGAACATCATGAGGAAAAGCTCTCTCATTAAGAACATACCCAGTCGGTGGTAATTTGTTATAGCAGCTGGAACTGACTAATAAAATAGGTGTTCAATTACTTTTTGTTAAGTGCATAAATAAGATGCCACTTCATACCCATAAGAAGAGCAAAATGTAAAATCTGAATATATTCGTTATTGTGAGGTTAGGTAAAGAAAATTATTATACATTGTGGTGGAAGTGTGAATTAACCCAAGAATTTTAAAGACCAATTTGGCAACATAAAGCATAATGAAAAGTACACTTACCCTAAGACCCAGTTATATTAATGAGGTAGCAAAACTCCCATTTCTGGCTTTAATTTGCAGCAATTTCTGCCCATGTGCAGAAGACATATAGAAGGATGTTAATCACAGAGAAATATTATAAGCCTTTATTTTAATCTTGAAAGTCCTTTTATAAATACCAAGCACTATATTTTTGGTTTCTTGAATTTACAAGTTCCACTTTCTCCTCCAACTAATGGAAATACTCTTGGCTCTTGAACAACATGGTTGTGAACTGAACGGTCCAATTATAGGAGAATTTTTTTCAACCAAACATGCATCGAAAATACTGTATTTGTGGGATGAGAAACTTCCATATATGAAGGGCTAACTTTTCATATATGCAGGTTTCACAGGGCTGACTGAGGGACTTGAGTATAAGCAGATTTGGGTATACTTAGGGGTCCTGGAACCAATCCCCCAAGTATCCTGAGAGGCTGATGTAGATATCATCACAAAAACAACAACTTAGATTTGTAAATTTTATTTCAGTTTGCTATGCACTATTCCACTGGATTCTTATAACAATTTAATGGCATTCTTGGTACGACGGACAAACTACTAGACACAACCTAGCCTATGTTATCAAGAAGCTTACTCTACAAGGGTTGAACAATCTAGAGAGGTACTAGGTACTAGTCTATTTTACAGGTAAATAAATGCAATCTCAGAAAGATGAATTTCACTGTCCAATGCTAGTGCCAGTAGATGGCATAGTCAGAATTTAAATATAATTTCTCCCACTCCAAATCCATGCTCTTCTCATTGTTGTAAATTAGCTATATTTTAGTAACAGTAAAATAAGTCCTCAAATAATTTAAAAAAAAATTAAAGTAATGACGGAACTATTTAAAACTTGCTGGTGATTTCTATATAATTATGGTCAAGTGAGAATCAGACATCTATCTTTATAAAATATCAAAAGGCTTGGACATTCATGTAAAATAAAGAGACGGAAGACCATTTTTTCCACCCAAGAAATCGAAAATACATGTAAAAGTATTCTATACTCCAGAATGTGTGTGTGTGTTTATGCATAGTTTTTACTTGGTAATATTTATGCAGTATAACTTCCTTCTTTCCTTATGTGATTATATCTGAGCAAGTACCAAATTTTTAAAAGGTTAAATTTAAAAAGTAATTACACCATTAAAGAAAACACGTGTAGTCATTGCTTTTTTTTTTTAATATCTATTTAATTTTAAATATGAGAGAAGGTGGTTTTGTTTTTCTGTAAAGGTCAGTCAAGGATTAGAGACTTGAATTGAAATTCAAAAATTTCTTCCAAGATTCAGTCTAAGATTTTTTCTTTCTGGAGGTACTGGATAAAAACTTTGTTACAATAATTAGTCCAAGGTATCACAGCTAGAAATACTGTCTTGCATTTAATGCTACATAGTGTAGTTGCTTTATTAGTACTCTTCAAGAAGGATTACTTGCTATTTCTAGAATGTTTTGAATCTTATGGTCCTCTAAATGTGAAATGCACTAAGTTGAACCTACATTGCAGTAAAGAAGCAAGGGTAAAGGAGAAGTAGAAAAAAATATAAAATATTTCTTTGGGCATCAGAAAACTCCATATTTTGGTCCACATCTTTCTTCCACTAGTTTTGCGGCTTTGGATATATTTACTTAAATTTACTAAATTCTATTTTCTCATTTATAAAATTGAAATGACAATACATAGTTTTTCTATAAGCAAAGTTTGCTATTAGCATTGGATGAGCTACTATATGTGAATGCATTCTTAATTTATACAAATCTTTCAATATTCATTGAAAATGTTATTATAATAATACAGAAAGCTTACCTCATAGAACTTCTTGTAAATTTTCAGTAAGTTAATGAGTATGAAATTCTATCATTCATTCATGAATGCATTCAATCAACCAATGTTATTGAGAACCTGAATTATGTCGGCTCTTATGTTAGACACTGGAAGTTTGGAAATCAGGACAGCATGGCTTCTTGGACCCAAAGTCTAGCATGAGTAAAGCAAGCAGATAATAACAAAAAGCTTGCTAAATGGACTGGTTGCTCTAGAAGCACTGAATGCAACTGCAAGATTTCACATAAGAGTTAATGACTGAGCTGAATCTTAAGGAAGAGGTTTAGGCAGGCCAAGAAATAGGGAAAGGTCAGTTCACTTGCAGGAAACAATAAACGTAAGAAGACATGTGGCAAGAGACATGTGGTATCTTCTAACAAAACCACATAAAATTTAGTGGCACAAAAGGTATCTGTAGAGAAGGAAAAAGAAATAAGCAGGAACAAGCTTGTAAATCATCTTGCATGTTACAAAAATAATTTAAAGCTTTACCTTGAAATGATAAATTGTTACTGGACAATTCTAGAGAAAGAAATGATAATTTGATGCGTGATTCCAGTAATGCCACTCTGTGCAGTAGAAAGGATCAGCTGTGCAGGAAGAAACCTGGAGTTTTAAAACCAGTTTAAAGACAACTGTAATAAGGCAAAACATAAGGAACATCTAAACAAAAGTGTTGGCATTGAGAGTAAAGAAAAGAGATAAAATTATAGAAAAAGCAGGAAGAAGAATCAGTAGGGACTAATTGGATTGAGGAAAGAAAGAATCAAGGGTGACATAAAACCAACCATAAAAAGATAAATGAGTGTGATTGAATCCATCTTGATAGAATGAACTATGGTTAATTCACTGATCACCTAAAACCTAAACTGAACTATACATACAATTATAATGACTGCATTTGGTTCCAGTGATAGCTACTACTTCCTTCTCACTGCAGGTTAGTTTACTCAGATTCAGGAAAATTTTCCTGCCCAGGACCTATGAGACTCATAGTAGTTGTTCCTTCCACTGACCTTTTCTACCTCATTTCCTGATTATTGTATTCTGTTACTATGCAAGTCCCATGCTGGTTTACCTTAGAATGGTGACTTCCAAAGATTTACTTACTATTATTTTTACAATTTATATTACACATATCCAAATAAAGTTTAAAAATAAATATTTTCTTCTCTGCAAAAAAAAAAGTTCTGAGAAATATTAACTCTACCACTATTCCAGAAATGGCTCCTCTGCTACTCATGTAATCAGATTTGTTCTGTACCGCTGTGACATATAGTTCTTCCTTAAAAGAGATTTTATTTTGCACCTTGACTCTTTGCTGAAGAAGAATTTCCAGTTTAAATATGACCTTTAAAAATCTCTGCCACTACACAAACATCCTAGTCATCACAAGTTAGCCAATGATGTGATTTTAAATGTTCTCCCCAGCTGCTGCCTCTTAGACTTTTAAAACTTAACACGTTAACACTATAAGCTGAGGTAGCAATATTAATGTTATTTTATTATGAGTAGTTTCTGACACAGAAGCACTTTACATAATCAACAGTACTAAATATATTTAAGGTAGTATTTTCGTTGCTATTTCAATCTAGTTTAATAATGTGGGTAAAATTACTAGCCCATAATTGCATGACAAGTATATATTGAATAAATTCATTATTGAGTAAATGCTAATGTCGTAAAACAATTGGTCATTTTTATTCAGACAATTTAATATATGTCCAGTTGGCACCATGTAGACATAATTTTAAAATCCTAATGGCATTTATCACAGTTCCTGCTGATGAGTAAAAGATACCAACTCTGATTGTCTTAAGCGGTATTCACAGAATCAAAGGCAGGCTTAGCAAAGGAGAGGGAACTAAGTCAGCTCTGGGGTGAGCCAGCAGGAGGAGTATTCCATCACTCTAGGTAACTCCTATACTGTGCGCCATTATCCTTGCTTAGCACAACCACTGCCACTGGATACCACTGCTGTATCTCACACTGCCATTGCAGGCTATCCTAAGATTTTGTCCGTTCTATTCTCTTTGTATCCTTCACCCAAGGAGATGGGAGAGAGGGAAAGTTATCTGAGGAGAATGTGATTGGCTGATAAGTCACACACTCAAATCCTGACTGGCAGGATTTCTCCTCTCACGTTCTATGGTGGAAGGTGAGGCACTGCATCCCTTCAGAACTACATACAATAGAGAAGACTTTACAAATAGGGAAAAGGTAGTATTGTAGGATGCAAGGAGGTAGTATATAAAGAGGTAGTAGTTATAGGGTACTGTGTATATATATGGGGCACAGGTGTGAGAGTTGGAAGACATTAACAGGACCATAAATCATCCCTGAAGCTTATCACTTTTATTATACCACTAGTCATAGTAGGGTATACTAAAGTGTGTATCTGTGTCCTCAAGTGAGTTTCTTCAAATCAGGGAAGGTGCATGGATACTTTAAAAAGTTATATTAATTAATACTGATATTAATTATCAATAAAATAACCTGTTTCTCCTGTACTTGATATACAATATGTGCCCCATTTTATATAAGAATTCACGGTTACTTCCAAGACAGCTGAATAGGAACAGCTCCGGTCTATAGCTCCCAGCGAGATCAATGCAAAAGACAGGTGATTTCTGCATTTCCAACTAAGTTACCTGGTTCATCTCACTGGGATTGGTTGGACAGTGAGTGCAGTCCACAGACGGCAAGTTGAAGCAGGGCGGGGTGACACCTTACCCAGGAAGCGCAAGGGGTTGGGGGATTTCCCTTTCCTGGTGAAGGGAAGCTGTGAGTGACTGTACCTGGAGGAATGGTATGCTCCTGCCCAAATACTGGGCTTTTCTCACAGCCTTTGCAACCGGCAAACAAGGAGATTCCCTCCCATACTGGGCTCGGCAGGTCCCATGCCCACGGAGCATTGCTCACTGCTAGCTCAGCACTCTGAGATTGACCTGGGACTCTGGAGCTTGGCAGGTTGGGGGGCGTCTGCCATTGCTGAGGCTTGAGTAGGCGGTTCTATGCTCACAGTGTAAACAGAGTAATAGGGAAGCTCAAACTGGGTGGAGCCCACCACAGCTCAGCAAGGCATACTGCCTCTCTAGATTCCACCTCTTGAGGCAGGGCATATCTGAATAAAAGTCAGCAGACAGCTTCTACAGACTTAAACGTTCCTGCCTGACAGATCTGAAGAGAGCAGTGGTTCTCCCAGCATGGCATTTGAGCTCCGATAATGGACTGCCTCCTCCAGTGGGTCTCTGACCCCCATATAGACTGACTGGGAGACACTTCCAAGTAGGGGCTGACAGACACTTCATACAGGCGGGTGCCTCTCTGGGACAAACCTTCCAGAGGAAGGATCAGGAAGCAATATTTGCTGTTCTGCAGCTTCCACTGGTGATACCCAGGCAAACAGGGTGTGGAGTGGACCTCAAGCAAACACCAACAGACCTGCAGCTGAGGGGCCTGTTAGAGGGAAAACTAACAAACAGAAAGGAATAGCATCAATTTCAACAGAAAGGACATCCACACCAAAACTCTGTCTGTAGGTCAACAACATCAAAGACGAAAGGTAGATAAAACCACAAAGATGGGGAGAAACCAGAGCAGAAAGACTGAAAATTCTAAAAACCAGAATGCCTCTTCTCCTCCAAAGGAACACAACTCCTCACCAGCAAGGGAAAAAAACTGGACGGCAAAAGAGTTTGATGAGCTGACAGAAGTAGGCTTCAGAAGGTCGGTAATAACAAATTTCTCCGAAGTTAAAGAGCATGTTCTAACCCATCACAAGGAAGCTAAAAGCCTTGAAAAAAGGTTAAACAAATGGCTAACTAGAGTAATCAGTGTAGAGAAGAGCTTAAATGACCTGATGGAGCTGAAAACTATGGCATGAGAACTTTGTGAAGCATACACAAGCTTCAATAGCCAATTTGATCAAGAGAAAGAAAGGGTATCAGTGATTTAAGATCAAATTAATAAAATAAAGCTAGAACACAAGATTAGAGAAAAAAGAGTGAAAAGAAACAAACAAAGCCTCCAAGAAATATGGGACTATGTGAAAAGACCAAATATACATTTGAGTGGTGTACCTGAAAATGACAGGGGAGAATGGACCCAAGTTAGAAAACACTTTTCAGGATATTATCTAGGAGAACTTCCCAACCTAACAAGGCAGGCCAACATTCACATTCAGGAAATACAGAGAACACCACAAAGATACTTCTCAAGAAGAGCAACCCCAAGACACATAATCTTCAAACTCACCAGAGTTGTAATGAAGGAAAAAAAGTAAAAGGCAGCCAGAGAGAAAGGTCAGGTTACCCAAAAAGGGAAGCCCATCAGACTAACAGCAGATCTCTCAGCTGAAACCCTACAAGCCAGAAGAGAGTGGGGGCCGATATTCAACATTCCTAAAGAAAATAATTTTTAAACCAGAATTTCATATCCAGCCAAACTAAGCTTCATAAGTGAGGAGAAATAAAATCCTTTACAGACAAGCAAATGCTGAGAGACTTTATCACCACCAGGTGTGTCTTACAAGAGCTCCTGAAGAAAGCACTAAACATGGAAAGAAGCAACTGGTACCAGTCACTGCAAAAACATGCCAAATATTGTAAAGACCATTGACACTATGAAGAAACTGCATCAATTAATGGGCAAAATAACCAGCTAGCATCATAATGACAGGATCAAATTCACACATAACAATATTAACTTTAAATGTAAATGGGCTAAATGCCCCAATAAAAAGACACAGACTGCCAAATTGGATAAAGTGTTAAGACCCATCAGTGTGCTGTACTCTGGAGACCCATCTCACATACAGAGACACACACAGGCTCAAAATAAAGGGATGGAGGAAGATCTGCCAAGCAAATGGAAAGCAAAAAAAAAAAAAAAAAAAAAAAAAAAAAAAAAAAAGCAGGGGTTGCAATCCTAGTCTCTGATAAAACAGAATTTAAACCAACAAAGATCAAAAAAGACAAAGAAGGCCATTACATAATGGTAAAAGGATCAATGCAACAAGAAGAGCTATCCTAAATACATATGCACCCAAAGCAGAAGGACCCAGATTCATAAAGCAAGTTCTTAGAGATCTACAAAGAAACTTAGACTCCCACACAATAATAATGGGAGACTTTAACACCCCACTGTCAATATTAGACAGATCAATGAGACAGAAAATTAACAAGGATATCCAGGACTTCAACTGAGCAACCAAGCAGACCTAATAGACATCTACAGAATTCTCCACCCCAAATCACCAGAATATACATTCTTCTCAGCACCACATTGCACTTATTCTAAAATTGATCACATAATTGGGAACTAAAACACTCCTCAGTCAATGTAAAGGAACAGAAATTATAACAAACTGTCTCTCAGACCACAGTGCAATCAAATTAGAACTCAGGATTAAGAATCTCACTCAAAATCGCACAACTACATGGAAACTGAACAACCTACTCCTGAATAATTACTGGGTAAATAATGAAATGAAAGCAGAAATACAGATGTTCTTTGAAACCAATGAGAACAAAGACACAACATACCAGAATCTCTGGGACACATTTAAAGCAGTGTGTAGAGGGAAATTTATGGCACTAAATGCCCACAAGAGAAAGCAGAAGAGATCTAAAATTGACACCCTAACATCACAATAAAAATAACCAGAGAAGCAAGAGCAAACAAATTCAAAAGCTAGCAGAAGGCAAGAAATAACTAAGATCAGAGCAGAACTGAAGGAGATAGGGACACAAAAAACCCTTCAAATAATCAGTGAATCCAGGTGCTGGTTTTTTTTTTTTTTAAAGATCAACAAAATAGACCACTATCAAGACTAATAAAGAAGAAAGGAGAGAAGAATCAAATAGATGCAGTAAAAAATGATACAAGGGATATCACCAATGATCCACAGAAATACAAACTACCATCAGAAAATACTATAAACACCTCTACGCAAATAAACTAGAAAATCTAGAAGAAATGGATAAATTCCTGGACACATACACACTCCCAAGACTAAACCTGGAAGAATTTGAGTCTCTGAATAGACCAATAACAGGTTCTGAAAAGGAGACAATAATTAACAGCCTACCAACCAAAAAAAGTCCAGGACCAGATGGATTCATAGTCGAATACTACCAGAGGTACAAAGAGGAGCTGGTACTATTCCTTTTAAAACTATTCTGATAAATAGAAAAATAGGGAATCCTCTCTATCTCATTTTATGAGGCCAGCATCATCCTGATATCATAGCCTGGCAGAGACACAACAAAAAATGAGAATTTTAGGCCAATATCCCTGATGAACATCGATGCGAAAATTCTCAATAAAATACTGGCAAACTGAATCCAGCAGCACATCAAAAAGTTTATCCACCATGATCAAGTCAACTTCATCTCTGGGATGCAAGGCTGGTTCAACATATGCAAATCAATAAACATAATCTATCACATAAACAGAACCAATGACAAAAACAATATGATTACCCCAATAGACACAGAAAAGGCCTCCAACAAAATTCAACAGCCCTTCATGTGAAAAACTCTCAATGAACTAGGTATCGATGAAACATATTTCAAAATAGTAAGAGCTATTTATGACAAACCCACAGCCAATATCATGCTGAATGGGCAAAAACTGGAAGCATTCCCTTTGAAAACCGGCACAAGACAAGGATGCCCTCTCTTACCACTCCTAACCAACATAGTATTGGAAGTTCTGGCCACGGCAATCAGGCAAGAGAAAGCAGTGAAGGATATTCAAATAGGAAGAAAGGATTCAAGTTGTCTCTGTTTGCAGATAACATGTTTGTATTTTTAGAAAACTCCATCATCTCGGTGCAAAATCTCCTTATGCTGATAAGCAACTTCAGCAAAGTCTCAGGATACAAAATCAACGTGCAAAAGTCACAAGCATTCCTATACACCAATAACAGACAAACAGAGAGCCAAATCATGAGTGAACTGCCATTCACAATTGCTAGTAAGAGAACAAAATACCTAGGAATCCAACTTACAAGGGGTGTGAAGGATCTCTTCAAGGCGAACTATAAACCACTGCTCAATGAAATAAAAGAGGACACAAACAAATGGAAGAACATTCCATGCTCATGGTTAGGAAGAATCAATATCGTGAAAATGACATTACTGCCCAAAGTAATTTATAGATTCAAGGCCATCCCCATCAAGCTACCACTGACTTTCTTCACAGAATTGGAAAAAAAATACTCTAATCTTCATATGGAACCAAAAATGAGCCCACATAGTGAAGACAATGATGAGCAAGAAGAGCAAACCTGGAGGCATCACACTATTTCACTTCAAACTATACTACAAGGCTATAGTAACCAAAGCAGCATGGTATTGGTACCAAAACAGATATATAGACCAATGGAGAAGAACAGAGGCCTCAGAAGTAACACCACACATCTACTACCATCTGATTTTGACAAACCTGACACACACAAGCAATGGGGAAAAGATTCCCTATTTAATAAATGATGTTGGGAAAAATGGCTAACCTTATACAGAAAACTGAAACTGGACCCTTTCCTTACACCTTATAAAAAATCTACTCAAGATGGATCAAAGACTTAAACATAAGATCTAGGACCATAAAAATCCTAGAGAAAACATGGGCAATACCATTCAGGACATAGGCATGGGAAAGACTTCATGTCTAAAACACCAAAAGCAACAGCAACAAAAGCCAAAATTGACAAATGGGATCTCAGTAAACTAAAGAACTTCTGCACAGCAAAAGAAACTATCATCAGAGTGAACAGGTAACCTATAGAATGGGAGAAAATTTTTCTAATCAATCCATCTGCCAAAGGGCTAATATCCAGAATCTACAAATAACTTAAACAAATTTACAAGAATAAAGCAAACAACTCCATCAAAAAATGGGCAAAGGATATGAACAGACACTTCTCAAAAGAAGACATTTATGCAGCCAACAGATATATGAAAAAATGCTCCTCATCACTGGTCATTAGAGAAATGTAAATCAAAACTACAATGAGATACCATTTCATGCCTGTTAGAATGGCAATCATTAAAAAGTCAGGAAACAATAGATACTGGAGAGGTTGTGGAAAAACAGGAACACTTTTACACTGTTAGTGGGAGTGTAAATTAGTTCAACCATTGTGGAAGACATTGTGGCAGTTCCTCAAGGATCTAGAACTAGAAATACCATTTGACCCAGCAATCCCATTACTTGGCATATACCCAAAGGACTATAAATCATTCTATGATAAAGACACATGCATACATATGTTTATTGCGGCACTATTCACAATAACAAAGACTTGGAATGAATCCAAATGTCCATCAATGATAGACTGGATTAAGATAATAAGGCATGCATACACCATGGAATACTATGCAGCCATAAAAAAGGATGAGTTCGTGTCCTTTGCAGGGATATGGATGAAGCTGAAAACCATTGTTCTCAGCAAACTATGACAAGATCAGAAAACCAAACACCGCATGTTCTTACTCATAAACGGGAGATGAACAATGAGAACGCATGGACACAGGGAGGGGATCATCACACACTGGGGCCTGTGGGGGGTGGGGGACTATGGGAGGGATAACATTAGGAGAAATACCTAATGTAAGTGACGGGTTGATGGGTGCAGCAAACCACCAAGGCACGTGTATGCCTATGTAACAAAACTGCACATTCTGCACATGTAACCCAGAACTTAAAGTATACTTAAAAAAAAAAAAAATTCAGATATATATGATTTTAAGATGTTTTGGCATTTTCTATCCAATTATTCTTTAAGATTCTACAATAACTCATCAAAAGAGGCTTAAGAAAATTGAATAATTTTATTTTATGAATTCCAAATAATATATATCCCAAAATGTCTTTGCATCACAAACTTCCAGAAATTTCAATCTATGAACCCCACATTGAAATTTTACCTGACAATCATTTGAGTCTTAACATCAAAAGCTGATATTTTCATTGTTTATCTCTAATGAGACTTCACTGGGCTCCTTTTAAAATTTTGTTTAATTATACTTCAAGTTCTAGGGTACCTTTTATTGTTTGTTGTTGTTTTTAATTGAAATGCATCACCCTTACCTCTCAGTAACCCTCTTTATAAGTTGTCTGTTGTTTTAGATTTGTGGTCTGTTTAAAAGGAAACAGTTAGATTCAAATCATATTTGAGAGCTGAAAGTTCAGCCAAGAATTCAATTATGTAAATTAGAAAACAAATGCCAGTAAAAAGAAAACTAACCACTCCAGTGTTCCTTAACTCAGGTGGGGGCTGGGAGGAAGATGCAAATAAGGAGAGGAAAAGAGCTTTGCTCTGGCACTGAGAGGAAGATAAATATTTTTTCCATTCAGTTTTATAGCAAGTAAGGACCATCATCTACAGTATCTTCCACCCTAAACATATCTGCAGCCAATCATTTGAACCACTGAACTGCAAGTGTGCTTTATACTCTCAGGTGGTTGTGCTTCACAAAGGGCGCTGTCCTCTCAGTTGTGTGGGTATAGATCTGTACTACTGAACAAACAAAACAAGGCAGTAAGCAATCAATGTACTTTGGGGAGCGGGGAGGGTCTGAAACATGGACAACTGGATGCTTTGGCTTTGGTACACAGCCTGGAGGGTTTATTTCAATGAATGCGCACCTTCAGGTTGTAAAAGATCCTTGGAAAATTAGTTCTGGAAGGAATCTTAGAGATACCTATTTTGTCTTTTGTTTTAGTATTGGCTTCTATGGATTCTATGAGAGTGTATAAATGTGTCTCGAGGCTGCTTCAGGCAATGGAAACAAAGTCAGCTGGACTCAGGGGCCCTCCTCACCTTACCTTAGCCAATACAGCATTTCTTTTATCTGTTGATCACTTTTCCCACTTAATTTAAGAATTCATTTCTCTGCTAAGAAATTGCTTTTAAAATCGCCAGTCTAGTTCAAGTGAATATGTCATTTTACACTTAAAGGAAGAAGCCAGAAAGATTAAGTTAGTAGTCCAAGGTCACATAGCAGGTATTAATAGAGTTGAGACTAAAATCCTACGCCCCTTTCCTAACCTTTGTGTTTACCACCAGGTCACATTATTGATCTTTTATTCAATTCACTAAATTCTAGACTTTCCATCCTTGATAGCCAGTCAAAGCACCCCTGGCAGACAAAATTTCAAAAAGAGATTTTGAACTCATTGACTTTAATCCAAAGAAAATAACAGAATAATTTATACATGTATAATTATTAGTAATTTTCAAAGGATGTATAGACATGTATGAAACTCTTTGGTTAAAATAAACTCCCAATGGCTCTCAAGTTTGCCTCAGTGATACTCTAGGGAGAGCCCTATAAAGAATGGGATATTTCTAAGTATAAAGAAAGGGTAATTAAAAGAAAGGCAGATGCCGACAGAGGAAAGAGCATACAAAGATAGGTAAGCTTATTAAGTATATTGATGTATTTATAAATGAGAAAATAAATTACATTCAGTAACTCAACAAGATAAATATCTGTTCAGAGGACATGTACAGATGCTATGAAATACAGGACGTGATTCATATAAGATAAGAGACTATCTTACTGAACTAATGCTGACATATAAGGAAATGCCTTTTTTTTTTTTTTTTTTTTTTTTTTTGCATTCAGATTAACAGCTGTGGTCTTGCTGTATAGGAAAATGTTTAAGTGAGCTTTTGGAGACTATGTTATTTCCTTAGTGTAACCGTAAGGACTATAAGCCATTTGCCACCCTAGAGGACAGTTTATGCCTCTGTCCTCCCTAAATAGCATGCATATTTTACTACTAGCTCCTGCCAGTCTGGTTCATCTCAATAAGTGATGAACCCAAGTAACCATGCCACTCAGTTTTAGTCAATCAGGCTCTATTTTCATCCTTTCAGGTCACATTTGCTTTATTTAATGCAGCTGTGTTGAATCAGCTGAAATGCAAAACATTCAATGGAAGCCTTAAGCATGTGACTAGAGCTTCACATAAATATCTCTAACCTGAAGCTTTAATATAAAGCATTGCACATATACACACATTCAGTCAGTAAACAGGTTAGAAGCACTGCTCAAGTAGATAACAGTTGTCTGTGTGGTGAATTAACACTGCTCTTTATTCTGATTAAGGACAGTCCTAGAGAAATCATAGCATTTTATCACAGATTCTCCTTTTTTTTTAGGTAAATGATTACAAGCAAAAAAATAGTTCTGACAAATAAAAATAAAGAACATAACTTTAGGGTCCTTCCTTTTTTCCTCACTAGAACTATGCCAAATCCAGTAACTAATCATCTAAAATAATTGAGGAAATAAGCAGAAAAAAATCTAATGGCCTATAAGAACATTCCAGTAGTTTAATATATTGCAATTGCTTAAATTATTAATACTTGTGTGTCCTGAGCCCATATACTGAAATTAAAAAGCACTGTCATGACATGGAGGGTTAAAAACAAAACCTAACATAGAAGATCCACATGAGACTTTTTTTGATCAAGCAGTTAGGATTATCAGCCCTCTGATATCAAACTGGGGCATGATGGTAGCACAGCCAAAATGCCAACTCTAACAGAGTGGAAGGTGGGTCCAGAGTACAGGACTAAGGGGAAGCTAATTTAGTAGAAGCTAAGAACAGCATCCAGAGATGGTGATAAAGTTGATATATGTCTAAAAGACAGAGATAAGAGAGGACTTTGTGGTCTTTGCACTTTGTTATTGATCTGCTAGCTGGGCTATTTAACGTGTCTGGTAATAATACATTATTTCTCCAGCTTCAGACTTAAAATGTGATAGTAAAAATTAATAGAGTAAAGACTATTTTTCTCCTTTCTTGTGCATTTTTACTATACTACATTTGTCATGAGAATAGAAAGAAGTTACACACATTAAATAGCTCTCTTATGAGCTATGATGATTAGTAGTTTGAGCATCAGCAAAAGGGTGTGGATAATCCTAACAATTCAGTAGAGAGCCTTAGACTACTCTCTTGAATTCTAAGCACTCTTAACTCCATGAATTTGTGATGTGAACATAGGCTTTGGAGTCAGACAGAGAAAAGTTAGGCAAGTTATTTAACCCCACTGAGCTCCTCATAAAATGGAAATAATGAGATAGAACTCATAAGGTCATTGGGTGGATTATAATAATGGAATGTTGCAGAGAAAGTCCTTAACAAGTACCTGACACAAAATAGTATTCCTCAATGTTCCTTAAAGGAGCAGATCATAATGAATAAGTTTATGTAAATCAGTGTTCTAAATCCTGGCTTGCATCAGAATCAACTATGGAACAATTTTACAAAAGAGATGCCAAACCCTATCTTAAGAGATATTTATTCAGTATGCACAGTACAGTCTTTTCTATTTAAGAACTCCATGGGTGACCCCTATGTCCAGCCAGCACTGATAGTCACTCTTATAAAAGTATTTTTCATAGTCAAAGAACTTGAAAAGTTGAAAATGAAAAGGACTTTAATAAAGAGTCAGCAACTCTTCCACCTTTTTGCTTATTGCCATCCACCATAGTTTACACCATATAGAAAAGGGTATGTATATACAGATACATGCTGACTATGATTCTATAATGTATAAATAATTGCATGACACAAAGGGATATTTCTAAGAATAAGATAAATTATTTGAAAAATCTTCCAGGGAACTAAGCACGTTCATCTCTACATGACTCTGAGCATTGTTAGCTCTGGTTGGAATGCCATCCAGGATGAAAAAAAACAGAAGCCTGAACTCAGACCATCTGGCCTGTGCTTCTGCCTTGGATTCAAGAGTTGTAAAATATGATAGGTGCAAATTATTCATGCATACCCAACACACGCTGCCTCTCTCCTCCTGCATGACCCTCCCATTCTGTTTCAGAATAGCATTTGGAGCCTGACCAAGTTCATAACCATGATCCAGGTAAAGAGGAGCCAAAATTGAAAGGAATCCAACTGTGACTCAGTATTAAGCAATATGCTGCCAAGTCTCTTAGACTACAACAATAGAACCCATAAGAGCTTAGTTCAGGATAGTGGATCTGAACAGGAGAACTTGGAGCAGCTGAGATCAAACCTATGATTTAAACCTGAATCAAGAGATATTCAAACAGATTAGGGTAACACTTATATTTTTCTTCTGTGTATTATTTTACCACATGAAATGAAGGGAACATTTCAATTTGTTAAATATTACTCTTTTTGGATGCTATTAGGAAAAACATTGGATGAAACCACTAACATAAACATGTCAAAACCAACCTGTCAGTGCCTTACTAATGTTCTGTATTCTATTATTAATAAGAAAAATAGCAGCAATAATTATACAATGTTTACTATGTGTCAGATGCTGTTTCAAATGTTATTTACAGATTGACTCAATCTTACTGACCACCATATGGAGTAGGCAATTTTTTACACCCCTAGGTGATATGTCACCTAGATTCTCCTTAAGGAAGGAGGACATTCCCCTGGCTCCTGGGAGTGCTGCTGGAAGTTGGCCTACAGCTTTCAGATGGATGGATCAGGCAGCCCTCATCAAATGATTAATCATCATGTGAGTGTCAAGTCTGACCCTCTTGCCCCAAGTTAGGAAAACTGCAAGGCTGTCCCAGTTTTAGATCTCTTCATGGGGTTGTCTAAAGACTTCCTCAGAATTCCATCCTAGCTCAACTTGTCCTTCTGCCCTATCCTGCCTCCCACCCTTTCTACCCACATTCTGAAGAGGACTCCATAATAAATGTCCTGCACCCTAATCTCTGTTTCAGAGTCTGCTTCCAATGGAATGCAATCTACAAGCCACTTAGACAATTTGATCATCTCGAAAATCTCTCAGAAACAAGTGTCATACTCTAATATGTCAGTAACACATTCTAACTCAGCATTTCTCATCTCTCTACTTCTCACTCCATTTTAAGCATATCACTTCATCTTCTACTACCTCTGTGTTTATTGGTCTCACATTCAGAACTCTTAATATCTGACTGATTACTTAGTTATCATCCAACAAGGTTTTTCTCTATAAGTAGACTACTTCTTAGAGAGTCTGGATTCCCTATTTCTAGCCTGTAAGTAATTGTTGATGCTTAGAATTCATATTTCTCTGTCCAGTATATCCTGGCCAGGTTAACAGGAACACAAACAAGACAACTGAGAGTTTATGCCTAAGTAACTATCCCTAGCTATTTAGTGCAAAGAAAAGACTTTAGATGTAACAGGCATTGAGATTTTCGTGAGTTCCCTATTTTTTTTTTTAATTTTGACATTGTAATGTGATTTCTGTTGTTTTCCACCCATCTTCCAAATTCCAAATAATTATAAAGTCTAAAATTCTGCATAATCTCTTCCATTGACTCTTGTTTTTCCACCCAGTTCCCTGGAATCTTCTTTGGGTGAAACTACTTCTCACTCATTTGTCAGTCATATGGTAGTGGTTGGGCCACCATGTTATTATATTATCCCATCTCCCTGGCTACAGTGATGACAAAGGGGTGATTTCTGGGAAGCCAATAAGATTCCTCTTCAGCATTCTCCTAGCTGGAACTGAGAAAGAACATTGTTGCAGCTCTAACATCGAGCCATCAGCCAACAAATTCCTTAACTTGTGGAGCTTACTGGTTTGTTATGTGAGAGACTAGAACCCAAGAAAACAAGAGAAAGTTTCAAAGATGATGACTACCCTAATTCCAATTGTTTTTATGGTCCAACTCTGGCTCTCTTTTTCAAAGTTTATTTATTCAACTTTGCTTTCATTAACACCCCCATTACCTGTAGGATTAATTCCAAGCTCCTTACTATGATATATACAAAGTCTTTCACAACATTAATCTCACCTACTACAATCTAACTTCATCTTTACAAACTACATGTGCTCTATCCTTCCCTCCACCATACTCAGTGTTATAGTGATATTATAAAGTGCCTGAATGGTGACTCAGGACATAGCACACACTGTGCCTTTTTGGAAAAACACTCCCCAATTCCTCCTGTCAGGGTTAGTCATTAATTCTTCATGTCCTAATGACCCTATCTTCATTCATTTGGAGGTCTGTGTCCACTACTATTTGATGAGTCATAGAAAGTGTGAAGATAATGTTAAATGCGAATGGAAGAAAAATCACAAGGAAAAGATGTCTTGTGTATATTATCTCACAGGCTCTAAGGATGAGCAAAAGATACATAGAGTTTTTTCAATTTGTGCAAAGGCACCAATAATAGAAAAATGCTTAAACTAACACTAAAAATAACACCTACAATAGTTCCAATGTTTTGTCATGCTAAAGAGCTGCTTCATATCTACTGTGACAACAAGTTTTTATCAAGCCAGTCACCTGGGACAACTGCTTATTGATATCATGCTTTCTCCCAAATGTTTATTTTGTTTTGTTTTCTTGTGTTTACTTTACACTTAATTTGTATTACTTTACTTGGTCTCCTAAGGTGAAAGCTTAGGTTAGTGAGTTTAGATTTCTTTTTCTAACATGCATTTAAAGCTATAACTTTTTCTGTAAGAAGTAGATCTCTCAACATTCCACAAAATTTAAGTTGTATTTTCTTTTACATTTATTTTTAAATTTCATTTGAGACATCTTATTTGACTTAGGTGTTTAGAAGTGTTCTGTTTAACCTCCAAGGATCTGTGAATTCTTCAAGTATCTTCTGTTTTGGTTTCTAGTGTAACTTTAATGTGGACTGAGATTATTTCCATTTTTAAAAATTTACTAAGGTGTATTTATAGCCCAGAATGTGCTCTATCTTTGTGAATGTCCTACACAAGCTTCAGAAGTATGTGTATTCTACTGTTGTTGAGTGGAGTATTTTACAGATGCCAATTGAAGCAAGTTGACTGATAATAATAATGCTGTAGGTGTCTACATGCTTCCTGACTTTCTGCCTGCCTGATCTATCAATCGTTGACTATGGGGCATTGAAATCTCCAACTATACTAGTGGATTTGTCTATTTCTTCTTTCAGTCTACAGTTTTTGCCCCCACGTATTTTGATGATGCATTGTTAGGTGCAAACGGCTAGGATTATTATATCTTTTTGTAAAATTGACCCTTTATTATTACAATGCCTCTCTCTTTCCCTGATAATCTTTCTTTTTCTGACATAGGTTTTGTCTGAAATTTATATAGCTACTCCAACTTTCTTTTGATTAGTATTAGCACGATATAGCTTTCTCCATCTCTTCTTTTTTAACCGTCTGAATCGTTATACCTTAAGTAGATTTCTTTTAAATAATGTGTATTTGGTCTTTTCTTATATCCATGTTTAAAATCTGCCTTTAGACCATCCATACTGAAAGCAATTGTTGATATATTTGAATTAATATTTGTCATGTTTGTAACTATTTTCTACTGGTTACATTTGTTCTTTTTTTTTTTCCTTTCTTATCCAATTTAGTTTGGTTTAATTGAACATTTAGTTGATCGTTCAATTAGTATGTGTGTATGAATTATAATTCCCTTTGAACATTTCTGAATAATTTCCATACAGTTTACAATATGAATTTTTAATTCATCAAATTCACCTTCAACTAACATTATACCACTTCACTTGTAGCCTAGATCCTCTCTCCCATCCCTTGGGACATTGCTGCCATTCATTTCACTTACTTACATGTTTATCACACAGTACAACATTACTATGATTCCTTTCAACGGTTTTCTTTAGAGCAGTTAAGAATAAGTGAAATTTTTTGTTTTGCCATTATTTATTCTTTCTCTGTCATGCTTCCTTTTTCTAGATCCATATTCTTCTTCTTCTCCATGAATAACTTATTTTAACCAAGATCTTTCAGGGTATGTCTGCTAGGGATGAATTCCCTCAGATTTTGTTTGTCAAGGAAAATCTTTATTTCACTTCCATTTTGGAGGATAATTTCAGAAGATACAGAATTTTAGGTTGGTGGACTTTTTCTTTCAACACTTTAAATATTTCATTCTATTCTTCATGATTTCTTACTTTTGTTTTTCATAGATAAGGTTCACCACCAACATTATGACATCATCAAGATTTTCTCCTTTTAACTTGGTTTTCTGTAGTTTGAATATGATATGTCCAGGTATGAGTTTCTTTGGTATTTATCCTGTTTCGTGCTCTCTGAACTTCCAGAATCTTTAGTTTGGTATCTATTAGTCATTTTGGAAAGTTCTCAGGCATTATAACTCCAAATATTTATTGTGCTTCATCTTCTCTTTTTCCTCCTTCTGATATTTCAATTATGATCATGCTATATCTTTTGATATTGCCACCATTGTTCTTGATATTCTGCTCTGTTTTATTCATTGTATTTCTCTTGGCTTCACAGTTAGGGGTATTTCTATTTGCCCTGTCTTCAAGTTACTGATTCTTTCCTTAACCATTTTCCAGACTACTGATCAACCAACCAAAGGCATTCTTCCTTTTGTTTACACTATTTTTGGTTTGAAGCACTTCCTTTTGATTCTTTTTAGAGTTTCCCTCACTGTTTTCACTACCAATCTCTTCCTGCATGCCGTCTGCTTTTTCTATTAGAACCCTTAACATATTAAATACATCATTATTTTAAATTGCCTGTCTCCCAACATCTGTGTCATATCTATATCTGGTTCTGATGATGGCTTTGTCTCTTAAGGCTGTGTTTTTAAGTGTCTTTTGGAGTGCATTAAATTTTTTTGCCGTTGTTGAAAACCATACGTGTTGGAATGAGTAATAGGAGCTGAAGTAAAGTGATCTTTCACATGAAGGATTATTTTAACCTGGGTAGAAGTTGGGTTGTGTTTAATGTTTGCTATAGCTGTAAGTGCCAGAGGCTTCAAATTCCTCTAGTGCCTTTGTTTTGTCTCTTCACTTGACCTCAGGCTTCCTTAAGTCATTCTCTTGTGGGAAAGCCTGTATTTCTCACCTTTTTTAGATGTTATCCACTGTTGTAGTATACTGTTGTTGGTATGTAGTAGCAAACTTATATTCTTATATCAGTATTTTTGTGAATTTGTGCCTTGGAACTTTGACCTTAACAATGTTTCTCCAGTAGAATAGATTTTCCCCTTGCCTCCTACTTCTATCTCTGACTACAATGTTTCTAGGATTTTTTTTTTTTTTTACTTATAACTCCTGTTGACTACATTTCTTTCTTCCTGCCTCAGGTAAAAAAGGAAAGCTGGAAGTTCCTGGAATGGAAGGAAATCCCTCCCTAAACTGGGATAAATCTCTAGCAAAATCATTTTCCCTAGAGAGTGGGCATTTTTCATGGAGAAGTCTTTAGACATACTTTATAAAGATAACAGTTGTCCCTCAGTATCCATGAGTTCTGCATTCATGGATTCAACCAATCATGGATAGAATAGATTTGGGGAAAAAGTAAAGATAATTATCTGTAGTAAACATATACAGACTTTTTTCCTTGTCATTATTCCATAAATGATACAGTATAACAACTGTTTACATAGCATTTACATTGTGTTAGGTATTATATATAATCCAGGAGTTAAAGCATATGGGAAGATGTGCATAGGTAATACACAAATACAACATTTTATATAAGGAACTTGAGCATCTGTAGATTTTTATACCCACAGGGTTTTCTGGAACGAATGCCCCGTGGATACAGAGGGACAACTATACTATCCCTTTCCCTTCCCAGATTCATAGGGGATTGTTCTTCATCTTTAACCATCAACCTGGTATGGTTCCTGGTGTTAAAGCCCATGAGAGTGTAATAACTATTTTTAATAAACAAGAAAAAGTGAATAAAAGTCAGCTTTTAAAAAACCCACAAAAGTTGATACCAGTGATAATACTTATTTTGTCTAAAAAGATTCCTGATTCCAAAAGAAGTATCAGAGAGGGTTTTGAAATCAATTGACCATTAAAAGTTTCTGTGATATCACAGATAATAGTAAATTAGATGTGGTAATGTACCTCAGGGGTGATAATTTCACGTCCTTTAAATATCAAATTGCATCCTAAATTATACAACTTAATACAACATTGATCTGCTATCAAAGTTTGCACTTGTTATTTAATACAAAAATAAATTTCATTTTATATATTTTTGTGTACACGAATTTTGTTTTTCAAGTTTTTAGAAACCTTTGACAGTGTATCTTATTTATTTATAATAAAATATCACCATCTGATTATATAAATTTCAAAATGCAGGTAAAAATCCTATAGGGTCTTGCATTTAACAATTATTTACTGAATGCCTTCTGCATTCTTTCCTACAGACCCTGTGCTAAGAACTATTGCTATAAAAATAAATAAAGGTCTCTCATGCAGAATAATTTACACTGTAAACATGAGATATGTAAAAATATTACACTACTGTAAGTGCTATAATAAGAGCTTGTAATATAAACTGTTCATTAACTGGTTCAACTGATATCTTTTTTGCACCTACTATTTATCACACATTGTTCTAGACACTGGGAATTCCTTATTGAATAAGTAGTAATTATATATATAGGAAAACATATAGGAAAATGACACAGGAAATGGGGATAGAGAGTGCTAAAGATAAGAGTGAAAAATTAAATAGAGTGATAGTGGAAGGCTATGTTGATAACTTTTGTAACATCTGAGCAAAGATCCAAAAGACATAAGAAAGTGGTACTTACAGCTATCTTGGAGAACATATGACAGGAAGAGGAAACAGTAGATGCAAAAGCCCAAGAGAGGAAGCTTCCCTGTCATGTTTCAGGAAAACATAGACCCATTCAGCTAGAATGCAGTGAGCAAGAGGGAGAGAAAAAGAATGAATTTCAGAGAGGAAATAGGAAAGACGGAATATATAAATCATGAAGTTCATTTAAGGAATGGATTGTACTTTAAGTGAGATTTAAAGCCATTGGGATATTTCGATGTGATCTACTTCATGTTTTTAAAATGGCTGCTTAGACTGATATAATAAGAACGAAATACCCAAGAGAATACATATTCTTCCCAAGTGCACATGGAACATTCTCCAGGGTAGACAATATATTAGGCCACAGAACAAGTCTTAAAACATTTAAGAAGATTGAAATCTATTGAGTACCTTTTCTGACCACAATGGAATGAAACAGACATTAACAATAGGAAAAATGTTGAAAAACTCACAAACATGTGGAAACTAAATAATGCTCCTGAACAACCATGGGCTCAAAGGAGAAATTACAAGAGAACTTTAAGAATATCTTGATACAAACAAAAATGGAAACAAAACATACCAAACTTATGGGATGCAGCAAAAGAAATCCAAAAAGGGATATTTGTAGCAATACACTCACCTACATTAAAATTTAAAAAAAAAAACTTGAAAAATAACTTTATATTACACCTCAAGGAACAAAGTAAGCCCAAACTTAGCAGAAGAAATGCAGTAACAAAGACAGAGCAGAAATAAACAAAACAGAACTAGGAGACATAGAAATATAGACAATATCAACAAAAACTGGTTTTTTGAAAAGACAAAACCAACAAATCTTTAGCTACACTAACAAAAAGAGAGAGGACACAAGCAAAATTTGAAATAAAAGAGAAAACATTACAACTGATATCACAGAAAAGCAAGGTATAATAAGAAACCATTATGAACAACTATGCATCACCAAATTGGATAACCTAAAATAAATTGATGAATTGCTAGAAAATGCAACCTACCACTGAATCAGGAAGAAATAGAAAATCTGAACAGACAAATAATAAGTAAGGAGATTACATCAGTAATCAAAGTCTCCCTTCAAAGAAAAGCTCAGGACTGGATGACTTTACTGCTGAAATCTACCAAACATTTAATCCAAACTAATACCAATCCTTCTCAAACTCTTCCAAATATCGAAGAGAAGGGAATACTTCCAAACTCATTTTACAAAGCCAACATTACTTGAATACAAAAGCCAGACAAAGACACTAGAAGAAAAGAATACTTAAAGCCAATATATCTAACGAACACAGATGTAAAAGTCCTCAACAAAATCCTAGCAGACCAAATTCAACAGCACATTAAAATGATCACTCACTGGGCCAGGTGCAGAGGCTCAGGACTGTAATCCAAGCACTTTGGGAGGCCGATGCAGGCAGATCACAAGGTCAGGAGATTGAGATCACCCTGGCTAACACGGTGAAACTTATCTCTACTAAAAATTCAAAAAATTAGCTGGGCATGGTGGCACGCACCTGTAGTTCCTGCTACACGGGAGGCTGAGGCAGGAGAACTGCCTGAACCAGGAGGCAGAGGTTGCAGTGAGCCGATATCACACCACTGCACTCCTGGGCAACAGAGCAAAACTCCATCTCAAAAAAAAAAAAAAAAAAAAAAAAAAGATCATTTACTATAATCAAGTGAGATTTACTCCAGGGATGCACAGATGGTTCAACATATGCAAATCAATAAATGTGATACACTGTAGTAACAAAATGAATGACTAAAACTACATGATCATCTCAATAGATGCAAAAGAAGTATTTGACAAAATTCAAAATGCATTCATGATCAAAACTCTTTAAAAAAAGGTAGAGAAGGAATTTACTTTAACGTAATGAAGACTCTATAAGACAAGTCCACAACTAATATTCTCAATGTTGAAAAGTTGAAAACTTTGTCTCTAATATCACAAGTAAGAGAAAGATTCCCACTCACCACTTCCACTCAATATAGTACCGGAGGTCCTAGAGAAAACAACTAGGAAAAAAAAAGAAAAGAAAAACAAGAAATGAAAAACATCCAAATTGGAAAAAAAGAAGTGAAACTGTCTGTTGGTAATGACCTGATCTTATATATAGAAGACCCTAAGGACTCCAGCAAAAGCCTGTTAAAACAGAAAACCAAATTCAGTAAATTTGCAGGTTATAAAATAAACATACAAAAATCAGTAGCACTTTTTATACACTAAGTGGCAAATTATCTGAAAAAGAAATTTAAAAACAATTTAATTTACAATAGCATCAAAAATGAAATATTTAGGACCAAATTTAATGAAGTGAAAGATATATACACTGAAAACTATAAAATATTGATAAAAGAAATTGAAGAAGACATAAATAAATAGAAAGCTATTCCATGTTCACAGATTGAAAGAATTGAAGTTGGTTAAGTGTTCATACTATCCCAAAGGATCCACAAATATGATTCAATTTCTATCAAAACTTGAATGTGAATTTTTATAGAAATTTTAGAAAATCCTAAATTTGTAATGAACCAGAAGAGACCCCAAATAACCCAAGCAATTTTGAGCAAAAAGGACAAAGCTGCAGGCATCCCACTCCCTGATTTCAAAATATATTATAAAGCTATTTTAAGCAAAATGGTATGGTATTAGTGTATTAGTCTGTTCTCATACTGCTATAAGTATCTGAGACTGGGTAATTTATAAAGAAAAGAGGTTTAAATGGCTCATGGTTCTGCAGGCTGTATAGGAAGCATGGCAGCTTCTGCTTCTGGGGAGCCCTCAGGAAATCTACGATCATAGCCTAAGGCAAAGGGAAGCAGGCACGTCTTACATGGTCAGAGCAGGAGCAAGAGAGACAGAAGGTAGGTGCTACACACTTTTAAACAACCGAATCTCATGAGAACTCACTATCATGAGAACAACAGCTAGAAGGATGACGCTAAACCACTTATGAGAAACCACCCCCCAAAATCCAATCACCTCCCACCAGGCCCACTTCTGACATAAGGGACTACAATTTGACATGAGATTTTGGCAGGGACATAGATCCAAATAATATCAATTACCATGAAAACAGACACATCAATCAACAGTTTACCAAAGTCTCTTTAATAAATGATATTGGGAAAGCTGGACATCCACATGCAAATAAAATACAATTAGACACATATCACATTATATACAAAAATTAACTAAAAATTTGACAAAAGACTAATATGTATAAACTAAATCTATAAAGCTACTAGAAGAAAATATAGGGAGAAATCTCCATGACATTGGTCTGGGCAATGTTTTTTGGATTTGACCCCAAAAGCACAGGCAATATAAGCAAATATAGACAAATGGGATTGCATCACACCAAAAAGCCTCTGCACAGCAAAAGAAACAACAGAGTGAAGAGACAGCCCATGTATTGAGAGAACATATTTGTAAACCATACATCTAATAGGGGGATAACTTCCAAAATATGTAAGAAATGCAAACAACCCAAATTAAAACTACAATGAAATATCACCTCATTCCACTTAGAATGGTTACTATCAAAAATATGAATGATAACAAGTATTGGCAGAGATGTGGAGAAAGGGGAATCCTTTTACACTGCTGGTGGGAATGTAAATTGCTACAGCCATTTTGGAACATAATATGGAGCTTCTTCAAAAAACAAAAGTAGAATTACCATATGATTCTGTAATCCCACCTCTGGGTATATATTCAAATAAACTGAAGTTAGTATGTTCATATCTTCACTCCCATGTCTATTTCAGCATTTTATTCACAATAGCAAAGATATGGAAACAATGTGAGTATTTACCAATGAAAAAAACAGATAAAGAGAATGTGGTGTATAAACAGAGTGGAATATTATACTGCCCTAAAAAGAAGGAAATCCTGTTATTTGTGACAACACGGATGGAACTGAAGGAGATTTTGCTATGCAAAATAAACCAGGCAAAGAAAGACAAATAAATACTGTGTGATCTCACATGTAGAATCTAAAAAGTCAATCTCATAAAAGCAGAGAGTAGAAAGGTGGGTTGAGGAGGAGTTGGGAAAAAGGAAGGTGTTGATCAAAGTGTACAAAGTCTCAGACTGAAGGAATAAATTTTAGTGATCTATTGCACTATTGCACTGCATGGTGACTAGAGTTGATAATCAGGTATTGCATATTTCAAAATTACTAAAAGAATAGATTGTTAAATATTCTCACAGCAAAAAAAAAAAATGATAAGTTGGTGAGGTGATAGATATATTAGCTTGATTGAGTCTTTCTACTATATTCACAGAACAAAGCGTCACATTGTACTCCATAAATATATGCAATTATTTGTCAATTTAAAAGTTTTAAAACAAAAATAAATAACAAAATTAAATTTGAAACTGTAAAAAATAAAATAAAATATGGGAAAGGCTATAAGTAGAAAAGATCTTTAGGACAGGGATACTCAAAATACTCGTTCACAAGTAAGATATTTATGTCAAAATGTAAACCAAAGCACCACTTCCTGTGCCAAGAAAGTCTTACAACAACAACAACAACAACAACAAACTCAACTGTATATGTAGTAATAGAGTTCATTTACATTATGGTATAAGCTATTTCTCTCCTTGTGGACCATGAGGCCTTTGATGGGCCATAATTTGTGAAGCACTGCTTTACAATATGACTGTAATGAGCCAAGTAAAAGAAGATGGCATCTTAAATCCTGGTTGTGGTGTGGGTCAAGGAAAATGACTCATTTCTATATAGATAGATACAGGTATATACATGCCCACATCCTCACAGGATTTGATGATGGATTAAATGTGAGATATAAGATAGCAATAACTACAACAAAATCAACAGCAACACCAGTTTCTGAGCCTGAGATACTGGAGTTGCATTTACTGAAATGAGGAATATTGGAGATGAGACAGATTTGGGGAAAAGATTGGAATTTTACTTTTAAGCATATTAACCATGAATGTCCAGAGATATCAAGTAGGTAGTTAGATCCTGGAGTTCAGCAGGGCCTGAACTAAGTATATACTACTTAGGTATATACCATCATTAAATATAGGAAATTTAAAGCCTTAGAATTGGATGATATCACCAAGTGAATGAATGATCTTTATACATACCAGAGAAGTGATCCAAGGACTAATATCTGGGACCACTTGATAATTTAGTAGTCTAGAACACGAGTTGGCAAACTATGGCTAGTGGGCCCAATCTCGTCTGCTGTCTGTTTTTATGTAGCCCACAAGCTAAGAATGTTGTTTTTACATATATCAAGTGCTGCGAAGAGAAAGAAAACAAAAGAATATGCAACAGCAACCATAGGTAGTCCAAAAAACCTAAACTGTTTTACTATGTAACCATCTACAGAAATAGTATACTGACAACTGGTCTAGAAAATATGATAGGTGTGATCAATAAAATAAAAACCAGGGGAGTGTGGCATCCTGGAATTCAAGTGAAGCCAGCATTTCATACAGAAGGGAATAATATTTTTGCCAAATTGGGATGATAGATCAAGAACGATGAAAACATGGAACTGACTACTAGATTTAGCAATATGGAGGATACTGATGGCCTTGACAAAAGATTAGTGTTCAACAAGTTATGTGAATCAAGGCGTGACTGGGAAAAGAGAGATTGAAAACAGAAATAGAGACTACCCTTCCAAAGAGATTTTCTGTAAAGAGGATCTGAGAAAAGAGGTAGTGCATGGCAAGGTGAATGGGTTAAAAGGGGTTAAATGGTTAAAGTAGGAATAATGACAATTTGTTTTTATGCCTATAAGAAAGACACAAAATGAATGGAACTTTTCATGATGCGATGTTGGCAGGGAACTGTTACTGCAGAGATTCTCTTAAGTAGGTGAGAGCCAATAGGATCTAGTGACAAGTACACACTTAGATTGGGGCATGGGGGCAGTCCCTCTACAGTAACATGAAGAAAGGGGGAGAAAAATCCGGAGGCAAAGATACTGCCAGGTAGGAAAATGCTGTGACAGGAGCTTGTGAAAATATATTCCGATAACTTCTGTTTTTAGCAAGTGGAAGAAGGATCATTAACTGAGAATGAGGATAAAAGAAGATATGTTGGAATTTTTAATAAAGAACTGAGAAAAATACTTGTTTCCAAGAGTAGGAAAGAGAATTTGGTATTTTGCCACCCAGCACTAAATGTCAATTTAAAGCAACTGGTCATGAATTGAAAGTAATACAGTCATAAGGTTTACTATGCAGGAAGAGGAACTGGGTAGGCATGGAGCTTGATTTAATCAGAATTGGGGTTTTGCCAAGTGCACACAATAAATCTAGAGGGAGGAAATTAGTTGAATGTGATGAAAAAGAGTGATTATGATGATGTACCATGGACTCTAAGCCTAGTAAAGAAAAAGCAAGGACATGGTGGAGTCTATAAAAATCCATTGAGTTATAAATACATGCTATATACATTTTTTTCTACATGTTATACCTCAGTACATGTTTACCTAAGTCTTAAAAAAAGAAGACTTCAGCAGGATAAAATATTAGTACAAAAGAGAAAACACTGATTGGAAGCATACTAGCTGAGTTATTAGAAACAGACCAAGTGACGGATATAAGCACAATGGGGAAATAAGTTCTAAGGGAGAATGTTAAAGTATAAGACTAGAAGATGGACTGCAGAAAGTAACTTAATAAAAAAGTCTCCATTCATTCTATAAATTGTATATATAATATAGTCCACAAAAGTGTTTACATTATAACTCACACAATGACTTTAAACTAGTAGAATGGAAACTGATCATATTTCTTATATTTGCAGAATTCAGAATAATCATTGGAAGATACTTAAGAATTAGAATTCAAAATAATCATAACAAGATGCAGAGAAGTCATAAAACAGAAAAATGTGTATTATGCTAAGTATCCTTGGGAAGTAAAACCAAGTGCACAAATTAATAGAAAGGAAAAGGTGGTTTTGGTATCATATGGTGAAATGGTCTAAAGGCCCAAAGTAGATGAAAGTTGAGTCTTGTCTCACACATAAGGTGCCCTTGTACAAGGTAAGGTATAAATCTAGGAACACTTACATTGAGTTCAAAGTAGATTTGCGACACCTTATTCAGTGCTATCTGGATATCAATATGTGGTCATAAAACAGGAAGGAATGATACTATCCTTATCATGGATTTGTTTTTGGTACCACACAGTATGGAGGGAACACCGATGCGTTCACATTTGGCTACATAACAATAAGAGAGGGATCATGAGCAAAAAGCTAAAGCAGCTGATTTATTCTTCTAGGGAACTTTTAAAAAGTATTACTGAATATCGATTAACACGGAACAGGCAGGCTCTTCTGAGCCTTTGTTTATTGATTGAGTGCCCTTTATAAAGATAAGAAAATAAGTGAATTTGAGCTTCAGTTTGCAGAATTAAGTACAGATATCAGAATAAGTCGAGAAGATAGAGAATGGCCACATCCTGATAGAACAAGAGCTGCCTCTCTTTGTGTCTTTCTACTTCAGCTTATAATACAGTTACCTATGACGAGAAATAAAAATGAGAACACTATTTTGTCATCAACAAGCCAGAAATCAGTTCCTCCTGTCCTAGCCAAGTTCACAGGCTGTTCCAGAAACAATGGCTGCAGTGCTACCCATCAGGAGTTTTATTATGTGGGGCCTCATTTTCTTTCCTGCCAGGCAATGCTGAGCTTCTCCTGCCAGCATAGACTTCTCCCTGCTGCTGTTTCTCAGCTTTGGGCACCATTACATTGCTTTACTCTCCGCTTCCACATGAATTTGGAGCTTTTCTTCTTCCTGTTTCCTATGGCTTGCTGGGTCCTCACACATATCCTTGTATATTTAGGACATAAACAACACCATAGAGGAGAATGATGAAGCCACCTAGAGAAGATCTACAGTCCAGCAGTTGCTGTGAGTAAAACTTCATTCAGCCTAGAGCTATGGAGAATATCACAAGTTTATAAATCTTTCCTAGGATTAATCAAATACAATTTGAAAAAGACATAATAACTCATTTTGAAAACCAGTAAAACCACAATCCAAGTTTTATAAAGTCAAAGATGTTTCCTAGATCCTTGCCAAGCTGAAGCTGGTAACCAAACTAAAGAGGCAGTTGTCTCACTTCCACTTGCTTTCTATCTCCTCTAATTAGAGTCATTCTGCACAATAAGTTCATTAAATTGTTCACTTCAAATCCACTTCCCTTCTTATCTAAGAATCTACAGGTGACAAAGGTGAATTCATAACCATGATAATTTTTGTATTTCCTGACATTATTCCCAAAGGTTGGTGATGTTCCCTTGCAATAATCACCTGATTAAGCCCTGACCTATAGCACATCTAACTCCCAAATAGTTCTAGGAGGGAATTTCCATTCTAACTCCCAAATAGTTTTCTAATTTTTTATCTTCCAATCCCTGCAATCATCCCCCTAAATCATTCCCCTAGGCTTTCTATGTTAAATAGGCTCAGATTTCTAAAAAATATTTGTTGAATGCTTATTGTTTGCCAGATTTCATTCTATCACTTCCCCACACATTATTTGATTTCATCTTTAAAACAGCCTCTGAAAAACAGCACATACCATTATAATCATGCCCTTTCAGATGAGAAAAACTGAGCCCTTCATAATGGTTAAGTGATTTTTATCAAGGACTCACAAGTGCCAGAACCTGGGTATTCCCAAAAAGGCACTCCTCTCTCCTATAAATTTATTTAAATTCTTTATAAATATATTTAAATTTTATGCATGTAACATCTCTTGAGAGAGTAGGTTCTTAGTGTGTTTTTTTTTTCTTTTTATAAAAAAAAATTCTTTCATGCATTTATAGCTTGCCACCTTTAAGGTTCTATTGTTTTTCTGAAAGTTTTTCAAACATATGCTCATTCTTTATGGTATTCTCAAAGTCACAAGTGTCAGTATTACAGGTCTTCAATTGCTAAGAAATGTGAACCTCTTTGTTTCTTATAGTCAGATCTTCATGAGTGAGAATCTGCAAAGAATAATAATTCTCTTCTGGAATACAAGAAATATATCTGAGCACAATATTCAGTAAGAGGAAGATCATTTTACTAATGACATTAAAAAACAGAAGCTAGTCAATCCAGGGAGGATTGTACAGTTTTACACTGAGGTTTAAGCATTTTATATTATGTCTTACATCACTTCTAAATTTTATAAGGGATTTAGGATCAAACAGTTTAATAGCACTATTTATTAACCCATTATGTACGTAAGAAAACTAACCAGAACGAGATTAAAGCTATCAAAGTAATAAACAAAATAATACATTTTTTAAAAGAATGTTATTTATTTAACTGCTACAATGAGTAAGACATGAATACACCATTCTTTAGTAATATCCAGCAGGTTGCAGTTACTATGAAAACATTTTTCCTTTTGTTTTCCAAAATATTCTAAATGTAGTCATGTTAATGTATCTTAGTCCATTTTTGTTGCTATAACTAAATACCAAAGATTGGGTAATTTATAACAAACAGATGATTATTGGCTCATAGTTCTGGAAGCTGGGAAGTCCAACATGAAGAGGCCAAGATCTAGTAAGGCTCTTCTTACTGTCTCATTCCAAGACAGAAGAGCAAAGGCAGGGGAAATAACCTGTGATAATGTCATTAATTTATTCCTAAGGGCTCTACACTCATGAACTAAACACTTCTTTAAGATGCCACCTTTTAATACTATTAGAATGGCAACTAAAATTCAGTATGAGTTTTGGAGGGGACAAACATTCAAAGCATAACAAAGTAGAATATTCAGTCTAAACTAGAATGATGTCTAGCAAATGAAAGATACTCTCTGAATCTAATATACTTATTATAGTTTAATAATATGACTTTCTAGTAGAAAACTGTTATAAACTACAACTTTTTTAGTAAAATGTGTTTCCACAGCCATCTAGACAAACAAATCAAACCCAAAGTCATAGAATTAGGTACAATTTAAGTGATTTAGATTAATCCCCTTTTTCATAAGTGAGGAAAAATGAAGGTCTGACTCATTCAAGTCTTTAGTTCAAGATCAGTGTTGGTTGGTAGTTAAGTACAGATTAGAACAAGTTATCTAATGTTACGTCTAAGGGTAACTCAGTTAAAGGCTATTCTTTACTCATTCATTTATGGATTCATTCAACAAATAATACATCAAACAACCAATATATACCAAATTCTGGCCTAGGACTTGGTATCATAATAAATAAATAGACACAACCCTGCTGTAAATAAATAGACACAACCCTGCCTTCAAGTAATTTTTAATTTGGTAGGAATATAGACATTAAATAACTAATAATGTACATTTAAATAATAATTGTGAAAATTTATCCAAAGGAAATATGCAATGTTCAATGAGAGCAAATACTGCAAAAATCTTAGAAGGCCGTCTCTAAGAAGTGGCATTAGAAGAATGATTAGTAATGTCTAGAAAGAAAGCGGGGTAGGGATGGAAGACAGAAGTCAGAAAGTGAGAAATCCCAGACTCATAGAAATAAGAAAACAATAGTTTTTCTGAGGAGTCAGAGCTAGGAAGGAGCTTAGTAAGTAAGAAAAATGAAAGAGCGTAACGTGACTAGAATCCCATGGGCAGGGGGACATGTAGCATGAGATAAGGCTAAAGAGGTGAACAGTGATCCTTGTGACTGTGACCCCAGTTAAGGCCTTGGGGCATTATTCAAAGTGCTCTGGGGAATCCATTGAATAGCTATCAGCAGGGTAATTATAAGATTATATATATATATACACACACACACACACATATATATATGTTTATATGTATAAATTTATATATATAAATTTTTGTATATATAAATTTATTTATGTATATATAAATTTATATAGATATATTATTTTAAGAAAAATTTCCCTATTTTCTTTTACAGACAAGAGGCTATGGAGATGCCAAAATTTATGATGCAAAGTCAGTTACCAGAAACCAAAATTCGAGGAAGAATGCAAGAGTCCAAGGACAAAGTGATAGTGGCTTTGAGTAGCAGAATGTTTGTAGGAATGAAGAGAGGTAAAAATCCAGGGAATTATTTGGAATTTACAATATTCCCTTCTGAAACTATTTGAAAGTTAGAATAAATATTGTTTGATTTTTAATTAGGGTCTAAGAAATATTAATGTGCCAATTCTGGCTTTCATGCCCGGAAGCACAATGGTACCAATTATTAGAGGTACAGAAAAATTGTTAAGTGTCTTGTTGTTTGTTATATTTTTTGGGAGATGTCAAATTTGAGCTAACTCTGAGACATGTGCAAGGAAATATCAGTTGAATATATGGCTATGAAATTTAAAACAGGTCTGAACTGTAAATTTGGCATAGAGGCCTCATTTCAAACATCGAAGTAGAAGAGATTTCCCCAGAAAGTAAATGTAGTTAGCAAAGATTGAGCCTTGAGAAAGTCCAAAATTTAACATTCAGTTAGAGGAAGTTGAGTTGAAAATGAGTCTAGAATGATCAGTTAAAGAGGAGGGAAACTAGAAGAGTGTAGTGTCATGAAAGTCAGTGGAAAAGAGTGTTTAAAGTGTTTCAGCAGGGAAACCATGAGCAAATATATCTAACAATGTTAAGCTATGCAAGTGAAATGAGCTCTCTACGGTTCTTCCCACAAGACAGTTCAGTGGCATGATGAGAGCAGTCAAACTGCAATGGATTGAAAAGTAAACAGGATAAAGTTACAATAACTCTAGAGAAATTGGTTGTGGCAGGAGGAAAGAAATAGGACAGTAACTACAGGAGGCTATGGAGGCCATAAAAGGCTGTTTTAGATAAGCCCTAGAACATCTCAAATATAAGAGTTCTTCAAATAGATCACAGAAAATGCATATTACCAAAAAATTATGGGTGGATTTCAAGAACTTTTTGTACCAAAACAAACTTGTATTAACATGTTACAGTATGTCTGAACAGGATCTAGTTTGAGGCATTAAGAAGGATAAGACATCAGTTTGAAAAGAACCTCTATCAGAGCAACATAAATTTTATTAAAATTGAAGCAAGAACAAACATCAAATTTATGGTGAAGCTTGGGTAAAAGAACGATAAAATCATTGATGCTTTATATAAACTTTATAGGGACAGTGTCCCAAAGAAATCAGCCATTTACAAATGGATAACTCATTTTAAAAAGGGATGAGATGATGTTGATGTTGAAGCCCATGGTGTCAAGCCATCCACATCAATTTGTGAGGAAAAGAAAATTAATCTTGTTCATGCCTTCATCGAAGAAGACCTACAATTAACAGTAGAAACAATAGCCCACAATATAGAATATCTCTACTGTTCCAGCTTACAGAATTCTGACTGAAAATGTTGAGCAACCCTTCCACTTGATGGGTGCAGAAACTGTTGTGCCCAGATCAACTGCAGACAAGAGCAGAGCTTTCAGTGGAAATTTTAAACAAGTGGAATCAAGATCCTGAAGCATTTCCTCAAAGAATTGTAATGAGAGATGAAACTTGACTTTACCAGTACGATCCTGAAGACAAAGCACAATTAAAGCAGTGGCTAGTGAGAGGTGGAAGTGTTCCAGTCAAAGCAAAGTGGTCCTGTCAAGAGCAAAGGTCATGGCAACAGTTTTTTGGGGAACTCTTAAGACATTTTTCTACTTGACTTTCTGGAGGTCCAAAGAACAATAGTATCTGCTTAGTATGAGAGTGTTTCGAGAAAGCTAGCCAAAGATTGAGCAGAAAAAATTCCTAGGAAATTTCACCAGAAGAGTCTTTCTCCACCATGACAATGCTCCCGCTCATTCCTCTCTTCAAACAAGGGTGGTTTTGTGACACTTTCATTGAGAAATCATTAGGCATGTATCTTAGTGTCCTAATTTGGCTTCTCCTGACTCCTTTTTCTTTCCTAATCTTAATCTATAAAGTGCACTTATTTTTCTTCTGCTAATAATATAATAATTTTTAAAAGATTTCATTGAGGGTCCCAGGACCCTCAGTTCTTTAAAAATGAACTTAATGGCTGGTATCATTGCTTCCAAAAGTATCTTGACCCAGACGGAGACTATGTTGAGAAATAAAGGGTTTTTTTTCTTACTTTTATTTTTTAATTCCATTTTTCTATGAACTTTTTGAAGTCCCTCATATTGTTTCCCATTTTCACAGATTATTCAAAATCAAATCAACATCATTTTTAGTTCTGATTTCTGGTTTCTCAGTTCTAATCTCTAGGCTCCTCCTTGTTCCTGTGATGAAAAATCACAACTTATTCCTCAGCTCTAAAAATTGGATATCATTTTGTTTCCAGGTATTATATGACAGTATCTTGTTTTATTATGTACTACTTTTAGTAACAGAATCTCCATCCACTTCACATGAAGGCCAATCTGTAAAAAACAAAAAGTTTCAAAAAGATAATATAGGAGTTTATGATTATGTTATCACTGCATTCTGAAACCTCTTTCTTCCTCATTTGTCATCTCCATTCAAATTCCATTAGCCTAACTGGACCCAAGAAATTTCTTCATTGAACTTCTAGGATTCTACAAACACTGCATGACTCCATTAGCTTGAGACTTTTATTCAAATGTTCTGCAAGGAACTATATCTACAAAGTGGGGAAACATGAGGTGATCCGTTGGATTTAGGAAATAAATTATTAAACCTTTTATTTACTTGTTTCATTTATCGTATATTTTCAACAAAAATAAAAGTGATAACTTGGGAAAGGAAGGACATTTTTAATTCCAAAGTGTTAACAATGGCATTTCCAGAAGTGTTCACTTTTAGCTTATGTAAGAATTTTTTTTTTTTTTTTTAATTTCCGAGGCATAGAAGGGACAAAAGAGAAACAGATTGGTACTGTTTTCTCTGATTTCAAAATCACTTCTTCAATATACTTATTTTTAAAGTTTTAAAAATGTAGAAATGTACACAAATTATAAGAATACAGCTCTTAAAATTTTTACAGAATTTTTACAATGGAAACCCAGATCAAAAAATAAAACATTAACAGCTAGAGAGAAAAGCCCCCACTTGGCCTCTCCCAATCTCTATCTATACTTCCCAACAGGGAAAATCTAAACCGACTTTTTATAAGTTAGTTTGCTGGTTTTTGGATTTTTGTAATTAATAAAATGAAATATATGTACTTTTTAAATACTTGACTTTCTTTGTTAACATTTACGCTTGTGAGATTCATCCACATTTTGAGTAGCACACATTATAGTTTATTGCTTGGTAATGTTAAATTATATTAATTGGCACTATAAATTTATTGATTCTACTGTTGATAGAAATTGGATTCCTTCCAGTTTTGACTATTATAAATAATGCTTCTATGATTATTCTTATGTCTTTTGATGCATATATGCCTGGATTTCTATTGAGTATAAAGATGGGAGTTGGAATACCGGATCACTGATTATGTATATGTTCAGCAGAAGTTGCAAAATATTTCCCAATAATTACAACAATTCATTCACCATCAACAGTGAGACTTTTGGCACCTTGCCAACAATTGGTATTAGCAGAACATTGTATTTTAGCAATATTGGAAGGTGTATAGAGGTATTTCACTGAGTTCTTAATTTTTATTTCCCAAGTGACTAATAAGATTGAACAATTTTTTTTTTTTTTTTTTTTGAGACGGAGTGTCGCTCTGTCGCCCAGGCTGGAGTGCAGTGGCCGGATCTCAGCTCACTGCAAGCTCCGCCTCCCGGGTTCACGCCATTCTCCTGCCTCAGCCTCCCGAGTAGCTGGGACTACCGGCCACCGCCACCTCGCCCGGCTAGGTTTTTGTATTTTTTAGTAGAGACAGGGTTTCACGGGCTTAGCCAGGATGGTCTCGATCTCCTGACCTTGTGATCTGCCCGTCTCAGCCTCCCAAAGTGCTGGGATTACAGGCTTGAGCCACCGCGCCCGGCCAATATTTTTGTATTTACGGAATTTACTTTTTTATTGAGGGAGCCAAGATGGCCTAATAGAAGCAGCTGCAGTGAGTGGCACTCACGGAGAGAAACAAAAGAGGTTAATGAATACAGCACCTTCAACTGAAATATCCAGCTACTCGCATTGGGACTGATGGAGAAACAACTCAACCCAGGGAAAACTAAAAAAAAGAGGGAGCAGCGGGCAACAACAGCCCACATGAGAGAGACACAGAGCCAAGGGAACCCCCACTCCACTGCCAAAGGAAGCAGTGAGTGAATGTGCAACACCAGTAAAAACCACGCTTTTCCCAAAAACCCTTGCAACTCTCGGATCAGAAGAACCCCTCTTTGAGCCCACACCACCAGGGCCTTGGGGCCAACACAGAGCTGTGTGGAGTCCCAGCAGAGCAGCTGCTCAGGCATGCACAGAGACCCGGGAGCTTTACATACTCCGGCCCTAGAATCCTGACAAAGTCACTGAAATTCAGGCAAGGTGGGAGGGTCCCTACACACCCCTTGGAAGGGGGCTAAAACCAGTGGGCTGAGAAGCATCTGTCTGTAGGCCCCACTTCCGTGGCACCTCAGGAGACCCACTGACTTTGAATTCTAGCCAGCCACTTCCAACAGGGTGGACCCTGCCTAAGAAAGGACAGAGCCCCCGAGGGGAGGGGCAGGCCACCATCTTTACTGTTTGGAAGACTCCACTGATCCAGCCTGTGGACTTCGGAGATTCCAAGTTGACCAGGGCAGAGGTGATTCCCCAGCACAGCACGGCTGTTTTCCCGAGGTGTGACCAGAATGCCTCTTTAAACAGGACCCTGATCCACTCCTTCTCACAGGGAGGGACCTCCCAGCTGGGGTCTCCCACCACCCCCACGAGTATTCTACACAGTTCTGATTTCTCCATGGGAGGGAGTGCCTGAGGGGCAGGGCGAGCCGCCACCTTTGTTGTTTGGGTGTCTCACCCAGTCCAGCCTGAGGGGGCCTTGGAGTGCCCAAACGGATGGGGGCTGAAGGGATCCCCAGAACAGCACAGCTGCTCTACCAAAATGCAGCCAGACTGCTTATATAAGGTACTCCTGATCCCATTCCTCGTGACTGGGTAAAAGCTCCCACTGGGGTCTCCAGCCATTTCCTACAGGTGCATTCAGACTAGCAACAGGTCAGTACCCCACTGGGAGCTCCCAGAGGAAAGGGCAGGCTGCCCTCTGATGTTTCACAACCCTCACTGGTGATACCTCCAGTTACTGGAAAAACTGAGGTGACTAAGATCTGGAGAGGACCCCCAGCAAACCGCAGCAGCCCTATGAAAGAGAGGTAAGACTGTAAAACAAACAAACAAACAAACAAACAAAAAATAACAACAAGAAAAAAACACAGAAATCCCATCCAAAGGTCAGTAATCCCAAAGATTGAATATAGATAAGCCCACAAAGATGAGAAAGAATCAGTGCAAAAACACTGAAAACTCAAAAAAACAGTGTGCCCCTTTCCTCCAAATGACCACCACACCTCTCCAGCAAGGATTCAGAACTAGACTGAAGCTGAAATGGCTGAAATGAGAGAAGTAGTCCTCAGAATGTGGATAAAAGTGAATTTGCTGAGCTAAAGGAGCACATTGTAACCCAACACAAAGAAGCTAAGAATCATGATTAAACAACGCAGGAGTTGACAGCAAAAATAGCCAGTACAGAGAGGTACATAACTGACCTGATAGAACTGAAAAACACACTACAAGAACTTTACAACGCAATCACAAGGATTAATAGCAGAGTAGACCAAGTGGAGAAAAGAATCTCAGAGCTTGAAGACTGTCTTTCTGAAATGAGACAGGCAGACAAAAATAGGAAAAAAAGAATAAAAAGGAATGAACAGAACCTCGAAGAAATATGGGATTATGTAGAGACCAAATCTACCACTAACTGTGGTACCAGAAAGAGATGGAGAGAATGAAACCAATTTGAAAACATATTTCAGGATATCATCTAGGAGAACTTCCCCAACCTAGTTAGACAGGCCAACATGCAAATTCAGGAAATGCAGAGAACCCCAGTAAAATACTCCATGAGAAGATCATCCCCAAGAAACAGAATCATCAGATTCTCCAAAGTCAAAATGAAAGAATAAATGTTAGTGGCATCTAGATAGAAAGGCCAGGTCACCTACAAAGGGAAGCCTGTCAGACTAACAGCAGACCTCTCAGCAGAAACCCTGCGAGCTAGAAAAGGATTGGGTGCCAATATTCAACATTCTTAAAGAAAACAAATTCCAACTCAGAATTTCATATCCAGCCAAACTAAGCTTCATAAGCAAAGGAGAAATAAGTTCCTTTTCAGTCAAGCAAATGCTCAGGGAATTTGTTACCACCAGACCTGCCTTACAAGAGCTCCTGAAGGAAGTACTAAATATGGCAATGAAGAACATTACCAGTCACCACATAAACACACTTAAGTACACAGACCAGTGACACTTTAAAACAACCTCATAAACAACTCTGCCAAATAACTAGCTAACATGATGACAGGATTAAATTCACACATAACAATATTAACCTTAAATATAAATGGAAAACTGTAGGCAGGCCAGGATGGCTGGATAGAAACAGCTGCAGTCTGTGGCTGTCACAGAAAAGAATGAAAATGGTGTGTGGATTTTGCACCTTCACCTGAGGTATCCAGATTCTCTCATTGGGACTGATTAGGTGAACAGCTTGACCCATGGACAGTGAGGAAAATCAGGGTGGGGTGGTATGGAACCAGGGGAACCCCCACCCCCAGCCAAGTGAGGCTGTGAGTTGACTGTGCCACCCCACCCAGGAAAACACACTTTTTTGCAACCCACAGATCAGGAGATCCCTTCGTGAGTCCACGCCACGAGGACCTTGGATCTGAAGCACAGAACTATGCAGACTCTTGGTGGGGTGCAAGGCAAGCAGTCAGGCATGCAGGGAGACCCAGGAATGGTTTTGCCTACTCCTGCCCCTGGAATTCTGGCCAGGTGGGAGATCCATCCATTTATTCCTGTAGAAAGGGGGCAGAATCCAGGGAGCCAAGTGGCATCATTCTGTGGGCCCCGCTCCTACACACCTCACAAGTTAAGACCCAACAGTTAGGAATTCCAGCCAGCCAGCAGTAGCAGGATGGAGACTGCTTGTGATGGACTGAGTTCCCAGGAAGAGGGGCAGCCTCCGTCTCTGCTGTTCTAGTCGGCTGTTCTAGTCTGCCTGCTCTGGGGAGTCGTGGCAATCCAGACCGGGAGGAGTTTTCCATAACGCAACAGATCATGGCCAGATTGCTTTTTTAAGTGGGACCCCAATCCATCCCTCCTCACTGGGCAGGTCCTCCTTGTGGGAATTTCACCTTCAACAGCCAGCATTATATGAACAAATCTCTGACCTCTCCCTGGGATGGAACCCCCATGGAGAGGGACAGCCACCATCTCTGCAGTTCAGTCAACAGCCTTTCCAGCCTGCTGGCTCTGGAGAGTCCATGTGATCTGGATGAGGGGTGTTCCCCCAAGTGCAGTGCACCACTCTACCAAAAGCAACCAGACTGCTTCTTTAAGTGGCTCCCTGATCCCATTCCTTCTGAGTGGGTAAAGCCTCCCAACAGGGGTCTCCAGACACCTTGTATAGGAGTGTTAAGACTGGTATCAGGTCGGAGCACCCTTGGGATGGAGTTCTCAGAGGAAGAAACATCTAGGCTATTTCCCAGCCTTCACTGGTGATACCTCCAGGTGCAGGAGGGACCAAGGTGAATAAGGTCTGGAGTGAACCCCCAGCAAACTGCAGCAGCCCTGCAGAAGATTAACCTGACTGTTAAAAGAAAAACAAGCAAACAGCAACAACAACATCAACAAAAAAAGACCCCACAAAAACACCATTCAAATGTCAGCAACCTCAAAGATCCTCAAAGATCCTCAAAGAATATTACCACTGACCTCATACAACCAACCATCAGAGCATACTATAAATACCTCTATACATATAAACTAAAAAATCTAGAAATGGAAACACTCCTGGACACATATACCCTCCCAAGATGGAACCAGGAAGAAATTGAATCCCTGAATAGACCAGTAATGAGTTCTGAAATTGAGGCATTAATAAATAGTCTACCAGCCAAAGAAAAGCCGCAGACCAGATTCACAGCTGAATTCTACCAGAGGTAACAATAATTGCTGGTATGACTCCTACTAAAACTATTTTTAAAAACTGAAAAGGAGGGACTCCTCTCTAATTCATTCTATGAGGCCAGCATCATCCTGATGCCAAAATGTGGCAGAAATACTACAACAACAACAACAACAACAAAAAAGAAGACTTCAGGCCAATATAATTGATGAACACCCATGCAAAAATCCTCAACAAAATACTGTCAAACCTAATCCAGCAGCACATCAAAAATCCACCATGATCAAGCAGGCATCATCACTGGGATGTAAGGTTGATTCAACATATACAAATCAATAAATATAATGCATCACATAAACAGAACTAAAGCCAAAACCACATAATTATCTCAATAGATGCAGAAAAGGCCTCCAATAAAATTCAACATCCCTTCATGTTAAAGTTTCTTAATAAACTAGGCATTGAAGAAACATACCTCAAAATAATAAGAGCCATCTATGACAAACTGACAGCAAATATAATACTGAGTAGGCAAAAGCTGGAAGCATTCCCCTTGACGACTGGCACAAGACAAGGTTGTCGTTTCTCAACGCTCCTATTAAACATAGTATTAGAATTTCTAGCCAGGGCAATCAGGTAAAAGAAGGAAATAAAATGTCTGGACACAGTGGCTCATGTCTGTAATCCCAGTACTTTGGGAGGCCGAGGCGGGCAGATCACGAGGTCAGGAGATCAAGACCATCCTGGCTAACACAGTGAAACCCTGTCTCTACTAAAAATGCAAAAAATTAGCTGGGCATGGTGGCACGCACCTGTAGTCCCAGCTACTCAGGAGGCTGAGGCAGGAGAATGGCATGAACCTGGGAGGCAGAGCTTGCAGTGAGCCGAGATTGTGCCACTGCACTCCAGGCTGGGCAACAGAGTGAGACTCCATCTCCAAAAAATAAAAAATAAAAAGAAGGAAATAAAGTGTATTCAAATAGGAAGAAAGGAAGACAAACTAAGTTTGTTTGCAGATGACATAATCCTATATCTACAAAACCCCACCATCTCAGCTCAAAAGCTTTTTACCCTGATAAGCAACTTCAGCAAAATCTCAGGATACAAAGTCGATATGTAAAAATCACTAGCATTCTTATACACCAAAAAGAGATAAGCAGAGAACCAAATCATGAATGAACTCCCATTCACAAATTGCCAGGAAAGGAATAAAATACCTAGAAATGCAGCTAACAAGGGAAGCGAAGGACCTCTTCAAGGAGATCTAAAACCACTACTTAAAATAAAAAATGAGAAAGGACACAAACAAATGGAAAAATATTACATGCTCATGGACAAGAAGAATCAAATTTATGAAAATGGCCATACTGCCCAAAGCAATTTATAGATTCAATGCTATTTCCATTAAACTAACAATGACATTCTTCACAGTATTAGAAAAAACAATTTTAAATTCAAATGGAGCCAAAATAAAAAGATCCCAAATAGCCAAGACAATCCTAAGCAAAAAGAACAAAGCTGGAGGCATCACTCTACCTGACTTCAAACTATACTACCAGGCTACAATAACCAAAATAGCATGGTACTGGCGAGAGAGCAGACACACACACCAATGGAACAGAGTAGACAACTCAAAAATAAGACTGCAAACCTCCAACCATCTTATCTTCAACAAACATGACAGAAACAAGCAATGAGGAAATGATTCCCTGTTTAATAAGTGGTGCTAGGAGAACTAGCTAGCTACATGCAGAAAATTGAAACTGGATCCCTTCATTACACCATATACAAAAATCAACTCAAGATGGATTAAAGCCTTAAATGTAAAACTGAAAATTATACCATTGAAGAAAAACTAGGCAAACCCATTTAGGTCATAGGCACGGGCAAAGATTTCATGACAAAGACACCAAAATCAATTGAACAGAAGCAAAAGTTGACAACAGCAAAAGAAACTATCAACAGAGTGAACAGACAATCTATAGCATGGGAGAAAATTTTTGCAAACTGTACATCTGATGAAGGTCTAATATCCAGCGTCTATCTACAAGGAACTTAAACAAATTTACAAGAAAAAAAACAACCCCATTGAAAAGAAGGCAAAGGATATGAATAGACACTTCTCAAAAGAAAATATACATGCAGCCAACAAACATATGAAAAAAAAAAAAGCTCAACATCATTGATCATTAGAGAAATGCAAATCAAAGCCACAATGGCATACTATTTCACACCAGCCAGAATGGCTGTATATTAAAAAGTCAAAAAATAATAGTTTCTGGCGAGGTTGTGGAGAAAAAGGAATACTTTTACACTGTGGCTGGGAGTGTAAATTAGTTCAACCATTGTGGAAGGCAGTGTGGTGATTCCTCAAAGCCCTAGAAGCAGAAATACCACTCAACCCAGCAATCCCATTACTAGGTATATGCCCAAACGAATATAAATCATTCTTTTATGAAGACAGCTGCATTGGTATGTTCATTACAGCACTATTCACAATAGCAAAGACATGGAATCAACCTAAATCCCCACCAATGATTGACTGGATAAAGGAAATGTGGTACATACACACCATGGATTACTATGCAGCTATACAAAGAAACAAGATAATATCCTTTGCGGGACATGGATGGACCTGGAAGCCATTATCCTCAGCAAACTAATGAAGGAACGAAAAACCAAATACCACACGTTCTCACTTATAATTGGGAACTAAATGATAAGAATACATGAACACATGGTGAGGGAAACAATGCACACTGGGGCCTGTTAGAGGGCAGGAGGTGGGAGGAGGGAGGGGGTCAGGAAGAGTAGCTAGTGGACGCTGGGCTTAAAGCCTAAGTGACGAGATGATGTGTGCAGCAAACCACCACAGCATACGTTTGCCTTACGTAATAAACCTGCACATCCTGCACAGGTACCCCTGAACTTAAAATAAAAGTTGAATATTTCAAAAATGAAGTTTGCATCTGAACAGTTAAATGAGCTTATAGATTACATTGTTTGGTTCAAAGTAACCGTTACAAAAAGGAATTTAAATGCAAATGAACCAAGAATTGAAAGTAATATTCATAAAGCATCAGAAAAAACTAAGAAAATGGCAAAGACAGACACAAGCTCTTCCTAAGCTACATATCAAAGATGAAATAATGATTTCATCATATCTAACAAAAAATTTGCAAAAACAAATCATCAAGACTACCTAAACTGTGGATTGACTGTTGCTATTTTTAATGACGAACTCCTACTTTAGTATAAATTGTGCCATTGGATATTAACTAATTCCTATCATTTATATATATATATATATATATATATACACACACACACATATAAAACATATACAAATATATACACATTGACTGTGAATGCTTGTTTTTGTTTTATTCTTAGTGGTATACATTCAAAAAATGTTTAAACATCTCTAAACTATGGTGGTGTTGCACACCATAGGACATAGATGGGGCTATCTCTGCTATCAAACCTCTTTGATGTTGATCACTAAGCTGTCTGAGTCCACCTTTGGGAATCTCTTGCTTTTAGGGTCCTCAGTAGGATGCTCATCCCTCAGTGCCTTTCCGTCTTATTAACCTGTTCTCTGTCAAGGCTACCAAGCAGCCCCTAGCAGGTTTGTCTTCAGATGCCACGCTCCACTGGCATGACTGCACTTTGTCCCCAAACCTGCCAACGAGTTTACCTCAACATCTACATTTCTTAAACGGACATGTCACATTTTTAGGTTAGTGTTCTCCTAATAGAGCCTATATAACTCAGTTCCTCAATTGCCTGTTCCAAAACCCTGTAACTTAGATGACATTTACAAAATACAGTGAAAATAACTTACCGACTTCATATGCTAGCAAAAGTATATCCATTATAGATATTTAACACCATAAAAGGAAGTGCTAAAATGAGGGACTACATTAGCCTTTTATCGTTTCTTCTTTTCAGTTGAAGTTATTTCTCACATCATCAAATGATGTAACTCAAAACATTAACTTTTAAATGGATCACACCAAAACATGTATTTTAGAAATCAAAACTTACTTGTCAAATTCCTATGTGCTTGCTAAATAGTCTACTTTTTTGTTGGCTATTGTTCAATTTTAAATATTCTATGTGCAAAATACTGTGCTAGGTACTACATGTGGAGCAGTAGATGAACAGATAGGATCTCTTCTTGGTAGTGTTTACAATGTAGTATTGAAACGGGAAAAGTTCCCCTGTCCCCATCACAGGGCATGTTATGGGGGTGTGGCTCGCTTCTTCAGTGCCCCACTGTTCAAACTTCTAGGGAGCATGCAGACAGGCAGGCTGTGGGGCTCCGACCCCATGGCAGCATCTAGGGGTGAATGTTTACAGCTGAAGCCCCAGTGGGCATGTGCTATAATATGTTCTTTCAGTGTAGCCATCTGTAGACAGCTTGTGTTAGTCAGCTCAATTAGGCCCCCTGCCTTATCACTAGGAGAGAGGGCTTTCTGTATCCAGGGGTTTCTTGCATTGGTGTACTGGAAGAATCAGATCACACGTGGGCTTGGAGAATGAATGCAAGCTGTTATTGAGTGGAAGTGGCTCTCAGCAGATGGGGGAGCCAGAAGGGAGATAGGGTGAGAAGGTGGTTTTCTCCTGGAGTTGGGTTGCTCAGTGGCCCAGGCTCTTCTCCAACTGCCCCCACTAAACTCCGCCTCATTCTGCTGGTTGATGGCCTGCCAGCATCTATCAGTGTGCTCTTATACTGGTATGCTCCTCTCGAAGTCCAGCCGCTTGTGTGCGTGCCCACTAGGGTCTCGGGAGTTTTTATGGGCACAGGATGGGGGCGTGGTAGGCCAGGGTGGTCTTGGGAAATGCAACATTGGACAGAAAAACGGAAATGCCTGTCCTCACTAAGGTCCATGGGCACAGGCCTGGGGGTGGAACCTTAGACAGGGACCATGCCTTCTCTAGCCAGCACTTCCCTGACCCCTCCCATATCAGTATGTTCACCTACCGCAGATCAAACCCACTCTCAAGAGTCTTTCCACACTCAGCTAGTCACTGGGCACTGCCTGTTATTTCTTTTGACTACCCGTTTTCATCTTCATCACCTTAACCATTATTTAAATATTTGTAGATATGCCAACACCCGATAGTTAATAATTATTTAAGTCCTCCAGAGGCTTGGAATTCAAGATATAGTATTCAACATACTTGAGATAGATGAGTATGCTCTGCTTAATGTATTTATTAGAAATAGAAAAACATTGTAAGTTTCATACTGTTAATCTGTTAAATTTTCAAAACATGTAAACAATAGTGCTTTATTGATAAAAGGTTAGTTTAAATGGACAAAATTGCTGTGTAAAATAAGCATTTTCAAAATACATTTCTATAGATAGAGATTATCTCTTAGTAAAAGAGCAATGATCTATTATCAAAAGTATATATTTTGATTTGAGTAGCAAAACAAAAGAGGATTATAAGTATAACAGTGGAGGGCCTCCTACCCTGCATAACCATTATTAGGTGACAGCTTGCCCTATGTAGTGCTTTTACTCAAACACATAAGTCTTACATTAACCATTTGCACATGCTTTTTTTCTTCTTTACAGATTTTTCTAGCAAAGTTAATTTTTATTGATTTGTTTCTCAACAGCACCTTTTACAGAGGTTACATGACCTGAAATATTTTTGTTTAAAGTATATGTAATTCTTTTTTTTTCTTTTCCAATCATGATAAATGTTTATTTATATAAGTGAGCATATATTTGTAAATATGCACATATGTGCTTTTAATAACCTAGAAACCCATTAGTGTGAATCAGAGGAGTATGCAAGAAGCAAATTTTATACGCCCAAATAATTAAAAATATATTCTATTATTAACTTAGTCTGATCATCAACAGACATTGAAAGAACTTAAATATGTACCTCACAATCACCGTTTATTAAACTTTCCTTTTCTCTTTAATTCACAGCTCTTCTTTTTTTCAAATTCATTCCCTTATACGCCCAAATAATTAAAAATATATTCTATTATTAACTTAGTCTGATCATCAACAGACATTGAAAGAACTTAAATATGTACCTCACAATCACCGTTTATTAAACTTTCCTTTTCTCTTTAATTCACAGCTCTTCTTTTTTTCAAATTCATTCCCTTAATTCCTTTTTCACAATTTGCCTTTTAAAAATATAACTTTCTCCCTTTTTCAGTTCCTTAAATTTAGGAAAGAATTCTTCCCATTTAGGAAGGAAGTAAAGTATATGTAATTCTTAAGCTTTCATAGTATCAAAAAGGTAAGGACTTTGCAAAACATGCAGTTTTCTTGCAGGGAGCTTTGTTTTCCTACCCAAATTGCTAGGAATGTATTTTAAGGTTTCTGAATGAAACTATGCTATAGAAATTTTCTTTTTTCCTTTCTGAAAACTCACTTATGTATCCAAACTAATTGAAGACAACTGTCCACTGACATTCTGACCAATGTCTTCACTGTTTTTAGATTGGACCTAAAAATAACTAAAGAAAGTAATTTTTGCGTGCCTGTAGGCAAAAGATCATCGTGTTCAGGAGAAAAGACCACTGGATAAATGCCTTTATCTTTTAATTGATTAAATTCCCAACTGTTTAGATGTGGTATACCCTTTTTAAAGGTTAGAACTTCCATCTGTCTATCCTTTTACATGAGACTCTGGGAAGTCTCAGCTGCAGATGTGGCAGTCCCAGGGCAAAATGAGGGCAAGCTAAAAGCTGTGATCTTCCCAGTCAAAAGGAAGACAGCATTTTCTGTCCCTTCTTTTTTTTTCCTAGACTTTTTATTTTTTTTTCCAGCCAGTCTTTCACAAGCAGCTCACTGGTTCCATAAATAAAGAGCAGCATCCTCTGTAGTCTGGGCTTTCCTGTAGGTGACCTTGTAAGAATGTCTCAAAACAGCCCATTCTCTGATTTGTGCATTTCTTGAGACCAATCAAGATCTTTTTTCCCCTTCCGTATGGGAAAGTAATGCTTAAATGACATCCAGATCATATTGCTGAAATATTTTTTTACTCCCCCATTCTCAAATGTTAGAAACTGATTCATTTGATGTCCAACTATGCAATTGCAGAAAGTATGACTTCTAAACTCCAATAGGAGAGAGAAACTCCTTGGTTTAGAATTGTGAAATGACTAAGCCAGATCACATGGACTACAGATCTGGCTTAGACTTCCTCTTTGCTGAAGAGGAGAAAGAGGAGATAGGGTTGATATTGAATAGAATGAATCATGATTCAAATACAGGAAGAAAACATATGAATGATTTACATTGAAATATTATTGGAATGGCATTTATCAGTTGTAAGGACCTTGAAATTAGAGATTGTGTGGATTTATATTCTGTGTGGCTAGCACAATAGTAGGGATTACAGCAGTAGTGGCTTAATGTTAGTGAAAGAGCAAAAGGGACAGATTATAAGACCAAAAGGGACAGAGCAAAATGGAGGGGATTATAAATGCCCTAACTGTCTAGTGAAAACAAACAAACAAAAAGCACCAGATAAAGAACACAGACACTTTGCAATTATGGCTATAAAGAGAGGCTGTCCTTACTAAGACTGAAGATCACAGAAAGCTAGTATTAGAAAAATATGGATACATAAAGTATTCCTGTTGTAGCGAGTGTCCCTTCTGTAAAAAATAATAAATGTATGGCTATTTTAAATAGTAGTTGCAATTGTTATCTTTGCTTTCAGAAATGTCTAATAGGAAAAATAACCCCACAGAGTTTGGAAAGATGGAAATAATATCTTGGCAACGAAGCAGAAGTTAGAATAAGAGAGATGATGTGTTTTGTAAAAAGAATCACAAAGAGACATGGTATCCTCATCCAGCAGTCTTAATACTTACTAAAAGGATGTTGGTGATTTGAGAAAAACTGAAAATTTGGAAAAATTATATTCAGATTCAACATATTTGGAATCAATTAAAGTGAATAAATATTTCTGGGCACCAATGAAGAATCAGACAAAGTTAAATAGCATAAATATGTGCATATTCATTAAGAAAAATAAAAATTTTCCAAAGATAGATAGACTAAGAAATGTTGACTAAAAGAAAGATAACAGCAGAAGTCGAAGAATTTCTAGGCACAGAAAGCTAAGAGTACGGGAGATTCAATGGTGCTCGTTAGCAAGCACATTATGAAAATGGCTTACAAAGTGGAGAGATACTGTTGAGTCCAGAAGGAGTAATAAATTAAAACAATAGCCAAAAAGTGCTGTGAGTGTAGAACATCGCTATTCATTTGCCGTGAGTAAGTGGTAGAAGTAAGAGGCACAGAAGTGGTCATAAAAAGAATGATAATAGAGCTTAAAGGTTGAGTGATTCTAAGGACTGAAGAAGTTATGTACACACATTCTTAGTGACAATATTTGCTAAGGATTTATACAACATGCCAAGCTTTTGGCAATACTCTTACCAGATAATTTTTCACTTAGTTCTAATAACTATATTATGAAGATACTCTAAGTAACTCCTACATATGTATAAACTAAGGTTTATAGAGGGCAGCTTTCCCAAGGCCATGTATGTAGTAAGCAACATTTTCTAATTTAGATCTATTAATTTCAGGGTCAATATTCTTTATCACTAAGCTTTGTTCCACACTCTATGGCTATAATTGTGAATGTCTAAGTGTAAAGTGGTAGAAAATATTATTGATTATGAGAATTTTGAATACTTGCCCTGGCATAGATACACAAATTATAAGGCTAGAGGGGTCAAAGGGTCATCAACACACAAATGTTAAAGGCTAAGAGCAGAGAGAGGAAAAGCAAGAAATTGTAAAGGGAAAGAGGGAAAAGGCAAGATATGACAAAAATTTAAAAATAAAAATAGATGCCATAGGCAGAGGAATAAAATTTGAAAGACAATAATTAAGTCATATGGCAGAACAATGATCCAAAAGTAAACATAAAAAATAACAATTATCGTGGGTTCCAGAAGGCACGAGGCAAGTGATCTTTATTGGAGAAAGAAACAAGATAAAAAGGAAATGGAGAACCTAAGAATATCTTTTTTTTCTTTTTTTTTTTTTTAAGATGGAGTCTCACTCTGTCACCCAGGATGGAGTGCAGTGGCACGATCTCAGCTCACTGTAACCTCCACCTCCCAGATTCAAGCAATTCTCTTGCCTTAGCCTCCTGAGTAGCTAGGATTACAGGCACCCACCACCATGCCTGCCTAGATTTTTTGGATTTTTAGTAGGGACGCGAATTCGTCATGTTGGCCAGGCTGGTCTTGAACTCCTGACCTCAAGGGATCCTCCCACCTCGGCCTCCCAAAGTGCTGCAATTACAGACACGAGGCACTGTGCCCACCTGAACCTAGGGATTTCAAAGAGGTCACACACCATAAAAGAAGGGATCTCAGGTACGAATAAGAAGCAATGAGTGGGTGCGTGTGTGCTGAAGAGGGGAGTGAGGCTGAGTGAGAGGATGGTGAAAGTGTGAGCTCAAGATTCTGATCTGTGAAGTCCTCTACACTACTTACAAGTCCTGTGGCCTTGTGACCTTGTGCCAGTTATTAACCCTCTCCTTTGTCCTGTTTCCTCATAGGTAAGGTGACAATAAATAATGATAGTACAATCCCACAGAGTTTTGTTTAATCTCTGACTCTGATCTCACAGCTATTAATCTATAACCACCATATTCTAGAAAGATGGAACATATAATATCAGAACCTATATCTTTGATCTTTTGATTGTCTCAGTGTCCCACCATTCAAATTGTAGTACTCTAGCATCCAGTTTCAGGAAGATGGTGGCCCATAAATTTTATTATGCTATGGTCTCTACTTTAGTATATGTATGAAATTTTTCAGAATGTTTAAAAGTTCTGAAAAAATTTTAAAATAACTAATTTTCTGAAATTCTATAAATAGCAATATCTTCTGGAAGAAGCTGCCTAGCTCAGATTTCTCCCCTACAAGAGAAAGAAAACCTAATTTTTTATTTTACAGTTTTCCAGAAAGGGTAGTTTTACAAATGTCCTTCCTAATGTATCTGCTCTCAGTGGATTCTATTGTATGAATCATAATGAAAGAAAAATGCTGGGGGTGCCAAAAACCTGAAACCAACTGTCCACTGCTAAGATGCTAAGTAGGCAGGATTGCGAATTCATTCTGCTGCCTTTGTCTTTATAGAGGTCACCATTCAGGACAATCCAGAAAGAGGTGATACCTACTAGTGAGTAGTGATTATTCAGCGTCATAGTCAGCGCGAAAGAACATGTACACCATGTGAACATGAGCCAAAAGTTGCTGATTAGAGGATAGTATAAAAATAAAATGGGTCACAGCCAAAAATATCTCAGCAACCTAAAGAACAAGACAGCGCCTCACTTTGGTGGCACGGTCCCTTAGTTCTTTCAAAAGGAAAATGTTCTTTTATTCATTCATTCCACCAGTCAGTCTGATAATCACTGATGAAATGCCTTGACACTATTCTAAGTGCTATACTGAATTACACTGACATGATGCCTGATATCAAAGAAAAGAAATTATCTTTTAGACAAAAAGACAGACATTAAACAATATGCTGCTGTGATTTGAGGAAGCCCAATTACCAAAATGCTTTCCCAGTGCTAGTTATGAAATGGTAGAGAAGTAGTTACGGAGTGAGGCTGGTGGAGGTGGAAATGCCAGCTCTCTACCTGCTATTCCTTGTACATGGGAACAGATGATTTTTTAACACTACATCCAAGAACCAGGCATGAACTTATCCTGGCATAGGTAAAGCAGACAACAATCACGGACTTTCCTAGATGTCTTCCCTACAAGGTCTGCCCCTGAAAAATTTGTGGCAAGGAGTAAATAAACCATACTCCTAGAGCTTACTAGATAATGCAATAATTAATTGCCAAAATTATTACATAAATTACATGAATGCCAGCAGGATAGGAGAACTCCCACTGCAGTTTATCCTCCCAAACACTGGATATGACACACTGATTACAAAAATTGCGTCACTCAGCATCCTTTGCTGCATCCATGTTCTTTGTCATATGACTTTGCAGCTCCACCTATCAAAGTCTATTTCTCTCTTCCTTCCATAAAGGCTGGATTTTTTTGTTTGTTTGTTTGGTTGGTTTTGGGGGTTTTTTTATTTTGTTTTGTTTTGAGACAGTGTCTTTCTCTGCTGCCAGGCTGGAGTGCAGTGGCACAATCTCAGCTCACCGCAGCCTCTGCCTCCCAGGTTCAAGCGATTCTCCTGCCTCAGCCTCCCAAGTAGCTGGGATTACAGGCATGCGCCACCACACCCAGCTAATTTTTCTATTTTTAGTAGACACAGGTTTTTACCATGTTGGCCAGATAGTTTCGATCTCTTGACCTCATGATCTGCCCCCCTCAGCCTACCAAAGTGGTGGGAGTACAGGTGTGAGTCACCATGCCCAGCCAAGGCTGGATTTTAGATTTACTTTGACCGAAAGAATTTGGCAGAAGTGATTGTGTGCCTTTTTCAAGTCTAGACTTCAGAGGCCTTGTATGTTTCTGCCTTTTTTTTGGGGTGGGGGTGGGGAAACCCTGATACTTCATGAGAACAAGTCCAAGCTAACCTGCTAGATGATGAAAGATGGTTCAAAGCAGACATGAATGTGTCCTGATGAGGGCATCCTGATGCAGCCAGTCCCATCCAATTCATGAACTGTTAGCTGACATATGATGTACTCAGGAGAGATCAGCTCAACTTGGGCAGATTGGCACAAGAGCTAAGCCAACCTCACAAGACTAGGGTTCAGCCGCTAACATTTTCAGGTGTTTTGTTATATAGAAATATCAAATATCTTGATACCATGGTATTGTTAGACTTACTTTCTTTGTTAATTAAAATCTGGTAGCTCTGAAATGGAACTGCTGTACATGTGCACCAGAAAACATAAATAGAAACATTCATGCCATAATTGTTTCATAAAAGCAAAAAACAATTTTTTAAGTGAAAACCAAGTATTAAAAACAAGAGACAAAAAAAATTGTAGTATATTGCTACAATTGGATCATTGTTCATCATTAGAAATGGATAACTACAGATGCAGGTATCATCATGGATAATTTTCAAGTAAACATTATGGAGTGAAGGGAGAAAAGTAACCAAAAATTAACAAAGTAGGACTCCTTTTATATAAAAATAATAAAACTTTAAAAATACTGTTAAGAGTATTTAAACTTTAAAAATACATGTTACCTATATGTGTAGTAACATTATTATTTTATTACATAAAAATAACAAAACTTTTAAAATACTGTTAAGAGTATTTAAACTTTAAAAATACATGTTGCCTACATGTGTTGTAAAGTATTTTGAAGAGTCAAAGAGATAATTAAGACAAAATTCAGGATAGTAGTTAACTTCTAGAGGGGTTGGGAAGCAGAGACAAGATGACCAACTAGACGTAACCAGGAAGCACTTCTCCCACCAAGAGAGACCAAAATATCCAGTAAACTAACATACTTTGAAAAACCTTGTGAGAGAAAACACTGAGAGCTGATAGAGAGGTGATGCAGACCAGGATGCAGACCAGGGAGAAAGCTGCGAACCCCACATGGACTTGCTTGCTAAATGCCAGGACTAGTTCCCAACCCTGAACAGCTCCTAAGGACAGGGTGAGTGAAGTGACAACAGAACAGAACAGGCAAGCCACTCTCACTGCAGAGCTCTGGGATCTTAGCTGCAAGAGATCCCACCACTCCCCTGTGGCCTGACAGCACTTCTGTTTCCCCAGCACAGCCAGTGCCCAACCCCAGGGGGCTAGAGGACAAAGCAGCAGACCCAGTCCCAGCACCTAAAGGGTTAGGGTATGCAGCTCTGGGGTGTGAAGCTGAGATCTGTGGCTGGAACTCAGCATGGGAAGAGCCCTCACTCTCAGAATACTGAGAAGATTGTGAGGTGCAGGTTCCTGGGATGATATGCCTTCCTGGAGCTGGGCATGCCTCCCTTTACAGGACTGGTGCAGGAAAGGTATGGCCTGTGTAGCCTCTACCTGAGGCAGCCCCACAGTGCCTGGAATGTCTAACAGGCCAACGATTTGTGTGGAGAAGGCTTGGGACAAAACTCGCTGGGCAGGCCACATATTGGAGCAGCCACCAGAATGAGACTCAGTTGAGGGAGAGCAAGTTGGATGGTGCACACAGCTGTCTGCTGGGCAAAAAGAATACAAAATAAAAACAAAACATACAGCTATAGCCCCGGGTTGTGGGCACCTCATTGGCTGCACACCCACAGCAACACCGCCCTACCAGGTGATACCCCACCTTTGACCTAATGCATCAACCCACCACCAGCGGACATACCCCACAACCTGCTCTGACTCTGCCAAGCACAGAAGACCAGTGGGCCTCTGGAGTGCTGAGGGTCTCCTGGTAACCTATCCTTCAGCTTGGGTAGCCCCTAAGGGAGAGGGGAGCACAGCCCACCAGGGCCCCCCTTGGGGCTAAGGAAGTGTGGACTTGGCACCAGTGATTGGAGGGGGCTTCCCTGAGACCCAAGAATGGACCTGGCAAGGGGATCATCTTTTTGCCCATTGCCCTCCTTCCCCATCTTACCCATCAGAAAGTACTGCTATAAACACACTGAATTACAAAGAGCCATGTGGCAAAAATCCTATCTTCTGGCTGTTACTCATAAAAGTAACCTATCAGATCACACCCTGAACACCACCACCAAAAAAAAATTCTAGCATGTATCGCCTATGAAATCCAGTGCAAGAAATCATCTATAAATGAAGATCCCATAAAGAGCTTTGGCCTTCTGAAAGCACCCAGAAATGAACCATCAACTATACTCACTTTACACCACAGTCAAAGCCTCAAAGGAAATAAAGAATATAAAAACAGAAAGTCCCATCCAAACAACAGCAAATTCAAAAAGATAAAGGAACACCAGCCCTCTCAGATGAGAAAGAATCAGTGCAAGTACATGGGCAATTCAAACAGTCAGAGTGTCTCCTTACCTCCAAATGATCGGACTAGCCTCCCAGCAATAGTTCTTAACTGAATTGAAATGGCTGAAATGACAGACATAGAATTCAGAATTTGAATGTCAAGGAAACATATTCAAGATTCAGGATAAAGTTGAAACCCAATCCAAGAAATCCAGTAAAATTACCCAAGAGTTGAAAGACAACACAGCCGTTTTAAGAAGGAGGTACACTGAACTTCTGGAATTGAACAATTCACTACAAGAATTTTATACTACAATCTGAAGTCATTAACAGAATAGAGCAAGCTGAAGAAAGAACCACAGGGCTTGAAGACTGATCCTTTGAATCAGTTCAGTCAGATTAAAAAAAAAAAAAAAAGGAACAAAATCATGTAGAAATGTGGGATGACATAAAGAAATCAAACCTATGACCCAATGGCATTCCTGAAAGACAAGGAGAGAGAGTAAGCAACTTGGAAAACATATTTGAGGATATAGTGCATGAAAATTTCCCAGTCTTGCTAAAGAGGACAACATGCAAATTCAAGAAATTCAGAGAACACCTGTGAGATATTATGCAAGATTTCCATCCTCAACATACATAGTCATCAGATTCATCAAGGTCAAGCAAAAGAAAAAAATCCCAAGGCAGATAGAGAGAAGCGTCATCACTTAAAAAGGGAGCCTCATCAGGCTAGCAGTGGATTCTCAGCAGAAAACATATACGCCAGAAGATATTGGGGCCTATTTTTACCACCCTTAAGAAAAAAAATTCCAACAAATAATTTCATATCCTGCCAAACTAAGCTTCATAAGCAAAGGAGCTTTCATATAAGTAATGGCTAGGGGAATTTGTAACCACTAGACCAGGCTTACGAGAAATCCTTAAGGGAGTGCTAAACATGGAAATGAAAGAACAATTACCAGCTACCACAAAAATACACTTAAGTACATAGTCACAGACACTATAAAGCAATTACATAATCAAGCCTGTATCAAAATGATGACAAGAGCAAAATCTCACATATCAATATTAACCTTGAATGTAAATCATCTAAACACCCCTCCTAAAAGTTATAGATTGGCAAGCTGCACTAAAAAAAAAAAAAAAAAAAAAAAAAAAAAAGGCCCAACCATCTTTTGTTACAGGCTCAAAGTAAAGGGATAGAGAATCTTGTACCATGCAAAGGAAAACAAAAAAGAGCACAGGTCACTATTTTTCTATTAGATGAAACAGACTTAAAGCAGTAACAGTAAAAAAGGACAAAGAAGAGCATTACATAATGATAAAAGGTTCAATTCAATAAGAACACTTAAATATCCTAAATACATATGCACACAACATCCAAGCACTCAGATTTATAAAACTAGTTATGCTAGACCTACAGAAAGACTTAGACAGCCACGCAATAATTGTCAGAGAGTTCAACACCCAGTGGACAGCATTCAATAGATTATGAGGCTCAAAATTAACAAAGAAATTCTGGAATTAAACTGGAAACTTAACCAATTGGATCAAATAGATATCTACAGAATACTATCCCACAAGCCACAAAATATACATTTTTCTCACCCACACACAAAACATACCCTAAGATAAACCACATGCTCAGCCAGAAAGCAAGTCTCAAAAAATTTTTTTAAATTGAAATCATACCAGGCACACTCTCAAACCACAGGGCAATAAAAACAGAAATCAATATCAAGATGATCTCTCAAAACTGCACATTACATAAAAATTAGACAACTTGATCTTGAGTGTTTCTTGGGCAAACAACAACAGTAAGGCAGAAATCAAAAATTTATTAGACATTAATGAAAACAAAGACACAACATACAAAAGTCTTTGGGATACAGCTAAAGCAGTGTTAAGAGGAGATTTTACAATGTTGAACGCCAACACAAAGAAATTAGTAATATCTCAAATTCATAATCTAACATTCCACCTAGAGGAACAAGAAAAGCAAGAACAATACAACCCCAAAGCTAGCAGAAGAAAAGAAATAACTAAAATCAATGAAGAACTGAATGAAACAGATGCAAAAGTCCATATAAAACATCAATGAAACACAAAGCTGGTTCTATGAAAAAATAAACATGATTAATAGATGGCTAGCTAGATTAACAAAAGTGATAGAGAAGATACAAATAAGCAGAATCAGAAACGAAAAAGATGACACTACAACCAATCTCACAGAAAGACAAATGATCTTCAGAGACTACTATAAGCACATGTACAAACACAAATTAGAAAATCTAAAAGAAATGAATAAATTTCTGGAAACACATAACTTCCCAAGATAGAACCAGGAAGATATTGAAAACCTGAACAAATCAGTAATAAAAAAATCCACCACCAACCACAACAAAAAAGAGCCCTGGACTAGACAGATTCACAGCCAAATTCTACAAGACATACAAAGAACTGGTACAAATCCCACTGAAACTATTCTTCAAAAAATCAAGGAAGAGGAACTCATCCCTAACTCACTCGATGAAACCAGTATTGTCCTGATACCAAAATCTGGCAAAGGCACAATGAAAATTAAAAACTGCAGGCCAATATTCCTGATGAACATAGATGCAAAAATCCTCAACAAAACACTAGTAAATCAAATCAATTAGCATATCAAAAAGTTAATTCACCATGATCAAGTAGACTTTATTCCTGTGAGGCAAGATTATTTCAACATATGCAAATCAGTAAATGTGATTTGCCAAATAAACAGAATTAAAAACAAAAACCTTTGGTCATCTCAATGGTCGCAGAAAATGCTTTCAATAAAATCCAACATCTCTTTGATTTAAAAAAAAAAAAAAAAACCCTCAACAAACTAGGCATCAAAGGAACATACCTCAAAATAATAAGAGCCATTTATGACAAACCCACAGTCAACAGCATACTAAATGGGCAAAAGCTGGAACCATTTTCTCTGAAAGCTAGAACACAAGGATACTTACTCACCATTCCTATTCAACACAATACTGAAAAGTCCTAGCCAGAGCAATCAGGTAAGAGAAAGACCTAAAAGGCATCCAGATAGGAGAAGAAGTCAAACTATCTCTTTTCACTGACAATATGATTCTATACCTAGAAACACCTAGAGACTCTGCCAAATGACTCCTGGAACTGATAAATGACTTCAGTAAAGTTTCAGGATCCAAAATCAATGTACAAAAATCAGTTGCATTTCTAAATGCCAATAATCCTCAAGCTAAAAGTCAAATCAAGAATGTAGTAGCATTTACAATAGCCACAGAAAGAATTAAACACCTAGGAATACAACTAACCAAAGAAGTAAAAGATCTCTGCAAGGGGAACTACAAAACACTTCTGAAAGAAATCAGAAATGACGCAAATAAAGAGAAAAACACTCCATGCTCATAATTTGGAAGAATCAACATAGTTAAAATAGCCATATTGCCCAAAGCAATTTACAGATGCAGTGCTATTCCTTTCAAACTACTAACATTATTTTTTATCAAATTAGAAAAAAACACTATTCTAAAATTCATGTGGATCAAAAATAAAGAAATAGCCTATACAGCCAAAGCAATCCTAAGCAAAAGAAATCCAAAAGCATCACATTACTTGACTTCAAACTGTACTGTAAGGCTACAGTAACCAAAACAGCATGATACTGGTACAAAACAGACACTTAGACCAATGGGACAGAATAGAGAACCCAGACATAAAGCTGCACAGCTACAGCTATCTGATCTTTGACAAGGTCATCAAAAATAAGCAATGAGAAACAAAACTCCAAGTTCAATAAATGGTGTTGGAATAACTGACTGTCTCTTTGCAGAATAATGAATTAACTCAAAACAGATTAAAGACTTAGATGTAAAACCTCAAACTATAAAAATTCTAGAAGAGAGCCTAGGAAATATCCTTCTTGATAAAGGCCTTTGCAAAGAATTTGTGGTCAAGTCCTCAAAAACAATTCCAACAAAACACAAACTTACAAATGGTATCTAATTAAACTATAGAGTTTCTGCACAGACAGGGAAACCATCAAATTAGTAAATAGGCACCCTACACAATCGGAGAAAACATTAAAAAACTATGCATCCAACAAAGGGTTGGATATCCAGAATCTATAAGGAACTTAATTCAATAATCAAAAAACAACCCCATTAAAAACAAGGCAAAAGACATGAACAGACACTTCTCAGATTGAGACATATGGCCGGGCTTGATGGCTCATGTCTGTAATCCCAGTACTTTGGAAGGCCAAGGCAGGCAGATCTCTTAAGTTCAGGAGTTCAAGACCAGCCTGGCCAACATGGCAAAACCCTGTCTCTACTGAAAATACAAAAGCTTGCCAGGCACTGTGGTCCACGCCTAACCCAGCTACTCGGGAGGCTGAGGAATGAGAATCGCTTGAACCCAGGAGGCTGAGGTTGCAGTGAGCCAAGATCACATCACTGCACTCGAGGCTGGGTGACAGAGTGAGACTATCACAATGAGATACCATCTCACACCAGTTAGAATGGCAATCATTAAAACATCAGGAAACAACAGGTGCTGGAGAGGATGTGGAGAAATAGGAACACTTTTACACTGTTGGTGGGATTGTAAACTAGTTCAACCATTATGGAAAACAGTATGGTGATTCCTCAAGGATCTAGAACTAGAAATACCATTCGACCCAGCCATCCCATTACTGGGGATATACCCAAAGGATTATAAGTCATGCTGCTATAAAGACACATGCACACGTATGTTTATTGCGAAAATATTCACAATAGCAAAGACTTGGAATCAACCCAAATGTCTATCAGTGACAGATTGGATTAAGAAAATGTGGCACATATACACCACGGAATACTATGCAGCCATAAAAAAGGATGAGTTCCTGTCCTTTGTAGGAACATGGATGCAGCTGGAAACCATCATTCTCAGCAAACTATTGGAAGAACTGAAAACCAAATACTGCATGTTCTCACTCATAGGTGGGAATTGAACAATGAGATCACTTGGATACAGGAAGGGGAACATCACACACTGGGTCCTATTGTGGAGAGGGGGAGCGGGGAGGGATAGCATTAGGAGATATACCTAATGTAAATGATGAGTTAATGGATGCAGCACACCAACATGGCTCACGTATACATATGTAACAAACCTGCACGTTGTGCAGCACATGTACCCTAGAACTTAAAGTATAATAAAAGAAATAAATAAAAAATAAAAATAAAAAATAAAAAAAACAAGGCATACAAATACAAGTGGCCAAACACGTGAAAAAATGCTCGTCATCACTAATCATCAGAGAAAACCAAATTAAAACCACAATGACATACTATCTCACACCAGTCAGAATGGATTTTCTTAAAAAGCCAAAAAATGATAGATGCTAGTGACACTAAATGTCCACCAGTGATAGACTGGATTAAGAAAATGTGGCACATATATACCATGGAATACTATGCAGCCATAAAAAAGGATGAGTTTGTGTCCTTTGTAGGGACATGGATGCAGCTGGAAACCATCATTCTCAGCAAACTATCACAAGAACAGAAAACCAAACACCGCATGTTCTCACTCATAGGTGGGAACTGAACAATGAGATCACTTGGACTCGGGAAGGGGAACATCACACACCGGGGCCTATCATGGGAAGGGGGGAGGGGGGAGGGATTGCATTGGGAGTTATACCTGATGTAAATGACGAGTTGATGGGTGCTGACGAGTTGATGGGTGCAGCACAGCAACATGGCACAAGTATACATATGTAACAAACCTGCACGCTATGCACATGTACCCTAGAACTTAAAGTATAATAATAATAATAAATAAATAAATTTTAAAAAAAGAAAAAAAAAGAAAAAAAGGGAATGCTTATACACTGTTGGTGGAAATGTAAATTAGTTCAGACACTACAGAGAGCTGTTTAGAGATTTCTCAGAGAACTTAGAACTACCATTCAACCCAGCAATCCCATTACTGTGTATACCCAAAGGAAAATAAATAGTTCTTCCAAAAAAGAAACATGTATGTGTATGTTCATTGCAGCACTATTCATAGTCACAAAGACATGGAATCAACCCAGGTACCTAGCAGCGGTGAACTGAATTTTCTAAATATGGTACATATACACATGGAAACTTTGCAGCTATAAAAAGGAATGAAATCATGCCCTTTGCAGCAACATGGATGCAGCTGGAGGCCATTATTCTATGCAAACTCATCCAGAAACAGAAAATCAAATACTGTATATTCTCACTTTTAAGTGGGAGCTAAACATCGTGTACACTCAGACATAAACATGGGAACAACAGACAATGGGGACTACTAGAGGGGGATAGAAGGACAGGGTCAAGGGATGATAAACTACCTATCGGTTACTATGCTCATCACCTCGGTGACAGGCTCAATTGTACTCCAAATCTCAGCATCATGCAATATACCTTTGTAACAAACCTGCACATGTACCCGCTGATTCTAAAATAAAAGATGAAACAAAGAGAGGTGGGAGGGAGAAGAGATTGGGATGGAGCACACTAAGGCCTTCAAAGGTACTAAAAATGTTCTATGATGCAACGTACATATCCTATATACATATGGAAGTAGTATTTTGGCATAGTTCTGGAACGATAAATAAGGAGCTGAATACATTAAGTACCTCCTGGGCAGGGAACAGTGTGACTGAAAGAAAAAGAAAGGGGACATTTTGCTATATGCCATTTCAAATAATGAAAGAGAATGGATGCTCTATCATGAACCTATATTAACTACTTTAAGATAAAAAATTTACATTAAAAGTTACAAAAACAAAATATTGGCGTGTGATTATGTATCTGTTGGCATTTTTCATCTTCTGTATAATGAACACGAACAGCCTAGCTTACTGTGTTTTAATATGGGACTGGATCCACAATGCCTGCCTCACCTCTTAATTAGAAGAAATTGTGTAATTTCTCTAAGTCTCAATTAGATCCCTTTGTAATATGCTCCAATAGAGTAGTTTCATTACCTTTACCACACCCATAGATAATCTTCTCTGTATTGTCTACCAGACTATAAAAGCTTTAAGAAGGCAAGAATAGTGTCTGGCTTATTCATTGCTTGATCCCTAATGCCTAATAGTGTTTGCCCACTGCAATCATTATTGGTAATTATTACATATTTACTGTATATAATATTTACTATATGTAATATATAGTAAATATGTAATAGAGTACATATATTAAATATTACATATAGTAAATTATATCATAATTAAATTAAATTATTAAATATAACATACTGTATTACTGTATGTCATATAGTAAATATAGTAAATATTAAATAAATTACTATATTACATATAGTAAATATTATATTTATGATATTTACTATATTACATATTTAATATCTAGTCTATTACATACAGTAAATATGTATAAATATAGTAAATATGTATATAGTAAATATATAGTACATTTAGTAATTTTTTTACTCTATTTGTAATACTAATAGTAGTATTTACTAATATTTGTAATACTAATAGTAATATTTACTAATATTTGCAATACTAATAGTATTAGTAATATTACTATATGTAATATAGTAAATATATAGTTAATATTTGCTATATGTAATGTAGTCAATGTGTAATAACTACCAACAATTATTTATATGTATATATTATTACATATAACTGGACAAAAACATGGCAGGCAATTGAAAAATATTTATACTTATTACATCTTTAAAAATAATTCATATCTGATACAAACATTTTAAAACACAAATTGAAAGTATTAGAAAGCTTTTCACAATTTTATGGGATACTCACAGGGTAAACTTAAATTTGAGGTTTTTGTATAAAGGCTTCACGGAGGTTGCAACTCTTTCAAGGATAGAGTAGACTAGACAGGTAATGATTTTAGGGATTTATTAGTTTGTAAAATTATATCACAATTCTTTATTTTTAAAAAGTTAAGCAAATAAATTGAAATACATACTTCACGCTGTGAAAACTATTCCTATGCATGCTTTTGGTTTATTGAGTGACATAATAAACTGGTTGGTAATAATTTATACTTGAATCATTGAACTTTGAACATCACAAAATCAGTTTACCATAAAATTATATAATTGGTTACAAAGAGGCTTATACCAAAAATAGACATCAGTCAAAACTACAGATAACTGGAGCATTTACTTCTTTCCCATGAAATAGGGTATTTTCCCCCACGGCTCTGTCATCTGAATTATTTAATAATTTTAAATCTAGGAGTAGATACAGCATCAAACTTAAAATTAGGTATCCATGTTGCTTGTCTCTCAGTTTGACTTATCCCAGATAAGGAGTTTGGGACTAAAGCAATTCCCTGTATCCTGTGATGACTACAGAGATTTCCTTCACCAAAAATCAGATTGAAGCCTTTTTTTCTTGAGAGCTGTGAGTACATTACAGCACTTAGAAGCATATTCTGTACTATTTTCTTCCCCTCTTCCAAATGTTATCCAGTTATTTGGCTGGGGCTTCTGTCTTGCTTTCCAGTCATTACTTTTCATCCATCACATTTCCCATTATCCCAGTTTCTAACTGACTAGTTCTATACTCTAGGCCCCTGTTGGAGGCCCTGGCCCCTGCCTAATTTTTATGTATACTTCTCTCTAAAGTTGAGTCTCTACTTGCACCTCTTGGACACTACACTGGACTCGAATGCGTGTGAACAGATGTCTCTTCTTCCTCCTACAACAGCATTACCAAATGTTTATTTGATTGTATTTTGAATCCTTCCAGCAACAGAAAGCTCAAAAGCAAGTCATTCCATTGTTAACTATCTCTAGCTCTTTGTTTGAAAGTGCTGCAAATGGACCCAATATTCTGACTTGCAATTCTACTCTTTAGGATTAAAAACTGAATGTGGAGACATTTAGAATAAGTAAGTTCAATTTTCGACTGATGTGATCTGTGGAGACACTGGTCAATGTTATTTGTCCATGCCCCAGGTTCTCAATATTTTTAAAATGTGGTGCATGGGGAATATTCAAAAGTGGAATTGTTGATTCAAAAGGAAGATGCAATTTTTATTTTTTCAAATAGTTAAATTGTTCTCATATTCTTGCACCAGTTAATACTTCCATCAGCAATGCATAAGATTTCCTAGTCTCCATACCCTTAAAAACCTGGTGTATACTCAGAATTTATACTGTTGGCCATAAAAAATAAATAAATAAATGTTACCTTGTTTTTCTAATATTATGTGTTAAGTTGAACATTTTTTATTTGTCTAAAATGGAATTTATTTACATTGACTGATGAATCTTATGCCCACTTAAATATTGAGCTGAAGTTGTCATTCCTACTCATTACGGTGAGCTTGAATTTAATCAGATAAAGTAGACGTTTGTCTATGATATTAAGTAAAAATGTGTTTTCTCAGACTTGTTTTTCTTTGGTAATGGGATTTCATATAATGAAGTATTCTTTTTCAAATTTTTAAAGATTCATTTTTATCAATCTTTTTTGGCCTGTAACTTTTATCTTTTACTTAAATAAACCTGTCAGTTACGGAATATTAAAAACCTATTCTTTTTCTAATACTTTGGTGATTTTTTTAATATTTAAGTTTTTGAACCATCTGATGATTTATGTGAAAAGTGAGAAGTAGAAATCTAACTAGTTTGTTAAAGAGGACAATTATTAAAGCATATTTTTCTTTTTTATTATATTTTATGTTCTGGGGTACACGTGCACAATGTGCAGGATTGTTACATACATGTGCCATGTTGGTTTGCTGAACCTATCAACTTATCATTTCCATTAGCTATTTCTCCTAATGCTATCCCTCCCCCAGCCCCTCACCCCACAACAGGCCCCAGTGTGTGATGTTCCCCTCCCTATGTCCACGTGTTCTCACTGTTCAACTCCCACTTATGAGTGAGAACATGTGGTGTTTGGTTTTCTGTCCTTGTGATACTTTGCTGAGAATGATGGTTTCCAGCTTTATCCATGTCCCTGCAGAGGACATGAACTCATCCTTATTTATGGCTGCATAGTATTCCATGGTGTATATGTGCTACATTTTCTTTATCCAGTCTATTATTGATGGGCATTTGGGTTTGTTCCAAGTATTTGCTACTGTGAATAGTGCCACAATAAACATACTTGTGTGTGTGTCTCTATAGTAGCATGATTTATAATCCTTTGGGAATATACCCAGTAATGGGATTGCTAGGTCAAATGGTATTTCTAGTTCTAGATCCTTGAGTAATCGCCACAGTGTCTTCCACAATGGTTGAACTAATTTACACTCCCACCAACATTGTAAAAGCATTCCTATTTCTCCACATCCTCTCCAGCATCTGTTGTTTCCTGACTTTTTAATGATTGTCATTCTAACTGGCATGAGATGGTATCTCATTGTGGTTTTGGTTTGCATGTCTCTAATGACCAGTGATGATGAGCATTTATTCATGTCTGTTGGCTGCATAAATGTCTTCTTTTGAGAAGAGTCTGTTCATATCCTTTGCCCACTTTTTGATTGGGTTGTTTGTTTTTTACTTGCAAATTTGTTTAAGTTTTTTGTAGATTCTGTATATTAGCCCATTGTCAGATGGATACATTGCAAAAATTTTCTCCCATTCTGTAGATTGCCTGTTCACTCTGCTGATAGTTTCTTTTGCTGTGCAGAAGCTCTTTAGTTTAATTAGATCCCATATGTCTATTTTTGGCTTTTGTTGCCGTTGCTTTTGGCATTTTAGTCATAAAGTCTTTGCCCATGCCTATGTCCTGAATGGTATTGCCTAGGTTTTCTTCTAGGGTTTTTATGGTTTTAGGTCTTACACCCACGGAGCCCAGCAAGCTAAGATCCTTTGGCTTGAGATTCTAGCACAGCAGTCTGAGATCAACCTGGGATGCTGGAGCTTGGCAGGGGGAGGGGCATCTGCCATTGCTGAGGCTTGAGTAGGTGGTTTTGTGCTCACAGTGTAAACAAGCTGCCGGGAAGCTTGAACTGGATGAACCCCACTGCAGCCCAGCAAGACTGACTTCCTCTCTAGATTCCACCTCTGTGGGCAGGGCATATCTGAAAAAAAGGCAGCAGCCCCAGTCAGGGACTTATAGATAAAACCCTCATCCCCCAGGGACAGAACACCTGGGGGAAGGGGCAGCTGTGGGCACAGCTTTTCCAGACTTAAACATCCCTGCCTGACAGCACTGAAAAGAAAAGTGGTTCTCCCAGCACAGTGTTTGAGTTCTGATAATGGACAGACTGCCTCGTCAAGTGGGCCCCTGACCCCTGTGTAGCCTGACTGGGAGATACCTCCCAGTAGTGACTGACAGAACCTCATACAGGAGAGCTCTGGCTGGTATCTGGTGGGTGCCCCTCTGGAAAGAAGCTTCCAGAGGAAGGATCAGGCAGCAATATTTGCTGTTCTGCAGCCTCCACTGGTGATACCCAGGCAAACAGAGTCCAGAGTGGATCTCCAGCAAACACAAATAGACCTGCAGCTGAGGGACCTGACTGTTAGAGGGAAAACTAACAAACAGAAAGGAATAGCATCAACATCAATAAAAAGGACATCCACACCAAAACCCCATCTGTAGGTCTCCAACATCAAAGACCAAAGGTAGATAAAACCAGAAGGATGGGGAGAAACCAGAGCAGAAAGGCTGAAAATTCCAAAAACCAGAATGCCTCTTCTCCTCCAAAGGATCACAACTCCTCATCAGCAAGGGAACAAAACTGGATGGAGAAAGAGTTTTAAGAGTTGACAGAAGTAGGCTTCAGAAGGTCAGTAATAACAAACTTCTCCAAGCTAAAGGAGCATGTTCTAACCCATTGCAAGGAAGCTAAAAACCTTGAAAAAAGGTTAGAGGAATGGCTAACTAGAATAACCAGTGTAGAGAAGAACATAAATGATGTGATGGAGCTGAAAAACACAGTATGAGGACTTCACGAAGCATACACAAGCTTCCATAGCCAATTTGATCAAGCAGAAGAAAGGATATCAGGGATTGAAGATCAAATTAATGGAAGAAAGTGAGAAGACAAGATTAGAGAAAAAAAGAGTGAAAAGAAATGAACAAAGCCTCAAAGGAATATGGGACTATGTGAAAAGACCAAATATATGTTTGATTTGTGTACCTGAAAGTGACAGGGGAGAAAGGAACCAAGTTAGAAAACACTCTTTAGGATATTATCCAGAACTTCCCCAACCTAGCAAGTCAGGCCAACATCCAAATTAAGGAAATACAGAGAACACCACGAAGATACTTCTCAAGAAGAGCAACCCCAAGACACATAATCATTGGATCCACCAAAGTTGAAATGAAGGAAAAAATGTTAAGGGCAGCCACAGAGAAAGGTCGGGTTACCCACAAAACCAAATCCATCAGACTAACAGCTGATCTCTTGGTAGAAACCCTACAAGCCAGAAGACAGTGGGGGCCAATATTCAACATTCTTAAAGAAACTAATTTTCAACCCAGAATTTAATATCCAGACAAATTAAGCTTCATATGTGAAGCAGAAACAAAATCGTTTACAGACAAGCAAATGCTGAGGATTTTGCCACCACCAGGCCTGCCTGACAAGAGCTCCTGAAGAAAGCACTAAACATGGAAAGGAACAACCAGTACCAGCCACTGCAAAACAAGGCCAGATTCTAAAGAAATTGCATCAACTAATGGGCAAAATAACCAGCTAGTCTCATAACGACAGGATCAGATTCACACATAACAATATTAAGCTTAAATGTAAATGGGCTAAATGCCCCAATTAAGAGACACAGACTGCCAAATTGGATAAAGAGTCAAGACCCATCAGTATGCTGTATTCAGGAGACCCATCTCACGTTCAAAGATACACATAGGCTCAAAATAAAGGGATGGAGGAAGATCTACCAAGCAAATGGAAAGCAAAGAGTAGCAGGGGTTGCAATCCTAATCTCTGATAAAACAGACTTTAACCCAACAAAGATCAAGAAAGACAAAGAAGGCCATTACATAAAGGTAAAGGGATCAATGCAACAAGAAGAGCTAAGTATCCTAAATATATATATATATATATATATATATATACACACACCCAATACAGGAGCACCCAGATTCATAAGGCAAGTCCTTAGAGACCTACAAAGAGACTTAGATTCCCACACAATAATAATGGGAGACTTTAACATGCCACTATCAATATTAGACAGATCAACAAGACAGAAAATTAACAAGGATATACAGGACTTGAACTCAGCTCTGGACCAACCAGATCTAATAGAAATCTACAGACCTCTCCACCCCAAATCAACAGAATATATATTATTCTTGGCACCACATCACACTTATTCTAAAATTGACCACATAATTGGAAGTAAAACACTCCTCAGCAAATGTAAAAGAACAGAAATCACAACAAACTTTCTCTCACACCACAGTGCAGTCAAATTAGAACACAGGATTAAGAAACTCACTCAAAACCACACAAGTACATGGAAACTGAACAACCTGCTCCTGAATGACTACTGGGTACATAGCGAAATGACGGCAGAAATAAAGATGTTCTTTTAAACCAATAAGAACAAACATACAACATATCAGAATCTCTAGGACACATTTAAAGCAATGTGTAGAGGGAAATTTATAGCACTAAATGCCCACAAGAGAAAGCAGGAAAGATCTAAAACCAACACTCTAACATCACAATTAAAAGAACTAGAGAAGCAAGAGCAAATACATTCAAAAGCTAGCAGAAGGCAAGAAATAACTAAGATCAGAGCAGAACTGAAGGAGATAGAGGCACAAAAAAACCCTTCAAAAATCAATGAATCCAGGAGCTGGTTTTTTGAAAAGATCAACAAAATTGATAGACCGCTAGCAATACTAATAAATAAGAAAAGAGAGAAGAATCAAATAGAACCAGTAACAAATGATAAATGGGATATCACCACCAATCCCACAGAAATACAAACTACCATCAGAGAATACTATAAACACCTCCACACAAAGAAACTAGAAAATCTAGAAGAAATGGATACATTCCTGGACACATACACCCTCCCAAGACTAAACCAGGAAGAAGTGGAATCTCTGAATAATAGACTAATAACAGTCTCTGAAATTGAGGCAATAATTAATAGCCTACCAAGCAAAGAAAGTCCAGGACCAGAAGGATTCACAGCCGAATTCTACCAGAGGTACAAAAAGGAGCTGGTAGCATTCCTTCTGAAACTATTCCAAACAATAGAAGAAGAAGAAATCATCCCTAACTCATTCTATGAGGCCAGCACCATCCTGTAACCAAAGCCTGGCAGAGACACAAGAAAAAAAAGAGAATTTTAGACCAATACCCCTGATGAACATTGATGCAAAAATACTCAATAAAATACTGGCAAACCGAATCCAGCAGCACATCAACGAGCTTATCCACCATGATCAAGTGGGCTTTATCCCTGGGATGCAACGCTGGTTCAACATATGCAAATCAATAAATGTAATCCATCACATAAACAGAACCAACGACAAGAACCACATGATTATCTCAATTGATGCAGAAAAGGCCTTTGACAAAATTCAACAGCCTTTCTTGCTAAAAACTCTCAATAAACCAGGTATTGATGGAACATATCTCAAAATAATAAGAGCTATTTATGATGAACCCACAGCCAATATCATACTGAATGGGCAAAAACTGGAAGCATTCCCTTTGAAAACTGGCACAAGACAAGGATGCCCTCTCTCACCACTTTTATTCAACATAGTATTGGAAGTTCTGGCCAGGGCAATCAGGCAAGAGAAAGAAATAAGGCTACCAAGAGAATAAAATACCTAGGAATCCAACTTACAAGGGATGTGAAGGACCTCTTCAAGGAGAACTACAAACACTGTTCAACAAAATAAAAGAGGACGCAAACAAATGGAAGAACATTCTATGCTTATGGATAGAAAGAATCAATATTGTGAAAATGGCCATACTGCCCAAAGTAATTTATAGATTCAATTCTATCCCCATGAAGCTACCACTGACTTTCTTCACAGAATTGGAAAAAACTACTTAAAATTTCTTATGGAACCGAAAAAGAGCCTGCACAGCCAAGACAATCCTGGGCAAGAAGAACAAACCTGGAGGCATCGTGCTACCTGATTTCAAACTATACTGCAAGTCTACAGTAACAAAAACAGCATGGTACTGATACCAAAACAGACATACAGACCAATGGAACAGAACAGAGGCCTCAAAAATATCACCACACATCTATAACCATCTGATCTTTGACAAACCTGACACAAACAAGCAATGGGGAAGGGAGTCCCTATTTAATAAATGGTACTGGGAAAACTTGCTAGCCATATATAGAAAGCTGAAACTGGATCCCTTCCTTACACCTTATACAAAAATTAAATCACGATGCATTGAAGACTTAAATGTAAGACCTAAAATATTATGTCTTACACTGTTGTAAAACATACTATACTAAATTTCCATACGTGTTTAGGTTTATTTATGAATTTTAAAATTTCATAAAATTGTTTAGTCTGTTTATTGTATGCTGGTACAAATCTTTAATATTATATCTTTATAATATGATTTAATATCTGAAATGCTAGTTTCCTCTAATTATTCCTTCTCTTTCTAAGGTTTTTCTGTCTATTCTTCTATGTAAACATTAGAATTGTCTTTAGTTCAAAAAAAAAAAAAAGAAATCCTGTTGGTATTTAGGTGTACTTATATTATTAATAAATGTATAGTAAGTCATAATGAAATTTTCATATGAATTTAAAATTCTAAAGTAAGGAGAATATATGTTTTTATAATATTGAGACTTTTTATCATACAAAATCTCTCTCTCCACTAAATCATGTATGCTTTTACATCCTTCAATATCATTTTTACCTACATAGAGTTTCAAAGACATTTTTCAGGTATTTCATATGTTATTTACTAAAGTTGACCTTTAAATAAAGCAGAGCCTGGGGGTAATGACTCCCACACAGTTGAAAACTTTTTTTATTTTTTTGAGATGGGGTCTCACTCTGTCTGCCAGGCTGGAAGTGCAGTAGCACAAACTCGGCTCACTGAAACCTCTGCCTCCCAGGTTCAAGGGGGTCCTCCCACCTCAGGCTCCTGAGTAGCTGGGATTCCAGAAACATGCCACCACATCTGGCTATTTTTTAAATATTTTTGGTAGATATGGAGTTTTTTCATGGTGCTCAGGCTGGTCTCGAACTCCTGAGCTCAGTAGATCCACCTGCCTCAGCCTCCCAAAGCACTGGGATTGCAGGTGTGAGCCACACCATGCTGACCACTATGTATAATTTTTGGCTCACCCAATAACTGCTAATAACCTACTGTTGACCAAAAGCTTTACTGACAACACAAAGCCAATTAACACATATTTTGGATTTCACATGTATTATATATTGTATTCTTATATTAAAATAGAGAAAAGAAATTGTTATTAAGAAAATCATAAGGAACAGAAAATATACTTTTTATCAAGTGGAAATGGATCATCAAAGATCTTCATTCTCCTCATTTTCACATTGAGTAGGCTAAGGAGGAACAAGACGAGGGGTTGGTCTTGCTGTCTTGGGGTGGCAGAGGCAGACGAGGTAGAGAAAGTGGGAGGGGAGGCAAGAGAGGCAGGTATACTCAGTGTAACTTTATGGAAATACATCATAATTTCTAACTTTTTTTTCCTTTCTCTAAAAATGTTTCTATACTTTATACATTTTTCTTTCACCATAAGAAAAACTGATTTAGTTTTTCAGTGCCCATATCATGGAAGGGTCCACATTGTAAAAGAAGTCAAAAGCAGTCTTGAATAATCAGAACCATTCTGCTCAATTGTCTAATGTCAATTTGTTTTCTGGAACTGCTTCTTCATCTTTTCATTGCCTGGCTATAGTTCAGAAGCTCTCATCTCCATCAAGTCATCATCTATTAATTTCCCTGGTGTGGTGTCTATTAGATCTTAAACTTCTCCAAGATCCATATCATGAAATCCTTCACCTCCACTCCCCAACTTTTTTTCTGCAGTATCTACAATCTCTTTCATGATATCCTTGACTGACTCCGTTGTAAATCCTGTGAAGTCATGCACAACATCTGGACGCAATTTTCTCCAGCAGGAATTTATTGTTTCAAGCTTAATGGCTTTCACAGCTTTTTCTATAATAATGACATCTTCAGTGGTGTAATCCTTCCAGCCTTTCATAATGTTCTCTATATTCTCTGTACCAGGGTTTCTTTTTTTTCACAGCATTGACAATCCTCTCTATAGAGTACCATGGGTAATGAGCCTTAAGGTCTTATGATTCGCTGATCTAGAAGTTAAATTAGAGATGATGTGTCTGCAGGCAATTAGATCACTTCAGCACTATTGGTGTTGAACTCATGGGGTTCTGAATGGCCAAGGGCATTGTTCAATATCAAAGGAACTTTAAAAGGCAATCCCTTACTGGTGAGGGACTTCTTACTTCAGGGACAAAGCATCAATCCTAAGGACTCAGAAAAAGGATTCTCATTGTCCAGGACTTCCTGTGGTACAACCAAAAGACGGGCAGTTGGTGTTTATCATTCCCCTTGAAGGTTCAAGACTTAGCAGCTTTACAGATAAAGGCAGTCCTAATCACAAACCTAACTGTGTTAGCATAAAACAGTAGAGTTGGCCTACCCCTTCCTGCCTAAATCTTGGTGCTCACTTCTTTTCCTTATACTAATAAATGTCCTGTGTGGCTTTTATTTTATTTTTTTCCAGAATAGGGTACTTTTTTTCTTCATTAAAAACCTGTTCAGGTAGGTATCCCTTCTCCTTGATGATTTTTTTAATAGTATCTGGGAACTCATCTGCTGCCTCTTCTTGGTCAGCAGAAGCTGCATCTCTTGTTATCTTTACATTTTTTAAGCCAAACTTCTTTCTAAAATTATCAAACTACAATTTGCTGGCATTAAATTCTCCAGCTTTAGATCCTTCCCCTTCCTTTTGCTTTCAGTTGTCATGCACTGAATTTGCTTTTTTGGCAATCATATTAGAGTCTATATGTATGCCTTTCTGATAGCAATTCTGAACCAAAATAAGGCTGCATTTTCAATATGAGATAAAAACATATATCAAAAAAAGCACAAGGTTTTTGCACGTGCTACTATAGCTGCAGCAATGGCTTTGTCAATTTCTTTTTTTTTTTTTTTCTGTACAATGGTCCTTACATTAGATTCATCTATCTTTAAGTGGTGGGAAACCGTAGCTGCAGACCTCAATCTATAGTAGATATCAAGCAATTCCACTTTTTCTTATAATGTCATGACTTTACTGTGCTTCTTGGGAAAATTTCCAGCATCACTAGTGGCATTTTGTATGGATCCCATAGTGTTATTTAAGGTTTACTATATTGCACAACATACAATGAAAAACTATATGAGAGCTGTGATACATCACTTTTAACAGATATAAAATTTATTGCAGAGACAAATTACGTGAAGATGATTAGCCTCACAATATGTTTTAAAGGGATATTGGCAACACTTGAGCTCACTGCCATAGCAACAGGAGGTGACAATGAAATAATTAAAGTAATACTTTATGTACTATAGTTAATTTTATGCAGTTATGATTTAATAGCACATCTTTACATTTGTTACATTTCTCTCGACTATGAATGAGAGTGCAATGTACAGGTTTACAGGTGTTTGTGTGTGTGTGTGTGTTTTAATAAATTTTAACTTTTTATAATGGATTTTTATATATTTTATGGTAAATATAATATCTACATATATCTTATGCATTCATGACTTTTTTTGTTCTTTTTGATATTTCCAGATCATGTGGTTCTTCTGAGAGTTTTTCAAATTGTTGCAAATCTCCAAAAAATTTTACAATATATTTATTGAAAAAATTTTGCATATAAGTAGACCCATGCAGTTCAAACTTGCATTGCTCAAGAGTCAACTGTACTTACTAATGAGAATTTTTGTTCTAAAATAAATTTGTTCTAAAATAATTAATTTTTTATTTTGTTCTAAAATAATTATTTTCATGTTAATTAGCTTTACTGTGAAGATTTCATAATATTTACCAAATCATCAAGTGTGATGATGTTAAATCATTGAGGTTGTACACCTTAAATAGATATAATTTTTAATTGTTGACTAAGCCTCAATAAAATTAGGAAAATAAGCAAATAAAAAATAATTATGGCTAAACTGATTTTTACATAGTTGATATCTGACTTGCTTTTTTGATATTTGACTTAATTATTTGATATTGGATTTTCATTAGTTCTAATAGTTTTCAGTTACCTCTGTTTCCAAGAAAGCTTGGTAAATACTATAAATAAATATAGGTATTTACATAATTTTCTATTCAGTGATTATAGTTTATCATTTCTGTTTCACGACCCAATGCATTGACCATAACTTTTAGAGTCATAGTAAAATCATAGTGATCACAGAGATATTCTTTTCCTTTTAAATTTCAAGAGAAATATCTCTGATTCAATATGAAGTATGGAATATGTAAATACGAACATTATTACATTGTAGAAATACTCTTATTACTAGAATGCTAACATTTATTTGGGAAAGAATGTTTAAGGGTTTTTTATCTTGTTTTCTTTTGCTTTCGGACAAAAACCTTCCTACTTCTAGTAGGAAGTTATGTTTTCTCCCTTACACATCAGTGTTATAAAAGAAAAAAACTGAAAGTAAAAAGGGAATTATGAACATTTTATGTTAGTTTGGTTTGTCACAATTAATTGATCATTCCATCTACAAATTGATTTCATGCATATCAAGTGTCTGCATTCATTAATTATCCAATAAGTTTCAATCAAGAAAAGAGTTAAATATTCTTTCAAATAATTCCATTTCATCTCAATTTTTTCACCTACCTATTGCTCCTAAATACCTACCTTAAAAGTATTAAGAAAGTATGATAGTTGGTATATGTGGTGACCTGGTGCATTTTTTAATTAATAAATTCTTATCGATTGAACCCTTCTGTGCATGAAAGTATAGTAGAATGAATAAGCAGAAAAGCTCTGGAAAGAGAGTTCATGGGTTCTAAATCCTAGTTCTCTCACTTACTAGATGTTATTATATTTCATCAATATAAGGATTCACTTTTTTTTTTTTTTTTTTTTTTTTTTTTTTTTTTTTTTTTTGAGACGGAGTCTCGCTGTGTCTCCCAGGCTGGAGTGCAGTGGCGTGATCTCGGCTCACTGCAAGCTCCGCCTCCTGGGTTCACGCCATTCTCCCGCCTCAGCCTCCCAAGTAGCTGAGACTACAGGCGCCCGCCACCACGCCCGGCTAGTTTTTTGTATTTTTAGTAGAGACGGGGTTTCACCATGTTAGCCAGGATAGTCTCGATCTCCTGACCTCGTGATCCACCCGCCTCGGCCTCCCAAAGTGCTGGGATTACAGGCTTGAGCCACCGCGCCCGGCCTGGATTCACTTTTTTCATATTTTAACATCTCAAAGTGATTGGCTTCTTGACATACATGGCATAGTCATAATTTTACTCAGTGTTTTCTCTCATAGTCTTAAGATAAAATAGTTATGCATCTTGTAATGAATGAGATAAATAATAAATTAAAATGTTGACCTTGGATATGTTATGTAATTATATGTTACAATTTAATTAATACAATAATCACAGACTTACAGTAAAACATTAAATGTATTACATGTTAAGACATCTACAACTGTATCAGATATTTAGCAAGTGCTCAATACTATATATTTGTTATTGCTTGAAAATTAAAGACTAGTCACACCAAATGCCCACTACTGTACTGTACTCTAACAAGTGTCAAAAAAGAATGAGCTAGACACTTTTCTATATTTTCTCACATTTAGTCCACACAACAGCCTAATACTTAAAATATTATCCCCATATAATAGATAGGAAAAAATATAGCAAATTATTTCCTCAAAATGAAATAATGAAAGTAGCAAAACCATGAGTCAGTTGCAGATTTTTTATTTTTGTTTTTTAATTTTCTTTTCTTTGGATACAGAGTGTCCCTGTATATGTGTGTGTGTGTGTATACACACACACACACACGGGGAATGAATACGTATATAAGCATGTGATGTATATGTATATATACACACATACATATATACACCATAAGAGTATTTCAAAATATACATGTGTATTACATTCTATTAAGTGAATAAAAAAATCTTAAAGCAACACTGAAATATAAAAGCTGTTAAGGGAAATTTCCTTTGATTTCATTGACATAATCAACTTGACAAATCACAAAACAGATCACAGAAAAATGTCAACTGATTGCCTTTAATATATGAATCTTGATAAAAATGGTATCCAATTTAATATGTCAAGTTTACCTAAAATGCTTTTGTCTGCTGACACATTGTGAAATAGATTGCTGGCATCAATAAGAAGAAGAACTGCTGAGAGGCTGAGTTCCTGAAACCTCTGAAATATTCATCATCAATTTTTTTATCAGTTATTTACTAATCAAGCTTTTACATCGTGATATCCAGACTGAATATGTAATTAATAGGAAAATGTAATGTCAAGGGAAAATGCAGCCAATGAGTTACTTAAATATACTGTTTCATTAAAAAGAGACTCTTTAACACTTGTTTATAAAATTCTAATAGCAACTGTCCTCATCTTCTGTCAACATCTTAATAACCTCGTATTTGTTTTCTAAAAATTTATCTTCTCCTAATAAATCACTCTTCAAGAGCCCTGGCATCTAATTACATATTTAAACTTATTTGTTATATCAACTTATAATGAAGACGAAGCCTATTAGAGCAGGCAGTTCATTTCAAGTTCAAGTGATGAGCAACCATAATTCAGGAATTCAGCTAGCAGAACCGATGCTCAAAAAGTGATGAAAAGCAATCTAAGTTCATGCCAGTACATGGCATCCTAAGAATATATTTGAATTTTCCCACTTAAGTGCCAAATTCTGAGTCAGGGTTTTAGATCTTTTTAAATTTCTGCTTTTATACTTCTGCTAACAGGAATTAATTATCTACCCACTAAGTAAAAGCAATAATTGCACAAAATAAATAGGGAGATAATTAATTAGTATAATAAACAGTAAATGATTGCTTTAACACACTGAAATAACAAGGGAAGCCAGTCTGTCCCTTTGTTTCTTCCTAAAGGCAGGAGAAAAACATGCCTGCAGTGACATGAGTACAGATGGGCATAATTGTCTGATGAAACTGAACCTTACCACTAGAATTGACGATCCACACCACCGAGTTTTTCCTCACTGTGAAGAAACTCTCAGTGAATATATTTTGCTTCTGCTAGTACTCTTCATTCCTAAGTAACTTGATGAAAAGTCTCTACATCTGGGAGAAAGATTCCATTCATTGAAATGGAATTTACAATAGTTGGATTTTTTTAATATAATTTCTGACACTTACCCTAACCATGTCCCTAATCCAATCTAGATTTTACTGACTTTGGTTTGGCTCTGTGTCCCCACCCAAATCTCATCTTGTAGCTCCCATAACTCCCATGCATTGTGGGAGTTGACTGAATTATGGGTGCGGGTCTTTCCCGTGCTGTTCTCATGATATTGAATGGGGCTCACGATATCTGATGGTTTTTAAAAACAGGAGTTGCCCTGCACAAGCTCTCTTTTTGCCTGCCACCATCTAAGTAAGACGTGACTTGCTCCTCCTTGTCTTCCACCATGATTGTGAGGCTTCCCCAGCCACATGGAAGTCCAATTAAACCCCCTTCTTTCGTAAATTGCCCAGTCTCTGGTATGTCTTTATCATACATACATACATACATGAGAATGGACTAATACACCAAGTGATTAGAAATGAGAATTGTCCAGCTTCTTTTAATAATTAAAAACAGGTCTACAATTCTAGTCTAACTTCTGAAGGAATACATGGTTAAAATAAAAAGACATTCAAGAGGGAGACAGCATCAGAGCGTAAACCTGGATAATAACTACTGACCACAACAAGGAGCTGGGGCTGAGTCCCAACCTGAGATTGTGACATTTTCAGAAGAGCTAAGGGATGAAAGAGATCTTAGAGAATTCAAGAACAAGCATCACCTTCAAAACCAGAAGATGCTGGGTCCATTTGGGAAAAGGAAAAGTCATTAACACTGGGCCATTGTTAATTTTATATTCTGAACAAACAGCAATGTAACTCATCCCTGTGTTATCAGAATCAGCCTCTAGCTCTTAGAAGTGGATTATCCATGTATTCCCCAATACTTTACTTAGATAACCCTGTAGAACAAGAAGAAAATGTTTAATTCTGCTTTTCTTCCAAATACCATTAATGTTTATAGGTCTCTATACCTACTCATACCTTTACCATCACATTGGCTCAGAGACTTAATTTATTTTCCCACACAAGAGACTGAGGCTAAGAAAAGAATTCTGCTGCAGTGAGTATTCAAAGTATAAAGGTCAGGTTTCCAGTTCAGGAGAGCTATTATATTCAAACAGTAATATGAAAAAATTATTTAACTATTTATTTAACATGACAGGAAAACAATTCATGAAAAGAGTTCAATGAAACTGACAACTTCAATAAACAACCTGGGAAATCTGTATGTTTGAGAAACTTCTTTTCTCTGTTTTGTTTTTTAAATTATATGCAGAATGCTTCAGAAATAACAGGAATAACTTCTCTTTCACCACTCTTTGAGACTTTCTGAAGTCTATAAAAGCATTTGATAAAAGGTTATCTTGCATCTGTGGCGGTAATAGGACAAATACTGAACATCAAAAGTGAGAATGTGACAAATATTTTGACACAATCGTACAATCACAGTGACATATACAATAAAGTATTAGAAATAAAGAAAAATACTCTGACAGTATGTCAAGTGCAGACACTTTCATATCAAAAGAGACAACAAAATACAATTACAGTACAGGAAAAAATAAAAATAAAAAGGAGGGGAGAGAACAGATAGGTCTTGGAACCAAATGCTGAGATTTCAAACTGAATTTAACAGAAAACAGCACTGATGGGCCTTTGGCTGCCACGATGACAATGGCATAATTGACATACTCTCAGGAAAAGAAAATAATTGGTTTCATCAAGCGGAGGAGAAAAAGTATCATCGAGCAAGCAGTGACAGAAGTCATGGCAGATGTCCAGCCATCATGGAAGAGCAAGGGCCTGCTCTAGCTCTGTGAGGGAGCAACCCAGAGAACACCATCACCTAACACATTGTGAATCTTCTTCAAATCAGAAACTGAATATATTACTTTATTTTGGTTGGATGCATTTTGCTGGGAATTAAATATCACAGTATTCTTAATAGAAGTTTATTTCTAGAGAGCAAAAATAAGGTCTACATTTTGACTTGGCAGTTTTGTGGGAGCTAATTTATGGAGCAGTAACAAAATCATTTTTAGGAAAAAAAAAGGTAATTTTTAGCAGTTAACATATTGGAGGCAATAATTATAGGCATTTGATTTATGAGTCTCAATGCATTTGATAATAGGAGACTACTTATACTTGAATCTGATGTAGTAAGTACAAATGTTACATTCTACTCCCTGCTATAAAAAATTGCCCATGTGCATGGTGGTGCACACCTGTAGTCCCTGCTACTCGGGAATTTAAAGCAGGAGAATCACTTGAACCTGGGAGGCGGAGGTTGCAGTGAATCGAGATTGCGCCACTGCACTCCAGCCTGGAGACAGAGAGAGACTCCACCTTAAAAAATAAATAAAAAATTTAAAAAATGCCCATCTGTAATTTTTGTAGTCTATATAATCAAGAACGGTGGGAGCAAGAAGGTTAACATTAAGCAAGAAGGGATAGCATCAGATAAATTTAATATAATTGTTCTGATAATTGTATAATTATATCAATATTTTAAAAATTATTGGTTATTAGAAAATCATTGAGAATGTTTTTCGTGCTGAAAAATGTGTGCCTTACACTCAGTCGCCTTCTTTAGTAAAATACCAAGTCTAGGTCTCCACTCTATTAGGGCTAAACTAGTTTGAACTGGAGGACTCTAAGATGGAGAAAATTACAAATACAGTGATCTAGCAAAGTGTTAATGGGATCTTAAAATAATGAAATTGAAAATATGTAAAGTCACTGGAAATCCACGAACAAAATACTTTCATTTACAAGATAATCATAATCACTATTAGAAAAGCAGCCAAAATCAATGAGTACTATTTCTCTTCACCTCTGTTTCATTTATATTCAAATCAATAAGTACACTGGCTCTCCCTCCTTCATAGTATGTGTATCTTGCCTTTCTGCCCATGAGTCATTGGAAAGCATCAATTCACCATCAGAAAGAATCCTACCTTCCTTGGAGCTAATCAGAGAAATTTGAAGTCGAGAAAAAGATAAAAACACTTCATTATTCTTCTCCTCATGTCGCCTTTCTTTTCTACCACTCCCTCCTGCAGGGTACCAGCTTCATCTCTCCATTGTCCCATATACTTCAACTGGCACACCCCATTCCAGCCTGGATATTCACGTTCCTTAAAGTGGATTAATACATGACAAATAGCGTTTTCTCTTGCTATTATTAAGGAGCTTGCCTAAAATTCCTTCGATATCTCATTATGTCTTAAAGTACTTAGAGTAGGATTTGAAGAGACAGATGAGGGAAATAGGCAGACAACTTCATATTTATCTAACTCTCACTTGGCAAGATAGTGTCATGATTAAGACTATGAACTCCAAAAGCAGTCTTCCTGAGTTTTGATCAGTGTTCAGCTTTTCATTATTTGTGTGAATATTTGTATTAATCTATTTTCTCACTGATATAAAGATACTTCCTGAGACTGGGTAATTCATAAAGAGAAGAGGTTTAATTGACTCACAGTGTGGCATGGCTGGGGAGGCCTCAGGAAACTTACAATTGTGGCAGAAGACGAAAGGGGAAGCAAGGCACATCTTACATGGTGGCAAGAAAGAAAGAGAGTGCACAGGGGAAACTGCCACTTTTAAAACCATCAGATCTTGTAAGAACTCTCTCACTACCACAAGAACAGCAAGAGGGAAACTGTCCCCCAGGATCCAATCACCTCCCACCAGGTACCTCCCTCAACACATGAGGATTACCATTCAAGACGAGATTTGGGTGAGGACACAGAGCCAAACCAAATCAATGTTCTTTGTTTCTTTCTCATTATTTACCAGTTCTTGGCCTGAATTTCCTCATCTGTAAAATGGAGGTGATAATAGTGTCTACTTTAATTAGATTATTGACAAATGACATGCAAAATGCCCAATGCTAATCCTGACACTAAAGAATCTTTGATAAAAATTAGTTTAACTAGAGGTTACATATGACTTCTATTGTCTTGGAGTTTGAACTGAGTTTAAAAGGCTGAGAATATTATCATGGATGCTCAATATACCATACCCTAAAATATGGTACTAGACCTTCAAAGACTAAATAATGATGGAAGTGATTCTGACAGTACCTGGGATATATAAGGGAAAGTAAAGGACTTTTCAGGAAGTTAAAGTGAACTGTAGCAAAAATTTCTTTAGAGAGAATACACACAGGGCTGTGGCTGGGAGAGGGATGTTTGCCTACACTAAGACTTATGAGGGGACCTGCAGATAAACATTCAGAGAGTTTGACACATGTTCCTGGGGTTTGGAGACATCTGGTTGTATACAGGTTGTACCTGACTTATGACTGAAGGCAAATAAAAGGTAAGAGCTTGGATGAAGTTGGCATAGAAGAGCAAAGTGTCCATTAATTGATGGCAGAGCTAAGGTGCCAAGGTGCCAAATGTGAACCCCAGAGTAGGGATGGCAGTGATCTATTCTATACATTGCACCTATCCAATACAGCTGCCTGCCTAGGGTGAAGTGAGCTCAGCAGAGGAGACAGGAGGTGAATCTGAAGAGCCAGAATCTAAGGCAGAAGCCATGACAGTCAGAAAGAGGCAGCACCACCTGTGCCAGAAACATCAGGGAAAGATCCCTGGGGTTAGGACAGCTGCTCTAAAGGTGCTCCATGTAAGAAAAACCTAGCAAGTGTGCATCTACCATTCTAAAAGCTTTAGTGCCAAATTACAATTGTGCCTATTAATTATAAAGTACATTTTTACATTTTCAAATAAAAAAGATGGGCAGGTCGGTAAATATATCCTAGAAAATATCATGGCTCAGCTGTAACTCAGCTTACAGAGTCAAAATACTATAAACACTGAATCGATGTGACAAAAATTACAACATAACTACACTGAGAGAATGGGAATGGAAAAATTCCTCATATTGTAGCAGGAGCTGATGAATGAAGTGTGAAAAAGGAAAAAGACTGCATCACATTTTATAGTGGAAAATCAAACATAATCTAATTGAAAAAATAAAGATGTCAATATAAGCATGTTATTTAGAGATTTAAAAATAAAAGCCAAAACATTAGCCAAATGAAGTGAGAGTTCTAGCCTGGGTAGAGGAAGAGCCACAAGTTGTGGTGGCACAGGGTGATGGGGGGAGTTGATTGGTAGTCAGTGGTGAGAGCTAAGGGACTGAAGATTTTTATAATAAGCTTGAAAAATTGGTTGACACCTTATAGAGTATGTGTGTATAACTTTGGTAACAACAAAAACCATATAGGGGAAGAAGGAAGGGAGGAAGGAAGGAAAGAAAGGAGGAATGGAGAAAAAAGGCAGGAAATAAGGGAGGTAGGGAGGAAGGAAAGGAAGTTCAAGAATCTAGCTATGTGTGCTGCTTATTTGTAGCTCTTTAAAAAATGATCTAAATTTTTAAATGATAAAATATCCTGAGTTACCGTCAAAACCCAAAATCCACATGTTTAATTTTTTGTTTTCCTGATGCTATTAAGAATTACTTATCCCCAAAATAAAAGTATTTACTCAGCAAACACCATCCCTGAAAGTGAACGCTCATTGCTTGTTGCTTCTCTACCCATCTGGTGCATGTCAATTCAGGTTAATAGGACTTGTGCAACTAAAATCTCCATCAGAAATTCCACCAGCGGGTGTTACCTGTGAAGAGCATGATTTCACCTCTAACATCAATACTTTGTGGCAGAGATTCCTTCTCCCAAATGTTTCAATCTCAGAGGCCACTAAACTGAAGAACAAATGGGCATTAACTAAGGAAGACACAGCAACTCTATCCAAGCTGAAGACAAACACTAACAAAGGTGAAAAATAAAATTGTGGGCTGCAAAAATTGCAAATAGATATTTTAAAATCTAGTGAATTAATGACAAATAATCTACTCTGATTATATAGCTACACATTCCACAGAAGAGCTAAGACTATGAAATACAGCAATTCCAATGAATGCTCTTCTCAAAGCAAGCAGTACATATACTCATTATCACTCCCAAAGTTTCTATTTTCTGTGACTTAACTTGTGAGCTGTACAGAAACAAGCCACAATCCTCAAGTTCACCTTTAGACTGGGGCTCAAATCCCATGTGTGCTGGTATAAAAATTAAGAGGGCAGCAGAGACAAAAGAGGAAACAGAGATAAATTTTTAAGAATTTTGCATTGTCTTGAGGATATTTAGATCAAGAAGGAGAAATCCACAGACTGTAACACCATTTGCTTGCAGCATAAATACCAATGTGGCTCAGTCACAGATACAGTATTCCATCCGCCAGCTGTGAGGAGGGAAAGGAAAGCAATTAGGCATATTATAAATCACGGCTTGAAGTGGCAGGTTCAAGCACCACATGATTCATGATATGTAAAGAAAAATTTAGATAATGTGTTTTTTCCTTAAAGTGAAAAATAAGTGAAAGAATTTAGGATTCTTTAAGTTTTCAATTGATTTATGGGATAGAATGGCTGGCCACTTGATTAAAGAATTATGTAACAAATTTATTGGACTAGAATTGCCTTTCCCATTAACACACATACACCATTAATAATTCTTTCACTGTCTCCTTTATATACCACCACCTGCATACTCCTCCTTGCCTGCCCTCCCATCACCCTCACAATGACAATGATGAGAAACTTTTGGATGAAACATCTAAAGGACAAGAATTTGAGAGAGAGAATGCTTTTTTCTTATGATCAAACACAATTGTTATTACTATGATCCACAAAGCCCTATATTTTCTAGTTTCTTCCTACCTCCCCAGTCTCATCCCACACCATGTTCCTATTTATTCACAGTGATCCAACCATCTGGCCTCTTTTTTTTTTTTTTTTTTTTTTTTTTTTTAACTCCTCAAAGATTCTAATTCCCAATTATTTTAGGACTAGCCCATGTGCTGTTCTTTGATGTAAAATGCTACTCCAGGTACTCATCTCTTTGACCTAGCCAACTTCCATTAACCTCTAGCCTTACATGTTGCCTTCTCAATGAACAATTTTTTAATATCCCCAAACGAAGTCTCTTTATGATATAATCCCATAATTCCCTGTGTGCCTCCTCAGACCATTTATAAAAACTGTAATTCAATTACAATTAAAATTATAATTGTGTATATTTCTATAGCAATTATAATAAAAGTTTGCCCTTTTTTGGGTATAATAATCATCCTCCAACAAGGTAGCTATTTCCATCAAATAAGGATTTTTTAAAAAGTTTAATCCCAGTGATTGGCTCAATGTTGCATATATGGTGTGTAGTCAGAGGATGAAACAACTTTAGACTTTTATAGAGGGCTGACTTCTTAACTTCCCGAAATTTGAAGGAAAACAACATTAAAAATTAAAGCTCTACTCTAAAAGTTGATCAGACAAAAAAAAACTCTGCTGAAATATTAGCTAGTGGACTTGGCAGCAATGTGTTTTGAGATTCTACTCTGTGGACAGAATACTTCTAGATATGGAATTGATCTGTATAGTTTCTGACCTCTGGACTCTGCCAATCAATTATGGGAGGTAAATGAGCAAATATAACTAACACACAAAGCCTCCAACAGAGAAAATACACACATGAATGTAAGCTAATTTGACTATCGTACAGTTTGGTGACAAAAAGCACAAACTCTGGCTGGCTGTGGTGGCTCATGCCTGTAATCCCAGTACTTTGGGAGGCTGAGGCAGGAGAATGGCATGAACCTGGGAGGCGGAGCTTGCAGTGAGCCGAGATTGTGCCACTGCACTCCAGCCTGGGTAACAGAGGGAGACTCCATCTCAAACACATAAATAAATAAATAAATAAATAAATAAATAAAACAATAAAAAATAAAGCACAAACTCTAAAGCCAGAGGTCCTCCTTCAGAATCTACCTTCAAAACTTTCTAGCCAATTACTTTGAGCCTGTTAACTCTCTGTCTCATTTTTACTATCAGTAAAATAACTTAAGGAACGCATATCCTATATAGAGTTGTATTAGTTTTTTTTAGCACACATCCAAAGTGCTTGAAGAGAGCCTAGAATGAAGTAAGCTAAGAACTGTGTGTGTGTGGGGGGGGGGGGGGTTCAACCTTGTAGAACTCTGTATTTAAAAATAAATAAGAAAATGTACAGTTACGGAATTAATCACAATTTAGGAGAGTTCATCAGAGAATATAATAAGACAGGGAATTTCGAGGAAAAAATCTGAAGGTGGATAGACACTGTAGGGTAAAAGCACCTGACAGCAATAACTTAAGCATACCCTTAGAACAACCCTCTATGTCAAACACATGTGAATGTGTTTATGGGGCTAGGGAATCCAGGTGCAGCCAAGCTGGAGAGTCGTTCTTTGTCTATGAGGAACATCTGAGTCACTGGCCCATCCCATGGAACATGGGCCATGCAAGGGATTGAAGCCCTGAGTTTCAGGTTAAATGAAGGTTGCCAAGGGGAGGCTGTTAGGGGAAGGGTGTTAAGTGAAAATGTTGTATAAACTGCATGATATTTGCAGGTGGTTGCAGTTTTCCTGCCCAGCCCACCACTCCTGGGCCATGTGGTTATGCTGGCCACTCCTGGACAATTTCTATATATAAAGTAATTCTCCTGTTCAGCCTGCTGCCATTGGCCTCTCTCTCCTGTATGTAAACACCTAATACAACCCCGTGTCTTGTGTACTGGCTCTGGGTCTCTTCTGCCTCTTGAATCTGGTTCTTTCCTTATTGAGGTTAACAGGGGTTCAGCACAACAGGGATACAACTTCGTATAATGGAAAAAGAGTACATATTTTAAAGGAGAAAAGAGAAGCCTTAAACCTCAGAAGTGAGCTAAGTGTGTTTGAAGGAAAAGAAGGTTTATTCTATCTGAATGTGTATCATGGAATAAAACCAGCATAAATGAGCAACAGGAGTTGAAGGCCTTGGGGGCAGGTGCTGAAGAGTTTGATTCAAGAGCTAATTAAGAGCTACAGTGGTTTCCTGTGTAGGGAGCAATCTGATTAAAATAATTTAGGGAAACAATAATTGTTGCTTTAATTAGAATGGATTAGAAAGGAAGAGAAACTGTCCACTATGATTTGATCAGCAGCAGGGCACAACAAGAAGACTATGGAAACTGAGAAAGTATATACCTAGGACGAGATGGGGTTGTAGGGGAATTAACAGAATTGTATTACAGATTCTAAATGCATACAACAGGAAGAATATAACCCAACAAAAAGGATGAGTGTATTGTTATGCTTGTTTGTAATGTAAATACATATATTATTAATATTTAATACATTTTATAAATAATGTTCTGATATTTTTAAGAGAAGAAAAATCTCATCAGATCAGCGTTAGTTGATAACAGGAATGCCTCTCCCTAACTGTCCACCCCCAATTCTTTTCTTACCCAAATTGCTAGACTAGCCCACAATAACTGATAACAAATCAGACCTATCAGATATATCCGCTATTTTGAAGACATTATCAATAGGATTTCAGCTGACTCACCAAATTCATTTTACATAGCTTATCAAACAGCTGGCAGGCTTCAACTGATTTTGTGTCACTCAAAAACAAGAACTTAGAAGTTAAAAGAACCATATCACAAGGTTGACACCTTAATCTTACTCACCTCTGGTTTTGTGACTGACATTATTAAGAGATTAATGAGTACTTGTTCAATGATATATTTATGCCTTATGAACACGGTGTTCTCTATCAATTGTAGTTTATCATCTATACATTTGATCATTTTCAATCATCAAGTGACCTATGTTCATAAAAATAATCTATGCTTTGAATATCTTATCTATAGGATGGATAAGAATCTGATCTTCTGGTGACAAGTTATATCTAGATACCTCTCAGGAGAAAGAGAGGAAAAGTAACTTGTATTAAGTACAATATATTGAGTGCCAAGATCTGCACAAGATGTTTCACATTTTATCTCATTTAATCCTTTATTGAATTCTAGAACATAAAAATAACTATTCTTTTTCTCACGTAAGGAAACAGAGGCTCAGGAAGTCTGGAGAACGTAAATGTCAGAGTTAAAACATGATATCTGCTTTGTAAGCCTTGGGTGCCTTCATATCACTGTCTTTCTTGGTCTTTTCACACGGTCCAACATTCCTAATCCTCAGATCATGATTATATAGTCATATAACACCATGTCCTCTACCCAAGTACAACCAGCAGAGACAACCAGCCAAATAGTCAACTACGAAAACTTGATAAAAAGGGGCAGCAAAAGGCCAGTGAAGCAGAGACAGCCCGCCCTCTTCTGCTAAAGAGAAATAGAACTTGCTCTTTTCACAGATTGCATGGCATTGTTACTATTTGCTAAGCGCCGTCCCAATGCTTAGGTGATGCACACAGCAAGATGACATAGTCCATGATCCTAGAGACTTACAATTTAATAGCTAAGAGAAATTGTTTACACAGTGAACCCAGGCAAGAATGACTAAGGCAATTACTGTTTTGGAGAGTAGAAATGTTTTTGTAAGAGATGCCTTGATGGAAAAGTAAGATTTTATTCAAATAGCAATAGAGGTAAGGCCTTTCTGTTTTTTGTTGGTTTTTTTTTTCTTATTTGTTTATTTTTTTTAAATATAAAAGACAACTTAAAGAAAGAAAAAGTAAACTTCCCATAATTAAAAGGTAAACAAACAAAAGCAACAACAACAAAAAAGCCCAATGCCTGGGTACAGCAGCTTGAGGTCCTAATTTAGTAGGTCTAGAATGGCATCTGGGCTTTGACATATTTTGAAACTCTTTAGGTGATTTAATGTGTAGGTGGAAATGTGATCTTCTGGAACTACACTGTCCAGTATGGTAGCCACTAGTGACATGTGGCTATATACATTTAAATTTAAACTAATTAAATAGTATTAAGAATTTAGTTGCCTAGTAACGGTAGGCACATTTCCAATGCTCAACTGTCACATGTGGCTGGGTTGGTACTTACCATCTTGGACAGCACAGAATAACTTTTCTTTTTTTTTTTTTTTTAATTTATTTATTATTATTGTACTTTAAGTTGTAGGGTACATGTGCATAACGTGCAGGTTTGTTACATATGTATACTTGTGCCATGTTGGTGTGCTGCACCCATCAACTCATCATTTACATCAGGTATAACTCCCAATGCAATCCCTCCCCCCTCCCCCCTCCCCATGATAGGCCCCTGTGTGTGATGTTCCCCTTCCTGAGTCCAAGTGATCTCATTGTTCAGTTCCCACCTATGAGTGAGAACATGCGGTGTTTGGTTTTCTGTTCTTGTGATAGTTTGCTAAGAATGATGGTTTCCAGCTGCATCCATGTCCCTACAAAGGACGCAAACTCATCCTTTTTGATGGCTGCATAGTATTCCATGGTATATATGTGCCACATTTTCTTAATCCAATCTGTCACTGATGGACATTTGGGTTGATTCCAAGTCTTTGCTATTGTGAATAGTGCCGCAATAAACATACGTGTGCATGTGTCTTTATAGCAGCATAATTTATAATCCTTTGGGTATATACCCAGTAATAGGATGGCTGGGTCATATGGTACATCTAGTTCTAGATCCTTGAGGAATCGCCATACTGTTTTCCATAATGGTTGAACTAGTTTACAATCCCACCAACAGTGTAAAAGTGTTCCTATTTCTCCACATCCTCTCCAGCACCTGTTGTTTCCTGACTTTTTAATGATCGCCATTCTAACTGGTGTGAGATGGTATCTCATTGTGGTTTTGATTTGCATTTCTCTGATGGCCAGTGATGATGAGCATTTTTTCATGTGCCTGTTGGCTGTATGAATGTCTTCTTTTGAGAAATGTCTGTTCATATCCTTTGCCCACTTTTTGATGGGGTTGTTTGTTTTTTTCTTGTAAATTTGTTTGAGTTCTTTGTAGGTTCTGGATATTAGCCCTTTGTCAGATGAGTAGATTGCAAAAATTTTCTCCCATTCTGTAGGTTGCCTGTTCACTCTGATGGTAGTTTCTTTTGCTGTGCAGAAAAGCTTATCCACCATGATCAAGTGGGCTTCATCCCTGGGATGCAAGGCTGGTTCAACATTCGCAAATCAATAAACATAATCCAGCATATAAACAGAACCAAAGACAAGAACCACATGATTATCTCAATAGATGCAGAAAAGGCTTTTGACAAAATTCAACAGGCCTTTCTTAATAGGTGAAGTAAACACTAGAAACAACTACCACAGAAGTACAAAAAGATGTGACATATTTGGGAATGATGAGAAATCCAACCTAGATTTCTATAAATACTCTACCTATAAAATGTGTTTGTGTGTGTGTGTGTGACATAATCTGAAAATGACTAATTTCATGACCCCGAATCCATACTATTTGAGCTTTAACCTTCTTTCATGAGTGCAGTCACTGAAAAGTTTTATACAGGAGAGAGATACAATAAGTACTATATCATTATTATCATTACTAGTATTGTTATTACCTATAGCAATAATATTAATAGATAATAACATATGTTAAATGCTTATGAAACTCTAGGTACTTTCCCAGGCACTTAATATTCATTTTTCATTGATTTATTAGTCTGGTCTTAAAAACTAGAAATGATTTTATTCCCATTTGATAACAGTAGAAATCAAGCCTCAGAGAAATTATCATTTTCTCAAGTTTCTACTGATAGCGATGGGCTGCTCCTGGTATCAAACCTACACCTGGCTCTCCCTAGAAATATTTTCTTAACTACTACACTCTACTGTCTCTGCATTTCATATGAAAAATGAGGTGCATAAAGTGGGCAAGCTGGATCTTAGTGAGACTTGTCAGGGAGTCCAGTTATTCACCAATTGGTAACAGGCATTTTCATTTTCTTCCTTTCTTCACAAAAATTATTGCAAAAGCAATTTAAGCCTTTGCCTCTCCTTTCTATAGCTTGATATTCATTTCCTTGGTTTTCTATATATTGCCACAATGAGAAATATACATTCCTGAGAGAAGGGAGGTAAAAAAATTGAGATTTCTGATATTTTGCTTTCCACCAGCATCTAAGGATCTCAAAGCAATTTACCAACAGTGCCTCCTTTATTCTTACTTTTGTTAGTGACAGACAAGGAGCAATGTTGCTGATTAAAGAACAGTGTTCATAGTAAAGGAGGTTTTTAAGCAAATTAAAATATAACTACTATATAACCCAACAATCCCTTTTCTGGGTATATACTCCCCCCAAAAAGGAAATCACTACCTCATAAGGATATCTGTATTTCCATGTGTATTGTAGCATCATTCATGACAACCAACCTTCGCAAACAAATGCCCGTCGACAGATGAAGAAAATGTGATACACACACACACACACACACACACACACACACACACACACGAATATTATTCAGCCTTAAAAAAGAAGATCCTGTCATTTGCTACATGGGTGGAGCTGGAGGATATTATGCTATGTGAAATAAGGGAGACTCCCCTCCCCCCAAAATATTGCATATTCTCACTTGTATGTGTACTTTAAACCACTGAAATATACAGAAATAGAGAAAAACAGTGATTATCATAGGTAGGGTAGAGGAGAGAAAATAGGGAGCTCAAAGAAAACAAATATATAGGATGCACACGTCTAGAGGTCTAATGTACAACATTGGGACTAAAATTAATAAAACTATATTGGATCGAGGATTTTAAAATCTGTATTTTTAAAATTAGTAATTTTAACTATTATCATACAAACATTATGTGATAGATATGTTAATCTGCTTCACTATAGTAACCATTGTACTATGTGTTTATATGTATCTCTGTATTTACATGTACTTAATGACATCATGTTGTAAACCTCAAATACACACAATATAATTTTTTTAAAAAAAAAGAACAATTTTCTTATTGACCACATTATTTTGGTGGCTGAAAGAAGACATAGACCAAGAGATGCTTTAAGGTATGGTTAAAATCAGATATATTATTGAGTTTAAGCCCCAGGGATAGCATATTGCTAGCCAGAGCTTTGACTTATTTGATAACACATAGGAAAAAAATCACTGGGTTGAAAAAGAAGAACAGTGAAGTAATGTTCTGCTCAATTCCTAAAAGACATAATTTTTTTTTTCATAAGATTTCTCTTTTGTCCACATTTTCTTTTGAAACTAGATACTTAAGAGAGTGTCAGGATGGGAATGAAGACTAATATTCTTAAGAGTACAAGGAAGAAAAGCTTCAGTTTTAACCACAGATCTGCCACTTACTGACTGTGTGATCTTGAGAAAGTCACCTACCCTTTCTCATCTTAGGACAGCACTGGTCTGAGGACACAAACATTAAACGGAGGCCAATCATTTCAAATTATTTTTTACTTCCAAGATTCATTTTATCAATTATAAATTGCCTTTCTGGAAAAATGACTAACAATCTCCTTTTTTCCATTAATTAAAATTTAAGAAATATGCAGCCCAAATGTCAGTATTCTAAAATGTGCAGGGCAAAGCAGGTAACATAAATGAATGTTTCAACATGGATAAAATATAATAGGGAATTCATGGTCTCAGCCTTCAGACACTTTTTCAAAGGAACATAATGTGATCCAAACAAAAGACATCTGCAGGCTAAAACATGTTCACGTTTTTCCTATGAAAAAAGAATCTATTTCATTTGACCATTCAGCTGCCACTTGCACCATGCCCCCAGATTGCTGCATCCTGTCTATTGTTTTCAGCTAAACTTCTTGAAATTATCATATATCTCTCTAAATAAAATTTAGATTCATCTTATTCCAGATTTCTTTTAATCAGGAGTATTGCCTTTATTCATGTCTTTTCTTACTATTTCCTTCTGCTAAATTTGACCCTGATGATCACTCTCACTTCTTTGCACCTCTCCTCTTTGAGCTTCCATGAAACCTATCACCCCTACCTGTCCTACTGTCACTTCTTCTAGCCCTCCTCTTGGGGCTTCACATCCTTTCTGACCAACCCTTAAGGAATGGCCCTTCTTTTGGCTCTTGTTTTAGCCCAGCAGCCTCTCCTCTGTATGCTCCCCTTGAAGATCTCAAACACTCTTATGTGGATAACAACACCACCTACATTAAAAACCCTGAGATTTTTCAAAACACCATATCTAAAGGTCTGCTAATTATCTATGTTGATGTCTTACAGGCACCTCAATCCCAATGTCCAAAACTATACTGGTTATCTTACCAATGTATCTCAGCTCCAAATCTACTCTTCTTTTCCTTGCTTTGTGATACTGGAGTGTGTCCAATAAATATTTTTCCTTTGCCAGACAGTTTGCTGTTAGGCTTTGACAACAGAGGGTAATGGAGGGACATTGTTAAGCCATTATAGAAAAAGCTTCTTTTCCAGACGCCAGAGGGCTGTTTTGTTTCCCGCAGATTATATGTGAGTGGCTCAGTAGTATTGTCCTTAATGACCCTCACAGAACTATGGCCTCTACTCTCCAGCAAGCCTCTCCAACCACCCATCTGGCTGATTCTGTATACCAGCTCCAGCCAGCAATCTCTGGAAACTGTTTCCAGCCACATAGAGAACCACACTTATGAACTAACTCTGGCCTATAGTCTGTGGCAAAATTCTTTGGCAACATCAGGCTATGTTTTCCTGTTTCAGCCATCCTCTCCAAAAAGGTTTGAATCACATTCTTGGGGTAAGAGATTTGCTAAGTTCTTAGTCTCTTTACTCACCATCCTACAATCCTAGAGGAAGCAGCTGCTTTCTGAACTTGCTACTTCTATACCACTTAAAGTACTCCATTACACTTTTAACTAATTTTGCCAATTAATTTTTCTTATACTGAATTTTCTGTCTCCAAATTATTGGTGTGATTTTCTATGACTGGACCCTGAAAGATACAAAATTCGTAGCAAAGGTAGTCTCAAGAGGCAGACACTCAAAGGTGGGATTGGGGGATAGGATTGGTCCTTCCCTTGAAATTCAATATAGCCCTGAGTTACTACTTGCCAACGCAAAAGGGTATGCTGATAATTCATGCCAAGCAGTGGCATCACAATTAGTCATGTTATTACATACTTAACTGTGATGATGTTCCGAGTGAAATAAGTGCCTTGGATGTCCACATGACTGCTGCAGTTATCTGCAGTGAAAATGACTACAAGGACCATGTTTTGGAACAGAATATCCTGAATATATTTGAGGGCTTATAGGAAAAACAAAAACCCCCAAATAAATAAAACAAAAATAACAGAGATATCTTATTGATTTTATTGCTACAAAATCAAATACTAAATTTAGTTATGCAGGTTACAAAATCAAATATCAGTTAAATTTACATCTTCCTCAAGTTTCACATGTGAGCATTAGGACATTGATTTAAAAACAACGTGCCACTACAATTCTGAATGAGGACATCTTGTTGAACTCAAATGAAACAGAGCATCTCAAATCCCTGAGGCACGTTGAACCTCCCTGACCAACAGAAGTAGCTTTCACTCCTGTGTCTGAAAAGGCCAGTCTTCCTTTGCTTGAAAACTCTGTGATAACCTCACCTGGGGCCGATTCCTTGTAAGGATATTCTCCACGTGTCAGTTACAAAGCTTGGCCCAAGAGGAAAGAGATTATACTCCAAAGAATTGCAACGTTGTGTTGTATCTGTCAGCAAAATCCTGGGATAAGTGTTTTGTAGCTAATTCTATAGCTATTAAACCAAGGAAGGTGGAATATAACACCAGATAAAGCAAAATGCATTTATATGAGTGCAGTTACTCAGTAATCTGAATTTAATGAATTGGCTTATGCACCTGGAAGTGGTTCTGATGTCCTACTTGGTTGGTGGACTGAAATTAGGACTTAATGGTGAGATATGTTTAATAAGGAGGAGTGTTAGTGCTTCCCTGCAATGATGAGCAGGAATGAATTCAAAGTTTATGAAGATGGGAATGTTGGTGTGGATTAACCTATGATATACCTAGCCATCCACCAAGAAGACCCAGGAGATAATTTCTCCACTATTCATTGCCAAATACATTTCTAAGGGCAGCACTTTCATCCTTGAAAATCTCCATGGTTCTGCATCTTAGTCAGCCACATATAACAATGGGAAATATAGTAATTGAGATAGGCTCCTGATTTCAAAGAGAATAATGAGATTCCTAGAGAAGCAGAGACCAAGTGACATCACTTAATTGTCAAAGACAAAATAAACACATTTGTAACACAGGGCAGCAGAGTTCTGACCTTCAGGGATCTCTGAGAGTGACTAATTGATTACAATGTCCCTAAGAATGAAACAGATGGGAAAACTGCAAGGACATTATTTAAATGTACCAGAAAAGAAAAATCGAAGTCTGATGGCCAAATCCTGACTTGAGTCACCATAATACTTGGTCATGACTTCTAACTCACTTTCCATATCTAAGGCAGTTTAAGATACAGAATCTCTTAAAGAGCAGTCTGGGTCTCCTTGTGGAAGAGCCCTGCGGCAATGCCACTAGTATATCTAACAATTATTTCTCCAACCTTTTTCCAAAAAGTACTGCAGCCAGTTACTAGAATAAGAGTATGCAAGGGAAAAGTAAATACTTTCTGGGCATTACTAGACATTGACAAAGTATCAGTAATTCTTAAGGTCCCAAAATGTCACTGTGACTTACCAGTTAAAGTAGGGGTTTATGGTAGTCAGGTGACCAGTGGAGTCTGCCCAAATGTGAATGACAGTGGATCCAGTAAGTACACAGATCCACCCTGTATGTGTTTCTCAACAAGGCCTGATGGCATAGTTAAAAAAGGTATATTTGGAAACTGGTAGAATATATAAATTGGTTTTTTGACCCAAAGGGTAATGTCCATAGTAGCAAGAACCAAATGGAGGATCCTGCATAACAACTGGAATAATACATCAAAAGCAGTATTACATTTTGGGGGGAATTTCAGAGATTTCTGCCAACTTCATATATTTGAAAAATGCAAGGGTGTTGATACCTATCATAATCTCACTTAATCACATGATTGGCCTGTGAAAAAGTTAGATGGATATGGGAAGTGACTGGATCATCACAAACTTAATTAGATAGCAAATCTAATTTCAGCTCTTGTTCTAGATGCAATATCTTTACTTGAGCAAATCAACATGGCCCCTGGCACTTGGTATGCAACTGTTGACCTAGATAATGCTTTTTCTCCCTATCAATGTGGAAGAACCACCAAAGACAGTGCTGTTTTACCTGGAAGGGCCAGTAATATACCTTCATAGTCTTATCTCACAACTAGGACAATTCTCACCTTCCACCATAATACAGTTCATAGAGATGCTGACCATCTCAACATTCTGAAAAATGTCACAGTGGTCCACTATATTGATGATTGAATCTGATAAACAGAAAATAGCAGGTACTTCAGATGCCTTAGTAAAATATGCAAGCCAGAGAATGAGGAGTTTCCCAGACAGAAAATATAGGAAGATATCCGAGTGGGTGGATGCAGCAATAGAGATCCACTCAAACATGATTGTGAATGACAGCAGTAAAGTATTCCATATGGGCCTAAGTTCAAATGGTATATTTGGTTGTCTACATTTCCTGGACTGAGAGAAGGCTAGACCATGGACAATTACTGATGGTTTTGCTGGAGGGTCACAGACAGAATGAATATGGTTGGGACATTAGTAACATGAGTGTCTGGGACAGACACATGGATGGGCCTCTCACAATGGGCACATAGCTATGAAGGTATCTCTGTTCCATGTGAATGTTCACCAAAGCGAACATTTTACTATGTTCACTTCAATACATTGTATGTTCACCAAAGTGAACATTTCAGCATGTTCAATTCAATACGTTGTCAATATTCCAGTGGACAAAATTACACATATGCCAGTTACTTTCTTTTCCCCAACCAGTTCATTACAAGATCAATGGACCCATGTAAAAGGGTCCCTGGTGGCAGGGACAAAGACTGGCCCATGGTTCAAACCTTGGACTTTCTCTTATCAAGTCTGACCTAGTTACTTCTATTGCTGAGTGTCTAATATGCCAACAGAAGAGACCAATCCTGAACCCCTGCTAGAATACCACTTCCCAGGCTAGTGTAGAATCAGCCAGTCAATTGGTAGTAGATTGCTTATGTCGGACCTTTTCCATTGTGAGGGGTCAGACATTCATCTTCCCTAAAATTACACATATATTCTGAATATGCATCAATCTTTCCTCACACAATGCTGTTGCCTGCATCACCATTCACAACCCTGTAGACTGTGCTATTTTGCAGAAAGTCAATCACAATTATACACTGTGACAGTATTCCAAACAGCATTTCTTTTGATCAAGTAATCTTTTCAAAACAAAAGTACATAAATGGGTTTATGCCCATTTATGGAATTTCTAGTCTTTTCTCTTTACTTGTTTTGTATATGTATACACACACACACACACACACACACACACGTTCATATGTTGGCTATTTTCTTCTTGTCTCTCCCTCTTTCCCTTGTTATTTCATACACAGTTGTTGGAAGTCAGCCGGTTAGTTTTATTTTTCATTTGTTTATTTAGACACAGGTTCTTGCCTGGGCTCAAGAAATCCTCCCTCCTCAGCCTCCTGAGTAACTGGGACTACATCTGCATGCCACCATGCCTACCTATTATTTATTTATTTATTTATTTGTAGAAACACGGTCTTGCTATGTTGCTCAGGCTGGTCTCAAACTCCTGGATTCAAGTGAGCCTCTCATCTCTTCTTCCCAAAGTGCTGGGATTATAGGTGTGAGCCACCACGCTCATCCTTCAGGTCAGTTTTAAAATTTAATCTTTAACACTGACTAACATGTCCTTGATATTCCCGTTCCCTTGACTGAATTTTTTTGTTTTGTTTTGTTTTGTTTGTTTGTTTGTTTTGGTGAGACAGAGTCTTGCTCTTCTGCCCAGGTTGGAGTGCAGTGGCGCTTGCTCACTGCAAGCTCCGCCTCCCGGATTCACGCCATTCTCCTGCCTCAGCCTCCCAGGTAGCTGGGACTACAAGTGCACACCCGGCTAATTTTTGTATTTTTAGTAGAGACGGGGTTTCACCGTGTTAGCCAGGATGGTCTAGATCTCCTGACCTCATGATCGGCCCGCCTCGGCCTCCCAAAGTGCTGGGATTACAGGCGTGAGCCACCGCACCCGGCCCCCTTGACTGAATTTTAAACAGACTTGTTCCCATCTCTAAGCACCCACCTCCTTTTTCTTAGAACATTGACTTTAGAAAACTTGGAATTGTAAGTCCTTTCTTTTCTCCTTTAACACGTAAATCTTTTTAAATGCTTCTTGCCAGTTTTACAACCCAGGAATGTATTTCTCAAGGACCTGGGTGCTGTTCCTTTGAAATGTAGTAAAATTAAAGTCTCTAACTCCCAGTGTCCATGGGAAGATATAAACCTAAGTTCCTTCTGACTCAAACTACTGCCGTAGCTTCTTGATTATTTCCACTCTTAAATCCTTCAAATTCATCCTCTTCCTTGCCACCTGAATATTGTATTTAAAGGAGAAATACATGCTATTACTTTTCTACTATTTTTAAATTTCCTTCATAATGTAAGGCCACACTAATTCTCAAACCCAGACATACCTATTACCACAGATATGAATATGTACCATAGGATGCTCAAAGCATAAACATGGCACATCTTTTAAGACTATCGGCATTACTCAAATGTTTTTTGGAGCAATTGAATTAACAAGTAATTTAAAATTATTAGTAAGCAGATATAAAATAGAGTAGAATCCAAAATTCACATGAAATTTTAAGTTTGAAATAGCAGCTTTTAAGCTTTAAAATAACAATGCAGTATTAACAACCATCTCTGTTGCTAGGGGTACACTGGTGAAAAAGATTAAGAAGCACTGTAATCTCACTGCTTTGGGAGACCCAGGCAGGAGGTTACGTGAGGCCAGGAGTTCAAGACCAGCCTGAGCCAAAAAGTAATACCTTGTCTCTACAAAAGATTTTTTTTTTTTTAAGTCAGCCAGGTGTGGTGGTGCATACCCATAGCCCTGGCTACTTGGGAGGTTGAGGTAATGGTCAGGGGATGGATCGTTTGAGACCAGGAGTTCAAAGTTACAGTGAACCATGAAGCATGATCATGCCATTGCAAGCCAGCCTGGGCAACAGAGTGAGACCGACTCAAAAAAAATTTTTTAAGTTGATTTTGCTTGTGCAAAGAGTACATTAGTCATATAGTTTCATGTTGCCATTCCAAATGCTGTTTTTCTCAATTAGATTGTTCTCCTTCTGTCCTCATATATCATGAGTCTTCTTCCAGACTCATAGCCCATTCATTCTTTATAATAAATTTGCTGTCATTCCACGTTTCCTTAACCTATGGGAAAAGTAAGCTAGGATCCTCCTTTGCTCACTATGATAACTATACTTGCCGTTTGTATTAAAATTATCTGTCTATATGTTTGCCTACCTGTTTATACTGCAAGTTTTTTTAGTGTAAAAGCCAAATCTTGATATGCTATTCAATTATGTATCACTAGCACCTACCATCACGTGTGATATATGGCTGATAGTGAAAAATACTGCTTGAACTAATAATAAACTACACAACCACACATTATATTGGGATACATTTAAATGTAAGTTTGATTATATAATTCCTATTTTTCTAATTGAGAATTCAAGGCTCTCAACATCAATGAATCTACCATAAACCATGCATTTCAATGGGAATGATATCGCCTCCAGGGGATGAAAATTTATTCTTGGAAAAAGGAAAATATCTTAGAGATTCTAATGATTTCCCTATCTGACAAAATCTTAATCTGTCATTGATTGCCTTAGGTATTACATGAGCACCAATAGCATTGAATTCATGAAACATACACAAAATATATATAAAATCAGTGCTATAAAACTACAGTGAGTAGATGGCTATGGTTAGAAGATTTTCTCTACTTTGAGCTTCCACAATGTCAAAGTCATATCATGGGGGTCTCTGTATGTCTACTGGATGCTATTGGCCGCCTTGTGGAAATTAGTTGATCTTCAGTACTTTAGTATGTTAATTGAAATTCAAAAAAATTAATAACAGCATATATTACTAAATTTTATAAAAGTTATTCAATCCAACGTTATTCTATGTAGTCCTGAAAATAAAAATGTTGACAATATATGAAAGAATATATAGCAAGTAGTTAAAAGTTATTTTCTCATATCAAGCAAAATTAAAAGTTATGTTCACCAAAAATAATTCTGGAAAATTATTTTTTGATTGTTTCACTTTTGCCAGAAAAGCAACAGTTTTAAATGATTTTAAAAGTTGTTTCCTCTACAGCCATACCACCCTGAATGTGCCTGATCTTATGTAAAATTTGTTTTCATTGCTACTCTTATTATGTATTCATATAAATTGCTAATTTATATATGTAGTGTGATAATTTATAATTTATATAAATAAATTAAAGTCTAAAATATACTAAAAGTGACTCAAAAAAATACAGTTATAAAGTTAACTTATATGTTAATAGGATTTTAACTTTTAACCTGAAGTGTTAGTCACTCTTAACCCTGTATTGCATAAAGAACCAGGAAGTGGAGAACTCAAAACTCAATCCTGTCTTGTGGTTGCAAATTTAATTTTTAAAAAAACATTCATCCCAGCTGGCTCCTGGCAATCAGAAATCTGATGGAAAAAGTCATTCTATCACAAGCGCATGTTGATTGTTCAACCTCTGCCTGGGGCCTTAGGTGCCCTCTTAATGGCCTGTGATTCGCTGCTCAGCAGAAAAGCATTTTCTCCCCAGACATCCTGGAAAATACTCTTCTCAAAACCAAATACTCTGCAAATCAAAACAGACCCAGAGCTTGACTTAAAATTCTGTAATGTGTTCTCCTGTCATCTGTGCTAAACAGAGCTGATTAAAAGACAGTTTAAAACAAAGTAAATCCATACTAAAGGAGGGGATTACCTACAGGTGGGCCAGTGCACTCTTCTAATTCATATCTAGGGTCTGGCAGAATACTCACTGGACAGGCACAAGGAAACATTCACCAACCATGCAAGTGAATATGGTGGAATCCCCCATTAAAAAAAAAAAAAAAAAAAAAAAAAAAAAAAAAAAAAACTTTTGTCTCTTAGATAGAGGGCCAGAAAGACCCTCCTACTGTCCTATTAATCTTCTCTACTTTAAAAAATCTTTGTCGTTTAGAGATGCCCTAATATATTTTCAAAGAGAAACCCACAAGTCTTAGGCCCCATTTAGTAATTCTATCACATGTTACACAAAATCATAGGAATACAACAGAGAATAATATCCTCTCTTGTAAATTTAAGGTAAAATTACTGAACAATGAGACATCATCTAATTAACACAATAAAAAAGACTCTTATATACGAATTGCAATCTGTTGGTATTCCAGAAAGCTGAAAACAACCAAAAATGAAAAAACGGTGACTTCAGGCCAAAGGTTGGCATACAGTATTTGACCAATCTGATCAAACAATATAAAGTTGCCATGATGACATCATGATCTATTTGCAATTCCCATGGCATGTAGAGATTCGTAATGAGACCTATGAAACAGATCCACCCCCTAGGAAACTAGATGGTGAAGACACATTGTTTTAATTTAAGCATGGCTGTATTTCCTGAAAAAAGTAAGGAAATTGATTTTGAACAAGATAATTGAGTATATGCAGCCTCTGCTGTAATAGGATTAATTAGAAAAACAATGCACCAGATGATTTCCACCCGATGATCTCCTTCACAAGAATACAGCAATGGTTAAAAACATGTGTTTCAAGAGCATTCAGAGCATCTTTCATTGTTGGTTTTATTATTTATTCAGATTCAATAGAAACTTCAGTTTCAGACACTATTCTAGCCACAGGGGCTATTGTATAGAAGAATAAAATCTAGTTCCTGTATTGATGAAACTCACAATCAAATGGGATACAGAGCCATATAAATCTATAATTGCCATAAAACTGAAGTCCTATTAAAAAAAAAGTCATGTGCAGTTTTTTTGGAGCAAAGAGCAGTAAAGGAGTCAGTATTTGGAAAAGTTGCAGAAAGTTTCACAGATGAGATCACATTTAAAATTCATCTGGAAAAGTGAATGAGTAAAATTTTTCTACATGAAGAAGGCAAGGAAGAATATTTCTGCTAGAGGTTTGTCAATATAAAAAAGCAATGAATGTGTGTGGAACAGAGGATAATTTAGCCTGTTCAGAACAATGCATGTGACAACCTATAATCCCAGTTTAATTATACAAACACAAGACAAATCTCATTTGAGGGGTGTTTTATAAAATATATGACCAAGATGCCTCAAAACTGTCAAGGTCATAAAAAAGCACATCTAAGAAATCATCATAACCAAGAGAAGACTAATGAGTTATGACAACATATATGGAAAAGAAAAAGTACAATGAATACAAACTGAGAAAACTAAAGTGTGGACTTTAGTAATAATGTATCAATGTTTGTTGATTACTTGTAATGAATGTATCATACTAATGTAAGACATTAACAGTAGGAGAAACTGAGAATGCAGACGGGGAGCGGAGCAAGATGGCCGAATAGGAACAGCTCCAGTCTCCAACTCCCAGCGCGAGCGACACAGAAGACCGGTGATCTCTGCATTTTCAACTGAGGTACTGGGTTCATCTCACTAGGGAGTGCCAGACAATCGGTGCTGGTCAGCTGCTGCAGCCCGACCAGCGAGAGTTGAAGCAGGGCAAGGCATCGCCTCACCTGGGAAGCGCAAGGGGGAAGGGAATCCCTTTTCCTAGCCAGGGGAACTGAGACACACAACACCTGGAAAATCGGGTAACTCCCACCCCAATACTGCGCTTTAAGCTAACGGGCAAACCAGGAGATTATATCCCACACCTGGCCGGGAGGGTCCCACGCCCACGGAGCCTCCCTCATTGCTAGCACAGCAGTCTGTGATCTACCGGCAAGGCAGCAGCCAGGCTGGGGGAGGGGCGCCCGCCATTGCTGAGGCTTAAGTAGGTAAACAAAGCCGCTTGGAAGCTCGAACTGGGTGGAGCTCACAGCAGCTCAAGGAAACCTGCCTGTCTCTGTAGACTCCACCTCTGGGGACAGGGCACAGTAAACAATAACAAACGCAGCAGAAACCTCTGCAGACGCAAACGACTCTGTCTGACAGCTTTGAAGAGAGCAGTGAATCTCCCAACACGGAGGTTGAGAGCAGAGAAGGGACAGACTGCCTGCTCAAGTGGGTCCCTGACCCCTGAGTAGCCTAACTGGGAGACGTCCCCCACTAGGGGCAGTCTGACACCCCACACCTCACAGGGTGGAGTACCCCCCTGAGAGGAAGCTTCCAAAGCAAGAATCAGACAGGTACACTCGCTGTTCAGCAATATTCTATCTTCTGCAGCCTCTGCTGCTGATACCCAGGCAAACAGGGTCTGGAGTGGACCTCAAGCAATCTCCAACAGACCTACAGCTGAGGGTCCTGACTGTTAGAAGGAAAACTATCAAACAGGAAGGACACCTACACCAAATCCCCATCAGTACATCACCATCATCAAAGACCAGAGGCAGATAAAACCACAAAGATGGGGAAAAAGCAGGGCAGAAAAGCTGGAAATTCAAAAAATAAGAGCACATCTACCCCAGCAAAGGAGCGCAGCTCATCACCAGCAATGGATCAAAGCTGGACGGAGAATGACTTTGACGAGATGAGAGAAGAAGGCTTCAGTCCATCAAACTTCTCAGAGCTAAAGGAGGAATTACGTACTCAGAGCAAAGAAACTAAAAATCTTGAAAAAAAAGTGGAAGAATTGATGGCTAGAGTAATTAATGCAGAGAAGGTCCTAAACGAAATGAAAGAGATGAAAACCATGACACGAGAAATACATGACAAATGCACAAGCTTCAGTAACCGACTCGATCAACTGGAAGAAAGAGTATCAGCGATTGAGGATCAAATGAACGAAATGAAATGAGAAGAGAAACCAAAAGAAAAAAGAAGAAAAAGAAATGAACAAAGCCTGCAAGAAGTATGGGATTATGTAAAAAGACCAAATCTACGTCTGATTGGGGTGCCTGAAAGTGAGGGGGAAAATGGAATTAAGTTGGAAAACACTCTTCAGGATATCATCCAGGAGAACTTCCCCAACCTAGTAGGGCAGGCCAACATTCAAATCCAGGAAATACAGAGAACGCCACAAAGATACTCCTCGAGAAGAGCAACTCCAAGACACATAATTGCCAGATTCACCAAAGTTGAAATGAAGGAAAAAATCTTAAGGGCAGCCAGAGAGAAAGGTTGGGTCACCCACAAAGGAAAGCCCATCAGACTAACAGCAGATCTCTTGGCAGAAACTCTCCAAGCCAGAAGAGAGTGGGGGCCAATATTCAGCATTCTTAAAGAAAAGAATTTTCAACCCAGAATTTCATATCCAGCCAAACTAAGTTTCATAAGTGAAGGAGAAAAAAAATTCTTTACAGATAAGCAAATACTTAGAGATTTTGTCACCACTAGGCCTGCCTTACAAGAGACCCTGAAGGAAGCACTAAACATGGAAAGGAACAACCGGTACCAGCCATTGCAAAAACATGCCAAAATGTAAAGACCATCGAGGCTAGGAAGAAACTGCATCAACTAACAAGCAAAATAACCAGTTAATATCATAATGGCAGGATCAAGTTCACACATAACAATCTTAACCTTAAATGTAAATGGACTAAATGCTCCAATTAAAAGACACAGACTGGCAAACTGGATAAAGAGTCAAGACCCATCAGTCTGCTGTATTCAGGAGACCCATCTCACACGCAGAGACATACATAGGCTCAAAATAAAGGGATGGAGGAAGATTTACCAAGCAAATGGAGAACAAAAAAAAGCGGGGGTTGCAATACTAGTCTCTGATAAAACAGACTTTAAACCATCAAAGATCAAAAGAGACACAGAAGGCCATTACATAATGGTAAAGGGATCAATTCAACAGGAAGAGCTAACTATCCTAAATATATATGCACCCAATACAGGAGCACCCAGATTCATCAAGCAAGTCCTTAGAGACTTACAAAGAGACTTAGACTCCCATACAATAATAATGGGAGACTTCAACACTCCACTGTCAACATTAGACAGATCAACGAGACAGAAAGTTAACAAGGATATCCAGGAATTGAACTCATCTCTGCAGCAAGCAGATCTAATAGACATCTATAGAACTCTCCACCCCAAATCAACAGAATATACATTCTTCTCGGCACCACATCGCACTTACTCCAAAACTGACCACGTAATTGGAAGTAAAGCACTCCTCAGCAAATGTACAAAAACAGAAATTATAACAAACTGTCTCTCAGACCACAGTGCAATCAAACTAGAACTCAGGACTAAGAAACTCAATCAAAACCGCTCAACTACATGGAAACTGAACAACCTGCTCCTGAATGACTACTGGGTACATAACGAAATGAAGGCAGAAATAAAGAAGTTATTTGAAACCAATGAGAACAAAGATACAACATACCAGAATCTCTGGGACACATTTAAAGCAGTGTGTAGAGGGAAATTTATAGCACTAAATGCCCACAAGAGAAAGCAGGAAAGATCTAAAATTGACACTCTAACATCGCAATTAAAAGAACTAGAGAAGCAAGAGCAAACGCATTCAAAAGCTAGCAGAAGGCAAGAAATAACTAAGATCAGAGCAGAACTGAAGGAGATAGAGACACAAAAAACCCTCCAAAAAATTAATGAATCCAGGAGTTGGTTTTTTGAAAAGATCAACAAAATTGATAGACTGCTAGCAAGACTAATAAAGAAGAAAAGAGAGGAGAATCAAATTGACACAATAAAAAATGATAAAGGGGATATCACCACTGACCCCACAGAAATACAAACTACCATCAGAGAATACTATAAACACCTCTATGCAAATAAACTGGAAAATCTAGAAGAAATGGATAATTTCCTGGACACTTACACTCTTCCAAGACTAAACCAGGAAGAAGTTGAATCCCTGAATAGACCAATAGCAGGCTCTGAAATTGAGGCAATAATTCATAGCCTACCAACCAAAAAAAGTCCAGGACCAGATGGATTCACAGCTGAATTCTACCAGAGGTACAAGGAGGAGTTGGTACCATTCCTTCTGAAACTATTCCAATCAATAGAAAAAGAGGGAATCCTCCCTAACTCATTTTATGAAGCCCACATCATCCTGATACCAAAGCCTGGCAGAGACACAACAAAAAAAGAGAATTTTAGACCAATATCCCTGATGAACATCGATGCAAAAATCCTCAATAGAATACTGGCAAACCAGATTCAGCAACACATCAAAAAGCTTATCCACCATGATCAAGTGGGCTTCATCCCTGGGATGCAAGGCTGGTTCAACATTCGCAAATCAATCAACATAATCCAGCATATAAACAGAACCAAAGACAAGAACCACATGATTATCTCAATAGATGCAGAAAAGGCTTTTGACAAAATTCAACAGCCCTTCATGCTAAAAACGCTCAATAAATTCGGTATTGATGGAACGTACCTCAAAATCATAAGAGCTATTTATGACAAACCCACAGCCAATATCATACTGAATGGGCAAAAACTGGAAAAATTCCCTTTGAAAACTGGCACAAGACAGGGATGCCCTCTCTCACCACTCCTATTCAACATAGTGTTGGAAGTTCTGGCTAGGGCAATCAGGCAAGAGAAAGAAATCAAGGGTATTCAGTTAGGAAAAGAAGAAGTCAAATTGTCCCTGTTTGCAGATGACATGATTGTATATTTAGAAAACCCCATTGTCTCAGCCCAAAATCTCCTTAAGCTGATAAGCAACTTCAGCAAAGTCTCAGGATACAAAATTAATGTGCAAAAATCACAAGCATTCTTATACACCAGTAACAGACAAACAGAGAGCCAAATCAGGAATGAACTTCCATTCACAATTGCTTCAAAGAGAATAAAATACCTAGGAATCCAACTGACAAGGGATGTAAAGGACCTCTTCAAGGAGAACTACAAACCACTGCTCAGTGAAATAAAAGAGGACACAAACAAATGGAAGAACATACCATGCTCATGGATAGGAAGAATCAATATTGTGAAAATGGCCATACTGCCCAAGGTAATTTATAGATTCAATGCCATCCCCATCAAGCTACCAACGAGTTTCTTCACAGAATTGGAAAAAACTGCTTTAAAGTTCATATGGAACCAAAAAAGAGCCCGCATCTCCAAGACAATTCTAAGTCAAAACAACAAAGCTGGAGGCATCACGCTACCTGACTTCAAACTATACTACAAGGCTACAGTAACCAAAACAGCATGGTACTGGTACCAAAACAGAGATATAGACCAATGGAACAGAACAGAGTCCTCAGAAATAATACCACACATCTACAGCCATCTGATCTTTGACAAACCTGAGAGAAACAAGAAATGGGGAAAAGATTCCCTATTTAATAAATGGTGTTGGGAAAATTGGCTAGCCATAAGTAGAAAGCTGAAACTGGATCCTTTCCTTACTCCTTATACGAAAATTAATTCAAGATGGATTAGAGACTTAAATGTTAGACCTAAAGCCATAAAAATCCTAGAGGAAAACCTAGGTAGTACCATTCAGGACATAGGCATGGGCAAAGACTTCATGTCTAAAACACCAAAAACAATGGCAGCAAAAGCCAAAATTGACAAATGGGATCTCATTAAACTAAAGAGCTTCTGCACAGCAAAAGAAACTACCATCAGAGTGAACAGGCAACCTACAGAATGGGAGAAAATTTTTGCAGTCTACTCATCTGACAAAGGGCTAATATCCAGAACCTACAAAGAACTCAAACAAATTTACAAGAAAAAAACAAACAACCCCATCAAAAAGTGGGCAAAGGATATGAACAGACATTTCTCAAAAGAAGACATTCATACAGCCAACAGGCACATGAAAAAATGCTCATCATCACTGGCCATCAGAGAAATGCAAATCAAAACCACAATGAGATACCATCTCACACCAGTTAGAATGGCGATCATTAAAAAGTCAGGAAACAACAGGTGCTGGAGAGGATGTGGAGTAATAGGAACACTTTTACACTGTTGGTGGGATTGTAAACTAGTTCAACCATTATGGAAAACAGTATGGCGATTCCTCAAGGATCTAGAACTAGATGTACCATATGACCCAGCCATCCCATTACTGGGTATATACCCAAAGGATTATAAATCATGCTGCTATAAAGACACATGCACACGTATGTTTCTTGCGGCACTATTCACAATAGCAAAGACTTGGAATCAACCCAAATGTCCATCAGTGACAGACTGGATTAAGAAAATGTGGCACATATACACCATGGAATACTATGCAGCCATCAAAAAGGATGAGTTTGTGTCCTTTGTAGGGACATGGATGCAGCTGGAAACCATCATTCTTAGCAAACTATCACAAGAACAGAAAACCAAACACCGCATGTTCTCACTCATAGGTGGGAACTGAACAATGAGATCACTTGGACTCGGGAAGGGGAACATCACACACTGGGGCCTATCATGGGGAGGGGGGAGGGGGGAGGGATTGCATTGGGAGTTATACCTGATGTAAATGACGAGTTGATGGGTGCTGACGAGTTGATGGTTGCAGCACACTAGCATGGCACAAGTATACATATGTAACAAACCTGCACGTATGCACATGTACCCTAGAACTCAAAGTATAATAATTAAAAAAAAAAAAGGAAAAAAAACAAAGGGACGGGGGGGGCGGGATTATGGTAACTCTCTGTACAATCTTTATAATACTTTTGAGCCTAAAACTATTCTTTAAAATACTGTAGACGGTCAGTCCAACATATCTCAGTTTCAACCAACTGCTCATCGGAAATACCGTATTTGTGTGATGCAGCACCGGTGGATGCTGAAGTTCAACGTTTTGCATCTGCAGGTTCCTCATGGCAGACTGCGGGACTTGAGTATCCATGAATTTTAGTATCTGTTGGAATTCTGGAACCAATTTTCCATGAAGAACAAGGGATAACTGCATTTTTAAAATGTGAATTGAAATAGTTTCTCACCTATTATAAGCAGATCAGGAAAAAAGTGTCTATTCAGTCAAAATAGTTAACCTAATAAGTTATAGAGAACTAGCCTCAAATTAAGCAAATGTAAGACTCTCACAGTTTTTACAATTACAGTTCTCTCATGCACTTTAAAAAGTACAAATCCAGCCTCTGAAGGCCATGTAAAATCTCTGTTAATTATCTATAGCTTTAGTCATTTCTCATACCTTCTTTCAATTAGTGTAATTTCTAATAGGAGGTAGATTAAAACAGAAAACCAGCAAATGGCATTCTAGGATCACATAGTTAAAATCTGAAAATGTTAAAACCAAAAGTTTGATGTCTGATACTGGGCGAAGGCATTTTCAAAATTTTGGCCATTTCTACAGGTGATATAGATTGTCACACACATCATCAATAAGTGAAGGGTCTCAGTCATAGAAGGACTGCAGACTCATTTGTTAATTATCTGTGGATAACGAACGTATTTTCTGTTTGGGGGATAATTTCAAAATCAAATAGTTTCTTCTGTTGTCGCCATAAATCAGTAAGATATTCTAAAATTTTAATATTTCAGCATCTAATCAATATCTTTCAGTTTTGCATCTTCACCTGGCAGAAGCATAAAATTATTTGGTAGATGGTATCTCTTATTTAGAAGATGAAAAGAAAGAAAAGAGTCACTATACTAAAACTGTACCTCAGGAACTTAATTAACTTTTGGCATATATTCCTGTAAGAAGCAAAACATTTTATGGTTAAATAGCACACATATAGAAAATACAAATGTTCACATTAACAAATTATGTTTATTACCAATATTAAACCACCACTCCAATGAAAAAAAGTTTAAAACATCAGCAACATTGCAGACATCCTCAGCATGCATCTTCCCACTCACAAGTCTTCCTTTCCTCAAAAAAAATTGCTATCTTGAATTTTATGTTGATCAACTCTTTTTGTTAATAGTTACATCAGCTATTTGTATGTTACTAAGCTTAAGGATTAGTATTTTTGAAATACGTATTTTAGCTGTTTTTTTTCATTACAATTCTTCAGAAAACATTGTCTTTTGAATTCATCTATATTGTTGTGTGCATCTGAAGTTTATTACTTTCTTTGCTGTATAGTATTTTATTGTATGAGAATATCACCATTTAATAATTCTACTATACAGGGACATACAGTTTGCTTACAGTTTGGGTGTTATGAATAAATTATCTGTTTTGTCCATGTTTTAGTGTCTATAAATAGAAGAATAGCCGAGTTACTGAGATGCATACATTCAATAGTAATAAAAAACAACAAAGTGTTTTCCAAAATGATTATACTTATTTACAATAACATCAGCATTGTTCATGAGAATTCCCACTGATGTGCAGCTTTGCCAAAATTTATCAACAGTCTTTTTCATTTTTAGCCACTCTCATATGTGTATACTGGTATCATAAATGATTTTTATTTTCATTTCTCTAATTACTACTGAGGTTGAACAAATTTCCATTTGGCTATTTGGATACCCTCTTTGTAAATTGGCTTTACATTCTTTTACCCATTTTTCTACTCTGTCTTCTCATTCATTTGCAGAAATTCTGGATAAGGGTCTTGTGACAATTATATATTTTGCAAGTACTTTATCTCACTACATTGTTGTTTCACTCAACAATGACATTTGATAAACAGAAGGTCTCAATTTTATTACAGTCACGTTTACCAATCTTCTAATTTATTAATCTTCTTTATTCTTAGCATTTTATGTATTTTGTTTAAGAAAATTTTTCCAGCTGCAAGGTCATGGAGATAGTCTTCATTCATCTTCTGAAGACTGTGTTGTTTTGCCTTTAACAATTGGAATTGATTTTTGTATATAGTGGGAGATAGGAATCGAGTTTCATTTTTTTTCAGGTGGATATCCAATTATTCTAGCATTTTTATTGAAAAGACAGTCCCTTCCAAACTGCTATGCATTTCAACTTTTGTCATAAATCAAATGTCCATATAGGCATTAGTCTGACTGTAGGGTGGTCTCTCTTCCATTCTATTATTCATTTGTTCTCTCATTGTGAGCATATCATGCTGCCTTAAGTTTTATAGCTTTTTATTGAGTCATGGTATCTACTAGAATAGCAATCTTGTGCATTGTTTCTTCTTTACTTTGGCTATATACATGTATGTATACGTGTGTGTGTGTGTTTCAATAATCTTGTCATGTTTCACTAAAAATTTCTAGTAGGAATTTGGCTAGGGTGACCATTCTAGAGAAAACTGATACCATTTAATGTCTTCCAATCCGTGAAAAGGATATATTTCTCTTTTACCTAGGTTTTATTTGACTTTTCTCAATAACGTTTTATATTACAAAGATAGTAAAGAAAAAATCCTATAATCATTCAACTAGTGAAATTTTAGCTATAAAAAGGCTTTGCAGTTCTCTTGAAAAATCAACATATCGAAAGAAAAAGGAGCACTATAATTTTTAAGAAAAACATATTGTGACACAAAGGTTTTTAACCTATAAAGTTGTTATTCTTGTGGGAAAATAAAATAGTCATGAATATTTAATGCCTGAAATGATTACCCTTATATTTTATTTAGAACATTTCTTATAGATTTTCTAGCTGATCGAAATAGAAAATAAGATCAAGAACTCAGGGGGAAATAAAATCAAAATGAAAATGAACTAATATTAAGCTCTGAAGTCAATTAAACATGTGAACATAGGTCCACACAGAAATACCAATTTAAAAAATAGAAGAAGAGATCTAGAATATAATTCTTGAAATGTAAAATGTTTTTGGTAAACAATATTTATTTTAATAATAAATCACATCTAATAATAACACCTCTTCTAGGTATGTAGGTAAAGGGGAAAGACGTGGTAAGTAAAGGCAAGACAAATTTCTCTACCTGCGTATGGGTAAACCAACAACTTTTAATATAAAATGAATTCTTCTGCTTTCAATCTTTTTTTTTACACTTTTATATTTATTTAAAATATTATTAAACCTAACATTTTTTAAAATTTATTTATTATTATTATTATACTTTAAGTTCTAGGGTACATGTGCATAACGTGCAGGTTTGTTACATATGTATACTTGTGCCATGTTGCTGTGCTGCACCCATCAACTCATCAGCACCCATCAACTCGTCATTTACATCAGGTATAACTCCCAATGCAATCCCTCCCCCCCTCCCCCCTCCCCATGATAGGCCCCGGTGTCTGCTTTCAATCTTAAAGCACAATGCTGATGCTTAATTTGAGATATAAATATCAGATTTGAAACACTACATAATTGTGTATCTTCTAAGAATAGATGTCTTCTTGGTAACTGCAAACTGCAGTACATTAAAAAAAATCCAAACCAATGTGAAGTTTGTTTTAGCCACGGCAAATGTTTTCTTTTATTGAGATATTAAATTTTACTGCATAATTTTTTGAAATGCTTTTTCCAACTGTCGATTATTTGATATAGTCATTGCATTTATAGATATTCTAATACTGAACCATCCCACCATAGTTAAAACAAACTTCATATTGGTTGTGTTGTTTTTTGAGTGACCTGCAAATTTCAAGTACTAACATTTTGAGATTTTTGCCTAAATATTTATGCATGTGGTTTATCAAATTATCATATATTTGTGTTGTATTTGTTAGGGATTTTAAATAACAGTAGATAGATTGCAAGAGAATAATTTTCTTCATCATAAAATAAGTATTCAGCACAGAAAATGCTTTTGCTTGCCACTTTTATGGAGAATGCAGTCTCTTTTAGATAATTTTCTCACTTTCCTATTTATCTAATTTTTCTCCATGTATAAGTTTAGTAATTTATAATTTCCTAGAAATAATATATACAGTGTGAAAGATTGAGTTGACCATGGTTAACAACTAAATATGTAAGAGATGAGCAGAAGCAAGCAGGAGATGAGAAGGGAAGGATGTGAAGTTAGAAAAAATAAGTAATCTAAGGATATAGATGTTTTATCCCTATGAAACAAAAAATCACAATATCAATACTTCCAGACACACTTGGAACTACTTTTTTTTTTTTTTTTTTTTTTTTTTTGAGATGGAGTCTTTCTCTGTCCCAGGCCAGAGTGCAGTGGCGTGATCTCGGCTCACTTCAAGCTCCGCCTCCCAGGTTCATGCCATTCCCTGCCCTCCTGCCTCAGCCTCCCGAGTAGCTGAGACTGCAAGTGTCCACCACCACGCCCAGCTAATTTTTTGTATTTTAGGTAGACACAGGTTTTCACTTTGTTAGCCAGGATGTTCTCAATCTCCTGACCTCGTGATCTGCCTGCCTTGGCCTCCCAAAGTGCTAGGATTACAGGCGTGAGCCAACGCGCCCGGCCATCTGGAGCTACTTTTACGTGCCAGTGACTAAGTAAGGTAGCCATTAATTATTGTTCAGGCAGTATACTGCACAATTCCAGGGTACCATTTACATTGCATTCTATATGAAAGATGCTTCTTGAATTGTATAATGCAAAGCCTGAGTGTCAAAAACAGTGGCCCTCCCTTAAGCAGTTCGTATATTAACACACGTAACCCTCAGAACAGCCCTAAGAAGTAAGCATTATTACTATTCCACTTTACAAATAAGGAAACAGGGGCAGATAGTAAGTACTTTGCCAAGATTCCCACAGCGAGATGCAGTAGAGCGAGACTTTAGTCCAGCTCCAGAACACTATGCTACTACATGTAAAATAAAGTTTTGTTGAACAAATCTGCACAGAATTAAAAGTAAATTTTTCTATGGGGTAAGAGAAAAGGAATAAATGAGTTCGGGATAGGATGATGGGAAAGATTCAGTGAAAGAAGTAATAGAAAACTTCATCTTGAAGGAATTAGTGGAATTATAACAGGCAGGAAAGGACTCCTCAGATGGTTGGAACAATGGGCATAAAGAATGTCTAAAGCATCACCTTTACCTATGAGAGCCTGTGACCTAAAAGATACATGGAAAGCAAAATGGGGTAATTATTGTCACATACGTGAGCAAACTTGGAAGTAGTGGCCACATGAAAATAATTTGTAAAATGGGTTTCAGAAATCTCAAAACAGAAACATAGTATAGACAGCAGTGTGTCTGGAATTGGTGGGTTCTTGGTCTCCCTGACTTTAAGAATGAAGCCACAGACCCTCACAGTGTTACAGTTCTTAAAGATAGTGTGTCTAGAGTTCATTCCTTCTGATGTTCTGACCTGTTCAGTTTCTTCCTTTTGGTGGGTTCATGGTCTCACTGGTTTCAGGAGAGAAGGTGCAAACCTTTACGGTGAGTGTTACAACTCATAAAGGTGGCACACACCCAAAAGGTGAGCAGCAATAAGATCTATTGTGACGACCCAAAGAACCAAGCTTCCACACCGTGGAAGGAGACCAGAGTGGGTTGTCACTGCTGACTCTGTAAGCCTGTTTTTATTCCCTTATCTGACCCCACCCACATCCTGCTGATTGGTCCATTTTACAGAGAGCTGATTGTGTTTTGACAGGGTGCTGATTGGTGTGTTTACAAACCTTGAGCTAGACACAGAGCACTGATTGGTGCATTTACAATCCTTTAGCTAGACATAAAAGTTCTCCAAGTCCCCCCCCCCCCCCAGATTAACTAGACACAGAGCACTGATTGGTGCATTTACCAACCTCGAGCTAGACACAGAGGGCTGATTGGTGTGTTTACAAACCTTGAGCTAGACATAAAAGTTCTCCAGGTCCCCACCAGATTAGCTAGATACAGAGTGTTGATTGGTGCATCCACAAACCTCGAGTTAGATACAGAGTGCTGATTGGTGCATATACAATCCTCCAGCTAGACATAAAAGTTCTCCAAGTTCCCACCCAGCTGGCTTCACCTAGTGGATCCTGTGTGGGGGCACGGGTGGAGATGCCCACCAGTCCTGCACCAGGCCCCACACTTCTCAGCCTTTGGGCAGTTGATGAGACTCGGTGCTGGGGAGCAGGGAACGGTGCCCATCAGGAGGCTCCGGTAGCACGGGAGCCCAGGGGGAGCAGGGTGGGAGACTGGGGGGCAGGGGCTCAGGCATGGCTGGCTGCAGGTACGGAGCCCTGCCCCTTGGTAGGCGGCTGAAGCCCCGCGAGAATTCGAGCGTGGTGAGGGCCAGCCAGCAATGCTGGGGGACCTGGCGCACCCTCCACAGCTGCTGGAGTGGGTGCTAAGCCCCTCACTGCCCGGGCCAATGGTGCTGGAGGGCGGCTCCAAGTTCTGGTGGAGCCTGCGCCCACCCGGAACTGGCGCTGGCCTGTGAACACCCTGCACAGCCCCCGGTTTCCAACCGTGCCTATCCCTCCACACCTCCCCAGAAGCAGAGGGAGCCGGCTCCGGAGAGAGGCTCCCACAGTGCAGTGGCAGGCTGAAGGGCTTCTCAAGCGCCGCCAAAGTGGACGTCCAGGCCAAGGAGGCACCGAGAGAAGGGCTGCTAGCACGTTGTCACCTCTCAGTAGTAACATTAAATTGCCTTAAAGAATTTTGCTGTGGTGTGCACTGTTGACTAGGAGGATTGGAAAAAGAGTTCCATCTATTCTCACTGTGGCCCATCAGTTCCAACAGGAAAAGGGGGGCTCTAATGGAAATTACAAATATGATGTGACAAACTGACAATGCTTTTATTTATTTTTTTGAGATGGAGTCTTGCTCTGTCACCAGGCTGGAGTGCAGTGGTGCAATCTCAGTTCACTGCAACCTCCGCCTCCCAGGTTCAAGTGATTCCCCTGCCTCAGCCTCCCAAATAGCTGGGATTACAAGCATGAGCCACCACGCCTGGCTAAATTTTTATATTTTAGTAGGGACTGGGTTTCACCATGTTGACCAAGATGGTCCCGATCTCCTGACCTCGTGATCTGCCCACCTCAGCCTCCCAAAGTGCTGGGATTACAGGCATAAGCCACCGCACCTGGCCAATTCTATCACTTTTTAAAGTAAATTGTCTCCTAGAAGAAACGCAAACTAGGTGCAACCATTTTCAATATTGTCAGCTGAACCTCATAGAGCATGGTGCCCACATTCTTCGTGATAAAAGTTTACAAAAGGAAACCTTGTTCTCCAAAATAGGCACTTATAAACACTGGCACTGCATTGTTATGAATAAACAACAGTAAATGCACAAGAAGTGACAGTGTCACTCTCCACCATCAGGGCCCTAAGATCCTCACTCCATCTGTATCTCATTTCTTGATCCAGAGCTGCAATGCCCTAGAGCACCTGTTTCAGGCACACTCCTAAAGCCAGGTGAAATGGGAGAAGAGATTGAAAGCTTGTATAATATTCATTTATTTTCATAATTAATAGATGGGATAAAAGGATAAACTGCAAACCGCTGTGACCTGGACAAACTACTAGAAACTTCATAATTGGCATATACAAAGCTCTCCGGGATTTTAATGAGTTATGGACTGTAACATGCATAAGGAAATGAAATGAGATTTTCACTCAGCTCTGTGGGAGATTTATGTTCCCTCCTAAGCTGTATTCTACAAGTCTTTACATTCCATGTCACACATAAGTGAGCAAATTTATCCTGTCTTTTGAAATATATGCATGTATTTCAGTCCACATACGGTGGGAATCTGGATTTTTAAGATTGCAAATATCCAACTTACCTCTGGTTCCAAATCTCCATTTCCACTGACGTCTCAATGTCCAATGTCATTCCATATCCTTATATTCTTTTCTATCCTTCTAAATTCTTTATTATTATTATTATTATTTTATTTTGAGATGGAGTCTCGCTCTGCCGCCCAGGCTGGAGTGCAATGGTGTGATCTCGGCTCAATGCAACCTCCACCTCCCAGGTTCAAGCAATTCTCCTGCCTCAGCCTCCTGAGTAGCTGGGATTACAGGCACAGACCACCAAGCCAGGGTAATTTTTGTATTTTTAGTAGAGACAGGGTTTCACCATGTTGATCAGGCTGGCCTCTAACTCCTGACCTCGTGATCTGCCTGCCTCGGCCTCCTGAAGTGTTGGGATTACAGGCGTGAGCCGCCGCACCCAGCCTATCCTTCTAAATTCTTATTTTCCATGCTACTTTGCCTCATACATTGGTTCCTTTAATCTCCAAAGTATTACAGTCTGAACACTGCGTAGATAATAAGAGTTGACTGAGAGCTTGAGCACAGGAGGCATGCACATCACAGCACGTGAGGCACAAAACTCTTTGGGCGCTTCTCACACATCCATAATGCTAGACAGATTCCCACCATGGGATAAATTGCAAAAGTCTTCTCTTCACTATCACTACAGGCTTCGACGTCCTGCCATTTGAGATCTCTTTCCCTCATGATCCTCTACTTTATTCCTCCACTTGTTTACTCCCGTCCCTGTGTGATTACAGTAGGCTCACCTGGATAATCCAAGATACCCTTCCTGTTTAAGGTTTTAAGGTGTGTGGTTTTTGTTGTTTTTTCAATTAGCAGCATTAATTCCATTTGCAACCTTAATTTTCCTTTACCAGGTAGCCTAAAATATTTGAAGGTTCCAGGGATTCAAATGTAGACATCTTTAGCGAGCTGCTAGTATCCTATCACAGTGGATATCCTTTTGGTATGCTGCTGGACTCAGTTTGCTAGTATTTTGTTGAGGATTTGTGAATCTATATTCATAACTGTCATTGGTCGGTAGTTTTCTTATAATGTCTGTTTTTTTTTCTAAATCTCAAGGTGGAAGTTTACACAATTGCTTCGAGAATTTTCTTCTGTCTAAATATATGTGTTTAATGGTATTTGTTCATGTTATTGTTGCTGCTGCTGCTGCTGTTACTGCTGTTTGTTTAGTGACTTTCCTGAACTATGTTTATTAAGTCTATGTTCTTTGTAGCATGGGGCTATGGAAGTCTCTGCTCAGCGTACTGGTCAAATACTGACTGAACGTAAACTTCCTTAAATGCCTGTAACCAGTAAGTTCCCAGCTTTTACCAAAGGGCTCTCTGTGTATCTGGTGGGGCATGGCTTCAACACTCAAGTCAATCAGTTTAACACTCTGCCTTAGCTTTTTTAGCTCGCTCTGTCGCCCAGGCTGGAGTGCAGTGGCATGATCTCAGCTCACTGCAACCTCTGCCTCCCAGGTTCAAGTGATTCTCCTGCCTTAGCCTCCCAAGTAGCTGGGATTGCAGGTGCATGCCACCATGCCCGGCTCATTTGTTTGTATTTTTAGTAGAGACATGGTTTCAACCCCTTGGCCAGGCTGGTCTCAAACTCCTGACCTCAGGTGATCTGCCAGCCTCAACCTTCCAAAGTGCTGGGATTACAGGCATGAGCCACCATGCCCAGCCAACTTTTACCTATTTTTTTTTTTTTTTTTTTTTTTTTGGCCTTTGGAATCTTTACTGTGGTTTGGCCACAAGTTAATAACTTGGCCAACAGTTCATTGTAAACTACAGGGCTACACTATCTTTTTTTTTTTTTTTCTTTTAATTATACTTAAGTTCTGGGATACATGTGCAGAACATGCAGGTTTGTTACATACATATACATGTGCCATAGTGGTTTGCTGCACCCATCAACCCATCATCTACATTAGGTATTTCTTGTAATGCTATCACTCCTCTTGACCCCCGACAGGCCCCAGTGTGTAATGTTCCCCTCTGTGTGCCCATATGTTCTCATTGTTCAACTCCCACTTATGAGTGAGAACATGCGGTGTTTGGTTTTCTGTTCCTGTGTTAGTTTGCTGAGAATGATGGTTTCCAGCTTCATCCGTGTCCCTGCAAAGGACATGAACCCAATTCTTTTTTATGGCTGCATAGCATAAGGAAAATGTGGCACATGTGCAGCTTTTACTTCTTACTTGTGGAGAGTTTAGGGCCTTCTTGGGTCTTTAATGAGTAGGTACATACCCCTATGCAAGAACATGTCTCTGCAAGTGAGGGCCCTTCTATATTCCCAGGAAAACGTCAGATCTTTCCGAAGTTTTAATAGATGGGTCCAACAAACTTTTTTTTTTTTTTTTTTTTTTTTTTTTTGACACGGAGTCTGGCTCTGTCACCCAGGCTGGAGTGCAATGGCGCGATCTCAGCTCACTGCAAGCTCCGCCTCCCGGGTTTACGCCATTCTCCTGCCTCAGCCTCCCGAGTAGCTGGGACTACAGGCGCCCGCCACCTCGCCCGGCTAGTTTTTTGTATTTTTTAGTAGAGACGGGGTTTCACCGTGTTAGCAAGGATGGTCTTGATCTCCTGACCTCGTGATCCGCCCGTCTCGGCCTCCCAAAGTGCTGGGATTACAGGCTTGAGCCACCGCGCCCGGCCCAACAAACTTTTTTAAAAGTGTTTTGGTCAACACATCTTTTCACTACCTGGAACAATTGCCTCAAATTATTTCAACAAATATCCCTGGGCAAAAGCGTGTTTATACTGAAAAAGCTCTAACATGGGTCAAATACAGACAAGCATTGGGAGTAGGATTTTCCAAGGAACTGCCAGACAGGTCAAATAATAACAGTTAAAAATGGGGCTTCGTAGGAATTCCAATCCCAAATCCATTCTCCAGTGGCTGCTAGACTGCTGGTTTTCAAGATCATTACAAGGCTGTTGTTTTTCAAGGCTACCACCGATGGGAAGAGGAAGATGAGGATAGGGTAAGTTGAAACATCACAAAACTTAATGTTTTTACTGAGAGTATGCCCCCCCTTTTTTTTTTGAGATGGAACCTAGCTTTGTCACCCAGGCTGGAGTACAGTGACACCATCTTGGCTCACTGCAACCTCCACCTCCCAGGTTCAAGCAGTTCTTCTGATTCTCCTGCCTCAGCCTTCTGAGTAGCTGGGATTACAGGCACCCACCACCATGCCTGGCTAATTTTTCTATTTTTAGTAGAGAGAGGGTTTCACCATGTTGGTCAGGCTGGTCTCAAACTCCTAACCTCAAGTGATCCACCTGCCTCAGCCTCCCAAAGTGCTGGGATTACAGGCATAAGCCACTCCACCCAGCCCATTTTTCTTGAATAAATGTTCACAAATTATTATAAGCCTTGGTTTCTTAAAACATTGATTATTATTAATTTCTTCTAGTGTTCTCATTGCTTTTTATAAGAGAATTTTTTGAAAGTTCTTATGCCACTATTTCCATTGATGTCACTTAATGTTTTCTATTGAGATACTAGACATTGGTACTCTGTAATATAAAATTTAATTTTAAGAAGGTTGTAGTTTTTTTTATGAAATCCTTGTGGGGAGCATATAGAAATTGAGTTGGATAATAGTACAATTAAGCTTATTCACAGTTCGATAACTTAATATAATCAGTAGGTTGATTAATAAATTGGTTTAGAACTAAAGAGAAGTCTCCAGTGGCTTGGTTTTTGCTCTCATAATTGAGCAGCTTCTGAACAATTTGGGTAAATACATAGAATATCTTTTAAATCAAACGTTCAAAAGTAATTTTGATGGATTTTATTTTTTAATATTTTGAGAGGCTGAAACATTGAGCAAAATAAATGTATAATATCAAGACCCAATATAAAGTCCTGCATTTGTATTTTTTTAAATTAATTATATCCTGTGTTTTAGTGGAAGCAAATTTAATAGCAATTTGTAATGGAGAAAGAAGAAGAGAAAAAAAAAAAGGAAGAAAAGAAAAATAGTTTTAGTTGACCACCAAAATTCTATGTCCTAATAATACAGCAAGTTATGGCTCATGCACACACACACACATCAACTGCTCTCAGAAACACTGATTAGTAATTAATTCAAAAGATGTTTGTTGAGCACATGAAATATGCAGTCTACTCTGTCAGATACTATTGACATGAGGATTTATGAGAAAAGTCTTGGCTTTGTCCTCAATGAGATCACCATTTAAAGAGATAAATGAAAACAAAACATAAAAAATGCAATAAGTGTTATATCACAGATCATCACAAAATGGTAAGGGAACACTCAAATAGCAAGATTAATTCTGTTTGAAAGGAATAGTTTGGGTAAGTACGCTTTAACTGGCACGCAAGGGCTTGAAGATCATTCCAGTGACTGAAAATAAATTGCATGTACCGAGCATTTACATGGGTTTGGTCCTGTGGTAAACAATAAAAATAGAGCAGTCATGTCTTCTCCTTGAATATTACAATCTAGTGAGACACCCCCACCCCATCAGAAAGAGCATTCTAATCCCCTTCAAGTAAAAATTAACCAAAGGGTCTTATTTATTAAATCGGCAAATCACTTCTGCTGATGGCTTTTCCTAGTTTCACACTGGTAACAGGTAAAACCTCAATTCACACTGTGACAAGTTCTATGGAAATAGAGTTGGATATTATTCAGTGAATTAGAGACAAGCAAAAAGGATTACAGTCATACGCAACTACTCATAAAACCCTAATATGAAGCTAGTATAGTCATCAGACTTTTAATTAAACCTTTGAAAGTAGTTCTACCTCGATAATGTGTTAGATTCCTCTGAACTTATTACACAAGCATTTTTCCAGTGAATCGCTACAGCAACTCTGAGCACGGAACATGATTTATAATATCACAGATTGGATGACAGATAATGGTGGAAGCTAAAGATAATAAATAATTATTGGTACCATCTGGACTCATTGAAAAACATCCTTTTAAAAAGTGCATTTCAGAGTCCTACAAAAATAGAGTTTGTGCAAAGAAAACAAAAATGTTAAATTTAAATTAGATGGGAGCAAAGATACTAATTAAGAATTCACGGGGAAACATAGACCTAATTTAGAAGTAATTGACACAAAATTATTCATAAAACAGGATGGTTTTTCAGATTATCATCTACATTGATGAAGTAGAATAAGCTCTCTATTAATCTCTTCATGTCAAAGACAGCAAATGCCACCTAATCTAAGCTCTGGGGTCACTTTGATAGTTTTCCCAGTTTTCAACTGAAAAATCTGGTTATTATTGACATTGAGGCATATTAAATTCACTGTGAAAAATACAACAATTATATATGCATTCAGGCTATTTATTCTATTCAGGTCTTTCTGCATCAATGGGGAATGAGTTAATCATACAAAAATGTTAGTGGATGGCTTTGTAAAGATATTAGATTTGGTGATCCTTCTAAACCTGTAACAGCATTTTTTTTTTCTTGGTGCCTAGCTCCTTCCTGAGGAGGGAGAGAGAACAGGCTAGAATACCTATACATATTTCTATCTGTGTTTCTCATAGAAGCAGCTCACAGAACGGAATTCCAAGAAAACAGTTTTAAGGGCGGTAGTCACCACAAATGCACATAAATATTTGCCAAGTGCCCATAAAATACAACACACCCATTTCACACATAGCACTTTACATTCACCCTATTTTACTGAACTCACAACACATGCTCAAAGAGAATACTATCTCCATCTTCCAGATAAGCAAGCTGACTTGCCCAAACTCACATCTGTTTATACTATTTCTACAGTATCATGCAATAAATGAAAAGCTACAGGAGCAGTTAAATGGAGTCACTTGAAAATATAGGAGCTAGACCAGATTGGAAGCTGGAGAGCTGCAAATCGCATGGAACAATCAGGACACACTGTGTGTGTAAGGATAGGATTCAGGAGCACTGTTTCTTTCCTTTTAGAGATGCTTGGCAGTCTCCCAACAATATGACCTTAAAGTGGGAGGTCTATGCTGAACAGCTGCCATGATCATATGTTGACAAATTTGTTACCTAATAAATCTTTATTTTACTTCTCTGAGAAGCTGATGCAATTCAGTAAATATCTTCATTGCAGTAGCTTCATTAGAAGACATCAACACCTGAAGAAGCAGAGATAATTTTTATTATGATAAAATCACTTTGCTACTTTGTTAACCATTGATCAGATTATTGTTACTGTGTGTTTAAAACCCACAACTTGTTTGTCCCTGCTAACATGCCAAAACATTTTTATTCACAGTTTACTTCAGATCACTGAGCATAAACAGATTATGTTTGTCATCAGTGAGAAAGTAGAGATAAGGAAATTAGCAGACCTGCCAGTCAGCATGAAAGCTAAGGTAGGTTTGTTTCACCTACAATATGGATAAACTCAAAATATGCCTTGCTCTGAATTTCCATAATTTATTTACATGCAAACAAATCTCAAGTGTGTGAAGAGGGGTTGGGGGAGGGTAAATGTATCCAGCCCAAATTCTCCCCAGGAATTTAGACAAATGCTTACTGAAAATTCTCTTTAATATCCTATGTGAATCACAATCTTGATGCACTAAAAGCTGAATTTATTTTCTTCCCTTTCTTCCTATCCAATCCCATTGCAAACACCCTTGCCTCTTAGTAACTAACACTAGTAATTTCAGGCATAACTCTGAAATTTATCCTTTACTACACTTCTCCCTTCCCTGAACCCTGGACCCCCAAAATCCTGTTCAGTTTATGCCAATCCCTTATTCCAACACAAAATATTTCTTCAGTCTGTCTACTTCTCTCCATCTCCATCACTGCCCTAACTTGGCCATCTTCATCTCTTGGTGGACTTTTGAACAATCTCCTGGCAGTTCCTCCCACCTAAAATGATCCTTTGAAATGTTACTACAATTAAATTGTTCTCAAGCTTAACACCCTTCTATAGCTTTCTGATACTGTTATCATGAAGAAAATAATCTTCCTAACATTGTACCTCATATGTCATAAATCACTCAGAGATACTCCAGTCATTCAGATCACCTTTCACTTCCTTGCTCCAAGTTCTTTCTGGCACCAAGGCTGTCATCCATCTGTCCATTCTAGTTAACAGCTTCATCCCACTGTTTCAACCTAGACATGACTTTCCCCAAAAGATTTTCCCTAACCTGCGTCCTCCCCTCCTTGCCATCATCAGATTTTCTTAGCTTTTGCTAAAAATGCACCTAGCCCTCCCTGTATCTTAGCCGTTATCACATTATATTGTAATTCTTCAATTGTCTCTTCTACTAGATAATAAGTTCTAGAAGGAGAAGGACAATGACTAGATTAATCACCGTTCTATCCCCTGTTTCTAATGTAATGCCTAATACTTAGTTAATGTTTAATTAATATTTGCTGAATAATTCAATGAATAGGTATTACTTGGCAGGCAAGGTATAAAGGAATCTAATCACATCAGACACTTTCAATATTTGGCTCTCCCTGCCTACAGAATTAAGTTAAACTCCTTAGCATGATCTGCAAGACCCTTTCAATTTGATTCCAACATTTTGGTATCATCTCCTATGATGTGCTCGAGCTATGATCCTCATTGATCTGTTAAGAGTTCCCCAAATAAGAATTCCTTTTGGTTTCACACTTTTGTTCCTTTCGTCCCTACTATTGAAATATCTTTTCTTAGTGATATAGGAGTTAAAGAGAAATTATGTAGGCAGATAGTGAGGGTGTGGGAGTCCTTGGTACAGTTTTCCTTTTAATGAAAAGCAGCCCTCAAATCATTTTCTTTTATAACAAAGAGCAGCATGTAAAATTGAGCTGCAGACATACACAAGCAAGCTTGCAGCTTGCATGGGTGAATGCCAGCAGTTGCCCCAACAGGAAAAGGCTACCTGGGACTAGGCATGTTCAAAATGGTGGCTCCATCTTCCCTTTTCCTTTCCAACCGTGGTGTGGTAAGGAGCAGACAACAGGGCACCTGTCGAGTGGAAAGCCCCTTTGCATAATGAAAAGATTAGGGCGGGCGGCCAGCTTCCCCAAGGGCTAACTAAACATCACATCTGGTCCAACCAATCTGTGGGCCCTATGTAAATCAGACACCACCTTTCAAGCCTGTCTATAAAATCCAGTGACTCCACTGCAGGCTAGAATTCCATTCAGGCGTGCCTCTCTCTCACAAGAGAGAGCTGTTTTCCTTTCTCTTTCTTTTGCTTATTAAACTTCCTCTCTTAAACTCACTCCTGGTGTGTGCCCATGTCCTTAATTTTCTTGGCATGAAGCAAAGAACCTCAGCTATTACCCCAGACAATGTCACCGCTTCATTACCTTTTAACCTTCTAAATCTACTTAGTTTTCGATGTTCAATTCAATTGCCATTGCTTCTCTGGAGCTGTTTGTAAGCCTCTCAGAAAGACATAATCTTGTCTTACTCTCAATATGCCTAATACAAACCTCTGAAAAAACATTTATCATTCTCTTGTAATCTGTTTGCTTATGCATCTTATTTACCAGACTCCTGGAAAAGGAATGATATTCTCTCTGAAATACCCTTGCCTCCATAGCCCCCAGAACATGGTGGATACTTTGTTAATTTATGCTAAGGAATAAACTTCCCACCTATGATCATTCACTGTTGTTTTTTAACTTGCACTTGAACTTTAAGTTTCAAAAGACAATAATCTTACTATATTTGTTCTTCAAATTTAAGGTAATCTAACAGGTATCTTAGGTTATTGTGCACAGCATGTTAAGTAATTAATCAACTCAACACTTGAAGCCTGAAAGGACAACCATACTCTAAACACCATTAAAATGTTTCTTACTCATCTCCTGTATACATACTATGTTAAGCTTAGTCCTAGAATTTGTATTACCACTCTAGTACCTAATATCAGATTTAGTAATAGAATCTACTGTCAACTTCCTAGCTTTACTACTGCATGAAAATTTAAGACTTGTCATTAGCATTGTTCTTTTGTAGATTAGTAAGATGGATCATTTTTCTGCTGGCTTAATTTACCAAGATTCAAAGAAAATTGCTCTTTCTTCACTGTTCTTGTGTTAGTACCAATTATTATGAAATATATTGCCAGAAAGTAGTAATGAGGTAGAAAACACACCTTTGAAATGTTTCAGTCAAGTAAGCAAACGTGTCTGTCAAGTAAAAGTTGTGTGAAATTTCTTTCACACAACTTGTTTTGCAACTTTTCCTGTATGTGTGTGTATGTATTAGTAAATATGTCATATGACTTTTTAAATACACCCCCCACCCCAAATATATTCTGATCTTCCCATTCTGGTCACATCGTGGCAATACCAGTTACTGCACTTACCTCATGCTACAAGCAACTAACTGTGAAACAGGACAAAAAATATAAAGCAACTGTTTTCAGACACTGGATAGCAGGCAACTTCTGACTCTAATACTTGAGAGAAAGAAAATACGTGTCAGTCCCACTACCATCACCATATTCTTTTTGCTTTCTGCCACTTATAGAACTTCTATGCTAGGAACTGCAGTCTCACTGAGCTGAAGAGGCAAAGATAAGAGTCTAGATCTAATGAAGTTGCTGGAATTTAGGGCTGTAAAGTGGAAAAAGTTTGGATAGGTGGCAGAATTTTATGTGTAGTTTCACCACACATCAAGATCAAGAATTGAATTTAGCGAGACTCTGTGGTGACAAGAATGACTGCTGCAAAGGTGGGAGCTGAACAGAAATTTTACAATCCCAACAGCACTGGGGAGTGTTAGAATTCCAGCCAAAGTGAAAAGAGCTTTCTGAGCACGCCAGGCATTCAGTTGATGGCAAAAAGTCCACATTTTAGGATTAAGGATCGTTTTCGAGAACTGTTGTTCTCAACGTGAGTTCCCCAGCTTCTAATGGGTCACTAGAAGCTTGGGGGATACACAAAGTCATTATAATATTTTCATTATAATACTAACACATTATTCCCTTTTCTCCCATGTTAACATTTACACTGATGAAGGAGAAAAACAGGTGAGTAGAACTTCCCACAATTTAAAAATCAACTTCAGCACCAAAATCTGCTAATAGCATTATATTCCTTAATGCAATGAAGTAACAGTACAAAATTATTATTATTATTACTATATACATTTTTTCAGTTCAACATAAGAATATTCTTGATGAAGCAGTATAATTTCTTAATTGTATTAAATTTTGGTGTTAAGTATCTGTATTTTATTAATAGTCTTTGTACATGCACAAAGCACTTCTGCTACATGCCAAAATACAGTAGCTGTCTGAGGAAAAAGCATTCAGACAATAATCTGAGCTGCAAGTTCACTTATATGTTGTTTTTGAAGAACACCATTTTTGCTTGCAAGAATTAACCAAATAGTTGATTATTCAGATTTAGATATTTTGTAGATGTTTTCTCAGAACTTTATAAAGTAAGCCTGTATCTTCAGGAAAACAACTGATAGTATTTGTAGTCAATGAGAAATATTCAGCTTTCAAGTAAAAATTATAATTTAGGAAAACTTGTATCTGCTTCCATAAGCATGACAACTTCCCATACTTAATGATTTTTCTAATGACAGTGGTGAATATAAATTTCTGATATAATAAAATGTGTCAACATTTGGAAGATCTTTATAACTGATGAACCAATGTTTACCAAATTATCAATACACAGTGTTACAAAATCCTGTATGGGGAAAAAGTTATTAAAACTACAAGACAGTCCAGTGGATTTTAATATGTCAGAAAACCAAAAGGTGTTGATATGGTTTCATATTCCATTTTATAACCAAATTCTAAGAAATTACTACTTGTGATGTTTTGGTTGATATCAAAGGGAAATATCTTCATTTATATGAAAAAGCTACTAAAATTCTCATCACTTTTCAAACTACATATCTGTATGAGTCTGGATTTTTTTTCACATATGATAACCAAGGCAACAAATCGATTGCAAAACTAGATAGACCACTGTTTTCCATATAGTCAGATATTAAATTAGTTTTCAAAAAAAAAAAAAAAAACTAATGCTACTTTCCCCACTAAATTCTTGCTTTGGAAAATATAGTTACTTTTCATTAAAATATTTGTTAACATTTAATGCATTTATTGCTGTTACGTTTAATATGTTTGTAATGAAGTATTTCCAAATTTCTCAGTTTTAATTTCTAATATAGTACATATTGGTAGAGATAACTTGCATAAAAAAGCTCTGTCAAGTGCTCAGTAAATTTTAAGAGGGTAAAGGGATCCTAACATTAAGATGTTTGAGAACTGCTGCCCTGAAGTAAGATCCATGTCCTAGAATTAATGATAAAATTGAAACATATATTGTCTAATGAGGAATAAAACAAAGCTTTTGGGATCAAGATAATCTACCAATAATTTTAACAGCCTTTCACAGCAAAACCCAATAACTTTTAAAGGAAGAGAACATAAAGTAGACACACATATTTTAGTCTACAGTGTCCAGCATACAATAAAAATTACACAATCTAAGAAGCAGAAGTGGCCAATTACTAAGAATAGCAGCAACAGAAACAGACTAAGAAGACTAAGATGTTGGAATTAGAAGTTAAGAACTTTAAAAGATGTATGTAAACATAGCCAATAACTGAGACAAAAGAGGCCCAATTAGTGAGTAAGAGGGAAATATCAGCAGAGTCATAGAAACTATAAAAAGAAACAAATGAAACTATTGTGGAAAAGTACAATATCTAAATCTTTAAAATAGATGGCTTTAATAATAGATTAACGATGGCAGAAGAGAAGGTCTATAAATATGAAGGCAGATTAGTAGAAATCATCCTACCAGAAGAAGAGAGGGGAAAAGATAGAAACACGAAAGGAACAAAGTGTCACTGTAGACAATAAAGGTGGTTTAATTACCCACAACTGGAATCTTGAAAGTAAAGAAAAGCTAGTATGGAGCAGAAAAAAAAAAAAAATCAAGGTTGCACTTGCCAAAATTTCCCAAATTTGATGAAAATACAATAATCTAGGAATCTTACAAGCAGAAAACCACACCTTATTCAGGTCATAAACGAACTGCTGAAAACCGAAGATAAAGAACAGAGTAAAATTGAAAAAGCAGCCTAAGCAAGGGAACAAGTATGTATTACAATTAGGAGAACAATGACAAGAATAACAAGTAATTCCTCATTAAGGAGGAAGAAAGGAAGCTAGAACAAAATTAACGGCATCTTTACAGCAACAAGGAAAATGAGAAAAAACACTGTGAAGCCTAAATTCTAATGAAAATATTCCTCAAAAAAAAAAAGATGAAATAACATATTTTAAGGAAAATAAATAAAAGCTAAGAACACTTTTCATCAGAAGATATTCTAAAGGAAGTTCTTCAGACTGAAAGAGAAAGACACAGGATGGAAGTTCAGATCTGAAGGAAAGAAGACAGTGCCAAAAATTATAGATGTGGGTAATTTCAAGACAATATTATTTTACTTACTTTTTAAAAATAAAATTGGTTGTTTAGAGTAAAAATAAAATTGTGCTATAGGATTCATGTGTATGTAAAAATAAAGTATATTACAAAAATATTATTAGTTGGGGTAGATATATTTATGCTACTCAATGTTCTTATATTTTCAGTGGTGAGGTACAATAGTAACTCTAAATAGATTATGATTTTTAAAAGAGTGCATATTATAATATTTAGAGTAATTACTAAAAAGGTAACAAGAGGAATAGAGTATAAGTTAAAATGTAATAAAGATATTGAGATAGAATATTTAAAAGTATTCAGTTAAAACAAAGAAGGCAAAAAAGGCAGAAGAAAAATTGACACAAATAGAATGATGACAAATAAAACTATCAATAATTAAATAAACACAAAAGGCAGAAATAGACTGAATACAATAATCAAGACCTAACTATATGCTGTCCAAAAAAACCTGCACTTTAAATATAAGGACACAAAAGATAAAACGATGGAAAAACATATTATTAGATCTTTAGAAAGCTTGTAAGCATATGTCAATATCAAAAAAATAAACTTAAGCAAGGTGTACTTGCAGGGATTTTTTTAAAAGAGATGTCATAATGATAAAAGAGTTAATTGATCAGCAAAACATAACAATCCTGAATATGTATACATCAGAGCTTCAAAATATATAAAGCAAATGTGATTAAATAAAAAAAGAGATTGCCAAATTTATAAGTTCATGATTATAACACTCCTGATCAGCAATTGATAGAGGCAGAAAAAAGGATCACAAGGATGTCAAAGATTCATATATTACTAACCAAATTAATTGAATTGACATTTATAGAACAGTAAAACAACTTTTACTTTTCAAGTTAACATGGCATATTCACAAAGAAAGACTGTATTCTGACCCATAACACATGTATCAATACATTTTGAAGTATTAAAAATCTATGGAAAAAATTCTGACACTATAGAATTAAATTAGAAATAAATAATAACATACCTAGAAAGCTTCAAATATTAGAACATTAAACAACATAATATTAAGTAGATACTTAGAGAAGAAATTAAAAATTAGGAAAATATTTGGGTTTATTTCAGGAGTTCTCTGTCTGTTCCATTGGTCTATGTGCCTATTTTTATATCAGTACCACACTGTTTGGTGACTATAGCCTTACAGTATAGTTTGAAATCAGGTAGTGTTATGCTTCCAGATTTGTTCTTTTTGCTTAGTCTTGCTTTGACTATGCAGGCTCTTTTTTGGTTCCATATGAATTTTAGAGTTGTTTTTCTAACTCTGTGAAGAATGATGGTGGTATTTTGATGGGGATTGCATTGAATTTGTAGATTGCTTTTGGCAGTATGGTCATTTTCACAATATTGATTCCACCCATCCATGAGCATGGGATGTGTTTCCATTTGTTTGTGTCTTCTACAATTTATTTCAGCAGTGTTCTGTAGTCTTCCTTATAGAGGTCTTTCACTTCCTTGGTTAGGTATATTTCTAAGTATTTTATTATTTTTTTTGGCGGCTTTTGTAAAAGGGATTGAGCTCTTGATTTGATTGTCTGCTTGTTCACTGTTGGTGTATAGAAGAGCTACTGTTTTGTGGATATTAATCTTGTATCCAGAAACTTTGCAAATTCTTGTATCAGTTCTAGGAGCTTTCTGGAGGAGTCCTTAGGGTTTTCAAGGTAAACGAGCATATAGTCAGCAAACAAGAACAGTTATGACTTCCTCTTTACCAATTTGGATGCCCTTTATTTCTTCCTCTTGTCCAATTGCTCTGGCTAGGAGTTCCAGTACTATGTTGAAGAAGAGTGGTGAGAGTGGGCATCCTTGTCTTGTTCCCCTTCTCAGAGGGAATGCTTTCAACTTTTCCCCATTCAGTATTATGTTGGCTGTGGGTCTGTCATAGATAGCTTTTATTATATTAAGGTATGTCCCTTGTATGCCGACTTTGTTGAGCGTTTTAATCATAAAGGATGCTGGATTTTGTCAAATGCTTTTTCTGCATCTATTGAAGCTCAACATGGATTAAGGACTTAAACCTAAGACCTGAAACTGTAAAAATTCTAGAAGATAACATTGGAAAAACCCTTCTAGACTTTGGCTTAGGTAAGGATTTCGTGACCCAAAACCCCAAGGCAAATGCAATAAAATATGCTGCACTATATACTGTTCGGGTGATGGGTGCACCAAAATCTCAGAAATCACCACTAAAGAACTTACATGTAACCAAATACCACCTGCACTCTAATAACTTATGGGAAAATAAAATAAAATAAGAAAAATTTAAAAAAGGAAAAATTAGGAAAATATTTGTTGACATACTGAACATGCACCATATCAAATTTATGAAACACACCTAAGGAAGTACTTAAATACATTTAGTTTCAATGCTTTTTTATTCAACATAAAGGTCTAAAAATGTGTTTCCACATTAATAAGTGAGAAAAAAGCAAATTAAACATAAAGGGGGTAAAAAAAAGAAAATAACAGCAGAGATCAATAAAATAGAAAATTCATAGCAAAGAAAAAAACAAAAATCATTCTTTTAGAAAAATTAGTGCAATCAATATACCCCTAAAATACTAACTAGAAAAAAAGAGAAAATTCAAAATAAGAATTTAGAGAACAACATCATTACAGATACAAAGGATATTGAAGAAGTATTATGAACCATATTCTGCCAAAATATAGAAGAAATAAACAAATTCATGGAAACATTAAACTATCAAAATTAACACAAGAATAAATAAAATCTGATTAACCATACATACACTAAGGAAATTGCATTTATTAAGATAAAAACTAAAAAAAAAGGCACACCAAGTCCAGGAAATTGATATTTTGCTGTTTAATTCTATCAGTTATTCAGGGAAAAAGTAATAATATTTACCTTACAGAAGTCCTTTCAAAATAAAGTATGATAGATGTGTTTTGTGCAGTATTATCCAATAAATATACCTAAATATAAAGGTTTAATTTTGGAGTCTTTTCTAAGATCCCAAACGGTAATATATCAATGGCATTTGGTGAACAGGGATTTCTGAGAGATGATCCAAAAGCTTGAATCAGTTATTTATTTGAGTTTATTGCAATTAAAACTTCTGCTCACCAAAATACACCATTAAAAAAGTCAAAATGTAAGCCTTACACTTGGAGAAAACATTAAGATACATGTATCTGACAGAATATGGGAAAAAAATCTATAAATCAATAATAAAAATACAGGCCAATGTTTTAAATGGGTAAAAAATTTGAACAGATACCTGACAAAGGAAAATATCCAAATTATTAATAAGAACATTAAAAGGTTCTTGAACTTCATTGACAGGAAAATTCAAACTATAATATGATACTATTTCACACTCACTATTATAGCTAAAATCAAAAAGGCCCACAACACCAAGTATTGGTAAGAACAGGGAGTAAGTGGAGACTGATTAGTTGCAAATAAGAAATTAAAATGGCAAAGGCACTTTGAAAAACTGTTTGGCACTTTCTTATATTGTTGAATATACATCAACTCTATAGGCAAGGCATTTATCTTATGTTGCCAAAAACTAAAAACCCGAAAATGTTTATCAATAGGAATATGAATAAACAAATGAAATAGAACATAAATGAATTTCAAACCCAATATATTGATCAAAAAATCCAGACACAAAGGAGTAGATACTATATAATTTCATTTATGCAGTACAAGAGCAGGTAAAACTTAAGTATACTAAGAGAAGGCAGAATAGTGATTTTCTATGGCACACTAGAAAATTTTCAGGATGGAAATGCTCTACCTAGACTGAAATGCTTGTTACATAAGCATATACATTTGTCAAACTCTACATATTGTACATTTATCATTGTCTTGTACAGAGATTTCACTTCAATAAGAAGAAAATTATCTTCCTGCAAGGAGCGTCCTTTAGTTGATTCCACCCAACTCTAAATGGGCAACCTGAAATTATCAGTTACTAGTTCAATTTGCAGCTCTGCTAGAATTTAAAATTAAGCTTTTGTGTAGTTTATATATGTTTTCTCATGTATGAAATTACATAATTGGAGCACATGGCTTTATGGTATAACTTGGGCAGATGTAAAATTTTACATGTCTACACTTATTTTGATTCAAAAGTTGAAAAACTCAGGTCATCTTTTGATTGAAAAATTGAATTGAAAGTTCCTACAGTGTCAGGGTCTATCATATATACTTTTAAATATCCATAATACTTCTCCCAAATAAGGTTTTTCTAAGAAAATCAGTAATGAAATTGGATTACAGTAGATTCGGCATTTTCATCTGCCTTTTACAAAGCATCAAGATGGTGTCAACAAGAGAAATAACAAGGGTAAAAAGAAATATATACATCAAGAATGACAAACCCAAATTGGTGTCTGTCACTAATAAATAAGGTCTGGGCTGGAGGAAACAAGCATGAGAACAAGTCAGGGATGGAAAACCAGGTTTTAAATCGGATATAGTGTAACAACTACCACTTTAATGAAAGATATTTTTCCAAGATGTTGTTGATTTCAGAGAAGATTTAGAAATATTCCAAAATTATCTTTTTAACACTGGTATCAAGTCCTGAAGGTTTCTGAGGCATGCCTGATCAAAGTGTGTATCTCTGCAAATGTTTGCCTGCCCAAAAACAATTCAGCATAATGTTAATTCTATGAGATTCAGTGTGATCCTAAATTGTAATTTGGCATAAGTTTAATTTCAATTACTGTATTCAGGACAGCATAAATGATCCTATTTACACATTTAATTCAAGTGTACATAATACATGTAGAAAAAAATAAAATTTGATAGAGGAAATAAATTATCTTATGTTTAAACACAAAATTGAACAGGATCCTCATATTTTGAAAGCTGGGTTTTTTTGGGGGTTTTTTTTTTTGGTTTTTTTTTTGTTTGTTTGTTGTTTTTTTTGGTTCTAGGTATATCCTGGTTGCTTTTTAGTGAGAAAAGGCAATCTATCTGCACATCTCCTATATTTTTGTAGAGCTCCATTAACTGTATGCCTAGAATCATTTTGATACATTTTGATATAGAACACTTAAAGAAGGAAAAGGAGGATTTTTGCTTTATTTTAACTTGGAAACTATTCCTAAGATATTGGTATGACTTTTCTAAATAAGTTCTAATCAGAGTTCTTCCTTACCACTTTGGATGTTCTTGTAATTAGTAGGGTCTGCCTTCAACCAACTAATGAAGAAAGTATGAAAGCTCTTTAATGTTCCCAGCCTCCCAAGCCTGCTATCTCCTTGTGATCCCTTTCCTTTTTCCAAATGAATTGCTTTCTCCTTTTCAGGAATTCAAAATTTTTCTACTACTTCCTGGTATTAAGATACAATAAAAAATCTTCAGTAAAATACAAAGGAATAAAGCACACACCATCCAAGAAGATGTATCATACAATTCTCTATCTCATTACCCTGCCACATCCTTCTCCCCAGCACATTTCTGTTTATTGCATACTTCTCACATTGTTTTATCTTTCAACTGTTTGTGCTAGTATATACAATGGAAATTAACTTTTGGATATTAAATCTGTGCGCAGAAAATTTGCTATATTCATATATTAATTGTAATAGTTTATCTGTAGATTTTTAACTATGTATGCATTCATAGTGTCTGAATAATGAATTTTATTTCTTCCTTTTCAATCTTTGTAGCAACAGTTTTTCTTTGCCTTATTGTACCACCCCCAATCCTCTAGTAAAATGTTGAGTAGAAGTGCTGATTGACATGCTTGTTTCATTCCTGTTCTCATGAAAAATCTTCCCTTTACCTTTACATGGATAGCCTTTATCATATTAAGTATAGAGAAGTCTGTGATATCACAAGCTTAGCCAAGATAACTTTCAATAAGAGTAACTTTTAATAATAATCATACTGTCTCTAGCTTAGGAAAGAGGCTATCTGCCTAATTTTTCAAACATTAGATAAAGTTCTGAAAACTGTAAATCATCTTTTAATATATCTTTTATTATAGTCCAATGTGTCTGAGACATCACTTTTATTTCTAAATCAATTCCATTCAAACTTCTTGGCTAAAAGTATTGGGAGAGACTTGCCTTGATTTGTCAGTCCATCATAGGATGGAAAATCACTTCTTTTTCTGTTAAAAAGGTAGCAAGCTCTTCTCCAGAGGTGTGTATCACTAAATAAGTCTAATGACACTTTGTAAATCAGCCAAATACTGTGAACTGACAATAAAATTATCTGAATATGAAATAGCCTATGCTTTACTAAGGAAATAAAATGACTAAGGAAATGGTATATAAGAAAATAATAATGTGTAGCCATATTCTCTTGAAACAATGGTGTAATGATAGGATCATTTCTCCAACTTTTATGTCCTACCACAGGCAATGTCCTATCAGCTTTCATCTTTCTCATTACTGGATGTGAATGAAGGAACCGAGTCATCAATGTACTTTTGTTCACGTCAGTAACCAGAGTAATTCAGAGTGCTCCAAAAGACAATCATAAATACTTAATATATTCTTTCTTTACAATTTTTATTTAAAGCTATAGCATGGAAATTTGGCCTATAATAGTCATGAAAAAAATAATTACTCTCTCCAGGGCTCTATGTCAATTTTCCATCTAAATATGAATTTTTATTAATGTTCATTATAATTTCACATAAGCATGAAGAAACTAACATTTTATTGCAATTGTCAAGGGAGAGAAAGTAAAAGATCGTGTCTTATTCCAAATGACCTAATCAGTACTATGAGGAAAAAGTCATTTTCTAAAACTATGCACTTATTCTCCAGCTTCCAAATTCATGACCTGGAAGCACAGGTACTCAATAAAGGCTGAATTATAATGATGATGTTACATGTCAAAGAAAAGTTACTGAATTAAAGATATATACACAAAAATGTGGGTGGGTGTGTGTGGCTTATATAAGAATATTTTATTAGATGTAGGCTCTAAATAGTCAGATGAGATCTTGTCTAAGAGGAAAAGCTCATATTTTTACTTATTTTATTCACAATACAGTTTCTTTGATAAAAATCTCTATCAAAATCATCTACCATGATGGAATATATTCATAGTCAGAGCAGACTTTCAGGCTAAAAAAAATGCAGTACTAACAAACATTTTCACTAATAGGTTGAATCTAAGGAATATATTTAGTTTCTGAATGAAAATGGCTTATTTAGCAAATGCTTGCCAGCAGGTGCCCAAGTCAACTCATAAATAATGGAGTTGAAAATAAAAACTAACTTTTTGAACCCAAGTTCAAATTAAATGCATTAAATTACTCAGTCTTTGCCAAAATCCTGACTTCTTGAAAACACAATGAAATCAATTTACTTACATAAAGAAAGAAAATAACATATTTATTTATAGTCACTGTTTTGAATCCACTCCTCCCAGGCCACTCCTAATTTTAGAGGGTAAAAGTCAATAGCAGTTTCAGGGACTTTTCTATTCACAATGATAATAAAAGAATGGACCTGGGGCACAATGGCTATCTGTACTGCTGCTGTTACAGACAGTGCAGTCAAACTCTCTTAATTCTTACCCTACTGCTAAGAAGTCAAGTCCCAGTTTACTTAGAATTTGACAAGGCCACCATCACTCTACCTCCAACTTTCTTAACTATCTCTCACTCTTTTAACTATCACTTCTACCCCCAGCCCCACCACCCAACTTATGGTTTCTCATAGATTCACAGAAAGCAAAATTTGTGTTTTCAACTACCTGTGAGTCAACACCTAAATAGGAACTTTGTAATTTCACCAAAAGGATGCTTTCTATGATAACTTTATTTCTATCAGTTATTAAAAAAAAAAAAAAAAAAAAAAAAAAGAGTCTGGGATGAAAACAACAGAACAATAGACTACTTCATTTGTGGACACCAAAATTTGATTTTCATCCATTTCCATGTGTCTCAAGATTTAAAACAAAAAAATTGCAACCATAGAAAGTACAAAAGCCAATCTTACTCTGAGGGCTTATGAAAACAGGCAGCAAGCCAAAGTTAGCTATCAGGCTTCAATTTGCCAAACCCTGCTCCAGAGAACAGACTGGAGATAAACAAGTGATGAGTCAGATAATTCATCTAAAAGACTACCACAGAAATCCACATAACAGATAATGGTGGCTTGAACTCATGTTTTGCTGTAGGGATAGAGACAAGTAAATGAAATTTGGATATATTTCAGATAAAACCAATAAGACGTGGTAATGTGTTAACTATCAGTACACCATATTCTGCACTCTTTCTGGTGAAGATTAATATTTGGAAATAAGACAAAATTTCTTAGAACACTAAAGAATTTTAAGTATTTTGTTTTATTTTGTTTGCAAATTACCCATGATACCTCTGGGCTTGAAACTAGGGCCATGTTTCTTTTCTTTTTTTTTTTTTTTTTTCTATTTTAAAATTTATTAGAGCTAAATAAATATGTCAATTTTTAAACAATTGACATATTTATAAGACAAAACATACTAAATTTATAAACATGGTTTAAAATCTTTCCATGAGTTTCATAAACTAAATTTGTAAATAGAATCAGACATTAATTAAAATCCCACTCTAAGGTCCCCTTTTGCACAGAAAATATTGTTCAGAGCTGCTTTGATTTTTACAATTTAATCTTCAATCTGTTAAAAATTTTAAAATCTAGGTATCTTTTAGGTTCAATTTGCAGATATGATTAGTCTTTATAAATATAACACATGTTACAGCCATCTTTTCTGTTATAAACCATATAGAGTTGGGATTAGTATTAGAGAGAGTAGGCTGGGTTGGGGAAGGTCTCATAAGGAAGACGTCATTTGGGTCTGGAAGGCTCAGAGGTATTTGTCTGTCAGAGAAGGACAAGGGAAAGCCTTGGAGTTAGAGAAAATAGGCTAAGAAAACGTGTTGAATTATAAGAATATGCCACATTGGGGAATTTTCTAGTCCTGCAAGGGGAAGAACTATAAAAGAATGAGATATGAAAGAGAGTATTGAACTTGATTATAGAGTGCTTTCTTTAAAGCCATGCCAAGACATTTGTATAGTTCTCTTAGTTTAAGTCAAGTTTAAAGTGTGGAGATACACTAAATACAAATAAGGAAAGAAAAACTCTTCCTTCCCTAACTATCTACTCTGGTAAGCTAAAAATTCATAAAGCTCATAGCCTGCCTGAAAGCAATAATAAAATAGACCAAAAAACACTGATAAGACCTTATTATAACCACTCTAGCAGTTAGGACCTTATTTCATGGGATGAAAATGCAGCATTACAGCTTTCCCAGAACAATTTATAATGTTGTTCTTTTTAATTCCATTTAATGCTTTTCTGGCTATTTCAAAAAATGAACTAGCTGATCGATTCATGATACCAGTTGTCATAATTTGTAATATCAACATATTGGTTCTGCATAAAACACCCCCCTCCCACCCAAACTGAGCAGAGGAATTCATACTGAGGAGTCATGGAAAATATGAGAGATGTGAACCAGTGCATTGCATTCAGCTGTGCACTTTTTCACAATGTCTTGATATTGACCAAGAAGATCTCACCTGGTAGTCCTCTCACCCTTACAGCAGTTTCTGTTCAGAGCATTTGGATATATAGGAGCCTATGCTTATGCATTTGGCCCCAGAGATTCTGCTAAAAACTACACACCCCGTTGCTCAAAGAACAGTGACTAAACATCAAAGACAAAAAAATAACTTTGAACTTACAGATACCTATGCTACGGATAAAGAATTCTGACCATGCCATAACTGCTCAAAGAGCATAGAAATTACTCTCAAAAGAATCAAAATTTAAGTAGATAGATAACGACAATACTAACCGTAAAATTAAGTAATCCTAGCAATGAATAAGAACAGAATATAGCATATAGGATAGTACCATGTGTCCTAAACATAGAAATAAGTTCAGGGTAGCATATGTAATCTCAGCACTTGGAATAAATCTCTGGACGGAAAGTCTTAATACTGTTCCTTTTGAGCTTTCTATGTGTTGTCCCATTCAGGGTTAACATTCAAATTTTTAAAATCTAGAAACACACCTCTCTTCTCATATACATACACACAAATAAATCCCTTCAATATTTAGTTGTCCTTCATATAGACTATGAAATTTAAAACAGACATTTATCAGCAAGAAAGATGGAAAAACAGTGTGTGTTCAAGTCATGAACAAGCATTCTCAATTTTATTGTCCCTAAATGTCAAGCAGAGGGACTAATTGGAAAGGAATGACCAGTGATGATGCAAAGAAGCCAGGGTGATTTGTGGGGCACAGAAAGATGAGCACAGCTCTGTCAAATAAATTATTTAGGGAGTGAAGTGTTAACAATTTCATGCTCAGAAAAGGAGTATTTTGACCATTGAGAGAAGGGAGAAAAATTTGAAATCTAGAAATAAAAATAAATTTCTAGGTTTCACCTTGGTCATATACACTCCAAATTCTAACTACAAAGGCCAATATATGCATTTTTATAATGTCCTGTATTTTCAAATATTGCTTTCTGTTATGCTCTTCCGACGCATATTTTTAAACATGGTTTAAAATCCATGGTAAACTTCTCCTCCTTTTTGTATGTTTTGTTTTTCAACACGTTATAATGATTTGCAACAAAATAAAGGCTTGTTTTCCAGAGTATAAATTCAGTATCAAATAAGTATGTACCTATTCCAAAACTATGTTCCATGAAGCTATAAATTGGATCTTAATATACTATATGGATTACATACAAGAGTTTCAAGGCATACTAGAGTAGCGATTCTCAGCTGATGGGACAGTTAGGGAAGAGCAATAATATTCTCTAGCAAAGGAGATTTTCCAAACATGTGAGTGTACACACACAAACACACATACATGAAATTAGGGAACATACCCTCACTGTCAGTCCTTTCGAGTCTACTGACTAAGCACCTCCAGGGCAAGGTAATTCCTCCTTTTTATGAACGGCTTTAGTAATTACTGAAAGAATTATGTTATATACTCATATGCCCCTTTTTCAAGGATCACTATTGGCACTATTTCTATATTATGGGTCTACTTGGAATGCGATTATTCTTTCTTTCACATGACTGCACCAGAAATTTTACGAGAACAAAGTGCAACAACTGCCAATTCCATCCAGTTTATTCTTTAAATATGTTAAAGGACATCAAATTATTTCTCAAAGAAGCATGGAAAATAACTTTTGAGATCTGCGTCAGTCAGAGATCAGCCAAAGAAGCAGCAGATTGATCGATCTATCTACCTACCTATATACATACAGGTATATGTATATAGGTAGCTTTTATATATATATATGTCTGTATATATGTGTATGTATCTATAGATTTAAAGAGAGATTTGACCTTATGTAATTATGGAAGCTGGTAACACAGTGCCTGCGAGGCTCATACATCTATATTTGATGGAGGAGTCTGAAGTATACATATAAGGTAGTAAGAAAGCAAAGACAGACCTTAAGTAAGGGAATAAATAACTCACTCTGTGAGGATGTCTTGGAGTCCACAAAGATGTACTGGAATGTCTATTGGTGTCTTGTGATCTCAAAGTTTTCAACTTCGATGATGGGTTGATCTTCACGGGAAGTTGGCATCTTTCATCATGTTGCTAACCATGGACCTGCCTAGAAATCAGAGGAGCTGAAAGAGGAGATCCAGCAGGAGCTGAAGGAGCTTGGTCCAGCTGCTGCCCATGCCAACAAGGTAAGCCAGCAGATAAGTCTCAATGCAGCTTATGGCTGGTGCTTCACTTCCACCTGCCAAACCTCTCCCAAAATGTCTAGTGGCCCGTACTGACCAGAAACATTCTGGAAAGGGAGCTGTCGGAAAATAGTTCCAGCTGAGCAAGACTGAAACAATACAAACATACCATATTGTTTAGCCATTTTTATCATTAAATAAAAGCATACATTCCTCACACTGAACTAATTATGCATCTATCTTCTTGCTGATTTTTACAAAAGGAATAAAAATTATTTCATGGATCTTGAATGCTGCTTATTCCACAAATGGCCCCTGTGTACAGTATGCGTGTCCCCAAGTCAAAGAGTAGCATAAGGGACAAGGAGAGCTAGAGGAGACCATGAAGATCATATATTCATTTTACTATGTCTGTTTTATAGTTAAAGAAACAAACTCAGCAAGGTTAGTGGGTTGAATCAGATACACAGTCCTTCTCAGGCAAGAGAAATCTACTCTTCTAGCTAGAGCTAGAAGCCATATCTCCTTTCCATCAGTCTGGTGTTTTTATATGTAATTCATATATTTGTGTAATTTATAAACAAGAAATGTAAAAATAATACTATTGATCAATATTGTTATTATTCACACTGCCATTTTTCTTTTCCTTTCACTTGGGAGAAAGCAGAGGTTGAATTTTAAGATTGCCTTTACACAGTCTCCAAATCTACTATGATTCTCCTAACTTCCTCTATAATAGCTTCTTCTTCAAGGCTTCACAAGTTTGTTTTCTGTGTATTTCATTTCTACAGTTATTTGAATTTATCAGCTAAATTGATGCATGCATTTCTGTTTTTAAATCCATACTAAGAACGAATTAGAGTCAACAAAAGCAGTATGCTTTATTGTTTATCTACAGAGTTTCTATTTTCTCAATCAGATAGAAGTTCAGCTTTTTATTGATTTAGGCATAAAATTAAATTGGAAAGCAATACACACCTTAATTAAGTGATCTATAGTCATTCTCTTGTACAAACTATTTCAGCACCAACAGTGTTTTCTGCTGTATAAGCTGCATCACCATCCTTATTCAATGTAGTCTTGACTGAAGAACTATCTAAACTTGATAATTAATGCGGAGAGACATAAATGTGTGAGTAAATAAGATAACATCTAGGAGAGAGGATAAATCCTATATGCAAAACAAATTATAACCAATATGCTTTTGTTATAATAACATAAGAAGATTCTTATCAGTGTTTGCTGTTTTGTTTCCAAATCCATTCTTGTCCCTGTCTACCAACATTTAAAAAATTAGTTGATATTGTGTTGCAATTGCAAAGGTGAAATGAATAGATTAGGAGTTGCACAGCTGTTTACAGTTTTGGTTTATAGCTCTGGGACATCCCATTCTGGAGACATTCCGTTCCAGTTCATTTTAACAGTAATTAGAAGTACCCCCATAATGAGGAGTTTGCTGTTGGAAACAACTTCATTAATTTGGGTGATTTTATTGGTTTCCTTTAGGGTGAGGAACTAGCACTGATAGTTGTAACTTAATAGGAAAATTACTGAAGCAAGAAAGATTCCACTGAATCTTAAATGAGGCATTAGACAGAAGTTTCCTTTCCAAATAATGAAATATAAGAGTACTGCCTTTACCTTTAAAATTCCTATGTAAATGCATATAAATTAGCATGAAAGGGCTATTTGAATTAAAAGCCTAAATATTGCTTAAATGAAACACTGAGTTCTCATACCAAAAAATACAGCTAAAATTGACATAAATTGAAAATGCATGTGTCCATGTAAGGCATTTTTCTTCACACTTTATTTAAAGTTAGGTAGAGTCAACACAGTTGGCCTTCATGGAAGGAATTTATTTTCCTTTGGATAAAGAGGTTAATTCACTTTTCTAATCTTGTTCTTTTATCTTGTTTCCATCCTATCCCCTCCTGTTTTCCCCCTCACATGTCATCTCCCTAAGTAGCAGCATTTTTTTTGTCACAAGAAGGATTAATGGGACAATATTATCACCTCTGGTACACACGTGAATCTCTATTTACAGAATACTTTATAATCATTTAGGCATCCTTCCTCCCACTTCCAATGAAATTTGACTCAGCATTACTTTCAGTATTTTAGAGATGACAAAATAGAAATTTATGCAAGATTTCAAAGCGGATTAGCAACAGATTAGTAATCTGAGATGTAAGTGTCTATCCTTCTTCTTGGAGACTGTATTTTGACACCTCCATCATTTGGAAGTAATGATCTTTTACCATAAAAAAATGTGTTAATATTTCAAAATGTGTGGAATTTATAATGCCTGGGTGCTAAAACAAAGAAGCAAATATAAGATAAAATGTATATTTTGGCTTCAAGCTGATTGTTCAGATACAAAATGATAGTCTTCTCATGTCTGGGCATAGATATGCCTCAAAATCTATGAATTGTGAATCCAGAGTAGCAACTATGTCTGTCATGATGACTTCTGCAGCCCAAATACAATGACTTTTATAGCTCGAATACATAACACAGTGCTTGACAATGGGGAATTTTCCATTAAAAACTGGTTGAATAAATGTCAGGCCAAAAAATAATAAATAAAACAAAAAATGGTCTACTCTACTGACCTTTAGAAACTAAAGCTTCTCTCACATTGTTGAAAAATTTGATGTCTATGAACATTCTTCCCACTTTGTTTCTACAAATAACTTCTCTTTATGCCAACCAATTTTCATCTTCTCCATCCCACCCCACTTATCTATCCAGCAGAGATGAAAAATAACAGACTCTCTCTCAATGACTCTTTTTCATTTCTATTAGGTGATTTCTCACTTTTGAATTTCTCAGGTCTTGGGTTAACGAGCATCGCCCACAATAGGTGGGAATCCAAGGAAAACATTTTAAATTGAGCGACTTAAATTTGAAAAAAAGAAAACATAGGGAAAAGAGTAGGTATTGGGAGGGAACTAAAACCCTCCCTAAAGAAGTGGGTGGATGCATGTTCTCACTTATAAGTGGGAGCTGAACAATGGGAACCCATGGACACAGAGAAGGGAACAACACACAGTGGGGCCTGTCAGAGGAGTTGGGGAGGGAGAGCATCAGGATAAATAGCTAATACATGTGGGGCTTAATACCTAGGTGATGGGTTGATAAGCGCAGCAAACTGCCATGGCACAAGCTTACCTATAGAACAACCTGCATGTCCTGTACACGTATCCCAGAATGTCAAATAAATTTTAAAAAAAAAAAAAGTGGGTGGAGATTTGCAGTCATGCAAAAAACTAAAGAGAGGAGAATAGAAAGAAAGAATTGGAGGTCAATCAGGAGAAGATACAATTTGTGAAGATATTAATTCCTTTAATATTTCCTCCATGAAAGGCTGGGTGAAGGATTATGTTTTCTGTAACTTCAACTATTTAATGCCATATTCTAAACCTCTTTGAAATTGGCATGTCTTCAGTAAAGACTTCATACAATTTCAAATACTTTTACACAACCTATTACAATTGTTCCAACATGCTCAAAGGAGGAAGATTGTAAATGGGAAAGAAAGACTTGCCTACCCCCAAGTCTGCAATTGCCTCAATGGAAAAAGGATATCATCCTCAAAATTAGACTCAGAAACAAGTGTTAGTCAACACCCTGGAAAAGACAGTCCTCAAAATAACTGGAAGAATTTCTCCAGCGTGTACAACTCAAAAGAACTAATAGATATGCCTAGTTATAACTTTAAAAAAATGACATCCCCCACCTCTGTGAAAATGGTGGCACTGTGTAGACCACATGAAGGAAGAAAGTTCCAAGTCTGAGGACAGAAGAGCAAAGAGAATCCACCTGTGGTATTCTACATATTCACAAAATAGGAGATTGTGTATGCAGTGAAAATAGTAATAACAAGCTCACCTCAGTATGTAATTTAACATGGTCTGATGTAAACTAAGAATATGTTTATTAAAAAAATAGGCAATTGTGTGCAATAAATGGCTCACAGTAACTTCATGTGGCTGTTGAATAATATAATTCTACCCTTATTTGCTAAACCACTAAAAGTTAGGTAGTAAATGCGTAATTCATTGTCACATCAGACATTACAGAGCATGAACCTAAAATAAGTGCCGGACAAATTCAGACATTGTGAAATCATATTTCAAAGGGGCAACATGGTAGGCCTGTGTACTTATACATGCATAAGAATCCGAGAAGTTTAATAAAAAAGAAATACTAAAACTTTTCCTTTCCTCAGTCATTCCTCAGATTAACCAATAATTCCAAAATTCCTTCCAATTCCATAGATGAAATAGACTAGTCAGTTATTGCTACAATAATGTAGCATAATGAATTAACCCCGAAACATACTAACATAGAATAACTGCACATTTATTTCTTATGCACAAGTCTACAGGTCAGCTGGAGTTTGGTTGTTCTAAACTGAACATAGAGGGCTTGTTTCCAAGCTGTGAATTGGGTCCAGATCGGCTCCATGTGTCTGTCATCTTCACTTGACAAGCGGTGACCTGAGTCATATTCTTCTTATGGTAAAGATCAGGAGCTCAAGACAACAAGCCCAGCCTTGAAAGCCCCTTTAAGTTCCCATCCATGTTTCATTTTCTAACATGTCATTGAACAAAGCAAGTGACATGACCAAGACCAATATCAATGTGGAAGAGAAGTATATGCCTTCCATAAAGTGAACTTTTGCTGATTAATAACTTGATATACAAAAGTGAGGGAAGAATTTACTGTGGTGGAAAAACCCATGTTTCTAGCTAAATAACTGAGGACACATGGAACTGTAGGAAAAGAAGCATCTTTGAAAATGTCAGAGAGCAATTGTACTCAAAATAGGCCTATCTCACTTCAGAAACATCCAAGAACATTTAGAGTAAAGGTTATAACAAAGAGTAAGTAAAATAAAAGTTGGGCTAATTCAATGCATATGCAGTGAGCACACTAGTATGTGTCAAGCACTGCACCAGGCCCTGAGGAAAGAAAAAATGCACAGAAACTTCTGTAGGAAACTGAGAACCCAAGGGAACAGTGAATTGTGATTTCAGATCTGGGGCCTAAAGGGGCAAATAACATGTCTCAAAGAGTAGACAAGATCTAATGGCAGCATCAACATTAATTCTACATGACTCTCACAGCAGAATCAGGAGTCAAGGATGCACACTTTTGCAATAGTATAGGTGTGAGACTATGGAAGGACATGGAAGATGGCTTTTGTTACTGTAAGAAGCTCCCACACACAAGGCTTTGAGCCACCAAGAAAGATTTGAAGAGGCTACAGTTCCAGGAATTTGTGGTTGCATGAGGCCCTATTTCCCTTCCCACTGGGGAACAATGAAAATACCTGTTGTTTATTTAATTTATATCCAAAAAATATTTCTAATAATTGACTTGAAAAAGATTTCAGGACAGCTTTATTAGGATAAAACTAGAAGAGAATGTTTACCATAAACATTTAAGCAACATATAATCATTAAGCAATTTTCCTAGGCATAGCATGAGTTTGCTGTGCTAAACCAAAGGCTCATTTCCTGGATCCTATGTAATATTGCCTTTATCATTGTCACCATCATCACTACTACTGACATTTTCAAAGTACCAGAAACTGTATAAAGTACCTGACCTATGTTACCTCATTAAATTCTGAGACAACCATATGAAAACAGGTATTACTTTTATTTTATGAAGGAGCTGTGTCTCAAAGTAACTTGTCTGAGATTATACAGCTGATAATGGGAAGTCATACTTTAAACTCAGGTTTAGTCTGATAACCAAAACATAAGGTTTTAATATTTATTAGATATTTTGTGAATATATATGATACAATTTTGTTTGGTATTGCTTGGATCTTGTTGTTTGACCAAGGCATCAGATCGAGCTTTGACTGAATCTGCACCACACTTCAGTCGGGGGAGTGAGAATTAATGTACTCTCTTAATTTAACATCTGATACTAACAGAGGTTTTTAAGACTATTAAATGGACAGTGAATCCATTTAAAACAATAACTGCTGCTTTTCACTGATCAAAGAATATGTTGTGATGATTTATACAGGTGTCATGATGTGTTTTAGTGTACAATAAAAGTCAAATCAATATTCTATTGAACAGCTCATTTTGATGGCTACCTCAATAATATGAATTTCTCAACCCCTTAAATGGATATAAAATACCAGAATAAACTGAAATAGGCCAAAACTCTAACATACAAAAAAATAAAGAAATTATAACCAAATAATATGTAACAGAGATTCTACAAGGTAGGATTTTTGCTATTTTAATAGTAAAGCTAAGCTGGAAAAGGAAAAAAAAAAAAAGCTCAGAAGAATGATCTTTGATTTTTGACCAGAAGAAGAAAATAAGAGAAATATGCAGGTCTCCTTTTGGCAAATTCTTTGAGCCTTGCAAGTACACACAAAATGTGATAATTCATGTCCAACATGAAAAGAACTTGTTCCAGTTGCAGAATTTTAATTGTTTTACTCAGGCAGCAAATAATTAACATCTTTACTCCAAAAATACAATGAGTAAATTACCAAAAAAAATTTTTCAATTACACATTAAATCAATTTTTAATGCTTACAGAGATTTCAGGAATAAAATATACTCATAATTCTGCTATTTGCCACTTGTCTTCTTTTTCTTTACCATTCCTTTCTTAGCCAACCTCTCATCACCATAGACATAACTGTTACTTGAACTTCTGATCCATTTTTTCACACTTATCTTTCCAGTAAACATATTTTTCTGAGTTTAACCCTCAGGTATGCACTTCCTGGTGTCTCCCCCAAATCTTATTCTTCCTTTCAGGACCACTAACCAACAACTCTAATCTTCTCATATCTCTTTATGCCTTTTTTTCATATGTAGGTTTTCCCAGTGACAATATTTTTTGCCAACCTGGATAAAGTCCACTACCATCTAGATCAAGTATCAAGGACATCTTTTTCTATACTACTTTTCTTATTGTCTATGGATTTTCTTGATCTAATTAACTTAATGCTACTTTAAGGTGAATTTTTCTCATCACTATACTTCTTCCCACATACAAGCTATAAACAGAAAACAATAAAATGATCCTAGACATTCTTACAATCACAGGGTTTTAGGGTCACCATTTATAACTTTCTGTATTAATCAAAACTTATTCAGTGGCAAATGACAGATATTCAGACCATCTTAATAAAAAATAAAAATGTATGGTATTGTTTAGCTGAGACATAGAGGGAGCTGGCTTCAGAAAAGCCTGGAACTAGAGTTCAAAAGATGCCTTAAGGGAGCTCCCTCTCTTTGTCCATTTTCTCTTTTTATTGTTTTTTGTTGTCTTGTTTTTTGGGACAGGGTCTCACTCTGTCGCCCAGGCTGGAGTGCAGTGGTACAATCGCAAATCATTGCAACCTCAACCTCCTGGACTCAAGCAATCCTCCTACCTCAGCCTCCTGAGTAGCTGGTACTATAAGTACATGCTACTATGCCTGGCTAATTAAAAAAAAAAAAAAAGGTGCAGAAACAGGGTCTCACTACATTGCCCAGGCTGTTTTCAAACTCCTGGGCTTAAGTGATCCTCCCACCTCGGCCTCCCAAAGTGCTGGAATTACAGGCATGAGCCACCATGCCCCCTCTTTTTCCATTTTTAAGCTCTACTTCACTCTCTGTGTTGGAATTCTTTGCTCTGACTACAGATGGATTTCATTTATGCAGCTACTGAAGATGGTCATCAGTAGTTCTTAATTTCCATTATTTATATTAACAAAAGGTAATAGAGGTTTATTTTATAATTAGTATCAGTCTGCCTGGGCCAGTGCTCACATTTTGGACTAATCACTATTGCCAAAGACACAGAACAGTATCTCTGGCCAATCTTAGGATCCATGCCTGGTGAGGGGAGAGGACATATAACATTAACTGACAATCTCATTATACTTATGGAACGGGGTTTATCAGATTCCCCACAAAAGAAATGCTTAGTTTACAAAAACCCATGTTTCCTCACTACATTCCACCTTAAGCTGCCAAGCACCTATGTGCATTCCTTCCTATATAGAATATTACTGTTTATAAAAATAAACTATCACTCACAAAAAGAAATCGCAACTAAAGGGTGACAACACCAACTCTCATCCATTACTGCATCAAACGAAGTCCTAGCATCACTTATGTGTGTAATTTATTTTTCCCCTCCTGAGTTTGAGCTCAGCTGAGAGATAGACAAAGGAGTCAGATAGATATCAAAATAAACATTATTGCTAATTAAAATCAAATTAGGAAATGTAGCTTTAGCCCTGAGTCAAGGACTTGCTATTACTTCTCTCCTGAATTAATCAGAATTATTCAGAGTCTCAGGGTGGGGCAGACAGCAGCAGGCCTTCCCTGGCAGGTACAGGGCTTGTTTTCAGCTTACCATATGGCCAGGAACCAACCGAAACAGATGTTCTCCAAAATCAAAAACATCCTATAGAGAACAGAGGGAAGAAGACAAGCCCTGCATGCTCAGTTTCTTCAATTAATCTCATTTTCATAAGTTGGTTCTTCTGCCAATGAAGCCCATGATTGAGGAGACAGAAAAACCAGGTATGTTTTACTCTAATGACAGTTCTCCACACGGAAATATGGAAATGAGAATAAAATCGTTTCATCCTGAATAGTAAAGAACAGATATTTCTCTTCCGAGAGCATCAACCTATGATTAAATGGTATCTGGAAATCAAAAGTAAAGGGAAATTATAAAAGAGGATATCAAGTGGTGGTAGGTTGTTATATGGTAACAGATAACCTGAAAATCTCAGTGGCTTACAAGAGCTTTTGGTTTATTTTTTGCACCCTCGAATTTCCATCAGTGGTCATCTAGGGAGTATGGGGTTGTTCTGTTCCCTGTCATTGCCATGGCTATGGGGCCCTAAGAATTACCTTATATACCTTATATGTTGAACTTTCATAGGCTCTTGTTCTCCCAAATAAGGATTTCTCTGTATTCTATTAAAAGCATGTCAGCCCATCAGTCTGTTGAATTTCTTGCAATGACATTAGCTAATAATTAAAACCATAAATCTTGGAGGATCCTGACCTTAGCAAGAAGCCATAACCTTCTGCTCATAATCCTAGGTTTTAGGATAACTACTTCTATCTTGACTTTCCACAAAATGTTGCTGTGTTGAGGCAGACACAATCTGCTCCTTTGTTCCAAATTGCATCCTAGTGAATGGTGCTTTATCATGAGAGTGATTATAAACTGTACCATGCAATGAGTACACAGAAGAAGGTAGGAGCAGAAGTCTTTGTGAAAGATTCTTCAATTTATTTAGCTCTTTCTGAGTCCCATTCTTATTTCCTATTGTGGTTTCCATTTTCTATTTATTTGCATCAGCTTCTGAGTGCTAGAGAGAATTTAAATTTTGTGAATTTTGGGGGCTTGTGATATATGACCTGCAGTAGTCTGAAATCACTGGTCACTTGCAGATAAGGCTTCTCTTTATAAAAGTTAAATGCTTTGTCACTCTGTTTGTTTGTTTGTTTTGAGACAGTCTTGTTCTGTCACCCAGGCTGGAGTGCACTGGCATGATCTTGGCTCAATGCAGCCTCCTCCGCCCAGGTTTAAGCGATTCTCATGCCTCAGCCTCCTGAGTAGATGGGAGTACAGGAGTGCACCACCACACCACACTTGGCTAATTTTTCTATTTTTAGTAGAGATGCGGTTTCTCCATGTTGGCCAGGCTGGTCTGGAATTCCTGGCCTCAAGTAATCCGCCTGCCTCAGCCTCCCAAAGTGCTGGGATTACAGGTGTGAGCCACTGCACCAGGCCACTTCTTCACTCTTCTTTCAAGCGGCTCAATTGTACTAAAGCTTGTTTATTTCTTAGTGGAACTTACCCAAACTTTCACGAATTTGCCCAAACATGCTAGCAGCTTGAGGATTTTGTAACATATACTTCAGATCTCTGGTCTCTGTAAGTCTAATTTCAAAATATGACAGATGACTGTTAATCCAAAGAAGCAAAGTTTCCAAACTGAGAGCAGCAGGATGCCATCCTCATTGTTCATAATCCCGGCTCAATTCAGCCAGTTCTGTGTTTCAGATACTCTTACTTGCAACACCTTTACCTACCAATTTGTAAATTTATTTATAAGAGATAAAAACATAAGTCCAATGATCTAAATAATGAAGGGGGTTTTGCTTGTTTTCTATATTTGGAAATTCAGAGTATAGGCAAAACTGGATCTAATTGCTCAAAACCTACCAGGGCCTCTCCGTCTCTCCATCTCTCTCTCCTGGTATCACTTTTCTTGGTGTTGGCTTCATTCTCTATGCAGAATGGCTCCCTGTGAAGCTTGGAAAAATAGCCACCAGCAGCTTCAGTAGCTTCTTAAGACTAGCAGGTGAACATCAATTATTGGGAATGGTATGGTACTCATTATCTTACAGTGGAAGGCAGAATACTGTCCCACCAAATATATCTGAATCACCAGAACTTATGAATATGTTACTCTGCAGAGCAAAGAGGACTTTGCAGATATGATTAAGATTAAGGACTATGATATGGGGAAATTAACCTGAATTACCTGAGTGGGCCCAATATAAATCAAATGAGCTCTAAAAGTAGAAGAGGAAGATAAATAAGTGGATCAAAGGGATGACAGCATGAGAAAGATATGATGTCCCTTTGCTCATTCTGAGTTACAGGGTGCTATGTGCAAAGACTAGAAAGAGGTCTGTTGAGTTAAGGGCAGCTCTCAACCGACCGCTAGCAAGGGAACAGAGAGTTCAATGTTACAATCAGATGAAATGGACTTCTGTTAAGATCTAAATGAGAAGGAAACAGATTCTCCCCTAGTCTTCATAAGAGAACACCTTAATTTTAGCTGAATGAGACTAATATTGGATTTGTCACCTACAGAATTGTAAAATAATAATTTTGTGTAGCTAAATTTGTGTTAAACACAAGCTGTGAAACTTCTGTAATTTGTTACAGCAGCAGTAGAGAATGAATACACTTGCTTAGATCACAAGCCCATTACGTGGGCACTTACTGTTTGCCATACAGATTGCCCAAGTCCGGATTACCTGCACCAGAAAGAGGAAGCATCTTATTACTGACAGTTTGACTAAAAGTACAAGGAATGGGAAAAGTAGAGAAGAAACAAAGCCCAAACAAAACCAGGAAATGTCTCCCCACTTGACTCTGTTTCTGTTGTCACTTAATCCAGTACCATATTTTACTGCTACTTTCACAGTGTTTCTTTTAAATATAGCTTTGCCTTTTCACCTCTACCAACAAACAACTGGTCTGCCTTTGTTAGCAGTGTTTTTGCTCTGGAGTATGTATGTGTGTGTGTGTGTGTGTGTGTGTGTGTGTGGGTGTGTGTGTGTGGGTGTGTTTAGAAAAGGGGTGTCGGTATGTTGCCTAGGCTGAAGTACAGTAGCTATTCACAGGAGCAAGTATAGGGCAATACAGCCTCAAACTCCTGGGCTCAAGTGATTCCTCCCACCTCTCACCTCAGCCTCCCAACTAGCTACACTACACACACATACCACCGTGCCTGGTTAATTAGCAATGTTTTTTTTAAAAGCATGAAAAGAATGGTCAAAAGACAGAGGATTGTTACACAGTATCTAATTTTGGTCCTAGTTTAATATGTAAAACAATCTTCATTTATAAATATTTTATCCATTTTCAGACACTATAGAATTAATAAACAAAGCAAAGCGTTAAAGGTAGAATAATCAATCTTGCTTAGAGTCTTAGATCATTCATATTTATGAAGAAAACACAGGCCTGCCGATACTAAAGCTCTTGTAGTAGATCAGCTTTGTCAGTGGTTAAACATTCAATAGTGTGCACCAACCATTTGCTATGCTTCATTCCTGGTGCACAGTTTACACAGCAAGGCTTAATAGAGTGATACAAATATACCAAGAGCTCAGCAGGCAGAGAAGATAAAGATAATGATGGTAATAATTATAAAAATCAAAATAGTCATGTCTGCTATATTGTTCCTTAGGTACAACTGCATTTCAAATTCTAAGAAACTTGAAGTCTTGCCTCACTGGAAAAATAAACAGCTATGGATTTCCAACCGGAGAACGTCAAAAGAATTATCGTCACTAGTGCAGAACATTTTTATGTTGTCATAAAGCTAAAAGAAGTCAATTAGGTCTAGTACTTCATTAATGGTTTCCACAAATCACATTTATAGCCAACCCTATATTCGGTGTGATACTAAGAAATGCCATTTAGAAAGACAAGTTTTGACACCCTTATATTATGGTATTGTAGAAACTGTGGGGGTAATTAATTTTTACTTATACTGCAATGAATCCAAGCAAAACTCTAAAAGCCATTTGGCCAATTACTGACTCTTTAGGGCAATGAAGCCTTTGCAGAAAGCTTGAGTTCATATTAGTGGTATGATAAAAGCTTTAATGAAATTACTGCATAGTAGAAAATACTGGACTATTAAGAGAAAACTACAAAAATAAATGAGTGCCTAGTTCTGAATCTACGAAAAAACAAAAATGGGAGCCTTCTGGTTTTCTTTGATTGTCTATTAATTTCTCATGATATGGGGAAAAGCCCCATGTGGCATTCCTCTGACAAATTTCACTGAAGCATGTTTTCTCTTCTGCAAATTAGTAAAGTCCTGCGTGTGATCTTCTTAATGGAACTTTGTATCCCACTGTTCTTTATTATTATTTTAAGGGGAGTAGGTGTTTTCTCATTCTCGAGAGTAATGACTGGACTAGCTGGAATTCTTTTATGGATACTGCAGTATATAACCCAATAGGTGTCAGGAAGAATTCATGCTGTGCTGCAGCTCCACAAGCATTCATCCACCACTAACGCTTGTGTTGCCATGTTGTAAAACTCACAATGATATTTAAATGGTACAGTAAACCAAGAATTCAGTGAAAGGCTTAACTTTCTATTCTTCCTGAGTAAACATTACTGACTTGGATATCACATAACTCTTCGATACAGGCATTTTAACAGCTAATTCACAGCCCCACCTTAATCAGTCATTTCTATTCTCATGCTTTCATTGAGAAATACAGGGGAAGTATAATTAAGAATGCAAAACAGTGAGAGTATGAATCCACTCACTTGAATTTGTTTATTAAAGCTTTAGGTTTCTCTTGGCTGTACTTTCAAAACAGATCCAGGATTTTACCATTTTTCACAACCTGCTCAGATACACCTCAGGTACAAGCTGCCATCATCAATTACTCGGCTTGTTTCAGCAGCCTCCTAACAGATCCCATGCTTCTGCCCTGCTTCTCAACTCAAACACTCTATTCTCAGCAGAGCAACCAGAGTGATGCTTTTAAAACTTAAATCAAATCATGTCTCTCTTTTTCCCAAATCATATGATGGCTTATTGTTTCACTGAGATAAGAAGCCAGTGTCCTTATCTGACCTGCAGGCTTCTACCTAATCCAGCCCATTTTAACCTCTGACCGTGGCCTCCTATCGCTGTCTTCTTCAATTCATCTGTTCCAATCGAACAGGTCTCTTTTCTATGTTTCAAACAAGCAGGCATGCTTCTGCCTCATGGCTCAGTATTTTATTTTCCCTGTAACTAGGAATTTTACACATGGCTCATTGCATCACTTTCTGAAGATTTTCGCTCAAATGACTTCCTTCCAATAACTAAGGTACTCCTGTGCCTTCCTTTAAAAATTTCAGCTTCCAGCCCGGCGCGGTGGCTCACACCTGTAATCCCAGCACTTTGGGAGGCAGAGGCGGACGGATCACTTAAAGTTAGGAGTCCGAGAACAGCCTGGCCAACACGCGAAACCCCATCTCTACTGAAAATACAAAAAAAAAAAAAAAAAAAAATAGCCAGGCGTGGTGTCGTATACCTGTTATCCCAGCTACTCAGGAGGCTGAGGCAGAAGAATCGCTTGAACCCAGGAGGCAGAAGTTGCAATCAGCCAACATCGCGCCACTGCACTCCTGCTTGGGTGACAGAGACTCTTATCTCAAAAAAAAAAAAAAAAAAAAATTCAGCTTCCTTTTTTTCATTTTATCTCCCTCAACTCTGCTTTAGTTTTCTCCATAGCACTTACCACCACCTGTCATACTATGTAATTTATTTATTTATTCTGATTAGTATCTATGTCCTGACTGCCCCACTTGTATGTAAATTCCATGAAGGAAGGGTTTTTGTCTATCGTATTTAATGTTATTAATTCTATAGTGTCTAAAAATAGATGAAGTATTTATAAATGAAGAATGTTTACATATTAAACTAGGACCAAAGATAGGAAATCTGTAACTGTAGCTTCTTCCTAAATGTAGACTTGTTCCTTCACTGCAGATTTGTCTATGTATAAGATAAAAGTAGTCTAAAGAAAAGCCCAACATTCAACCTAAGTATTTGCTAATGCCTACAATGTACTCCATACTCCACAGTCCAGAAATGCAATGGTGAGAAGGGTGAAGATGGTGTAGTATGATACTATGTGTCTTCATGAAAACAAGTACAGTGAATTAATACTTTGGTAGGAAAATGCACTAAATTTTTAATATTCACTTCTTGTCACTGAACAAAATGCAAAAGAGTAAGAGATATTTTTCCCTTATATATGGTAAAAACTCAAGGTTCTCTCCTTCGGACATTGTTATTAGCTTTTGGATTGCAAGTGAGAAACAGAAGTTGCCAGTCACCCAAAGGAGACCTCTGCTCTATTGTTTAAGACTAGGGTCCTTTCCTATAGAGAAGAAAGTGAAAGAGCCTGATTCTCGGAGTTGAGAAGCAAAAGGAGATTTAACCCTGAAGGAAAAGATGAGTTTGGGAAATTTGAAGGTTGCTATGAATAGTAGAGACCTAAACCTTTTTTTAGATTTAGTCACCAATTGTAGGTATGTTAGCTGTAACCAGTAATTAAGCACTGAAGTTTGAGAATCAATGAAATTCTCCACAGCCCAGTCATTGGGCAAGGGAAAGCACTACCTTAAGCAGTGTTTGTGATTCTACCCAGGGATTAGTGCCCAGATGATGGCAAGGAATCAGCCTCGACAGTAGCATCAAGCAACAGATGGAACAAGACAAAACCAAGGACTAACAAGTCTCTCATTTGTTTTATAAATTCTCGGCTAGATGCCTCCAACTCCCATATTATTATGAAGTGTAGACTGTGAAAATGCATTTCCAAAAATAAAATTGAGATTTGACTTATTTCACCATTTTAGCAAATGGGGTTTTACAGACGAATTTAAATTAATTTAGAAGAAAACAAACTATATTTCCTCTCTTGTCCTCAAAGATTATGGAGAATTTTATACTTGCTACCAATTGAGATCTTACTCAAGATTACTAAAAATGTTTTTATAGATCATGGCTGCACTATGTACAGACTATTCAAAACTCCAATAAATCAAGCTTATTGGTTTTTAAATCATAGCCAAGACTCCGTAGAGAAAATTAGCATAGACAGATGAAAAATGATAATAATCATTTTTAACTTTAAGAATAACAACAATAATAAGAAAAACAACAGTGGGCAATACTGAGTCTCCATTTAAGGAGAGATTTTGCAAATGTTTACAAACACTCCTAGATAGATAGAAACCGAGTGGCAGAAGGTTCAAAAAGAAGAGAGAGCAAACATATCACAGAAGGTTATTTTGAAGGTCCTTTTTATCAGGCTCTGAACTTCTAAGAGAGAACATTTTCCTGAAAAGGGAAGGGCATTTGGTAGCAAATGTGGTAATATTATAATATCCTAAGCTTGACTATAAACTCAGATATAGTCTAATGTTTTAAGACAATTTGTTGCAAAAATACCTTCAGCTTCCAAAAGAAGCAATAAACTTCTTGAAAATGGAGGTATTTTCTGGGGATAGAAAGTTGTAAAGAAAGATACTAGAATTTTGGAGTGGGTCCATTACTCAGGTGCTATGGCAGCAAATCTTGCCCCAAACCAGGCAGATCCTACCTTTAGAAAAAGATCACTTTAGGGACCCAGTCCCTAAGAGTATTATGGCACTCAAAGTGCAAGGCTGAATTACCTGAGCACTTTCGACTTTCGATTAAGCTTTGGCTATGTTGAAAACCAGAGAGCAATACAGATCAGCTTCTTGAATATCCATCCAAATGAAAATGAAAATGTGTCTGTATTTAACTAAAGCTAAAAACTGGTTCAGAAGTCTCTGGTCACAAAACACTCAGAACTGTTTAGCCATAGAAAGAAGGGATATGTGTTTGGGATCAATAACCCAGATTCTGCCAGCTACAGCAGATGGCAACTGAGCAGGGCAGTAAAAATGCATGGCTACTCTGAATGTCCTTCTTCTGTAGGTCCCTTAGGGCTCAATACAGAAGCAAGGCAAACCTGATACCCTGAAAAATAAGACTGTCTGTTAATCTGCTATCAATATTGTGCCTAGAAAATACAGACAAGGATAGGGTTGGCACAGGGCATGGAAGGAATTGGGCTGGCATTGCTATGGGAGATGCTCTTGGAGTTCTGCATTGAAGGTACCAGGGTGAAGTGCACTGCACTGCATGCTGCCCCAATGGGCTGAAGAGGAAAGAGTTTGATGACACAGATAACTAAATTTATGTTTGGAGTATACATTATGAACCCTTTCTGAAGCAGTCTACAATCTCTGTACACAAATGATCTGATGGCGAAAGAATGGGGGATGTAAAAATCAGTCCTCCTTACACCACTTCAAAAAAACACAGCTGCCTTCTATTCCCAAAAATGCTTTTTAAAAAAAAAATAATAAATAACTAAGCCCGCATATCCTGCCCCAGCAGCACAGTTAACAAATGGCACATGCTTCTGAGGGACTGTTCTACCTGGAATACTCGCTTCTTGCAGAAATTGGTATGGTTGTGCAGCAAAAGTCCAGGCATCTATGGGCAGCCATCTTACTGTGTCTGGAATTGGTTCCTTCCAGTGGGTTCTTTGTCTCGCTGACTTCAAGAATGAACCCACGGACCCTCGCGGTGAGTGTTACAGTTCTTAAAGATGGTGTTTCTGGAGTTTCTTCCTTTCGGTGGCTTCATGGTCTCGCTGACTTCAGGAGCGAAGCTGCAGACCTTCACAGTGAGTGTTACAGCTCTTAAAGGTGGTGCCTCCGGAGTTGTTTGTTCTTCCTGGTGGGTTCGTGGTCTCACTGACTTCAGGAGTGAAGCCACAGACTCTCCTGGTGAGTGGTACAGCTCGTAAAGGTATTGCGGACCCAGAGAGTGAGCAGCAGCAATACTTACTGTGAAGAGCAAAAGAACAAAACTCCCACACTGCAGAAAGGGATCCGAGCACGTCGCCGCTGCTGGCTTCCTTGCCCAGCTTTTATTCCCTTATTTGGACCCGCCCAAATCCTGATTGGTCCATTTTACAGAGTGCTGATTGGTCCGCTTTTACAGAGTGCTAATGGGTGTGTTTACAATCCTTTAGCTAGACAGAAAAGTTCTCCAGGCCCCCACCCCACCCAGAAGCTCAGCCGGCTTCACCTTTCATTACCATTCTGAGTTACGGTGGCTCAGATTAATATTGGTATATGACATGGACTTCTTCAAGACGGCATATTTATGTTTACAGCTTACATCCCCAATAACTATTCAGATAGTGAATATCTATGATTGGTGTTTGATATTCCCATCGTACACTGCTAATTGATCCCACCTCAAGTGAAATGGATAAAAAGAGAGCATTTGCAAAGTGGAGGTGGAGCCATAATTACATCTGGCAAGTATTAATGTGTGCAAGGAGAGTTTTCTACAAGATAGACATGGAAATCCCCCAAATCCCAAAGCTGCAGTATTATTTCATTTTTTGAAAGGACAGTGGTTGACAGTGTTAAGGTATGCACAACTCCTTTGTTTGACTAACCTACTATAAAAGACCCTCACACAATTAGCTTTCCTCCTTGGAATCCTTATGTACATAACAAAGCCAGAGAGAAATGCTGAGTCAGAAAAAGCCTGAAGAACAGCACAATAAAAGTATTCATGTTACCCTCTTGGCATAGGTGAAGCCTGAATCAATACAACCTTCAGAAAAGAAGAGAATAATGGCAGCTTAAGAGATGGTGAACCTGGTGCCCCATACAGTTTCCTGCTAGACTCTGGCCTAAAGCTGACCAACAGCAAAGGACTGCCTGAAGAGTAAAACTGTGTGAACAATGAATGATTATCAGTTTTCCATGTGTGTGTAGGTTCTAACAGCAGGTTTGGGGAACCTATCTTTAAATAAGGCATTACGTCTGTCAGATGTGTCTTAGGATAGTTAGCTAATTCAGTACATTAAGTTATTGGAGACTTTGAGGCTTAAGAATTTTTCTGAATATAATGCTAAAAGTAAATTGCATTTATTTAAACTAATAGAACAGAGTCTATCACTGTTTAGTTTTTAAATCAGTGCTTTTACTTCTACATATGTTACGATATGGAGAAACAAAGCATAGAGAAAGCCAGTTCCATAGCTCAGCATTTTTAAGGGCAAGGTCATTTGACTCTGTCTTCAGCCTACTGTCTTATTTGTTCACAAACTGTTACTGCTGAGGTGCATATTAATTTAGTGAGAGGAAACCAGAATGTTCATTTACAGTTCTTTTTAAAGCAAACTACTTACCATATTTTTATGGCAGGAGATAGAAAAAGTCTTTAAAATAGTTTTTAATAAAGTCAGATATTTAAATGATGCTAAAAACAAAACTTTAGACTAATTAAACAGAGCTTATTTAAGCAAAGGGCAATTCACGTATAGGGCAGAACTCAGAACCAAAAGGGGTTTAGAGAGCTCCACCCAGCAATGGGGGTAGTTAGCTTTTATAAGCCCAACACAGAAGCTAAATACAGAAATCACCTGATTGGCTACAGCTAGGTTTCTGCCTTATTGGAACATGGTGTGATAAGGCATTTGCTTTATTTGAGCATAGTCTAATCGGTTGGGTTGCCTTTGAATGGCTGAGCTCAGATGTTACGGATTTGCTGAAAACCAACTATTTGTTACAAAAAATATACTTCTAAGTTAGGTTTCAGTTTGTTTACCTACTCAGTGAGGTTGTAACTTGTTACATAGAAACGCAAAGTACAAGACAGCCGCAAGCTAATGGCCTCCTGCTGATTTAATTTAGTAATGATAATGACTAATGTGCTTAGTAGAGACTAAATAATTTAAGATGAAAAAGAAACACACATACAGAAATATACGTGTACACCCACAAATACACACCTATGAATCAAAAGATAACAACTAAAGACAAAGTGAAGCGAGAAAGAGCATTGCCAGGTGCAAAGGTTAAACATTTTTGAGATAACCACATGTTTAAGAAAGATAGGGTACCTCTTTGGAGTTGTGTGCTCATAAGCAGAACTCTAAACAAACACTGACAAAGTTATGACACATTTGATGGATTCTGATATGCCAGAGAGGAATTTAAAAAAAAAAAAAAAAAAGACCCAATCTGGTCTTAAAAGAAATTAGACTTTCTGACACAATTCCCCTTGTAAGTGTAACCCAAGGTAGCTGTGACCAAGGAAATAGAAAAGGAAAGCGCCAAAACGCCCATTCATTTTTTTTTAACTGCCAATTTGATATAAAGACCAACAATGGCAAAGATCTTTCCCTCTGGTAATTAGATTATGGCAAGACACTCAATGTCAGAGCCTCAGAGGATAAGAAATGAGGTCCTCAAATACAAGCAAAAGCCCAAAGAACTTAAACAAGGTTAATTAAGATGAATTGGACACAACCAGAAATTGCAATTATTATTATTATTATTATTTTAAATTATACCTTAAGTTCTAGGGTACATGTGCACACCGTGCAGGTTTATTACATATGTATACATGTGCCATGTTGGTATGCTGCACCCATTTACTCGTCATTTACATTAGGTATATCTCCTAATGCTATTCCTCCCCCCACCCTCTCCCCACAATAGGACCAGGTGTGTGATGTTCCCTTTCCTGGGTCCACGTGATCTCATTGTTCAATTCCCACCTATGAGTGAGAACATATGGTATTTGGTTTTCTGTTCTTGCGATAGTTTCCTGAGAATGATGGTTTCCAGCTGCATCCATGTCCCTATAAAGGACACGAACTCATCCTTTTTCATGGTTGCATAGTATTCCATAGTGTATATGTGCCACATTTTCTTAATCCAGTCTGTCACTGATGGACATTTGGGTTGATTCCCAGTCTTTGCTATTGTGAATAGTGCCGCAATAAACATATGTGTGCATGTGTCTTTATAGCAGTATGACTTATAATCCTTTGGGTATATCCCCAGTAATAGGATGGCTGGGTCGAATGGTATTTCTAGTTCTAGATCCTTGAGGAATCGCCACACTGTTTTCCACAATGGTTGAACTAGTTTACAGTCCCACCAACAGTGTAAAAGTGTTCCTATTTCTCCACATCCTCTCCACACCTGTTGTTCCCTGATTTTTTTAATGATTGCCATTCTAACTGGTGTGAGCTGGTATCTCATTGTGGTTTTGATTTTAATTTCTCTGATGGCAAGTGATGATGAGCATTTTTTCTCATGTCTGTTGGCTGTATGAATGTCTTCTTTTGAGAAGTGTCTGTTCATATCGTTTGCCCACTTTTTGATGGAGTTGTTTGTTTTTTTTTCTTGTAAATTTGATTGAGTTCTTTATTGGTTCTGGATATTAGCCCTTTGTCAGATGAGTAGATTGCAAAAATTTTCTCCCATTCTGTAGGTTGTCTGTTCACTCTGATGGTAGTTTCTCTTGCTGTGCAGAAGCTCTTTAGGTTAATTAGATCCCATTTGTCAATTTTGGCTTTTGTTATGGTATTTAAGCCTAAGACATCCACGATTATGAAGGAGATCTCTTCAAAGGCAATCAGCCTGCCTAACTTAATTACTGAAAGCAAGCTCACATGAATGCTCAGGGAGAATATAAAAAAATATTTGAGACAATGATTGAATTATTATTGAATAACTGCTTAGAGAGAGAAGATACACAGGTACATGAGCCACACTTATAAAGAGACACTGCAATGGGGAAAAATATTGCTTAAAAACAAAAATTAACTGGAGGAAGAAAATTCAGAAGATTATTTATTTAGACAATAATTTGTGGATTTTTTTTTCCCCTATTGTAAAAAAGTCAAAGAAAGAGAAGTATTGGACCCTTCCCATTCTTAGACAGTGGTTATGGATCCAGAATCTAGGCTTCCTGTCCCAAGGATTGTAATGACTTATATGACAGAACCTGAAATAAGAAGTCACCAAATGCATGGAAAACAAAAATTCCCCCAGTTGCTGACATCAAATATTGTTTGAGAGGTAGTGATTCATCAAAAGTATTTGGTATAAAAACTGTTTTAATTTTATGGAGGAAAGGAGCTCAAAATTAGAGAAAAAATATTGTGTTTCTCTAGGACTGTGAGGAAAGAAGGAACTAGACTTCCAGGGAGTAAAGAAGAACCACACCCTCTCTGCAGAGGTGAGAGGCCAATATGTGAGACTGGTGAGGACTTGTTCCTAAACACAAGGTCTTGAGCATATTCGTGATGTCTTACAATAAGGAGTTTATAATCTCTGGAAAAGACGTCTTTGAAGGATATCTTTAAGTCTACCCTGAGGAACAGGGAAGATTCGCTGTACCGTGGCACCATCAAGAAGGTCAGATTATGGTCACATAAGTACCATAACATGTAGGTTACAGTACCTATGTGGCCATTGCAGACTAAGGACTAGAGACTCTTCACTTTCCCGACACATTCCAGTACAACCTCAGAAAATATGAGGGAGAGCCTTAAAACATGAATGGACAAATAAACTTATACACTGTTGGTTGATTACCTCCTCAAGTAGGGGACAACAAATGGGTAACTCATTCCCCAAAGCTCCAGCTTTGGCTAATATATCCCTCCCTAATAAGGGTGTGACACTTACAGGCATAACAAGAAAGGCATGTGAAAAGAGCAAAGTCTCCCAATTACAACTGACGAGGTAGGAGACATACCTGGTTACAGGCTGTCACAGAATTCCTCAGATGGTAATGGACCTTGAGGACAGTCATCCAGGACAGGAGATTAACATTGAGAAGGCTGTGCCAGTGTCCAGGAGGCAGTCAATTTCCTGGCCCTCAATGGTTAAACATACCGGAGCTCAGTGAGGGTGATGACATGAGCTAGCACTTGCCCCGGGCACCCTCAGTCCTGTTGTTGGATCATCTGGTTGGGGGCTTCTGATCCAGAGAACCTTTCTCTTCTGGGGCAGTGCACCATCCAGTGATTGCCTTGGCATAGCGAACATGGAAAAGGGGGCAGCTTGTTTCTCGTTGGACAATCTTTTTTAAAGTATCCTTGTAAACCACACTGATAACAAGCCCTACTGGGTGATTGGTCTGCTCCATTTTCTGTCCTCTCTGAACCACCAAGGTTTGTTTGTCTGAGGGCCATGACTAAGGCTGCAGCCTTTCTCTGATCTCACTTTTCCTTTTGGGCCTGTTCCTCTTGATCCCTATTACAGAACACTGAGGTTGCCAGGTTTAATAATGCCTCCAAATTTTGTTCAGGGCCCAGGGTTTGCTTTTGGAGCTTTTTCCTGATATCTGCGGCTGATTGGGTAATAAACTTATCTTTTAGAATCAATTGATCCTCTAGTGATTCAAGTGACACGGGAGTATATTTTCTTAAGGCCTCCCATAGCCGCTTGAGGAAGGCAGACAGATTTTCTTCCTTTCCCCGAGTTGTGGTGGACATCATTGAATAATTCACGGGCTTTTTCCTAATTCTCCTTAGTTCTTCTAGAACACAGGTCAACAGATGTTTATGACTCCAGTACCCATGATCTGAGTCGAGGTCCCAGTGGGGATACACACTGGGGATGGCTTGCCGACCGGTAGGGAATTTCTCCCTTTCTTCGGCTGTCATTCTGTCATTTACTTGACTAAGACACCAGGTATCTCCAAACTCTTGGGCTGCAGCTAAAGCCACATTCTTTCCATTAAAGGCCAGGGTTTGATCTAACAGTAGCATGATATCTCTCCAAGCAAGGTCAAAGGTTTGCCCTAGACCCTGTAGGACATCTATATACCTATCGGGATCATCTGAAAACTTCCCCAGGTCTGCCTTGATCTGCTTTAAATTAGAGAGGGAGAATGGGGCATGTACTTGGGTTGGGCCAAATTCCCCTCCCACTACAACTTGTAGGGGACATAACCAATAGCCCGGGGGAAAGGGGGTTGTGGTCTTTTAGAGATTTATTTACTTATTTCTTTCTGGGCAGGGGAGATTAGAAGAGGCTTATCATTAATAGGAAGGGGAGCTATAGGGAGGCTAGGATATGGGGGTAACCTGAGAGGTTGTCCTGTGGGGGCAATTAAGGCTATTGTCCCACGAGAATAGTATAATTTTGAGAAAAATAATTTTAAAAATATGAAATAGACTTGACTATTGCTTAAAAAGTGAATGCCAATCAATGTTGTCATGGTAGAATTTATTACTCAAAACTCAGAAAAAAAAATGTCATATTTATTTGGTCTGAATCAAATGAGGTCTGTTTTTTATTTTGCACTCTCCAAGGTAGTGGGAAATTCCATCACATTCATTTTTTAAAAAATTTTTATTTTATGTTCTGGGTTACATATGCAGCATGTGCAGGTTTGTTACATAGGTAAAGTGTACCATGGTGGTTTGCTGCATCTATCAACTCAGTATGATATATTTTATACACAGTATGATATATTTTAGGGACATACTTTTTTTTTTTTTGTACAATGAATGATTTTAAGCCACTTCTGTGTGCCAGACATTGTACCCCATACCAAGAATAATGGTGTGGGCAAAACATATTTGTCATCTGCCCACACGGTGCTTTCAGTCTTACTAATTGCCTATCCACATGAAACTTCATGGTTCAAATTTCTCAAATATTTTTCATGAATGTTTTCTTCACTTTTATTTTTTATTTGGTGAGGCTGAATGTTTCCAGCAGGGCATTTGGGTCCTTATCATGAATTATGATTAAAAAACAAAAGCAGCAGTAAACTCCTCTCAGTTCCTTCAATATTCAATAAATATTTACAGAGAAACTATTTGGTGACAGGTACTGTTTATGGACAGGAGGTAGACAATGAACAGCGTGAAATTCCATTTCTTCCTAGGGCTTATATTTTAGTGGGAAAGTACAGATGTTAAAAAGAAAATAGGCAGGATGTGGTGGCTCAGGTCTGTTATCCCAGCACTTTGGGAGGCAGAGGTGGGAGGGTCACTTGAGTCCAGGAGTTCAAAACCAGGCTGGGCAACATAGTGAGACCCCATTTCTACAATAAGCTTTTTTTTTAATTAGCCAGGTATGGTGGTGCATGCCTGTGGTCCCAGCTACTTAGGAGACTGAAGCAAGAGGATCACTTGAGCCCAGAAGGTTGAAGCTGCAGTGAGCCATGATTGTGCCACTACACTCCAGCCTGGGGACCGACAGAGACCCCATCACAAAAAAAGGGGAAAATAAGTAAAATAAAAGAGATTTTTAGATGGATTAGATGTTGGTAATTATAAGAAAGAACAAAATAGGGTTTTGACTTCTAAGGGGAGAGGGGTCTGGGAAAGGTTTTTGGAGGTAACATTTGAGCAATGATCTGAAAACGAAACAGGGCATACTAATGCTGAAAATGTGCTACCGATAGTGGTAAATGCTACAATGCTTTCTCATTCTCTTGTCTCCCTCTTCCTTCACTGATTTTTCTAAACAAAAATATTTATTTACTTAACAAATATTTATTGAGAGCATAATATATGCTATATAATACTCTAGGCACCAGGATGTATCAACAAGAAAAAGAAATTGTCTGAGTGGATCTGACATTCTAGAAAGTTGAAAAAGTTTAAGTACCTTGACCAAAGATGCCTAATAATAGCAAAGTCAGAGTCAAATCCAGGTATTTCTTGTTCTTTTCCTTTTTTTCTTTGAGATGGAGTTTCGCTCTTGTCACCCAGGCTGGAGTGCAATGGTGCTATCTCGGCTCACTGCAACCTCTGCCTCCCAGGTTCGTGCAATTCTCCTGCCTCAGCCTCTGGAGTAGCTGGGATTACAGGTGCCCACCACCACACCCGGCTTATTTTTGTATTTTTAGTAGAGATGGGGTTTCACCATGTTGGCCAGGCTAGTCTCGAACTCCTGACCTCAGGTGATATGCCCGCCTTGGCCTCCCAAAGTTCTGGGATTACAGGGGTGAGCCACCACACCCAGACCAAACCCAGGTATTTTTTGTTCTGAAACTACTATTTTCTTCCTAAAAGTATGCTTCTCTTATTCTTTTCCTTTCTTTTTTTTTTTTTTTTTTTTTTTTTTTTTTTTTGAGATGGAGTCTTGCTCTGTCACCCAGGCTTGAGTGCAGTGGCGCGATCTCGGCTCACTGTAACCTCCGCCTCCCAGGTTCAAGCAATTCTCCTGCCTCAGTCTCCTGAGTAGCTGGGATACAGGTACACGCCACCATGCCCAGCTAATTTTTTGTATTTTTTTAGTAGAGACAGGGTTTCACCATGCATAAGCCACTGGGACTGGCACCTTCTCTTATTCTTGAGGATATGGAGAGATAACAGGAACATTTGAGATATGGCAAATCCTTGCAATCATCATTATAATATTTCTTGCTAAAAATGGAATTTATTAGTTCAATGCTTGGCAAATAGTATATCAAAGTTGGTTTATGATGTAGAGAAAGCATTAAAAGAAACATTCATAATGATACCTTGTTTAGGTGGATTTTCCACTTGAACAAAATGACATTTGACTATTTTCCTGTATCCTGTAAGCCACTTCTAGGAGTCCCGTATACTTAGAGATCGAGGAGCATTTTGTAATCCATAAAGAGTGATGTACCATAAAGTAATTTATAGGGACAGAATGCATTTTAGTTAAGAGTTCACGATGGTCTTTACCTCCTTTGCATCATTTTATGTAATTCCCTTTTCTAATGAAAGTTTGATTTCAGTCATAGTCTTGACAGATGTGATGAAATTCACCTATATAAATAAAATTTGTTAACTAAATCATGGGAGAGGAATCAATGGTTCTAGACTCCAGTTTACAAGTATAGAAAACCTAAAATGGAGATTGAATCAAAATCTTCCAGTTGTAACAATGCATTCAAACTTAGTACAAATCAATTATTCATTCATTCATTTACCAAAGCACTAAGGCCTCTTGAGCTCATGCTCCTCTGCTGCATGGCAATTCAGGGATCTCACAGAGAGTCAGCTCCTGATCCCTGTGCTACAGATATTTGTCTATGGTAGCACAGTAAGGATTTGGCTTTTGATTCTTTGTTTGAGTACTCTTTCGGTTTGTTTTTTTTTGCCAGCTTTTGTTTAATCTCTGTACTACAGGAAATTTTCAATCCATTTTTATAAACCTCTGCCAATCATAAACGCTGTCATTAATAATTCAGTCCATTATTTCTGAAATTGGCTGAATTTGACTTAAGGACAGTTTAGACTCCAATGGCCCCTTTGTGGCACCCTGATCTCCCTAAACTTGTCCAGTTATGAGATGCCCTCGAATTTCAGGGCTTTAAGACCTCACCACTTGTCAGCTAATTTTGCTTGGTACAAAGAAGCTTTAAAAATGAAAATATGTCCCTAAAATATATCATACTGTGTACAGCCCCTTAAAGACACTATCTTACAACCAAACTGTTCCTCAGCTCTTCCTTTATCCCCCAAAACATCCTCAAAACCCTTGTCTCACCAATAGCCTTCCATGGCTACCACCGTACCCCTTTTCCATACACGCTATTCCTGACTCCCTTTGGGCTGCTAACTCAAATCTGAGAAGCTGACCTCTCAAAGAAGAAATAGTCTCTTCCATGCCATTCACAGGATGGCCACAATATCCTCTAAACCAGAACCCCTCCAAGGTCTTCAATTATAATTCAAGGTCTCTGACAAGGACTCTTAGGCTCTGCACCAAGTCCCTGTAATATTCCTATCCTCCCAGAAAGTAACAATAATGGCAAAAGATATCAGTTAGTCCAGGACTTGAGAGCAATAAACAAATAGTCATCCCAGATTTGCTCTAGATTCTAACTCTAATACATTCCGGCTTCTAGCCAACTTAATCCCTTTCACTTTACAGTCATTAACTTATAGTCTTTTTTTTTTTTTTTTTTTTTTTTTTTTTCAGTGTAGCTCTTCAACCCAACTCACAGTATCTTTTTGCTTTCATATGAAAATCAACAGTTTACATTATGCTTCGGGGGTTTACTAAAGCTGCTGTTTGTTTCCCTCAAACCCTAAATGCAAACCTGACATATTGGACCTTATCCTGAAACTCTTATTTAGTACATAGATGACCTTCTCTGCTCACCTGATTTGACACCTTGCTTGTCTATAGCTCATATTTACTACAAACTTTTGCCCATAAGGGGCATAATGTCTCCAAAGACATGCAATTACGCAGCCCTCAAGTGCATTACCTAGAACATGATATCTTCCCTGAAGGGAACAATTTATTCACTAAATGAATTAACACCATCATCAATTTTCTCCTCCCTGAGACCAAAAGAACTGCAAAGATTTGTAGGATTTATTGCCTGTTGCCAGAACTGAATTACTAACTTCTATTACCACCTCCCCTTTTGAAGCCACAGCTAAGGAGTCCATTTCCAAACCCCTTAATTGAGATTCCCCTCCCATGTCTGCATTTCAAACCCTCAAATCCTATCATTTCCCCTGACTTTTGGACTCTGTAGTTACTTATTGCATCTTTCCACTTTTTATGCATAAAGAAAAAGGACATGCTTCAGATGTCACTATCCAAAAATACAGTGGAAGCCAAAGTCCTGTTGGATACTTTAGCCTCACTTTTGACCCTGTGGCTCAGACATTTTCATTTTGCTTTAGCTGCTGTTGCTACCAAATTGGTCAAGATCGATGCTAACTTAATTCTGAGTCATGCGATCAACCTTTATGTACCCCAAGTAGGTAAGACCCTACTACTGACTGAGAATATTCAACACTCTTCCACTTCCATCCCCATGTCCTGTGAGATCCTACTACTTTATTCCTGTCATATTACTATTTATCATTGTCTACACCTCAATCCTCTACTCTTCTTCCCCTACTATCTGAGGAAGAACGTGATGACTGTATCAACCTCACCCAAACTTTACCAGAACTCCCAAATACCCAGAGGTCGCCTCCTTTGTGCAGTTCTTACCTCAGGCATACAAATGAGAAATTTTATGAAAATATACTATCCCAGATTTTGAAACATTTGTTGAGTTCAAACTGCTACCTAAGGTTAAATCAGCCAAGCAGTTAAACTGATAGCCCTTACCAGACTTGCATACTAGCACAAAATAAGAAAGCTAACATTTGCACAGGTAGCAGATATGGAATGGAACTCAAGTAGCTAACCCCTTAGAAACCTTGCTACCCAAGGAATTAGCTACCCTCAAAGCTGAAGCTCACACTACTAGACAGACTCCTGATGCTAAAGGAAACCCCTTGGAAGACAAATATACCAAGATAGCCACTTTGAAAGAAAATTCTTCCTCAGTTGCCTGCGCTACTCCCCTTGCTCGACCTCCTTTAGAGATAGAAACTCTAATCAAGGAACTTCTGGGACAACAATTGCTAGCATCTAAGGCTGAGAAAGCTCGTTGAAAACAAGCTACATGTTTTGTACATGTGAAGACACCCGGATGACTACTTTTCTTTCCTTGATTTTACATCCAAAATTTAATCCACAACCTCAGCAAAGCCCACAGCAAAGAACATCTTTAAAATATCCTTCACAAATATTGGTAGTGTCACATCAGCCTCATGGTAAGTAAATAACCTCAACTTTCTCCATTTGCCACACACACCCACACACAAAATCCTAGCAAAAACATAAAGGTAAGGCAAAGATGAGAGACAGTTTCCTCTGCTCCTTTCCTCATTGGCAAATGGATTTTATTCCACTTTTAAAGTATTATAAATATGATTAGGTTCTACCATAGTCTGGATGTGTTTTCAGGATGATTAGAAGCTTTTTCCTACACACAGGATACTGCCACCACTATATTTAAGTGCTACTAGAAAGAATTTTCCCCACTTGGAGAATCCCTTTTTTTCCTGTCTATCCATGGAGGAGACTTCTTTACTGGTAAGGTTACTCAGGATATTCAAAGACTATCCACTCTCATAAAAACTCACTATTCTCACCACCTTCAAACCCTAGAAAGATACAATGGTCCAATAGTGCTTTTAACTTCATAGTAGCAAACTCTTTGAGGAACCTAACCTGTCTTTGCCCAAAGTATCTCCTTTAGACCTAGTGATCCTTTGATCTCCCCACCATCCAGTCAACTTTATCCTCCTGTGAAATTACTACCAGCAGGCCAATCAATGAGATATTACTCTATTGCTTTGGAATCAAGCAGACATTGCAATCTGCTACAATATACTATCCCTAAATACTGCCAAGCAATTGTTAAGTGCACTTATACTTTCCCCCAACAGGTCAAGTTGTCTCTCCCAAGATATACCACCACAGCTTTAACATCATCTTCAGATGGGAGACCTAGTCTTCTAGAAGACACTATTGAAAGACCAATCCTGAACCCAAGTATAAGAGGGCATTGTGCTATCTCCTAACTATCAATACTACTGCAAAGGTACAAGGAGTACAAGCTTGGGTTCATGTTTCACAATTTTAAAAATATAAGCTTTATTACAAATGGAAATCCACACCAACAGACTACCTCAAACAGAGGATCTTTTAAGAGTCCCCAGAAGAGGATGACAACTTGAGATACACTGCATTCCCAAAAACTTGGCACCAAGCAGATGACATCCCAAAGTGGTCAGCTTCTACCCAAGGCACTGGATCAAGATCCCTTAGGATTCTTATACTTAGTTCCTTCTATAAACCTCCTTTGTAACCTACTCATCATCTTTCTTTTATTTTTGTTATTGAGATATAATTCACCATGAAGTTCACGTTTTTAAAGTGATATGATTCAGTGAGCCTTAGTATATTCACAAGGTTGTGCAACCATCATGACAATCTAATTCCAGAATATTTTTATTAGCTTAGAAGAAAAACCCATTCCCATTAGCAGTTACTCCCCATTCTCCCCACCCCACCCCACCCATTCTCTGGCAACTACTGATATAATTTTTGTCTCTATAGATTTTCCTATTCTGGACAATTTATATAAAATGAATTATACAATTTGTGGCATTTTGTGTCTGGCTTCTTTTACTTAGCATCATGTTTTCAAGGCCCATACATGTTGTAGCATGAAACAGCACTTAGTTCCTTTTTATAAATGAGTAATGTTTCATTGTATGGGCATACATATTTGATATCCATTTGTCAGTCATGGATATTTGGTTTGTTTACACTTTTTGGCTGTTAGGAATAATGTCAGTATGAAAATTTGTGTATATGTTTTTGTATCAACATATGTTTTTCATTCTTCTGGATAGGTACCTGGAAGCAGCACCTCTGGGTCATATGGTCATTCTAACTTTTTGAGGATTTGCCAAACAGCTTTCCAAAGCAGAGGGACCATTTAACATAGCTGCCAGCAATGTAAAAAGGTTCCAAATTCTCCACATCCTTGCCAATACTTGTTATCTGTCTTTTAAAATTATAGTTATCCTACTAGGTATGAGGTTGTATATCATTGTGCCTTTCATTTGGATTTTCCTAATAACTAATAATATTGTATGACTTTTCATGTACTTATTGGTTACTTGTATATTTTTTAGAGACTAACTTCTTTTAATTTTCTATCATTCATCGGATTCAAAACTTCCTTGATTCATGTCTTTTCCTTTTCTTTTGGCCTTCCCCACTGTTTCCTTTTTCTATATTCTTCATTTATCTACAAATATTTAGGACCTCAAAATCACTTGAATGGCAACTGCAGAACTGATTACTTAGTCTTGTAATCTTTCCTATAACTGTTGGTTTTGTTGTCCCTTTTCTCTCGGTTCCACCATCTTTCCCAAAATTCCTCTTCTCACCCTTAAAACTTCTACTGCTATTAATTTAGCTGTTTTCCCACACACAATGTTGGGAAACTCTTCTTATAGTTTATACAGGTTAAATGAAGATCTAAATTCAATCTGGACCACTTTTAGAAGAGGTGGTGTTTGCTTCTCCTGCAGTTTTACAGATGACCTATTTCTCAGTTCTTGTTTCTGTGAGTACACCTTTCATGCTGCCAACTCTGATGATCATACTTGTAATATTCATTATTTTTTTCACAGAAGATACAACTTTATATCAAAAAACTCCACAATGGGGTGTTGCCAACAGAAGATACTAAAACGTTACATATGGAAAAACTCCCAATCAGCATATTACAGCCATATAGTAGAAAAGATAATCTATAGCAAACAACTACTTCCCTCCCCTTTTGATCATTCCAAAAGACAACTATTTCATTTGTGGAAACTGAGTGTACTTTCACTTCAGAAAACTGAACAGACTTTTGTCATTTAACCAATATTGCCAGTTCTTGTCAGATCTTTAACTCAATTCCCTTTTAAACTATTTAAATTAGTATCTATCTCCTTTAATGCCCCATCATCAGTCTCAACAGTACACAAGTAAATGCCTCCCAAACACGAAGAGTGACACTAAATATGGGCTGCAGTCTTTTCTTCACTTTGGATCTGAAGACACCTGCAAAAAGAAAGCTAAGTGCTTGAGACAAATTGACTGCTGCATCCAATCATATTTGGACCCCCATTGTACATGGAGTAGCTGCAGTATTGCAATATGAACTGCTCAAGAAGTAAAATAAAACTCTTGCATCCCCCATGCTCCACTAGAGGAGATAATTATAACTCTGGACAATGTGACAAAGAACACTGACCTCCTCACCCAAACTTCAAGAGCCTCGATGTGCAGGTCTCCACAACCAACCAGCACTTCAGATAGTCTGAGCATCCAGGAAGAAAACATGTATTATGGTCAGAAGCAAAGGCTGTGCTACAGTTGTTCACAAAAACTTCTCTGACCTCTACATCACACCAATAATATTTTATATACTAACTAAAAAATTTGCTGCATCATCACCACAGTTGTTATTCTATCATCAAAGGCCCTTTCCACATCAATCACCTAGAATCCACTAGACTCATTGCCAACTGGCTGTGAGTCTTTGTCTTACTCCTTAAGACCATCTCTAATAAATATTTTTCTGCTTATTCTTATAGGCATACACCTAATTAAATGCTGTGCCTTCAGAATCCTTTCTGAGTTCCAGACAACCTTCACGTCATAACAGATGATTGAGTTAGTCCTCCAAGAACAGAGCTAGCAAGAAACTGCTGACTCTGTGGACTATAATTCAAAACCTTGATACAAAACCATACTGAAATTACTCTCATGCCTAAGATTGTTTTAAGACAACTTTTGTCTTGAACAAAATAATGGGGAAAAATGAGGCCAATACATTTCTTTCTTCTTTTCCCTGAACCTATTGATAAGGCCTGAGGTACACTTTCCAACTTCCCATACTTTGTCTCATAATTGATTAGCTAAGATTACAATGGCATGTCATGGTTGAGTCAGTAAGTTTAGAAATATTTGTTCCCTAAAACTAGCTAACCACGGAATAAAACACTTCCTGTTCAAATAACTTAATAAGACTTCCCTTTCTTGAAAAATAGCCCCAAATATAAATTTCTCCATCTCCTACTTGTTTACCCCTCCTTATAAAAATCTAATGCAAAACCACCATGCTGAGACACTCTGATTGTTGCATCTGAGATGTTCTCTTTATTGCAACAGCCTGAACAAAATTAGTCTCCTTACTTATCTGATTTTGGTCTTATAATTTATAAAATTCGACCAATATAATTAATCAATGTAAGTGATCATACCTATTAAAAAACACTTTCTTAACTTCAATCCAGTTATAACTAAGTAAGAAGTTTGCTCAGAAGAAGAGAAAACTCATGCTACCACCTAATACAGTTCATTATAATGGAGTAAAACTAAAGCATACTATTAAGATGAACTAAGTTGGGGACCCAGGAATTTTAAAACTCTGCCTTGACCATCTCATCCTTCTTCCTCCAAAATCCCCAATGATGATACATTCATATAGTAAGCAAACCAAAGCAGAGAAAAATATTATTATCAGAGAAATGTTTGAGCCATACTCTATTTTTAAATTCTACTAGTTTGGCTGACTATGTAGAAAGCTTCTTTGTTTAAGTATAAGCAGCATCATAAACCAAAGTAGGCTGTAAGGCTGCTGTTTTGGCCACCAGTGCCTAAACCCTACTCTCTGAAATTTCCATTCAAGTGGGACACCCATGATGCATGAATCAGTGGAAGGGAAAATGATTGTCTCATAAAATCTTTTTTGTAACTCTAAGACTGCAACAAATTTTAAATTTGGGTAGAACAAGTGCCCTATAAATGAAGTAAATCCAGATCAACACTTCTTTTTATAGGCATGAAGAAAAGGAGAGTAAGGCAAATAGGATCTTCACTTTTCTCACATCAAACCCAGCAGTGAACAAGAATGACTCCTAAAGATGGACTAGAAAAGATTTCTACCACTGATTCTCTATCTGCTAAGTCAGTAAAGTTAACAGGATGATCTGAGAAACTGAAGATTCTTATAATGTAGTGAGAACTGCAAAGTCTAATATAGCCTATATTGTTTCAGCTAAGAAATTGTTAATATATATTACATATTATGATATATATTATTAATATAATAAATGTGTTACTTTTATCAGATATCTAGTCAGTTTACATAGGATTTGATTTAACTAAACTGTCATCCCCATTGCTTATAAAGACATACACTTATAAAAAAAATTATAAAATAAAGTTTTTTGTTTTCCTTCATCTAAAAAAATGGTCTTTAAAAGGCTGTAAATCCATAAATCAGGTAAATAAAAAGTACAAAGAAACCCATTGTATTTTTTTTTCTTTTTTGAGATGGAGTCTCGCTCTGTCACCCAGGCTGGAGTGCAGTGGCAAGATCTCGGCTCACTGCCAGCTCTGCCTCCCAGGTTCATGCCATTCTCCTGCCTCAGCCTCCCGAGTAGCTGCGACTACAGGCACCTGCCACCACGCCTGGCTAATTTTTTGTATTTTTAGTACAGACGAGGTTTCACCGCGTTAGCCAGGATGGTCTCGATCTCCTGAACTCGTGATCCGCCCACCTTGGCCTCCCAAAGTGCTGGGATTACAGGCATGAGCCACCGCACCTGGCCAGAATCTCACTCTATTTTTTAAAGAAAAAAAAAAGAAAATTATTGTAATTCATCTTCTTTTTATTGATCTTGCTACTTATTTATTATATGGTCCTTAATATGAAAAATTATTTGCATTTTAGAATTTGTTAGATTTTTAAGTAATCATTTTGGAGTTTTAGGGGGATTTTGTTGTTTGTTTTCTTTAGTTCTAGAAATCCTGTGGGACCAAACATTAACATTCATTCCATCTTGGAAAAAATTTGGATGAGAAAAAGCAAGAGAGTTCTAAGTTTTCCCTCACCTTAGGAACCATGTAGAAGAAAGTCTGAGTTAACAGGGACGTTTACAGCAGGAGGCTCTTAAGGGCTGTTTCTGATCCAACCAGCAATAAAACAAGTTTAAAGTACAATGCAAGACTTTAAGTGTGATGGGATGATATAGAATAAAAAAAGATTTAAGTAGAAATAGAAAATGGCAACTGAGCTCCTGAGGCAGTAAAGAAATTTTTCTTTGCAGATGAAAGAGGATGTCTTATATCCTATCACTTTTCAAGTGGTATTCATAAAGCAAGAACAAAAAACACTCAAGTAGAAAAACAGGAAAATGACCCCTGTGCAGATGGAAAGACTCTTTTGTAAAAAATAAAAATAAAAAGGCTTTATTTATCTCTAAATCAAAGTCAGAAAACAGATCCCATAACCATGTAGAGTAGACTATTTAGATTCATACCTTCATCCAAATGCATCAGATACTAAGAAAAAGCAGTCTTGTAACCCTTGTAACTTTGTAAACTGGAAATCTAAAATTCTGTCTCTAAAGTTTGCTGCAACAGGATATTTTAGGTGCTACCATTATACTCTAGTATCTCTACACTCTACACGTGGTTCTACGTACATGTACACCTTCAGCCACCTCCATGAGGAAGTGAGGCATCATCTATGCAGGCAAATGGCTATTAACCCCCTTCATTTTTTTAGGAACATTTTAAATCGGCCCTTTCCCAGCTAATTACCAAAGCAAATAGGTAATCCCTTTATACACCATACAGAATGTCTGCACCCCAGTTTCTTGTGAGAAAAATGTAACCCTGAGTTATCTGCAGTTTAACCCTTATCGAAAGCCAGAATGCAAGCACGTTGTTTATGGATGATGGTCTGAGGGCAGGCGGTCCATCTACTTCTTCATCTATTCTAAATTGTCACCGAACATCAATATCAATCTTCAAGACTGGAGAACGTGCACCACATTGTTCTGGCCCCTTAAATAACTGCTGTAATTGAATTGAGCTTTTTCTCATATCTTTGAACTATTTAAATGAACAGCTCACTCAGAGATAATCCTGCATCTGTCAGGGACAAGAGAAGTGATGCTTTTCTAATAAACTGATTGGTTTTAATTTATGGATATTCTAAATCTTATAAATTATTTTATTCCATCTTTGTTTTGCCTGATAAATTTTAAAGCCAAATTTGCATCTCACTTCTAGCAACTGCACAGAAGCCTATAGAGTTGTCCCTCAGTATACAGGGGGTGGGGGGAAGGGATTGGTTCCAGGATGGCCCACAGATACCAAAATCTGCAGAGGCTCAAGTCCCTTGTTTAAAAAGGTGTAATGTTTGCATATAATCTATGCACATCCTCCAATATACTTTAAGTCATCTATAGGTTACATATATTAATACAATGTAAATGCTATGTAAATAGTGTTACACTGTTTTTGGTTATTTATTAGCAAGATTTTTATTGCTTTTTCTTTTTCCAACTATTTTCAATCCACAGTTGGTTGAATCCTCAGATGCAGGACCAGGGGATACAAAAGGTCGAATGTACTAATCTGTACTAATCTAAATTCAGGGTTTATTATTTTTCTACTCATTTGTTTCTCTTTGGCCCTATTCCTAAATGCAACATGCTCCTTAATAGCAGAACTATTATTATTGGTATATCCTTCATTAAATGACATATTGAATAGTAATTAAAGAAGCTTTCTGGCCAGATGCGGTGGTTCACGCCTGTAATCCCGGTACTTTGGTAGGCTGAGGCAGGAGGATCACGAGGTCGAGAGATCGAGACCATCCTGGCCAACATGGTGAAATCCCGTCTCTACTAAAAATACAGAAAAATTAGCTGGGCATGGTGGTGCATGCCTGTAGTCCCAGCTATTCGGGAGGCTGAGGCAAGAGAATCGCTTGAACCTGGGAGGCAGAGATTGCAGTGAGCCAAGATCGCGCCACTGCACTCCAGCCTGGCGACACAAAGACTCTGTCCAAAAAAACAAAACAAAAAAACCTTTCTAAAAATATAACTAAACTTCATGGAAATATTCAGAAATACAACTGATAAATTATCATTACTCATGTCTATTTTCAACCTTACCCTTTAGTTAGACAAGCACTTAGGTCATACCGATTATATTATATTGTTTTAATGCCAATCCTCTTGTGCAATTTATATTTCAACACACTGAGAATAAAGGTTTCATCTTTAACAGTGCTAAAAATATTGTTTTCCTGGTGACATAATTAATGAGCCACTAGAAAAGCACGTCTATAACAAGGAAGGATGTTAAATAATAACTGACAGAGTCATATGATAAATCGCTATATTTTGACATCTAAAGGATTATTTTCAATTATTTTTCTTGGACAATTAAGCTTATTCAAATTCCATAATGGGTTGTGTCAGTCATCATCATACATAAAACACTTTGATGGTGTACAGTAAGTTTTTTCTCCTCATACAAATATCTTAAGACCTGCAATTACACCTCATTAAACCTTGGCACCATAATTTGGAAGTCCCATTCATAATATTTAGTCTAAAATTGTACTAAATAAATAACATGTATTATCTCTAAAGTATTCATGAACTTGTCTGCAAGAGAATATTTAAAATTGCATAAATTAGGTAGGGTTTCAAGTGTCAGTAGAAGTTGATAAAATAAAATAATGAAAAGTTTTTCCTTTTTCTGTGATAGAGAACATGTACTAAATCAACTTATTTCTGTTTTTATTGATGCATAATAGTTATACACATTTTAGGGGTACCTATGATATTTTGATACATACGTACAATATGTAATCAGACTAATTGGGATATCCATCACCTCAAACATATGTCTTTATGTTGGTAACATCCTAATTCTTTCAGCTATTTTGAACTATACATTATTGTTAACTATACCATACTATCAAATGCAGAATCTTATTGCTTCTAACTGTATTATTATACCCTTTAAGCAACCTCTCTTCCTAACTCCACCCCCACCTTCCCAGCCTCTGCTAATTACCATTCTACTCTCTAACTCTGTGAGATCCACTTTTTTACCTCCCACAAATGAGATGAGAACAGCAGTATTTCTCTTTTTCTGTGCCTGGCTTATTTCACTTAACATAATGACCTCCAATTCTATTCCTGTTGCAGCATATGACAGAATGTCATTATTCTTCATATTTTTGTATTTCTCTAAAACAAGTAGATAATTAAGAAGGGAGAGGAGGAGGACAAGAGAATAAAGACAGGAAGGAAGGAAAAAGAAAGAAAGAGAGAAATTCTACTCTTTTTCATGTCAGATAAAAAATACTAAATTTTTCTCTTTGTTTTAGCTACCATACAAGTTGGCTAGTCTACCCATTCTAAAATTGCATTCATGCTCAGAAACTCTCTGAATGATGATAGTTTGCAGAACTTTAAAAAATGCAAGTTTCTGAATTCTATCCCTGTTTCGTTATAGCAGGACTGTAAAGGGACATGAGAATCTGTATTTTGAAGTTTTCAAGGTCAGTAAACACATGAAAAGGTGCTCAATTTCATTAACTATCAAGGAATACTAATTTGAAAAAATGTAAAACCATTATATATCCACCAGATTGTTTCAAAGAAAAAAAAAAAAAGATAGCAACCAGAACTCACATACATAGTTGTTACAAACACAAATTGGAACAACCAGTTCAAAAAACTGTTTGGTAGGATCTTCTTCTGAACACTGAAAATGGCAATTCCCGTAACACAGCAATTTTATTCTTAGGTATATAACCACAGAAATGTGAACCAATGTTTTCCAGAAGACATAAACAAGTGTAATAATAACAGCACTGTATGTAATAGCCAAAAACTAGAAACAACGGAAATGCCTACCAAGAGCAGAATAGGGAGATAAGTTTTAGTAGTACGTAGAACTATATTCATTAAAAATGTATATGGCAATGAATAAATTGAATAAACTACAACTAAAAACAAGAACATAGATGAATCTCACAAACATAATGTTGAGTGAAATAAGCCAGACGTTGAAAAACTACATACACTATGATTCCATTCATATCATGTTCAATAATATTTGTGGAAAATATGACTTAGAGGAAATTACTATTTATAATTTATAAATGTATATTTTTTATAATTTTAAATTTATATTTATTTTGTAATTTATATTTATTTTAATTTAATTTTTAATTTAATGTATACTTAGATTTATAAATTATAGATTTATAAATTAACTATTTATATTTACACACAAAGATTTCTTACCAATCCAGTAAGGAAGAAACCTAAAAAGTCCTAATATAAATATGTGATTATGCAACATACAAAAAAGATATACAAATGAATAATACACCTATAAAAAGGTATTCAACATTCACCAAAGAAATGTGACTAAATATCTGAGAGATCACATTCTACCCACCAGGTTTGGAAGGATTTAGATATTTTACAAATCCTAGAATTGTTTAGGGTTTTACTATCCTGCAAAGTTGGTAGATGTCTACATTAGTATATGTCTGTAGGACAGTTTAAGAATATAAAGCACATGCATAATGTTAATCCACTAAAGGCAAATATTTTTGTCTGATTATATTACTATTCTGTCACAGTATCTCAAACAGTGACCAACACATGGTAGAGGTTAGTATCTGTTGAATGAATGAATGAATGAATGAATGAATGAACTAAGAATAGGATAAGATGAAAAAATCATATTTGAACAAAAATTTTCCTACAGCAGTTTTTTTAGTAGAAAAAGGAAACAACCTATATGTCTATCACTAGAATCCTTCTTCAGTACAAAGAAAAATTAATCAAATATTAGATGAAATGATGTTCCCTTATTCATTAATATAGAAAGAGACTGGGAGAATGGAACTAAGACCAGGAGAATGGAACCAATAATGACATATTGAGTTCAAAGGAAGTTAAAGTATCATATATAACATTATTTTATGTAGAACTATTTGTAAATACTTATTTACATATACTTACAGGGAGATGTGTTTGGAAGGATAATCACCAAAATATTAGAAGTGGTGCTTCCTGAATTATGCAACTTAATGACATTTATATTTTCTCCTTTGCATGTTATATTATTTGAATCGTTTAATGATGGGTCTGCATAATTTTAAAGTACATTTTTAAAATTAAAACCAAATTATATTAAAATATACACTTATAATCACCTTTTAAAGCATCTCCTATTTGCCATTGAGTTTTAACATTGACAAAGATTTACTGGGTGTAGAAATTTAAAAAGCCCTAATAAAAACAATGCCTAACATTAACATCCATCTATTTTATTTTAGAGCTTAATTTACCATCTGTTACATTCAAACTTCCCATCTCTTTACAATTCAATGTATGCTGTGGTAACTAGAAATCCAAATGTGTATCCAAAATAGACCATAAATGAAATATCCAAACATAAATTACATTTACTCCAACTGAATGCAAATACCCACAGACCTCTTCTTGTATTAGCATCTGTTTCCTCCTTTGTTTTCATCTGGAAATATGAAAACTAAGTACTCCCTACTTCAAAATGGGCAAGAAGCCATTTTTATTTGCATCAGGATAGTAAAAGGAGTTGCTAAAGAAACATTTGCTGCCCCAGTCTATGCGCAATACTTCTAAATGGTGTTTCTGAGACACTAAGATGGATATTGATAAAATAAGTAGATTTTTATTGCACAGAGTGTCAGGTGTCTTATCAATGACTTATTTAACAAATATTGGGTGTCAAATATGTACTTAGCCTTGCATTAAATGCTATGAAGGGCAAAGAAAAAAGCATAAGAAAGAATTTTGTTCTTGAGATGTTCTCAATTATGTGGGAGTGATGAAACTCTTAAGAAAAGGACTGAAACAATTTTAGACAGCCTATAATCAGGTAACAGACAAAGTGTGTGTGTGCGTGTGTGAGTGTCACTGAGAAAGTGGATTAATATTTCTTGAAACTTAAGGTCTAGAGATGCAAAAGCAAAAATAAAAAGATGTGAAGGATGACTAACTATCTAATAATGTACAGCTGACAAAGATCAAAGCAAGTACAACTTCATTGTTAAGTCCCACACCCCATACACTAAACTGAGTTTGTACTAAACGTAAGAACAAAATCCATCACTCAGTATTCCCAATATGAATATTCAAGTTTCCACCAACCGTATATTATAAAACTATGCATTATTTTTGGAAGCCTACTATCTGAATGTATGTAAAAGAATAAAAGGCTTAGGAAGAACATAATGTTGGAACAAAGTTATCATGTACAACCTAAACATTTACATCCCACTGTGTTCTCCTTAAAGAGACCTTAGGATGTCTTGTTGACTAAGGCATTGGGAAATGGACAAATTCCTCAGTGAGAAAAGTATTGCATGCATTGGAAAGCTCTGTAGTTGCTGTTCTGTGAGAGCAGGCATGATGTTAGGAGATGCTGCCATTGTAACCAGCTTTCTGATTGTAATGAGAATAGTGGCATCTCAGAATGGTACAAGCCCCATGTCAGTACGCAACTCCAGAGGCAAAGGAGGCACATTTGACATAATAGGAAATAAAATCACAGTGAGAATCAAAAGGTTTTGACCTATTTTCTTTGACTTTGGTTATGGAAAATTGTTCACATTATCCCTAGAAAGAAAAATGGTAGGAATATTACTAAACTATTATTTGATCCAGGTAATCTAAGGAGCTCTAGTTCAAGTGTGTACTATAATGGAGACTCACAGCCTGTAGCTCAGTTACCCATTTTAGCAGAATCCCCTTGAGGAAAGATCCTGAGATGCTGCTCAAGAACTCAGTGTAAATATCCAAGCTTGCCCAGAAGAGACCTATGGCTATTGTTTGAAGTGACTCTCCAGAAAAGAAAAGAAATTTCAGGAATTATCGGATGCTGACTCTGAGTTTATTCTAGCATGTGAGTACAAAAAACATCAGAGATGTTCACCAGCAAAGTGAAGAGATACTGGGGACAGGTGATAAAAGTTATTTTGGCCAAGTCTCACAGTGAGAACAGTAATTCCACAAAATCATTGTGCATCATTTCTCCAGTTCCCGAATTTATGACTTCAATTGTCATATTTGGCAACTGGCCAAATGGAGTGTAGTAAGAGCCATTATTGTAGAAAGGTTCAAGTTAAAAGTCCTAATTTTCCCTCCATCCAGGAAGCCAAAAACAAAATGTCATCTCTGAAGACATTGCTGCAATTAGTACAACCATCAAAGTCTTGAAAGATGAAAGAGAAACAATTCTTATCACTAACTCATATTGTCTATTTGTTCTATCCATAATAGTAGTTTTAACAGTGAATTTTTTAAATCAGCTGGCAAACTCAAATTCAGCTGCTATTTCAAATATGGTAGGTGCCCGGGAAGAAAATCAACATAGGTCCTGGCACCTGATATATTTATTTACCTGTTAGCCTGAAAATGCTTTTTAAAATATCAGTTTCCCATGACAAACCACAAAAAGTTTATTTTCATCTGGCAGAGATAGGAATACATATTCATTGTTTTGCCTCTATCAAAAAAAAAAAAATGCACCAGATGGGGTTTTAAAAGGTAAGGAAGGCTTTACTCAAGCCTATTGCAAAATGGGAGAGAAATTAAACTCAACTCCACTGAAACAGAAGCTGAAGGGATTTTAAATGCTGGAATAAGCTAATGGGAAAGTATTGGAGGATGTCATTTGTATGTGTTGGGGGTTGAGAGGGGGTGTTTGTCAGTGTAATTAGGCCACTTGTGTTTGCTAACTGGTGCTTATCATAGTTAGACTTCTACCCTCCCACAGAGACTGGGAAATAAGAACTCTATTATTCTTGATGACTGCATTTCAAAGAGTCCATTTTCAGGTCCTTGATAAAGGCATTCCTGAGTTGTCCATCTCAAAGGAATAGAGGGAAAGTTTACAATTCCAAGTTTTCTAAAGTAAATGCTCTAAGAAAATGGAGGTTACGTACCTATAGTCAAGAATAAACCTGTCTAAAATTTTAGTCAAGCTGAGGGGACCATTAGGCTATCTTGGTCACCTCAGGGTTATATTTGTATATTTAACTCTTCTATTCTCCAGAAAACAATCTATAAAATCTGTAAGAACTTTGGTAGTCTTGATGTCTCACAGATTGGACCTGGTGAACAGAAAAGAGTATATATAAAAGATATATTAATAAAACACAATTGATCCAAAGAGTAGGAGGTAAATTCTATGAAAATGCATAGATTCACCACCTTGGTCCACTTTCTAGAAATCCAGTGGTCTGCAGAGTGCCATAATTAATCTAAGAGAAAGAAAGAAGAAAGAAAGAAAAGAAAGAAAGAAAGAAAGAAAGAAAGAAAGAAAGAAAGAAAGAAAGAAAGAAAGAAAGAAAGAAAGAGAGAAAGAGAGAGAGAGAGAAAGAGAGAGAGAGAGAAAGAAAGAAAGAAAGAAAGAAAGAAAGAAAGAAAGAAAGAAAGAAAGAAAGAAAGAAAGAAAGAAAGAGAAAGAAAGAAAGAAAGAAAGAAAAGAAAGAAAGACAGACTATGTCTAGAACTCTGGCAATTCTAAACAATTCTTCCTACTTCAAAATCAATAACTGAAAGTTAATGGAAAATTAAGTCCTGAAGTCTGGGCTGGTGAGAGCTCAGACCCTTCAGAAATGAAGTTTTAGTTCACTCTACCAGAAAAAGAACCTTGACCCCAGATTCTTTCACCCTGAGGCTTCAGGGCAAAGGATATAATATAGTTTGTGGAGGAATAATGACCAGTCACATAAATAAAACATGTGGTACAGAAATATATTATTCCTTATTTATTTAGTATGCATTTCATTGCATATTTCCCTCCTTCTTTTTCCCTAATATGCAACATAAAATTTGTCAATGGTAATTAAGTTTCTTCAGTTACTAGTTTACTGAATATTTAGGTGAAAATGTGACTGAATAAGAAGAATTTGCTCCAGTGTTCGATTTTCTTTGTTCCAGGAACACCTAGATGACTTTACCACAGCCCCTGTTGTCCTGTGACCTGCAGGTACTAGGAGAGCCATAGAGAAGACACCGGAATATCTGAAGGCTGGAAAATGAGTGATGTGTCCTCAGCCACTGTCCTGTCTTTTCCAACGGTTTGGGGACGTCCCGAGATGCTCAAGAACCATAACAATGTGTGAATCTTGCACTAGCAACCGAGATATCCAGGTTATGTCATCAGAACTGACTAGATGGCTGGCGTTACCCACGGAGAGGAAGGAAGAGCAGTGTGGAGAGGCAGCCCACTTGAGAGCCACATAGGGCAGGGGAGTCCCCACCCACCAGCCAAGGGTGCAGTGATTGAGCATGCTACCCATCCTGGGAATCCATGCTTTTTCCATGGAACTGTGCAACCCACAGATCAGAAGATCGCACTCATGAGCCCAGGACACCACGCCTAGGGTCCCAACCACGGAGGCTGGCACAGATTCTCAACAGCCACTCAGCTAGAATCTGGTAGAGCCTGCTGAGCTCCCAGGAGAGACGGGAGTGGGGCTGGGGGAGAAGAGGCTAGGACCACAGCTGCAGCTGCCTGTTTTTTAAGCCATTTGAGCTCCCTAGGGGAGGAGCGGCAGCCAACACTGGAACTGATAGCTGCCTGACACACTAAGCTCCCAGTGCGGGGGTAAGGGCGGCAGCAATCTGTATAGCTCCAGGCTGTGCTTTTCCCGTTGCTGGAGCCAAGGAGGCTGGACGGTTTGGTCCCAAGAGGTATCCTTCACACCTCAACACACTTCTTCAGACCTGACCCTGATCCTGACCCATCCGCCCTCACTGGGCGGGGCCGCCCTGCAGGAACTCCAACAACTCCAGCCAGGGGCTCAGGACAGAACTCTGATCTCCCTGGCCCTAACCCTCTAGTGGGGAAGGGTGGCCATAGTCTCTGCGGACCAGCAGATTTAGTCTTTCCTCCTGCTAGTCCTGAGGAATCTGGGCAGCCCAGTCAAGTGGATTTCCACCCAGTGAAGCACACCCCATCCACCAAGGGATAGTCAAAGTGCTTCGTTAAATGGGTCCTGCTCCCTGTGCCACCCAACTGGGTGAGACCCTCCAACAGGGGTTGTCAGACACCCTATACAGGAGCATTCCTACTGGCATCAGGTTGGTGCCCCTCCAGGTCAGAGATCCCAGAGGAAGAAGCAGGGATCCCAGAGGAATAAGTATCTTTGCTGTTCTCCAGCTTCCTTGAGTGACATCTCCAGACACAGGAGCAAACCAGATGAATAGGGCCTGAAGTGAACCCCCAGCAAACCGCAGCAGCCCCACAGAAGAGGGAGCTGAATACTGGAAGAAAAACAAACAAAAAGCAACAACAACAGCATCAACAAAAAAAGTCCCCACAGAAACCCGGTCTAAGGATCGACAGCCTCAAACATTGAAACTAGACAAACTCATGAATATGAGAAAGAATCAATGAAAAAATGCTGACAACCCAAAAGGCCGGAGTGCCTCTTCTCCTCCAAATAATCACAGTGCCCCTCCAGCAAGGGCACAGAACTGGACAGAGCATGAGATGGATGAATTGACAGAAGTAGGCTTCAGAAAGTGGGTAATAACAAACTCCACTGAGCTAAAAGAGCATGTTCTAACCCAATGCAAGGAAGCTAAGAACCTTAGTTTAAAAGTTACAAGAGCTGCTAACTAGAATAACTAGTTTAGAGAGGAACATAAATGACCTGAAAGAGCTGAAAAACACAGCACAAGAACCTCGTGAAGCATACACAAGTATCAATAGCTGAATCAATCAAGCAGAAGAAAGGATATCAGAGTTTGAAGACCATCTTGCTGAAATAAGGCATGAAGACAAGATTAGAGAAAAAAGAATAAAAAGGAACAAACAAAACCTCCAAGAAATATAGGACCATGTAAAAAGACTGAATCTATGATTGATTGGAGTACCTGAAAGAGACCAGGAGAATGGAACCAAGTTGGAAAACACTCTTCAGGATATTATTCAGGAGAACTTCCGCAACCTAGAAAGACAGGCCAACATTCAAATTCAGGAAATACAGAGAACATCACGAAGATATTACACGAAAAGATTGACCCCAAGACACATAGTCATCAAATTCTCCAAGGTTGAAATGAAGAAAAAAACATTAAGGGCAACCAGAGAGAAAGGGCAGGTCACCTACAAAGGGAAGCTTATCAGACTAACAGTGGGTCTCTCAGCAGAAACCCTATAAGCCAGAAGAGAGTGGGAGTCAATATTCAATATTCTTAAAGAAAAGAATTTTCAATCCAGAATTTCATATCCAGTCAAACGAATCCTCATAAGCAAAGGAGAAATAAAATCCTTTCCAGACAAGAAAATGCTGAGAGATTTTGTCACCACCTTGCAGAAGCTCCTGAAGAAAGCACTAATTATGGAAAGGAAAAGTTGGTACCAGCCACTGCAAAACACACCAAAATACAAAAACCAATAGCACAATGGCACCATGAAGAAACTTCACCAGCTAGTATGCAAAATAACCAGATAGCATCAAGATGGCAGGATCAAATTCACACATAACAATATTAACCTTAAATGTAAATGGGCTAAATCTCCCAATTAAAAGACACAGACTGGAAAGTTGGATAAAGAGTCAAAATCCATCATGTGCTGTATTCAGGAGACCTATCTCACATGCAAAGACACATATAGGCTCAAAATAGAGGTATTGAGGAAAATTTCCCAAAAATGAAAAGGAAAAAAAAAAAAAAAAGCATGGGTTACAACACTAGTCTAACCCTAGTATCTGATAAAACAGATTTTAAGACAACAAATATTTTTTAAAAGAAGACAAAGAAGGACATTACATAATGGTAAAGGGATCAATTCCACAAGAAGAGCTAACTATCCTAAATATATATGCACCCAGTACAGGACCACCCAGATTTATAAAACAAGTTTGTAGAGACCTACAATAAGATTTAGACTCTCACACAGTAATAGCAGGAGACTTTAACTGTCAATATTAGACAAATAAATGAGACAGGAAATTAATAAGGATATTCAGGACTTGAACTCAGCTCTGGATCAAGTGGACCTAGTAGACATCTACCAAACTCTCCACCCCAAATCAACAGAATATACATTCTACTCAGTGCCACATGGCACTTATTCTAAAACAGACCACATAATTGGAAGCAAAACAATCCTCATCAAATGCAAAAGAACTGAAATCATAATAAATAGTCTCTCAGCCACAGTACCAAATTAGAACTCACTCAAAACCACATAATTACATGGAAATTGAAAAATCTGTTCCTGAATGACTCCTGGGTAAATCATGAAATTAAGGCAGAAATCAAAAAATTTTTTGAAACCAATGAGAACAAAGAGACAACGTACCAGAATCTCTGGGACACAGCTAAAGCAATGTTAAAAGAGAAATGTATAGCAATAAATGCCCACATCAGAAAGTTGGAAAGATTTCAAATAGATACCCTAACATCACAATAAAAGGAGCTAGAGAATCAAGAGCAAACAAATCCAAAATCTAGCAGAAGACAATAAATAAGATCAGAGCAGAACTGAAGGAGATAGAGACACAAAAAATGCACTTCAAAAAAAAAATAAATGAATCCAGGAACTGGTTTTTGAAAAAATTAACAAAATAGATTGAATGCTACCCAGACTAATAAAGAAGAAAAGAGAGAAGAATCAAATAGACAAAATAAAAAATGATAAAGGGGATGTCACCATTGACCCCACAGAAGTAGAAACTACCATCAGAGGATACTATAAACACCTCTGAGCAAATAAACTAGAAAATCTAGAAGAAACGGTTAAACTCCTGGACAAATACACCCTCCCAAGACTAAACCAGAAAGAAGTCAAATCCCTGAAAAGACCAATAACAAGTGCTGAAATTGAGGCAGTAATTAATAACCTACCAACCATAAAAGCTCAGGACCAGAAGAATTCACAGCCGAATTCTACCACAGGTACAAAGAGGAACTGGTACCATTCCTTCTGAAACTATCCCAAAAAATCGAAAAGGAGGGAGTCCTCCATAACTCATTTTATGAGGCCAGCATTATCCTGATGCCAAAACCTGGCAGAGGCACAACAAAAAAAGAAATCTTCAGGCCAATATCCCTGATGAACATAGATGTGAAAATCCTCAATAAAATACTGGCAAACTGAATCCAGCAGCACATCAAAAAGCTTATCCACCACAACTAAGTTGGCTTCATTCCTGGGATGCAAGGCTGGTTCAACATATGCAAATCAATAAACGTAATCCATCACATAAACAGAATCAATGACCAAAACCACATGATTATCTCAACAGATGCAGGAAAGGCCTTCGATAAAATTCAACATCCCAACATGTTCAAAGCTCTCAATAAACTAGATATTGATGGAACATATCTCAAAATAATAAGATATATTTATGAGAGACCTACAGCCAATATCATGCTGAATGGGCCAAAGCTGGAAGCATTCCTTTTGAAAACTGGCACAAGGCAAGGATGCCCTCTCTCACCAATCCTATTCAACATAGTATTGGAAGACTGGCCAGGGCAATCAGGCAAGAGAAAGAAACAAAAAGTATTCAAATAGGAAGACAGGAAGTCAAATTGTCTCTACTTGCAGTTGATATAATTCTATATTTAGAGAACCCCACCATCTCAGCCTAAGAAACGTCTTACGCTAATAAGCAACTTCACCAGAGTCTCAAGATTCAAAATCAATGTGCAAAAATCACAGATATTCCTATACACCAACAATAGACAAGCAGAGAGCAAAATAATGAATGAAGTCCCATTCACAATTGCTACAAAGAGAACAAACTACCTAGGAACATAGCTAACAAGGGATGTGAAGGATTTCTTCAAGGAGAACTACAAACCACTGCTCAAGAAAATAAGAGAGGACACAAACAAATGGGAAAACAGTCCATCCTCATGGATAGGAAGACTCAGTATCGTGAAAATGGCCATACTGCCCAAAGCAATTTATAGATTCAATGCCATTTTCATCACACTACCATTGACATTCTTCACAGAATTAGAAAAAAACTACTTTAAATTTCATATGGAACCAAAAAAGAGTTCATATAGCCGAGACAATCCTACTAAGCAAAAAGAACAAAGCTGGAGGCATCACGCTATCTGACTTCAAACTACACTACAAGGTTACAGTAGCCAAAACAGCATGGTACTGGCACAAAAACAGACATATGACCAATGAAACAGAGCAGAGGCCTCAGAAATAACACCACACACCTACAACCATCTAATCTTTGACAAACCTGACAAAAGCAAGCAATGGGGAAAGGACTCTCTATTTAATAAATTGTGCTGGGAAAACTGGCTAGCCATATGCAGAAAACTGAAACTGGACCCCGTCCTTATACCTTATACAAAAATTTTCTCAAGATGGATTAAAGACTTAAATGTAAAACCCAAAACCATAAAAATCCTAGAAGAAAACCTAGCCAATACCATTCAGGACATAGGCATGGGCAAGGACTTCATGATGAAAATGCCAAAAACAATTGCAACAGAAGCCAAAATTAACAAATGGGATCTAATCAAACTAAAGAACTTCTACACAGCAAAAGAAACTATCATCAGAATGAACAGGCATACTACAAAATGGGAGACAATTTTTGACATATACCCATCTGACAAAGGTCTAATATCCAGAATCTCCAAGGAACTTAAACAAATTTACAAAAAAGCAAAAAAACAAAACAAAACGAAAAACCTTATCAAAAGTGGGTAAAGGATATGAATAGACACTTCACTTCTCAAAAAGAAAGACATTTATGCCTTTTTAGTTTAAATTCCTCCTCAGACAATGGAAGCATCCCACAAGCATATGAAAAAAAGCCCAACATCACTGATCATTAGAGAAATGCAAATCAAACCACAATGAGATATCATCTCGTGGTAGTCAGAATGGTGATTATTAAAAAGTCAAGAAACAATAGATGCTGGCAAGGCTGTGGAGAAATAGGAATGCTTTTACACTCTAGGTAGGAATGTAAATTCGTTCAAACATTGCAGAAGACAGTGTGGTGATTCCTCGAGGATCTAGAACCAGAAATACCATTTGACCCAGCAATCCCACTACTGGGTATATACCCAAAGGAATATAAATCATTCTAATATAAGGACACATGCACACGTATGTTTATTGCAGTACTATTTACAATAGCAAAGACATGGAACCAACCCAAATGCCCATCAATGATAGACTGGATTAAGAAAATGTGGCACATATACACCATGGAATACTATGCAGCCATAAAAAAGGGTGAGTTTATGTCCTTTGCAGGGACATGGATGCAGCTGGAAGCCATCATCCTCAGCAAACTAACACTGAAACAAAAAACCAAATACCACATGTTCTCATAAGTGGGAGTTGAACAATGAGAATACATGGACAAATGGAGGGGAGCAATACATACCAGGGCTAGTAAGGGGGTTTGGGGATGACGGGAGGGGAGGGAGAGCATGAGAACAAATAGTTAATGCATGCAGGGTTTAAAACCTACATGATGGGTTGATAGATGCAGCAAACCACCATGACACACGTATACCTATCTTACAAACATACACGTTCTGCACTTGTATCCCACAACTTAAAGTAAAACTTAAAAAAATAAAAATAAGAGGAATTTACGTCACTCAAATATGAATAGTGTCTGTTGGAACTTTTGTTTTTGAGGAAAGTATGACAACTTTAAAAAAAATAGTTGCATCTTTTTAAGTGGAAGCATGAAGTTGTAGCTGAAATATGAATAGAAATGTGTGAGCGAATGCCATGAGATGAAATGGGATGAAGTGTGCCAGTTACTTGCCTATCATTTTTAGTTTCATACCAAGCCTTCTTATCCTGCTCTATCATGATGGGGCTAGGAGTCTGTAAACTGCATTTCCAGACCTCCTCACCAGATCATTTCTCATTAGGTTTGGCCCATGGGAGCCTCTTGAAGAATTTTGGAAAGAAGGAGAAGAGAAGAAACTCAATTTCAGCTTCCAATTTCTGTCAGAATCCTTTCAACAGCAGTTGATAACTATGGCTTCAACATGTTTCATCACTCCCAGAAAAAAGCACATGGCATGATCTCAGTCGTCCCAACAATAGCAAAGTGGTACTCTCTTAAATGTCCCTGCACAGCCTGACCCTCACTCATGTCAGTATATCTTCCATTGACCCAGAGTCTCTGAAACTGTGGTAACTTGTCCAGTGTCTTAGATCCTGAGATAGTGGAATTTCTTGAAGTTTTGACAACTCCTCAGAAAATGGGAGCTTTTGAGGAAGCGGCTTCTCCTTCTGACTTGTAAATTGTGGCAACATATCCCTGTTGCTTTCCCACACTTACAGACGATAGCAGCTTCATGCAGTTACTAACCTCTCATTGTTTTAGGTTTTCCAGCTTTTCAACACCTGCATAAACACTTTGCTGAATTAGACTCCCACATCTTGAAACATCTTGTATAGTTCCTTTTTTTCGAAGTAGAATATATCTAAAACAGTGTCCCAAATGGCAGGGTGCTTTTCGTGGGATGAAAATCAGTAACTTATGCAATAACTATTTAATATATTTCACCATCTGATTTGTGCTTCCAAAAGCATGCCTACCCTACTTGAAAATAATATTGTTAAGGCATTATTACCTTGTAATACAGTTAAATGTACAGCCATGGTGCACAAACAGCATTATTTCCCTTGTATTGTGCAACGTGACTAAAAAGTGTGGGGATTGCTTGAAGAGACAACGCATCTCTAAGAGTCCAGAAGTAATGTTCTCAATAGTAGAAATAGAATAAAATGGAAGACCTGCCAGAAAGGAAAATTAAAGAGGTTTAAGAATACTTAAATAGAATTTGAATGAGGTTTTGTAATACGTATTCCTTTATGTGACAGAAATTCAAAGCCAACATGCTCAGGAAAATACTACTTCTTTCTGTTCATCTGGATGGTGCTTTCCTAACTCTAGCATCCTGCATTCCCTATGTATTTTATTGTCTGCCATTTGATACAAGGGTAGAGTTGGTGAAATACCAGATCCTTAAGAAGTTTATAATCCTAATATTTCCAGAATGTTAAGATATTGATGTAGACATAAAATTAACATAGATAGGGACATAGAGAGAGATATATTTAATACCCAAAGAAAGATCAACCATCCTTATTGGACACTTGAGGAGCTTCTTGATGGATACAAACTTATCTGAAAAAAGTAAACATTCTTCATGTAGTTCTTTTGGGCAATTGATGAACAATGTTATGTAGGCTTTTAATTTTTTTACATAGGAGAAACTGGGTTAGTCACATAATCTACTAGATACTAAAATTTGACATTTTCAAACTAAAGCATGTGTATAGTACAATTTATTCAATGATTGAAATTAGTACTCTAAATAGTCTGCCTACAGATGTCCTTCCAGAACACCTACTGAAAGATAGTTTTAAAAACTTGAGATTTGGAAAATATTTAATTAGTTGTTGTTATCAATGTTGTCTTACATTGGTCATGGTTTTCTATATTCTTGCTTTTACTTTTAATGTTGCCATTATTTTAGCATCATTGATGCCAATTTCGTTTTTGGGATAAGCAAACAAGGCCAGCACACTGATAAAGTAGCCAGAAACTACTGAAGTTTATTATGTATTGCACAGATGGTTTCATGTAAGTATTATATTACATGAAAGTATTACAGGCTTATAATTTGGATACAGGGACAAAGAAAGAGGAACAGAGTGACTGTGAGAGTTTCATCTTCAAACAGGCAAAGAGGCAGCCGTTTTCCCATGACCAATTCAGGAGAGCTTCACAGGTTGAAGAAGGCTAAGGAACTGCCAGGGGAGCAGTAGCCCTGTAGTCAACCATCAGAGTGCAGAGGTTGAGGTTACTCCCATTCTCTGGCTGTTTCAGCCTTGTTTCTTTTACTATATGGGGGCTGACCTATATATATGTATATGAGTATCTGTCTATAGTGTAGGTTACTATACTATATATGTAGGTTACTATTGCTATACCACATATATATAATTCCAACAAGAAATTATTGAGAGGGACGACTGTGTTCTGATGTGGGTCTGAATCTGTCATGAACAAGGTATTAAGTGGTAGAAAACCAATCCTTAAGCTAGAGAGCATGGGCCAGACTGCTACTATATTTCACATAGCACAAGATAATGTCTCAAAGAGGCAGAATAAATTAGCAAAAGTATATTTGATCATTTTTAGAGTATCAAATGAATGCATTAATAAGTAAAAATTTTCAAGAAATATTCTCTCTTTAATTCATGAATCATATTAACTATTAATACCAAGAGGATAGAAGAAGGGTACAGATTCCAACTAAAATGCATTCTGTGCAGAATTCATGGTGGTATAGATTCTTCCTGGAGCCTTTTACAGTCATAAGGCTCCCCTGCCCGCTGGCACTGCAAACCAATCAGCCCTGAGCTGTCTCTCCCTCTGGCCAGACATTATTGCTGAAAGAGACGAGCATTTCACTACCCTAGCAACACTATCCTCTCCTGTTTCCTTGGCAGCAACAGGGATTCCAAAAAAAATAGCCAGAAGGAAAGAGCCATAAGCCTGGAGAGTACAACCTAGGCTTCTGGAGCCATTAGAATGCAAGGGTCTGTGGTGTATTCAAAGGAATGAGGGGTTTCTAAGCAAAACAAACAAACAAAAAAATTAGTCCATATCCTTCGTCAAGTACATGAAAGGTATTATATGTCTCTTGAATTACAAAGCCGAAATTTCTGTAAAGAGCTGGAAATTTAGTCCTGCACTCAGCTAATTTGTTTAATTATAGGAAATCTAAAGTATTCCATTAGTTCAGGTTCTACTGTATTATTAAGGGGAGCTTTTTAGGGATAGAAATGTCTCTGAAATATGAGAAAGCTTTCTTGATGCTGTAGGTGAACTTATCTCCCAGTCATCATCTTCCCAACTCAGCTTTAACGTCTGGAGTAGTGTTACCCCAGACACAACAGTTACTTAATCTCATTTCATTTTTCAATGTCAGGGCACATTAATATTTTATAAATAGAAACAAAGTCCAATTCTAACTTTTTCTCTTATAAAAAATGGCCATGTATATTTTAAAGAAACATGATTACTTTTGTAATTATAATTTTATAATTATGAATCTAATAGAAATCTAAGATTCTTCTTTTGCTCCCTTCATTTTATCAGACTCTCCAATAACGTTTGGAATATGGAAACCAACTATCTTCTCAATGCATTAGACGAGAGAAAATGCCAAATGTAGTGCTGCAAGGATATTTCACTAAAAAGAAACTATAGAAAAGAATGACTTTCTATAAAGAAAAATTTTTAAAAGCTATAACTTAAAACCACTCAGGGTAAATGCATAAGGTCACAATGCTTTATTTACTCTTTTATTATTTAACTAAAATGCTGGTGTTTAAATGGATTTTTGGTTGTCAAACATTAATAATTTTTAAAAGGACCATCAACTAATAATTGCAAAGGACTTAACTCATGTGAGCCAGTTCCAAATTTTCACTCCATGTGGGAGACAACTTAGTGTATTTCAACAACAACAACAAAATTATTTCATGGGGACAAATACTTCTCTCCTGAGTTATTATTTCATAGCACCCATGTCAGAGGCAGTTGAGACAGTGTGGATCACTGTCACACACAGTCCAGATTGCATGCAGCATGGTTTTATTTCATTGAACAGTCATAATTCAGAGGTTTTTCTCCCACCTGCAATATGCAAACTTTCTATCACTCAGTCCCTTTCATCATTGAATTTTTTTCTCAAAGTACTCTCAATATTTTAACAAACAAAGGAAAGCACCACTACGCACCAACAAACATAACACCCTTCTCCGTAAGTGTTTTTAAACATCTAGTACCACATCTTCTCATTACGTTGGTGAGAAAAAATATATTAGCAATAATCTAAGACAGGTAATCTCCAAGTTATTTCTCTAAGCCCATCAAAGACCTCAGTATCCACTGAAATGGGTGGATCCCTGGGAACTGGAATGCAGAATGTCTAGATTCTTGTCTTTATCTCTGCTTCCACTACATTCATCATTCTTTCTTCCTCTTCACTTTGGTGTTTATCATTCTATATCATTTAAGAGAAAAATAGTGGCCGGGTGCAGCGGCTCACGCCTGTAATCCCAGCACTTTGGGAGGCCGAGGCGGGCAGATCACCTGAGGTCAGGAGTTTAAGACCAGCCTGACCAATACAGTGAAACCCCATCTCTACTAAAAATACAAAAATTAGCCAGACATGGTGGCGGGCTCCTGTAGTCCCAGCTACTCAGGAGGTTGGGGCAGGAGAATCGCTTGAACCTGGGAGGCAGAAGTTACAGTGAGCTGAGATCGCACCACTGCACTCCAGCCCCGGCAACAGAGTGAGATTCCGTCTCAAAAAAAAAAAAAAAAGAAAGAAAGAAAGAAAAAAGGAAATATGCAAGTTGTATCTGGCAAATAAGAAAACGAAGGCAGATGAGCATAAGTATGTATTAGTCATTTATTGCCTAATAGGCATTATGTCTTTTCCCAAATAAATTTTAAGTTTCAGTAGGACAGAAACACTTTCCATATTGTTAATCTCCAGAGCACTAATGCAGTGAAAATAAGAGCAGAATACTCAGGAAAAACTAATTGACTTTTCCTGCCTACTTTTTTACTCCATCAGTATTAAAATCATCTTAAATTCAGGAATGATGTTTATTTTTGGATACATATGCTCAAATACCTGGGACCAGGAGTGGTACCTACTTTCTGGGCAATTTAAAGCACTCTTTCAACAGGATCGTGAGAGTCAACTGTGTTTTATGCACAGTGAGTGAAAAATCAATGATCTGTCTATGCCTATCACAGCATGTCACATCTCTGATTGAATCTTTACAAGCTGCTTATCAGACATACAGCACAGGGATAAATTTATCTTTATACACTTTATATGTGTCACTAAAAATAGCCTCAGGATCACTATAACCTAATGACTCTAAGAATGTCTTATAAATGATCAGGCTGTGCTTGATGGTGAAAGCATACACTCTCTTATTCAAAGTCTAAAGTACTGTATTTCTAAAAAGAACTTAGTTTCCCAAAAGTTCCTCCTAAAGTAATACCCATGATACCTTAACACTGGCCAAATGAAATGTCTTCAGCTTTTACTCTTAATTTTATTCACATTTTCTACAAAGCACCCACAAAGGTCATTTGAATCATAGTCATGGTGTTGTTTTTCTTCTTTCAAGAATGATTCCCTAAGCAATCTTGTTGTTCTTGCTGAATTAAAATTATGCAAATTTGGCGATTTTAATACAATATCTACTACCAATATGGTAAAGAGTAATATCTAAATATTTTGAATCTATAAATACCTTTAGATCAATCATTTTCTGAGTTGATGAAAAGCAAGTGCTACACTCTACTTGTAAATTACTTAGAAAGCTTTTGCGACTCAATATAACTTATTATGTAAATGCACAGTTAAGGAAAATCATTTTATTTAAACATATATAAAACAATTTTTTTGACAATTCAGGAACTACATTACCTTAATTTAAATATAGTTTCTACATCTATGATGATATTGATGTGCACTATCATATTAACCCTAGAGACTTGTCTATAATTTATTTTCAAGCATAATATAATGGTGTGGGGAAATGATACCCAAACTTATAAAGTATGCTGCCCCACATGTGAAGGTATAGTTATTGGCTAACCATTGCTGGCATATATATGTGAGAGTTGTTGCTCCAGGAATGGAAATTGATTTTAGATGATCCACAAATACTTTCTCATCTGATTCTCTTTATAATCAAAATTATACATCTGCAGCTCAGGTGGCCACAAGCATGTTTCAATCTCTACTTGGAGATACAAATGAAGCTAACTGGTCCTATAAAGGTGAAACTTATTACTTAGCTCCATCAAGGTAATGTTTTCACACAACCTTGCAAACTAATTTGACTCAAGGATACATACACATGCACAATACAAAAAGAACACAAAATCAGTGTTTAATGCCAACTCTCTAAGGATCTCTGATCATCTAGGACAAAAAATTTAAACTACTAGCAAGATGTAGAAGACCCACCTTGAATCGATAACTTTTTACATATCACTTCAACATCAACCACTTTCTCATTCATGTAACAAATATTTATAGAGGACATATGCTAAGCCAGCACTGTAATAGATACAGTGGGCACAAATATAAGCAAGTAATAAGTTCTTTCCTCAAGGAGCTTTCAGTTTAGTGGGAGAAAAGACAAGCAATAAAAAAACAATAACAGTGAAAAATAATATGGTGTTTTCTGTCCACATTGCTAAAGGGACATTAATAACACTGGGGGAAATTCTCAAAGAAGAAACAGCCATGATAGATGACTAAGAATCAGCCAGGTAGAAAAGATGTTGAAAACACCAGGCACTCAGCTATTTGTTTAGACCTTCAGCCTTTCCTAATCCTTCAAGCTGAAATTGTGCCCCCCATGTGTGTTTTTGCAACACTTGTCAATTCCTGTGATAACAGTATAATTGTAACTTCTTCTTTATTTACTTCCACCCATCCTTCTAGAAGTATATTTCCATGTGTCTCTTTGTTTTCAAGTCCCAGTAGTCTATAACCTACATAAAAGGTAGGACTGTATTTTTATTTTAATAGGTGTCAAAACTTCCAAGATCTTGAAATGCCATGGCATAGAACAAGAACTAAGTAAATCATTATTGAATTACAGTTGAGGGAAATAATAGTTTGTTCGAAAGCACAAATGTGTGAAACAACATGACGAGGAGTCAGTATGGCTGGAGAAATATACAGTGGGGTCCAGGATAGAGATGGTTCTAATTATTCACAAGAATGGTGACCCTTTTGCAATATAAATTAACGGGTTAGTTACAGCTTTGAAGCTGAACTTCTTAGATTGTGTCCTAACTCTAACATTCACTATTTTAACTTGGAAATGATACTTAATCTCCCTATGCCTCATTTCATTTCTCTGTAAAGAACCTACTTCCAGATTCTTTTGTATGTTAAAATGAATGAATTTATATACACTTGGAATAGTACCCTTCACATGGTAAGCAATCAATACATGTTAGCTAATATTTCTAGGCAAAGAAATTTGCCCTTTTTTTGAAAACGATGAGGAGCCTGAAAAATTTTAAGCAGTGATGTGGTATAAGCACCTTGGACTCTGTATCAATCAGGATTCACTTCAGGAAATAGAAACCATCACTTATCAAGCTGGTTGATAGTTAGCTGTTGCACAATTGTCTTCAAGCTGTGTTTCCCAAAGGTATGCACACATTTTATTTATCCCTAATTCTGCACCTTCTATAGATTCTGTCCCATAGTGGCTCCTCAATAAGAAAGAATAATCTTTTATCCAAACCTTTTTATTCTACTAAAGGCTTTTTAAACCATCTCTCTAAGAATGAGTTAGGACTATTGCTGCATCCTTTTTTGCCAAATAATAGATGTCATGAAAACAAACCAATCTAGAGGGGCAGAAAATATAACTCAGATACAAATCCATGCAGAGTTGGAAGAGATTAGCAATATAATTTAGATCAGTGCCATGGTCTGTGAGGCACATCCCTTCTGCCAAGGAACTCAGAACAAGGAAGTAGGAACCATCTGCAGACTCATCCAAAACCACTGCAGAGAACAACCTCCACGCCAGCAGGTCACCATTCACATTTTTTCTCTTCGGGTTCCAGGTGTGGAATTATCAAGTTGTTCATTTATTCAGGACACACACCTGCCAACAACTTTCCCCATAATAATCTACACAGCTTCTTTCAACCCTTCTTGTTTTCCAAAATCAATAATATGCTGTTGCCTGTGCTAAGTTTCTCAGGATAACAAACAAACTACTGAGAAGCCATAGATAAATATCTAGTCCCCAACCAAATATGATATTTCAGACAAGGCAAGTCGGAATTTGCCACCCTGTAGTAAAAACCTTGGCAGTTGCCTGTGGCTTATACCACTTTGGTTCTAGGGATTCTTGGTGTAGTGTATTCTTACAAGTGAGGGCATTTCAGAAAGATATCCCTTGAGTCTTTCAACTACTAAACTTGATTATATTGCCTACAGAAAGACCTTAACTCCAGTTTAGAGCAATTCATGCTACAGATGTTTATCTGTATTAAAGTCTGCTTCAAGAGGCTGTCTCTACTCTCTGTGCGTAAAATACAGAACATGTAGTTGGTAGAAAGCAATTAGAAGAGGAGGTTTGAAGTAGGTGGGAGTTGAAACTATCATGATAGAGATCAATCTTCCCAAATAACTGCCAGAGAAAAACTTACTTCCTATCAGAGCAGAGAAATTAGAGAATTTTGGTTTTGTTTCATTTAAAGACAGGATCTTGCTCTGCCGCCCAGGCTAGAGTGCAGGAGCACAGTGGCACATGCAATAATAGATCACTGCAGCCTCCAACTCCTGGGTGTAAGCGATCTTCCCACCTCAGCCTCCTCAGCCTACCTCAGCCTCCTTAGTAACTAAGACTACAGGTGTGTGCCACCACTCCCAGCTAATTTGTTGTTGTCGTTGTTGTTGTTGTTGTTGTTGTAGAAATGGGGCCTTGCTACACATTCCCCAGGTTGGTCTTTAACTCCAGGCCTCAAGTGATTTTCCCATCTTGGCCTCCCAAAGTACTGGGGTTGCAGGCATGAGCCACCATGCCTAGTCAGAGCACAGAATTTAAAAGAATTTTATGTTGAGTCAAGAGTCATGTGCATGTGTCATCTATGGAAGTGTCCTGGTCAGGTATCCCTCGAGGAAATCTGCTGCTAGGACTATGATTGACTGACAGGCTTCAGCTGCCACAACTTTAGATCCATGACAGCTTTCACCCCAGTTTGTGCTTCTTCCAGGCATCTCCTAGCTGATGACTGAGCACAGCAGGGGCTAGAAAAAGATATAGCTACCCAGTGCAGGATGAAAATCTGGCTCAGGGGCTTCTCATATGTCTGTCTGAGAACTTTCTCACAACTAATCTCCAATCAGAAGTTCTTCTTACTCACCTCTTCCTTCCCCTTATCCTTTCAGGTGCCAGGCCTATATTGTAATCTGAAGCATTCTCCTTGCCCACTACTCTTGCTACCTCCCCTCTTATCTTTCACAGGAATGCCATACTTTATGGGGTCCATTACTGTGACTATCACTGCAACTTTCTAAGCCAAGCAAAGAAGTTTAATGCTTTTGTATTATATCCCAGTTTTGAGCTCTAAGGGATGAAATGTAATTCACAGGAAAAAAGAATATGAAATTCCACAAACCAAGTTCAAAGAAGTAGGATCACCTGAGGTAAGGAGTTCTAGACCAGCCTGGCCAACATGGTGAAACCCCATCTCTGCTAAAAGTACAAAAGTCAGCTGGGTGTGGTGGCACAAACCTGTAATCCCAGCTACTCAGGAGGCTCAGGCAGGAGAATCGGTTTGAACCTGGGAGGTGGAGGTTGCAGTGAGCTGAGATCGCGCCATTGCTCTCCAGCCTGGGCGACAGAGCAAGACTCTGTCTCAAAAAAAAAAAAAAGGTTTGACCTTGAAAATAACATAATGTGTGATATGTACAGACATACACACATGCACACACCCACCACCCACCTATAGCTATTCCTATCTACCTTTTTTTTCAGACAAGGTCTCACTATGTTGCCCAGGCTAGTCTTAAACTCCTGGGCTCAAGCAATCCTCCCACCTCAGCCTATTGAGTAGCTGGGACTACAAGTTCACACCACCACACCTAGCCAATACCCATCTATCTTATACAAAAAAAAAAAAAAAACCAAAATAATGCAGATATGCATATATTACTCATATTACATATATAAATGTGTGTGTTTAAATCTTCCTTGGTTTTCTGAGCAACCTTTACACTATTCTATTAATTGGCAGTTGCATAATAAACTTTGCCATTTATTACTTTTGTTTTCATCTTGGGTTCAATTAAATAAAATCCTAAATATTTGTGGGTAATTTGAGATGGGTTTTAATTATTATTTAATATAACTGCCTCCCTCTCCCTTGCTGATTTCATGGTAAGTAAATCTTGATAAAGGGTTTTGGCAAAGTGAAATTCTTTGATTATGCAATCACTGACTTACAACTTTGTTTTGTTTTGTTTTGTTTTGTTTTGTTTTTGAGACAGTCTCTCTCACTCTGTTGCCCAAGCTGGAATGCAGTGGCACAATCTCGACTCACTGCAACCTCTGCCTCCTAGGTTCAAGCGATTCTCCTGCCTCAGCCTCTTGAGTAGCTGGGATTACAGGCTCATGCCACCACACCCAGCTAATTCTTGTATTTTTAGTAGAGATGGGTTTTCACCATGTTGGCCAGACTGTTCTCAAACTCCTAACCTCAGGTGATCCACCCGCCTCAGCATCCCAAAGTGTTGGAATACCAGGTGTGAGCCACTGCACCCAGCCTACAGCATATTAATAGGCTTTTTTTGCTTAAAGATATTTCTTTAAATAGATTTTTGCTTAAAGGTATTTCACAAACTGAATGTGGAAATAGCTTGTGCCATTGCTATACCATCCTCTAAGTAGTTTATCCGCGCTGTGAATTTAAGATTAATACTCTAATTATTGTGAAATACTCCCAAGTCACAAAAGCTTGTGTTTTTTTAGAGTGAGTTTTGAAAATCTATTGCAGATCTCTAGTCCTTATTGATTTGAAATGCCACTGCTCTATAAGTTTGTATGTTTGGAGCTGCTACTGGATTATAAGAAAAGCCTATGCATACTCTTTCTTGTTCATTTCAGTATTACCAGAGTAATAGGTAAATGTGGATGTTCTCATATAAAATGCCTCTATAGCTAACATTTCTAAAGATGATTACCAATATAAACTGATCAGAAGCAGTACTTGTCAATTTAGAGGAAAGGAGTTTTCCAGTCACCTTGCTAGATAGCCTACAATTCATTTTGGAAAAACTTACTTAAAATTTAATGTGGCCCTGAAAACTTTCTTCATTCTCTCCTAGTCCACCTACATATTTAATTCTTCCGATAATATTTACTTCCTTTTATTTAGTAGCTAAGAGAATTTAGCAAACCCCCTTAATAAGCTTTAAAACTAAATCTACTGAGCCCCACACACCATCTAAGCCTGGTAGTTGTGCAGAATCAAGGCTTATCTAAAGGGAGATAGAAACAAATACATATTTTTTTAAATGTAAAATCTTCTCCTTGAGCTATTTGGTAACTTTCTAAATTTTAGACTAGCTTCATACTGATTTAAAAAGTATGCATGAGGCCATGTGTATTTATCTATATTACTAGGGCATATGGTTTGGCTCCAAAACACAAGTCAAGAACCCAGAAGTGTCAAGCTCTATTACCAAATCTGGGAGAAACTAACTGCACTTTCACATTGAAAATTGGAATGGGGTTATTCATACACAGCCAACCAAAACCATAGTAGGTAATTCTATAATTATAATATGCAAATAGTTAACGAGGTAAAAACCCCAAACATTTTATTTTCTCAAAATTTTAAGATTTGCTTTGTATATCTCTCTCTTAAATTCTCAGTTATTTTTCTTTTAGTAGAAATTTAAGGTTAATGTATTAAATGGCACACATATAGTGATGTGAACAATAGATGCCCAAGGTGCAAACTACACGTCGCAAATCACCCTATTTGGCTTTGAGAGGTAGTTAAACAGTACCCTCTCAGAGCCACACTGCACATTAAAAGTAAAAAGATGTCCTGGGATAGGAAAAGCCTTCTGAAATAGAACCACACATATGTGGGGAAGGGTTGGCAGCAGCAGGATCCTTTAGAATACAGGGAAGAATGGAAGAAATGAACAAGCACCTACATTGCTGAGTGCCTTTTATGTGCCAAGAGCTCTATAATTCTCAACACAACAGCCTGTATTTATACTAATCAGAGCAATTATTCCAGGAGTGCTGATTATCTCTTACATACCTATCTTTTCTACTGGATTTTCAGTTCATTGAGTGCAAGATCAAATATCACTTATTATTTATTTTTGCCAAAACATTATCTACCAGTGACTAGCACAAAGTAGGTAATCGATACATATTTGTTGACTTAATGAATAAGCCAATCTCCTAAAAATTAATATTCCCATTTGATGAACACAGAGACTAAGGCCCCTAACAGTTAAGTGACTTGTACAGGTCACACAGATCACACAGGTTAGTAATAGCTGAAGAAGAATATAAATCCAAGCCTGTCTGATTTCAGAGAACCAACTTTCTACTGCACCAAGCAGCTCTATGGATGCCATAGTGGACCAAGCCTCAGAGAATAGCTTTAAGGTTTGTGAAAGGATGGCAGTGGGAGAGAAAACTTTCACACATCTTCCCGTGAACATGAAAGATTTCAGAGAAGTAAAAATAAAGAGGACAATTTTATTTCTGGGTACAGTTCAAACTAGGACAAAAATCATAGCATCAGGGTAGGGAAAGTCTCTCATGTTTCCTGGCAGCCTCTTCAACAGTGGCTTTACCTCTCCAACAGTTTGTGTTCATTTGCTTTTCTCTGTGCTTCCTTCCTGTCTTTCTCGCCACAGCTTCTTTCCTTATGAGGTTTAGAATTCCAGGGAGATATCTGTATACAAGGTCCAGAAAAAGCAGCTAAGAGGTCACAGTAGAGAGTACAGACTCTGGAGTCCATCTGCCAGAGTCCCATCCCCACTCTGCCCCATTCTAATCAGGTGACATTGGATAAATGATTCAATCTCTCACCATCTCAGTTGCCTCCCCTGGAAAATGAGAGTATTAATAATAGAACCTATCTACTGTATAAGAATTAAGTGAGTTAACACATGTCAAGTCCTGAGAACAGTATCTAGAACATGGTAGGAACTTAATGACAAGTAGCCATTACCATTACCATGTCCTTGACTCTAAAATTCAGAAGCACAGCAAGCTGCATGCATAACACAGCCCACTGATCTGCAAACACATCTATCATGTTCCAGGTTAGGCTTCAGACATAGAGACCCAACATAAACCTCCCCTCCCAAAGGCAGGAGTGAAGTGTTGCTGGAAGTAAGTGAAACAAATCTGAATAATATTTTCTAATATCCCCTGATTTAAACAGGCAATAGCTTGGAACATAAGCAGCTGTAGTTGGGGTCTTTTCCTCCATGCCAATCAGTACATGTAAAAGCCATTCTTGTGTATCTAGAGAAAGAAACAAAAAGAGTAGTCCTTCCTCATGACTCTTCTCTGAGCATGTGAAATAGTATTGCAGGTTCACCTCAGTGCAAGAACGAATTCTAGTGTCTCTTCATCTGGATTGCTGAGGACTTAAGGGAAATTATGCCCAATTTATTTGGAAATTACAAATATATAAGAAGCTAGGACCAATTTATTTGGAGCCATTTTCTTAGTTATGGGTCCTCATCAGAAAAAGCAATGATTAGGATGGTAGAGGGGTCGGGGCTGACATAACTAAATAAGGGCCTTTTTTTTTTTTTTTTTTTTTTTGTATAACAACATATCCAAAGCGCGCAGTCTATGGATGGTGCAATTGCTTAAATAGATTATAAAGGACTTGTTCTATCCTTACTCTGCTCTCATTAAGATGCATCTTTCAGGCTTTATTTATGAGATGGCTGCTTTAATGCTAGTCATCGGGTAGAAGATCACAGAAAAAAGAATGAGGGTAAAGGGCAAATGACAGAGGGTTGAAAAATCAAACCAGAAATATAAAGCTCCTTTAAAACAACCTTCACAGAAGCTCCACCCAGTGATTTACTCCACCCAGTGATTTCCATCTTCATGGCCAAAAATACTTGGCTCAGGCACATGAAATTATTAATAAACTATGCCATGCATTAAAAAATATGGCATATGATCCAATAGAATATGGCATATGGAGACAAGTAACACTGAGAGACAGGATGTTTTGCCTGGACACATTGCCACTCTAGACAGAATTGAGCTTCTATCAGTAAGAATAAATGACTAAATAAATATTGAGGAAACAACTAGCAGTGTCACCCATGTTCACGGAAGAGGAAGTCTAAAGATTGCCTGTGTCCTCAAGAAATTCTCTAAAATGGCCAGGACACCATGACTAACAGCAATATAGAGCCATAATGTATGTTCTCAGTGGAAGAGAATAATCCTCCACTTTAGCGGAGCATGTACCCAGAGACAGGATTAAAATATCAATAAATATAAACATAGGCCTACAAAAACAAAGCTCTACAGCAATCACATCTCATGGCATCAGCTCCCAGTCCTTCTCTTAGGTTGTCAATGATGACCAAATGGTTAATATAAACATGATTTTAGCTTATGTGCCAAAGCAAAGGTTTAAAAGATGCCCAAGTAAAGACTAATGATACCCAAGAGGTATCAACCTACAATCATTTTTGGCAACAACATATAAGAAAATGCAGATTTCATTTTTAAGAAAAGAAATGCATGATGAGATTGTATACAAAAGTTCGAGAGAAAGGCAAATGGGCATCACAAAGAAAATATGCCAAATGGGACAAAGGAAGGAATCTGAAAAATCACTGCAGAAAAGTAATAAGTGAGATGGACAACAAGGTTAAGCAATGCATGCAAAAAGATAATGGAAAAGGGAAGAAAGGCAGTGAAATACAAATGATAGATATGAAAGGTACATTATGGTATGCAACATATAAATAATTCTTGTGATGCCGGCCGCGGTGGCTCACGCCTGTAATCCCAGCACTTTGGGAGGCCGAGGCGGGCGGATCACAAGGTCAGGAAATCGAGACCGCGGTGAAACCTCGTCTCTACTAAAAATACAAAAAAAAAATTAGCCGCGCGCGGTGGCGGGCGCCTGTAGTCCCAGCTACTCAGGAGGCTGAGGCAGGAGAATGGCATGATCCCGGCTACTCAGGAGGCTGAGGCAGGAGAATGGCATGATCCCGGGAGACGGAGCTTGCAGTGAGCCGATCGCGCCACTGCACTCCAGCCTGGGGAACAGAGCGAGACTCTGTCTCAAAAAAAAAAAAAAAAAAAAAAAAGAAAAAGAAAAGAAAAAGAAATAATTCTTGTGTATGAAAAGGGGTAAATGATATGCAAAAACAATAATTAACTATTTAACAAATATTTCTACTCGAGGTAGTATTGAAGACTACATTCCCTGAAAAAATTCTCAGTACATAAAAAGTATAAATACATAATAAAATCTGATTCAAAAAATCCTTGTAAATATAGACCTGAACTAACAAAACCATAAAGGAGTTCCTGAAACACCAAAATAACTAGATGATACATACATACAAAATATATACATAGCATATTCTCATTCCTGTGTGGGAGCTAAGAAAGTAGATCTCATTAAGGTGGGGAGTATATTAGTGGTTACCAGAGGCCAGGAAAAGAGAATAAAGAGAAGTTGATTAATGGATATGAAAAAATAGTTAGATAAAAGAAATAAGATCTAGTGTACACTGGATCAACAGAATTACTACAGCAAACAATAATCTATAGTAAATTTTAAAATAGCTAATAGAGAATAAACATTTCCAGCATAAAGAAAAATGTTTAAGGTGACGGGTATTCTAATTATCATGATTTGATTATTACACATTTCATGAATGTATCAAAATATCACATGTATCCTCAAAATATGTTACATCTATTACATACGAATTTTTTAAAAAACAGATTATACCAAAACATTAAAAAATGTAGATTTATAGATATATAGATATGTAAGCAAATACTAAGAATGAAGTAGGACCAATGGGTTAAACTACCATAAAGCTGCAGTTGTCCTGAAGTCATAAACAGACACCTAGGATCACAGAGTTTGAATTTTAACAGCCAAAAACTAAGCATTAGGTATGAAAAAAATAGAATTTTTTAAAACTCCTGAATTAATTCAAAAAGCAATGGAATAAAGCACAGAGAAAGCAGAACAACAAAAAACATAAATGAGATTATAGAAATAAATTTTAAAATATATCAGCAATTAGTATAATTGCAAATTCATTTCAATTTTTAAAGTTTGTTTTACAAAATACCCAAAGTAAGTTAAAAATAATAGCATAAGCCAGAGCAGTCAGGCAAGAGAAAGCAATAAGAGGCATCCAAAGAGGAAGAGAGGAAGTCAAACTGTTTGCAGACTATATGATTCTCTACCTAAAAACCCCCAGTCTCTGCCCAAAAGCACCTTGATCTGATAACTTCAGCAAAATTTCAGGATACAAAATTAATGTACAAAACTCAGTAGCATTTCTATACACAAACAAGGGAAACTTAAATAAATTTACAAGCAAAAAACAACCCCATTAAAAAGTAGGCAAAGGACATGAACAGACACTTTTCAAAAGAAGATATACATGTGGCCAACAATCATACGAAAAAAAGCTCAACATCACTTGCAGGGGCCTTTGAAAACAGTATGCTGAGAATAGATAGGGCTCAAGGGCAGTATCTCCAATTGAACTTTTAATGAACTCCCGTAGGCGCCAAGAAGGCGGGCAGATAACGAAGAGCATAGAAACAAGGAATTGAGTAGAAGGTTACATGTGGGAAAAGAAAGTTTGTTTTGCATTGCATTCTTTCTGCTGATGTGGGGTTTATGGAGTATAAATAAAGTGAGGCGGAGGCTCTGAGTGCGGCCGCCATGTTCTCTGTGTGTCTTTGTCTTTTGTGTGTTCCTTCATTCTCCACCACCCCCGGCACGGACCCCAACAAGTGGTGCAGCGAGCAGGGTCAGCACGGGTGAGTAGGGGAGAACAAGAAGGGGAACCCCCTAGGGGCGGGTAAGGCCCAGATATTATTAAGGGGAACCTTCTTAAGCTTTCATTATGGGGAATTCCATCTCTCTGGCCTCAGAATATTTATGGCTGTTTCAAGGACTGTTGCTGTCTATAGGAGTAGAAGTGAAAGAAAAAGACTTTGAAGTGATTGTTTGCCCATGTTGAACAACATTGTTACTGGTTTCAGTATCAGACTAAAGTGCAGCTGAATCGCAGAGAATGGTTACAGGTAGTAAAAACTCTGCTTAGAGCTCTCCAGTTAGGGGATATTATGCCTCTAAAATTGTGGACCTTGTGTGACTCTATCACTCAGACATTAGAGTTACTTGAGACTGATTCAGAGTGTGGTAATGTAGCCACAGGAGGAAAGGTATCTGAGGATTTGGGGGAAAAAAAAAAAATCTGAAATGGAGCCCATTTGTGCCAGGATAACAGAGGATGGTGGGGGGGGGTAGCAAAAGGGGGAGAAGAGAAAAAGCCAGCTCTTCCTTCTTCTAAGGGAAATTCTGACATGCAGTGTATAATGGAAATGCTTCAACAAATATTACAGATATATTCTTCTAATTCACGTTTGCGAGCTTTCCCTGTTTCTTTTCCTTCTGCCCTGTTAAAAGAGGATTTTCCAGAGCCTCCAACCCCCCGGCTTCCTTATCTTTACCTTTGTTTGGCAAAGTTGAAGCCCTGTTCACATCAGACATACTTTAAATTTATACTAAACACCTGTTTAATATGTCAAAACCAGTGTATATGTATATCTTGTTGTTTGTTAAAATATTATGAGTATTTCAATAGTCAATAAATAAGCACATTAATATTAACTATTAATATTAATATAGTATTAATAACCCCAGCTAGGAAATTGTTATGTTATAGGGGTGCATCGGTTCCACCAATTTACACTCCAAACAGAAGTTGAGTATTCGAGCTGCTTAACACATTAACTACCTCTTGATATTTTCTGTGTTTTTAAATTTAACCATTGTATTGTGTATGTAATGATTCTCAATTTGGTATTAATATATATATTTCCTAGTGAGTAATGATGTTAGACATATAGGTTTATTGTCATTTCTTTGTTCTGCTACTTTTGGTTGGGTTATTTGCCTTTTCTTATTAATATGTTGAGATTCTTTATATTTGGGGATATGAGTATTATTATATATTATATATACTTTTAATTAAAAAAAAATTTTAAGGAGCTGGATCTGTTTCCAATTATTTGTGCTTCTTTTGCTCCTAATGCTCAGTTTTCAAATGGTGGCAATAATGTCCAATTTAATGCCTTACAAATTAAATTTTTAAAAAGAAATGAAAGCTGCCATTTCTAACTATGGACCTCAATCTCCTTTTATCCTTGGTCTTCTTGATATTTTTTCATCAGAAAATTTGATAATTCCTATAGACTGGAAGACTTTGGGGAAGGCTTTTCTTGATCGTTCTCAGTGGTTACAATTGCACAGCTGGTAAATGAACAAGGCACATGTACAGGCTAGGAAAAATGTTATGTGTTATCCCCCTGGACCCACTGAGGAACAACTCACAGGCATGGGCCAGTATGCAACTCTTAATGCTCAGGCTGGTCTAGATGATGTTGCCCTTACTCAAATCAAGACTTTGTTTTTAAGGGCCGGAAATAAGGTAGAGATAACAGGAAAATGTTCCCTTTCCTCTGTGAAGATTTTATAGGGCACAAATGAACTATTTCCAGATTTCGTAGCCCGTCTTCAGGATGCTGTCTTCAAAATTGTGGGTGCTGGCCTTGCTTCAAAAATTTTGTTACAAACATTGTCTTTTAAAAATGCTTATGCTGACTTAAAAATTGTTAAAATCGTTAAAGGCCAATGGGGCCAATTTAGATAAATATATTAAAACTTGTGTTAGTGTTGGAGGGGCTATTTATAATGCTCAATTATTTGCTGGAGCTTTGTCTAAAGCCTTAAAAGGAAATAACAAACAAGGTGTTTGCTTTCATTGTGGTAAACCTAGACATTTCAAAAAAGAATGTCATAAAAATTGAACACTTTTATCCCTCAAGGCAGAAAGCTGCCTTCAGAGGTGTACAAATGTTGTGGTAAAGGTCGACATTGGACAAATAAATGTCGTTCCAAAACTGATAAAAGTGGAAATTTACTGTCTTCTCTCCTGGGAAACGGGAGCCGGGGCCCACAGGCTTGGGGCCCCAACAATTACAATACAAGTCTACTACAATATTCAGTGAGCAATGGCCTACAACATTAAGGAATAAATTCAAGTCCTCCTTAAGGATCCCACACCTTACCCCAGTTTCTCAGCTTTATGCGGCAACTAAGCAGAGCGCCGCTGCTGACTTAGCTATTACTCAGCCTTATACTTTGTCTCCTAATAGAGGAGTATATAAATTAGCTATTAGAGTGTGTGGCCCTTTGCCAAAAGGACATGATATTACTAATAAAATTCTTATTTTGGTACAAGTTTCACAATTTATACGCCTAGAGGCAGGGGAACGTATTCTCAATACAGAGGGTTTGGTAGCACAGAAAGAACTGTTTTTTGGGAAACTTTAGTTTCTAATCAAAAGCCCTTATGTTCATTGCACATTAATGGAATAGTTTTAAAAGAGTTAATTGATACGGGGGTAAATATGTCTATCATTTGTTTAAATTATTGGCCTATACAATGGGAAAAAAGACAAGTTTCAGTTATACTCACTGGCTTGGGTCCTGCTTCTGTGGTTTATCAAAACATAGAACCTTTAACCTGTGTCGGTCCTAAAGGTCAACAAGGTCAAGTGTTTTTTTATATTATTCCTATTAATATTAATCTTTGGGGACAAAATCTTTCATAACAATTTGGTGCTTTTTTAAACATTTTTCATATTTCCTCAGCTGTCAAAAATATGATGTTCAAAATGGGCTACAATCCTTTAAACTCATAGCCACTGTTCACCAGCCTCAAGTTTTATAATTAAAGTGTAAAACGACCACTCCTCTTTAGGTGAAACAGTGGCCATTATCTAAAGAAATACTTAGGATTTTAAAAGAGTAAGTCAAAAAACAAATGGCCGAGAGGAATCTAAAGCCACGTACTTCTGCATGGAATTCCCGTCTTTGTCTTGTTCTTAAAGCTATAAATGTTTACATTCAACCTAGGGAAAGTTTACAGCCCGGTCTTCCTAATCCTGCCCTTATCCCACAAAGTTAAAACCAGAGAAAAGCAGCAAGATGCTTTTGTATCATTACAAACTCAGCTTTCTTTCTACTCACTTAATATTGCCACAGAAAAAATTTAACTGGATTTTCTTATTCAATATTTAGATTATACCTTGGGGACACAAAATATTCGACCCCAAAAAATTCAAATTCGACGTGATCATTTAAAAACATTAAATGATTTTCAAAAGCTTCTAGGAGACACTAATTGGATGCGTCCGGTTTTAGGAATACCAACATATCAGTTATAACATCTTTTTTCTATTCTAGAAGGAGACAGTCTCTTGGACAACTCACGCCATTTAACTCCTTTGGCTTTACAGGAACTCCAGCTTGTTGAAGAGCAACTTCAAAAGGCCCTTCCTTTTGTTTATTTTGTACTTTACCTTCTCCCACAGGAATGATTCATCAAACTAGTCGACCACTAAAATGGATCTTTTTGTCCAATAAAATATCTAAACGCTTGGCTACTTATATCGATCGTTTAGCTGAACTGATCATCAAAGGACGGCATCACTGTCGACAACATTGGGGAGGAGATCCTTCCTTAATTATCTCTCAATTCACTCATAATAAGATCACTTATCTTCTTGCAACTTCTGATTCTTGGCAAGTTGCTTGCGCTTCTTTTGTTGGACAATTTTCTACCCAATATCCTAAGTCTCCGATCTTTTCATTTTTTAGGCAACATTCTGTGTTGCCTTTCTCACCAATTTCTGTATTTCCTGTTCAAGGTCCTACCTTTTTTACTGATGCTAGTAGCAATGATAAGGCTGGATATTGGAGTGTTCATCAATCTCGAGTTACGGTTTATCCTTATCCCTCGGTGCAACAGGGAAAACTGTTTGCTATTCTCATGGTCTTACTTGATTTCCCTACTACTGGTTGTAACATTGTTAGTGATTCTCAATACGCCGTTTATGTTACTTCTTACATTTCTCAGGCCACTTTACCTCTTTGTGCTACTTCTTCTCTTCAAAAACTCTTTTCCTTGTTATCTTCTACTTTGAGCCAACGTCGAGCTCCTTTATTCATCACTCATCTTCGTTCTCATTCTCAACTTCCTGGACCATTAGTTCATGGTAATACTCAAATTGATTCACTTTTAATAGGCCACCTACATGCTGCAGAACAAAAATATACTCTACATCACACTAATAGTTCTGGCCTTCAACAACGGTTTCATTTAACTTATAAACGAGCTCGTTCTCTTATTCGAGCTTGTCCTTCCTGTGCTCCTTTGAGCATTCCATCCTTCCATCCTGGGGTTAATCCACGAGGTGTCCCTTCTTTTGAACGATTAAAGTATGTTCATCATACCATTGATACCTTTTCTCATTTCTGTTATTACTCATCTCTTAACTTGTTTCGCCATCATGGGCATTCCTCTTATAATTAAAACTAATCATGCCCCTGCCTATGTCTCTTGTAAATTACAAGTTTTCTTACAGCAATACAATATTCAACATATCATCGGTATCCCGGGCAACAGTCAAGGTCAAGCCATCATTGAGCGCGCAAATTTAACTTTAAAAACTTAACTATTAAAACAAAACAAAAAGGGGGAAAATGAGCCCCCCAGAAACCAGATTTTGAAACCAGATTTGGAAGGTTCTTTTTACCTTAATTTTTTTGAATCACTGGAGACAATTGCAAGATTCCGCTGCCATAACCCATCTTTACTCACCTCCCTCGGTGATAGTCCCCGCTGACAGTTTAAAGGTTTGGTATCCTAATAAAGAAGGTAAGTATGTTCAAGGGCAAGTTCTAAAACAGGGACGGGGCTATGCTCTTGTCCTTACAGGGAGCGGACCTGAGTGGTTTCCTACAAGATGATTGAAACCCTGTTGAAAAGAAAACTGGATTCAGCATGCATTTCTTCCTTTGTTGGATGTGCCTCGGCGGGGGACTTATTTCTCTTAGTGAGGCTTTGTATGAATATTGGACTTATATTCCCTTTCCGCCCTTGTATCAGGGAGTCGCCTGGGGGGAGGCGGAAATTAAGGTTTTCACCAATGACACTACTTGGATGCCATCCCCCTATATAGACAAGGACAATATAGAACGGGAAATGGAAATTATAAACAACACATATCAATTTGGAGTGGAAGGAGTTCCAATATGTATGGGAAATAGTTCTCATTGTCTCCGAAGATCGCATGAAGCCTGGGCTGTTTGTTATAATCATAGTCATGTGGCTGCTAATACTGCTATTATTGTAACTAGAAGTTTTTAATATAATCATACTGTATATAGTAATGAAACTATTCCTAGTTCTTTACTTTTTTTGTCCTATTCTAGAGGTTTCTCCTAATATTGAGGTGCTGGAGTGACAACAATGTCGGGGAACTAGACCCCGGATTTTATTAGAATGCAATGGAATGTAAATAACTGATTGGAGTGTGCACGGTGATTTTCAAATAAAATTTAGTCACATACCTTTGAATTGACACTGGGTAAATAAAAGTATTGCTGCTAACAGTAATGAAACCTTGGTATGGCGTGAAGGAGGCCTGAAGTACAGAGTCATCTTTGGAAGTTGTTAGCTGCAGGCGATGCCATTAGCACTTTTGTGGGGAATATGTCCCTTAATCTTTCTAACCCAACTAACTCCTTTCATATTCAGTTATATCGAAATACCTCCTGATATATTATTGCTTGTGTCCATAAGCCCTACCGATTATTAGCAGGGAATTTGACATGGGATAATGATACGGGGATTGTTAATTGTACAGATATGTGTACATTTTTGTCTTGCCTCAATCATTCCTGGTGGCACAACTTTACTGGGGATATTAATATCCTCAGGGCTCATAAGGAAATTTGGCTACCTGTTAACCTTACGCGACCGTGGGGGGCATCACCTCTTGAAACTTATATTTGGACTTCTCTCCAGCAAACCCGCCGTGCCCTTGGACTTATAATTGCCTCGGTGATGAGTCTTGTTGCCATCGCCTCCACTGCGACCGTAGCAGGACTCGCTCTTCATCAAAGCATACAAAATGCTGAATTTGTGCAGCAATGGCACGAGCAATCTCACCGGTTATGGCTTCAACAACAAAACATTTATTCTCAACTTGCTGAAAGATTGGACAACATGGAGCAAGCATTGACATGGCTTGGAGATCAGCTCACTGTACTCAGTACTCGGATAACACTACAATGTGATTGGAACTCCACTCAATTTTGTGTAACGCCTGTGCCTTTTAACATCTCTCAAAATTGGACCATAATCTGAAAATTATTAGTAGGCCATAAAAATATTAGTTTGGACATCCCAGAGCTCACTCAGAACATTTCCGAAGCATTTCGACAACAATTACATGTGTTGTCCGGAACCGTAACCCTGCAAGAGCTAGGTCAGCGCCTTGCTGCCTTTAACCCATGGACCCAGATGAAAACATGGATTTCTACAATCTCTGGAAGTATATTGTTTTGGGCACTCGAATTGGGTCTACTTCTTTTGGTGATCCGATGCTCCCTCCGTCGCCTCCAAAAACAAAAGAAAACACAGGAACAAATATAGGCTACCTTTTTAGGATTGAGGCAAAACAAAACAAAAAGGGGGAAATGCAGGGGCCTTTGAAAACAGTATGCTGAGAATAGATATGGCTCAAGGACAGTATCTCCAATTGAACTTTTAATGAACTCCCGTAGGCGCCAAGAAGGCGGGCAGATAAGGAAGAGCATAGAAACAAGGAATTGAGTAGAAGGTTACATGTGGGAAAAGAAAGTTTGTTTTGCATTGCATTCTTTCTGCTGACGTGGGGTTTATGGAGTATAAATAAAGTGAGGCGGAGGCTCTGAGTGCGGCCGCCATGTTCTCTGTGTGTCTTTGTCTTTTGTGTGTTCTTTCATTCTCCACCACCCCCGGCATGGACCCCAACAATCACTGATCATTAGAGAAATGCAAATTGAAACCACAATGAGATACCATCTTACATCAGTCAGAATGGCTATCAATAAAAAGTAAAAAAAAAAAAATAACAGATACTAGCAAGGTTGCAGAGGAAAGGGAAGGCTTATATACTGCTGGTGGAAAAGTAAATTTGTTCAGCCACTGTGGAAAGCAGTTTGGTGATTTCTCAAATAACTTAAAACAGAAATATCATTCAACTCAGCAATCCCATTATTGGTTATATACCCATAGTGCTGTTGCACACTTAAAAGACTGCAGTACAGTATAAACATAACTTTTATATGCACTGACTTTGATTTGCATTTTCGATTAGTGATGCTGGCCATTTGTATGTCTTCTTTTGAGTAATGTCTATTCATGACTTTTGCCCACTTTGTAATGAGATTACTTGGTTTTTGTTGTTGTTGAGTTGTCTGAGTTTCTTGCACATTCTGGATATTAGTCCCTTGTTGGATAAACAGTTTGCAAATATTTTCTCCCATTTACCATGTTATATTTTCATTCTGTGAATTGTTTGGGGTTTTTTTGTTATGTTGCTGTTGTTGTTGTTGTTGCACAGAAGCCTTTTGGTTTAATATAGTCCCATTTGTCTATTTTTTTGTTTTGTTTTGTTGCCTATGCTTTTGAAGTCTTAACCATAAAATCTTTGCCTGGATCGATGTCCTGGAATGTTACCCCTCTGTTTTCTTACTGCAGTTTCATAGATTCAGGTCTACATTGAAGTCTTTAATCCATTTGGATAGTTTTGTATATGGGGAGAGATAGGGGTCTAGTTCGATTCTTCTGCATAAGATATCCAGTTTTATCAGCACCCTTTATTGAAAAGGATGTCCTTTCCCTAATGTATATTCTTGGCACCTTTGTTTAAAAGTTGGCTGTAACTATGTGGGTTTACTTCTGGGTTCTCTACTGTGTTCCTTTGGTTTATGTTTATTTTTATACCAACACTGTGTTGTTTTGGTTAGTATAGCTTTGTAGTATATTTTGAAATCAGGTAGTGTAATGCCACCAGCTTTGATTATTTTTCAGGATTACTTTGGCTGTTCAGGCTCTTTTTTGGTTCCATGTGAATTGTAGGAATTTTTTTCTATTTCTTTGAAAAATGTAATTGATATTTTAGCAGGGATTGCATTAAATCTATAGTTTGCTTTGAGTAGTATGACTATGTTAATAATATTATTTCTTCTGATCCATGAGCATGAATGCCTTTTAATTTGTTTGTGCCTTCTTTAATTTCTTTCATTAGTGTTTTGTACTTTTCCTTGTACAGGTCTTTCACCTTCTTAGTTAAATTTATAGGTATTTTCTCTTTTTTTGTAACTGTGGCAGATGAATTTGCTTTCTTGATTTCTTTTTCCTTCAGTTTGTTGTTGGCGTACAAAAACAGCTACTGATTTTTGTATGTTGATTTTGTATCCTCCAACTTTTTATTAGTTCGAAGAGTTTTTTGTTAGGTTTTTCTGTATATAAGATCATGTCATCTGCAAAGAGGGACGATTTGACTTTTTTAAACTTATTTATGTTGAAGGACTACCGTTTGACTTTTTCTTTTCCAATTTGGATGCCCTATATTTTTTTATCTTGCCTGATTGCTCTGGCTAGAACTTCCAGTCCCATGTTGAATAGGAGTGGTGAAAATGGGCATTCTTGTCTTTTTCCAGTTTTTAGAGAAAAGGCTTTCAGCTTTTCACTCTTCAGTATGATGTTAAGTGTCGGTTTGCCATAAATGGCTTTATTATGTTCAAGTATGTTCCTTCTATGTCTAGTTTGTTGAGAATTTGTATCACAGTGATGTTAAATTTTATCAAATGCTGTTTCTGCTTCCATTGAGATGATCACAGGGCTTTGTCCCTCATGCTGTTGATGTGATGTATCACATTTATTGATGTGCATATGTCAAATAATCCTTGCATCCCTAGGATAAATTCACTTGATCATGGTATATTATCTTTTTGATGTGTTGTTGAATTCAGTTTGCTAGAATTTTGTTGAGAATTTTTCTGTCTATGTTTATCAGGGATATTGGCCTGTAGTCTTCTTTTGTGTTGTGTCCTTGTCTCGTTTTGAGATCAGAGTGATGCTAGCCTCAAAGAATGAGTTAGAAAATTCCTCCTGGCCGGGCGCGGTGGCTCAAGCCTATAATCCCAGCACTTTGGGAGGCCGAGATGGGCGGATCACAAGGTCAGGAGATCGAGACCAGCCTGGCTAAATACGGTGAAACCCCATCTCTACTAAAAAATACAAAAAACTAGCCGGGTGAGGTGGCGGGCGCCTGTAGTCCCAGCTACTCGGGAGGCTGAGGCAGGAGAATGGCATAGACCCGGGAGGCGGAGCTTGCAGTGAGCTGAGATGCGGCCACTGCACTCCAGCCTGGGCGACAGAGCGAGACTCCGTCTCAAAAAAGAAAAAAAAAGAAAAAAAAAAGAAAAAAAGAAAAAAGTTCCTCCTCTTCACATTTTTATAATAGTTTGAAAATAATTGGCGTTAGTTCTTCTTTATAAGTTTGGTAGAATACAGCAATAAAGCCATCCAATCTTGGGCTTTTCTTTTTTGGGAGATTTTTTTATTACTGATTCAATATTTTTACTCATTATTCATCTGTTTTTTTTCTTTTGTTTCTCCCTGGTTCAATCTTAGTAGGCTATATGTGACCAGGAATTTATCCATTTCCTCTAGGTTTTCCAGGTTTTTAACATATAGTTGTTTACAATAGTGTCTGATGATTTTTTGTATTTCTGTGGTATCCGATATGTTATCTTCTTTTTTATTTCCGATTTTGTTTATTAATCCAGACAGCTTTACAGATGAATTCTACTAAACATTTAATAACAAATAGTTCCTACCATATAAAAACTTTTACAAACAATAGAAAAAGGCATTCATTTTACGAAGTTAACATAATCACAGTAGTAAAATTTAACCAGAAAATAAAACAAGAAATAAAATTAAAATCCAATGTGGTAGTATAGTACTAAATGCCTACTTGAAAATAATTGTTGTGAATTTAAACTGAAATTACTTTTCATGATTTTGTGTTTTTCCAGATACATACAGTTTTATGAATGCAGGTGCAAAGTATGTAGAGAGTTAGATTTAACCCAAGTGGTGGTTCTGCCAAACAAATCTGAAGAAACAAAAAGGGAAAAAAGAGTTGGGCACATTTAAAGGGAGTAATTCCAATGGCAGGTCATGGAATCTATTTGGATAAAGAAGAAAGAAAGGATAGCAGAGGGATGAGGGATGATAAGAAGATGCTAGGGTCCATAAACTGCAATCCCTGATGGGAGATGAAAAATTGATTTGATCAGCAATCCTTCGATGTAGGAAAGGCAATATTATTTTCACATTTATATATGATGAACTGAGATTCAGATGTGCTAATAGACTTTTCTAAACTAAGTATATACATGAGAAATTATCAGAGTTCTCATTCTAATGTGAATACCCTGACTCTCAATCCCTTTTCTGGTCTTTACTTACTTTTACATCTTGCTAATTTTCCTAGTTACTGCTATTTCTTAGCGGTTAATTCTCACTTAGGATCAACTAAGGATTCCCACATAATCAGATTTTGATAAGGCTCAGATTTTGTTTTTATTTTAATAATGTTATGAATTCAAATTTTCTGAAATAATTATTTAAGATGAGAGGAAACATCTGTTTAAAAAGCGAAATGAATTTTATTGCCACAAAATGCCCACACTGTATAAGAATGGAGAGCACAGTCCAACATTCTCAAAATTCGTGTATATTCTATTACAAACAATTTTCCTCCAGTCTTCCTTCTCTATTTATATTCCATTCACAAGGTTTCTCTGCTCCTTTTTTGAAGGTTGAATTTTGAACACACTATTTACAACCTGCAGGTTTTGTGTTTCCTGGTTCTACATTATAGGTTGACTAGGAAGTGCTAAGAATACCTTTCTCTAGAAGACTATAAATCGCCACATAAAGTCTATTTGTTTGACAACTTTTTCTCCCCTTGGTAATCTTACCAAGAATTCCTTCAAGGTCATCAAACCTGAAATATGTATTTATAATCATTGTGTAATAAAATGAGAAAATGGGACTTGTTTGAACCTCTTTTTATACAAACTGACATTTATTCTTCTGCCAATATCAATAAATAAAAACAGCTGCAAAATACAGGTGTCATCATTCAGAAAATTGACAGAAATGACTGGAGAGTTGTTGCTTAAGTAAACCAGTTATCATTTAAGTATCAGGGTCAGAAAAACATATGGTGCTTAGTTTGATTTATTGTCTAGGTGTGTGCCTGCTTCTTTGTATCATCAATTTCCTAAGTATAACCTATCAACTTGGAGAGACACACTTTCCAGCTCAACAACACCAGTGCATTAACATCTTTGAAGGCATTCATCACACATGTAAGATGTAAATCAAAAGCAAATTTATTCTAAAATTATGTTTTTAAGATACCATCATAAAAAATTAAAAGTACCTCCAGAGAAATAAAAACAAAACACTTTCTAAAATTGGAATGCACTGTCTTGTGTCCAAAATTGCTGTTGTAAGGCAATTTTTGTTTAGGAAATATAGTTGTTATCTTGCTATTTCCTTCTTTTTTATCAATCCTAAAAGGCTTTATTTGCTCTTATTTTTATTTCTCCTGCCCTATTCCACCGTATAATTTTCCCTTACACTTATATACTTTTGATTTCTCAGTAGTTTAGCCTGCTTGATTTTCTATATGACATTGAATTCCTGCCATGTTTTTTAAACTTATTTCATATTGCTTTAAAGTGTGATTTTTCTCAAACCCCAGATGCAGTCAATGTGAAACACTGTGCTGTGTGGAAATTTCAGTCATTGCATTTGTTTGGTTAAGACAACTTAATTGCTTGCAGAGGCAGCTCCAGTTTCAGCCAGTAAAACAAATTCAATGATCACTGCGAGTAAGGTGAGAACAAAGAAGAAATAATATTTCATTATTCTGCGGTGGCTCTTCACTGCGCCTATCACCACCAAGGAGTCAATGTTGGAGGGAGGGTGTCAAAAAGAGTGAGAATGCAGAATTGACAAGTAATGTGCCCATGAAATTATTGCTGAACCAGATGTAGAAAAATAATATCAAGCAAATATTTCAAATAAGAGACAGCTGCACACAAAAGGCAACTCTGAGAGTTTTCATCATAATAAAATGTATTTTAAAAGTAAGAGGTGCAGACTTCTCTCAAATACCTAGCCTCTGAAAGTGTTGCTTTAAAGAGATCTAATAAACTGCTGCTGAAGTAGAAGAATCAGCTTGACATGGGTGAGATTTGTAAACAAATTTTTAATGTATATGTTGTTACATCTCATTCTACATCTTCTCTACTCAGAATGTTACATGGGGAATTTAGAGGACGACCCAAGGTTGGAGAGTAAGAAGTAACTTAGTCTTATTCATATCAAACCACATAGCTCTTCCAGAGGGGGAGACACAGAATCGATCATGAGTGAGATAATCCCAATATCCATTACAACCTTGTAAGTTAAGAGATCATCTACAGACATTTAAAATTTAGGAGAGTAAAAGAAACTACAGAAGAAATCTTGGAAAAACAACATGCCTACTTTGGGCAAATAACATTTTGATGAGCTCTGCAACTTCACTTTCCTGAAGGTCATGTTCAAAAGAGGTCATAATGCTCAGATGGGCAACAGTGGTAAGAACACCACCCAGGCCCACTGGCAGCAGCATATGCCTTTAAGCATAATATTGAACTGCTTCCACCCATAAGCCCATGAGAAAATTGCTTTATCTTTATTATCTGGTGGGATCCGTGAAGGCCTGGAGTATTAGAGGAGGGTAAGGAACTTAAAAAATTAATTAAGGAAAATCTAGAAATTCTGAGTGTAAGTTGGGCTGACATTAGATAGGAATTTGTATAGATGTTCACTGTGCATACATCCTTGAAAAGATAGTTTAGATCAAAGGGCTTCAGTGAACCACTTTGCAAGACATTCGGGAACATGAAAGACCCATGGAGAATTTTCTCCTAACACTGTCTTTCACTGAATAACTACCCAGGAGAGAAATATTCCTTCAAAAACAATATCCACAGGCTAAAGCAAGAATTCCAACCCCAACCCATACTGTCTATACTTTCAGAAAGAGATTATCTCAAAAAATATATTTCAAATGCAATTTCAGGGCTGATGTAATTTTTATCTCTTCATGCTTTTGTTATCTACCACTTTGTAATTTTGAGTGAGCGACTCTATTTCATAGTAAAATGCTCCATAATATTTACTGAGCCTTTTTATATGCCAAGCATCTTGCTAACCACTCCACATGGCTTACATAATTTAAAGATTGCAATAAGTTTATAAAGGAGATATTATTCCTGACTTATAGATAAAAAAGCAAGACTTCCAATCAAGACTATATGGTAAATTCTGTGAGCTACATATACTCATACACACACACACACTTACACATATATGTGCATGTACAGATACACACATATTCAGCCCACTCCCACATATCACTCCCATTGATATTTCAAAAAGAGTTAATAAAATTTGGACAAGGTGAAGTAAGATGGCCAAATAGAAGCTTCCACCAATCATCTTCCATGCAGGAACACCAAATTGACAACTATCTACACAAAGGAAAAGTACTTTCCTAGGACTCAAAAATCAGGTGAGCAATCACAGTGCCTGGTTTTAATCTCAGTTCACTGAAAGAGGCATTGAAGAGTGTAGAAAAGACAGTCTTAAATGCCGACGCCACCCCTCCCCCATTCCCCAGCAGCAGCCATATGATGCAGAGACTCTTTGCACTTGAGGGAGAGAGAGTATAGTGACTGTGAGACTTTGCATTAAAATTCAATGCTGTCAACATTGAGAAATACTCAGCTGACATCCATGGAGGGAGCATTTGGACCATCCATAGCCAGAGGGAAATCCTACATTACAGCAGTTGGAACCTAGACTTGCCAACATGGGCTAAAGTGCTCTGGGGTGGTAAATAATCTTGAAAGGCTGTCTAGGCCATAAAGACTGCAATTCCTAGGCAAGTCTTAGTGCTGTGCTGGGCTCAGAGCCAGTGGACTTAGGAGATATGTGACCTAGGGAGATACCAGTTTGACAGGCTAAGGGAGTGCTTGTATCACCCCTCCCCTAATCCCAGGCAGTGAAGCTCACAGCTCCAAAACAGACTCCTTCCTTGTAATTAAGGAGAGGAGAGGAAAGAGTAAAGAGAACTTTGTCTTGCAACTTGGATACTAGCTCAGCCACAATAGGATAGGACACCAGGAAGAGTCATGAGGCCCCCATCCCAGCCTCTCACTCCCAGATGTCATATCTACACATACCCTAGGCCAAAAGAGAACCCACTTCCTTAAAGGGAAGAACCCAGTCCTGGCAGTATTCACTACCTGCTGAGTAAAGAGCACTTGAGCCCTAAATAATCAGCAGTGGTAACTGGGTAGAACATGCCATGGGCCTTGGGTGAGACTCTGAGACATGCTGACTTCAGGTGTGACCCAGCATAGTCATAGCTATGGTGGCTGTAAAGAGAGACTCCTTCTGCTTCAGAAAGCAAAGGGAAGAGTAAATGGGACTTTGTCTTGCAGGTTATGTATAAGCCCAGCCACAGTGTGAAAGAACACCAAGGGGAATCTTGGGGTCTCTGATTCTAGTCTTGGCTCTTGGGTGGCATCTCTGGACCTACCCTGGGCCAGAGGGGAGCTCATTGCCCTGTAGCATCAGCCCCAGGCCTAGCAGCATTCACCACAAGCTGACTGAAGAGCCCTTGGGCCTAAGTGAATGTTGGCAACATCGTAGCAGTACTCCCATGGGCCTGTGGTGGTGGTGGACACAGGGAGAGACTTCACTGCCTAGGGAAAGGGGAGGGGAGAATGGAAGGACTTTGTATTGTGGTTTCAGCACCAGCTTAAACACAGTAGAAAAGAGTACCAGGTAAATTTCTACGATTTGTTACTCTAGGCCTTGGCTCCTGGATACATCTCCGGACCCACCTGAGGCCCAAAGGAACTTTCTGTCATTAAGGGAAGGACACAAGACTGGCTGGCTTCACTGCTTGCTGATTGTTGAGCCTTAGGATCTTGAGCAAATATAGATGCAAGCCAGATAGTGGTTATCTTGGACAAGACTCCATGCTGTGCTGCCTTCAGGTCTGACCCAGCATAGTCCCGGTGGTGGTGGCCACAGGGGTGCTTTTGGTGCCCCTCTTCCAGCTCCAGGAAGCTCAGCACATAGATTTCATTTGATTGGGAGAAAGTAAATGAAGAGAAGAAGAATCTCTGCTGTCTAGGCCACAAGAAAATAAAAAGACAGGTAATCAAAAGAATTCTTCCAGATCTAATTGAAGACTACCAAGTCAGTACCTCTATGAGTCTGCAATAATTACAGTGTTACTGGACTTGGGGTGCCTTCTAATTCACATATACCTGCAGTGACCAAAAACTTAGATCACAACATCCAAGTCCCTTCAAATATCTAGAAAGCCTGCTCAAGAATGATGGGTATAAACAAGCCCACACTGAGAAGACTACAATAAATACCTAACTGTTCAATGCCCAGACACCAATGAGCATCAGAAGCATCAACACCATCCAGGAAAACATAACCTCCCCAAATGAACTAAATAAGACACCAGGAACCAATCCCAGAGAGATGGAGATATGTGACCTTTCAGACGGAGAACTCAAAATAACTGTTTTGAGGAAACTCAAATGAATTCAAGATAGCACAGAGAAGGAATTCAGAATCCTATCAGATAAATTTAACAATGAAATTGAAATAATTAAAAAGAATCAGACAGAAATTCTGGGAGTGAAAAACGCAATGGGCATACTGAAGAATACATCAGTGTCTAAGCAGAATTGATCAAGCAGAAGAAAAAATTAGTAAACTTAAACACAGGGTATTTGGAAATATGGTCAGAAGAGGCTAAAGTAAAAAGAATAAAAAAGAATGTAGCACACCTACAAGATCCATCAAACAGCCTCAAAAGGGAAAATATATGAGTTATTGACCTTAAGAAGGCAGTAAAGAGAGAGATTGGGTAGAAAGTCACAAATGAAGTAAAAGAAAATAGATGGAAATATATATGTATGTGTGTGTATATATATACATATGTATATATGTGTGTACGTAAATACACACCATATAAATGGTAGTCAAAAGAAAAATAGCATGACCCGATTAATATTAAACAAAAGAGACTTCAAAACAAAGAATATTTGCCAAGATAAAGAGGGGCATTTCATAATGATAAAATGGCTAATTTATCAATAAAACAGCAATTCTTAATGTTAACCTAACAACAGAGAGTCAAAGTAAATGAAACAAAACTTAACAAAATTAAACAGAAAAAATAATTAATAATTATTGTTGGAAACTTTAATACTCTTCTATCAATGATCAATGGAATAATTATATCAAACAATCAACATAAATTTGAAAAATTTGGACATTATCAACAAATTTGTCCTAATCAAATTACAATGCACCACACCCAGCAGCTGCAGTATACACAAGTTTTTCAAGTGCACGTAGAATATTCACCAAGATAGATCATATGATGAGGCACATAAAATAAGCCTTAAAAATTTGCAGTGTTCTTTGCGCACAAAACATATTCTTTGACCACAAATGAGTTTAATTAGAACTCAAAAACAATAATATATCTAGATTATCTTCCAAAATATTTGAAAATTAAGCATACACTTCTTAATAATCCAGTGTTAGTGAGGAAATCACATATACATATTAGAAAGTATTTTAACTTTAATCATAATAAAAACACAACATATCAAAATGTATGACATGCCATCTAATGAAGTGCTAAGAGAGAAATTTAGGGCTTTAAATGTTTACTTAAAAAAACAAGAAAAGTATAAACTCAAAGATTTAAGCGTTCACTTTGAGAAGCTAGAGAAAGAATAACAAAGTAACTCAAGATAAATAGAAGAAATAAAATGATAAATATAAGAAAATAATAAATAAAATAAAGCAAATAACATTCAACTTTTCAAAACAAAAGAACAGACAATCTATATTACATTGCATCTGTTAAATAAATTAAATCAATAATTTAAAACCTTCCTAAAAAGGAAGCTTCTGCCAAGATAGCTTCAATGGCAAAGTCTTATCAAAGAAAAAAAACAAAAACAAAAACAAAAACCCAACAACAACAATATCACCAACACACTTTCAGAAAATGCAGAGGAAGGAACACTTTTACTCATTTTGAAACTAATACCCTAAAGTTAAGTCTTGACAATGACATTACAGGGAAAGAACATAACAGTCCAATATCCCTTATAAATATAAATTTGAAAGTGCTTAATAAAGTAGTATCAATTAATTCCAAAAGACAAGCAACATAAGGCAGAATTAACTCCAATAATGCAAGAGAATAACTATATAACTATTGCAATAATTGCAATAAAAGGTTTAGCCAAAAGCCAGTACTGCTTCACGGTTTTAAAATCCTCTAAGAAAACTAGAAATAAAATGAAATATCCTTTTATTTATTTAATAGAGCACTTCTACACAAAATCTACAGTAAATGCCATGCTTAGTAGTAAAATATTAAACAATTTGTCACTGAGGTCACACAAAAAATGCAAGTACATCTGCTCTCAGAACTTTTCTTCAACATTGTAATGGGATTCTATTTAATGCAAGAAGACAAAAATTCTAAATAAAAGGTATGAATATGGGTAAAGAAAAAGTAAAACTGTATTTATTTGCAAGTGAAATAAATATATACCTAGAAAATCCAAAGGATTTCACCCAAACGAACTAATAGATCTAATATGAGAATTCCGCCAAGTCTTAGGATACAAGGTCAATATACAAAACCAATTGTATTGTTTATACTAGCAACAAGCACTAGAGATTGAAATTTTTAAAAAATTAATATATTTTGTTAGGAGTACCATAAAAAAATCCAAAACACCAGCAATACATTTAACAAAAGATAAAAAGACATCTATTTAGACAACTTCAGAACATTGCTGAGAAAAACAGTGGAAAATCTAAAGAAATGAGATATACCATAGCAATGGGTTAAAAGAATCAATATTGATGAGGGTTCCAAGATAGCCAAATAGGAACAGCTCCAGTCTACAGTTCCCAACGTGAGTGACACAGAAGACGGATGATTTCTGCATTTGCAACTGAGATACCAGGTTCATCTCCCAGAGGCTGTTGGACAGTGGGTGCAGGACAGTGGATGAAGCCCACGGACCATGAGCCAAAGCAGGGCAAGGCATTGCTTCACCCAGGAAGCACAAGGGGTCAGAGAATTCCCTTTCTTAGCCAAGGGAAGCTGTGACAGGCAGCACCTGGAAAAGCAGGTCACTCCCACCCTAATACTGTGCTTTTCCCACCGTCTTAGCAAATGGCACACCAGGAGATTATATCTTGCGCCTGGCTCAGAGGGTCCCACGCCCACGGAGCCTTGCTCACTGCTAGCACAGCAGTCTGAGATCAAACTGCAAGGTGGCAGCGAGGCTGCGGGAGGGGCGTCTGCCATTGCTGAGGCTTGAGAAGGTAAACAAAGCAGCCGGAGCTCGAACTGGGTAGAGCCCACTGCAGCTCAAGGAGGCCTGCCTGCCTCTATAGACTCCACCTCTGGGGGAAGAGCATAGTTGAAGAAAAGGCAGCAGAAACTTCTGCAGACTTAAACGTCTCTGTCTGACAGCTTTGAAGAGAGTAGTGGTTCTCCCAGCACAGAGTTTGAGATCTGAGAACAGACAGACTGCCTCCTCAAGTGGGTCCCTGATCCCCCAGTCACCTAACTGGGAGACACCTCCCAGTAGGGGCCAACTGACACCTCATACGACCAGGTGCCCCTCTGAGACAAAGTTTCCAGAGGAACCATCAGGCAGCAACATTTGCCGTTTTGCAATATTTGCAGTTCTGCAGCTGCTGCTGGTGATACCCAGGCAAACAGGGTCCCAAGTGGACCTCCAGAAATCTCGAGCAGACCTGCAGCTGAGGGTCCTGACTGTTAAAAGGAAAACTAACAAACAGAAAGGACATCCACACCAAAACCCCATCTGTACATCAACATCATCAAAGACCAAAGGTAGATAAAACCACAAAGATGGGAAGAAACCACAGCAGAAAAGCTGAAAATTCTAAAAATCAGAGTGCTTCTTCTCCTCCAAAGGAACACAGCTCCTCACCAGCAGTGGAACAAAGCTGGATGGAGAATGACTTTGATGAGTTGAGAGAAGAAGGCTTCAGAAGATCGGTGATAAAAGGTGGCTCATCCCGAGTTGCTCCTAACTCCTGTTCGGAGGTATTTGTCACTCCTGGTGGGTTTGTGGTCTCACTGGCTTCACGAGTGAAGCTGCAGACCTTCATGGTGAATGTTACACCTCATAAAGGCAGCGTGGACCCAAAGAGTGAGCAACAGCAAGATTTATTGTGAAGACCAAAAGAACAAATCTTCCACAGTGCGGAAGGGGACCCCAGCAGGTTGCCACTGCTGGCTTGGGTGGCTTGCTTTTATTCAGTTGTCTGGTTCCACCCACATCCTGCTGATTGGTCCATTTTACAGAAAGCTGATTGGTCCATTTTACAGAGAGCTCATTGGTCTGTTTTACAGAAAGCTGATTGGTCCATTTTGAGAGAGTGCCGACTGGTGAATTTACAAACCTTTAGCTAGACACAGAGTGCTGATTGGTGCATTTACAATTGTTTAGCTACATAGAAAAGTTCTCCAAGTCCTCACTCAATTAGCTCAACACATAGTGCTGACTGTTGTGTTTACAAACCTTTAGCTAGACACAGAGTGCTGATTGGTGAGTTTACAATCCCTTAGCTAGACAGAAAAGTTCTCCAAGTCCCCACTCATCCCAGAAGTCCTGCAGGCTTCACCTCTCACTGGCACTTACTGTGGGACTTTGCAGCACCTAGCCCAGGCACTCTGGCAGCCCAGAGGGAGCTCCTCCCAGACAATCAAGAGGAAAAGAGGGGAAGCAAGAAAGAGAGGGAGACCTGCTATCATGGCCAACAGTCCCGCAAAGAGGGAATGGCAGTCCATGCATGGGAATCAGCCTCTGATCAAGCACAGCAGATGCCAGTCAGCTGTGCCAAGTGTGGGACCCGCCGAACCTGCACCCACCCAGAACCTGCACCAGCCCCCTAGCGCTACATGCAGCCCCAGCTTCCGCCCATGCCTCTCCCTCCAGACCTCTCCCCCAGCAGAGAGAGCTGGCTCCAGTCTCAGCCAGCCCCAAGAGGGGTCCCCATAGTGCAGCAATGGGCTGAAGGGTTCCTTGAGCACGGCCAGAGCGGCTGCCAAGGCTGAGGAGGCACCGAGACCAAGTGAGGGCTGCTAGCACAATGTCATCTCTGAAAAGGAGGATGTTCGAACACATCGCAAAGAAGCTAAAAACCTTGAAAAAAGATTAGACGAATGGCTAACTAGAATAAACAGTGTAAAGAAGACCTTAAATGACCTGATGTAGCTGAAAACCATGGCACGAGAACTACAGGATGTGAGCACAAGCTTCAGTAGCTGATTCAATCAACTGGAAGAAAGGGTATCAGTGATTGAAGATCAAATGAATGAAATGAAACAAGAAGAGAAGCTTAGAGAAAAAGGAGTAAAAAGAAATGAACAAAGCCTCCAAGAAATATGGGACTATGAGAAAAGACCAAATCTACATGTCACTGGTGTACGTGAAAGTGACTGGGACAATGGAAGCAAGTTGGAAAACACTATTCAGGATATTAGGAGGGAGAATGTCCCAAAACTAGCAAGGCAGGCCAACATTCAAATTCAGGAAATACAGAGAATACCACTAAGATACTCCTTGAGAAGAGCAGCTCCAAGACATATAATTGTTAGATTCACCAAAGTTGAAATGAAGGTAAAAATGTTCAGGGAAGCCAGAGAGAAAGGTTGGGTTACCAGCAAAGGGAAACCCATCAGACTAACAGCGGATTTATTGGTAGAAACTCTACAAGCCAAAAGAGAGTGGGGGTCAATATTCAACATTCTTAAAGAAAAGAATTTTCAACCCAGAATTTCATCTCCAGTCAAACTAAGCTTCATAAGTGAAGGAGAAATAAAATCCTTTACAGACAAGCAAATGCTGAGAGATTTTGTCACCACGAGACCTGCCTTACAAGTGCTCCTGAAGCAAGTGCTAAACATGGAAAGAGAAAACTGGTACCAGTCACTGCAAAAACATGCCAAATTGTAAAGACCATTGATGCTAGGAAGAAACTGTATTAACTAATGAGGAAAATAACCAGCTTACATCATAATGACAGGATTAAATTCACAGAAAACATTATTAACCTTAAATGTAAATGGCTTAAATGCTCAAATTGAAAAAACATGGATGGCAATATTGGATAAAGAGTCAAGACTCATCAGTGTGCTGTATTCAGGAGACCCATCTCACATACAGAGACACACATAGGCTCAAAATAAAGGGATGAAGGGAGATCTACCAAGCAAATGGAAAGCAAAAAAAAAAAAAAAAAAAAAAAAAAAAAGCAGGGGTTGCAATCCTAGTCTCTGATAAAACAGACTTTAAACCAACAAAGATCAAAAGAGACAAAGAAGACCATTACATAATGGTAAAGGGATCAATTCAACAAGAAGAACTAACTATCCTAAATATATATGCACCCAATACAGGAGCACCCACATTCATAAAGCAAGTCCTTAGAGACCTACAAAGAGACTTAGACTATCACACAATAATAATGGGAGACTTTAACACCCCACTGTCAACATTAGACAGATCAATGAGACAGAAGGTTAACAAGGGTATCCAGGAATTGAACTCAGCTCTGCACCAAGCGGACCTAAGAGAAATCTACAGAACTCTCCACTCCAAATCAACAGAATATACATTCTTCTCTGCACCACATCGCACTTATTCCAAAATTGACCACATAGTTGGAAGTAAAGCACTCCTCAGCAAACGTAAAAGAAGAGAAATTATAACAAACTGTCTCTCAGACCACAGTGCAATCAAACTACAACTCAATATTAAGAAACTCACTCAAAACCACTCAACTACAGGGAAACTGAACAACCTGCTCCTGTATAACAACTGGGTACATAACAAAATGAAGGCAGAAATAAAGATGTTCTCTGAAACCAAGGAGAACAAAGACACAATGTACCAGAATCTCTGGGACACACCTAAAGAAGTTTGTAGAGGGAAATTTATAGCACTAAATGCCCACAAGAGAAAGCAGGAAAGATCTAAAATTGACACCCTAACATCACAATTAAAGGAACTAGAGTAGCAAGAGCAAACACATTCAAAAGCTAGCAGAAGGCAAGAAGTAACTAAGATCAGAGCAGAACTGAAGGAGATCAAGACACAAAAAAGCCTTCAAAAAATCAATGAATACAGGAGCTGATTTTTTGAAAAGATCAACAAAATTGATAGACTGCTAGCATGACTAATAAAGAGGAAAAGAGAGAAGAATCAAATAGACGCAATAAAAAATGATACAAGGGATATCATCACCAATCCCACAGAGATACAAACTATCATCAGAGAATACTATAAACACCTATACGCAAATAAACTAGAAAATCTAGAAGAAATAGATAAATTCCTGGACACATACACCCTCCTAAGGCTAAACAAGGAAGAAGATGAAGCCCTGAATAGACCAATATCAGGCTCTGAAATTGAGAGAATAAATAAGAGCCTACCAACCAAAAAAAGTCCAGGACCAGATGAATTCACAGCAAATTCTACCAGAGGTACAAAGAGGAGCTGTTACCATTCCTTCCGAAACTATTCCAAACAATTGAAAAAGAGGGAATCCTCCCTAACTCATTTGATGAGGCCAACATCATCCTGATACCAAAGTCTGGTCAGGACACACCAGAAAAAGAGAATTTTAGGCTAATATCCCTGATGAACATTGATGCAAAAATCCTCAATAAAATACTGGCAAACCGAATCCAGCAGCACATCAAAAAGCTTATCCACCATAATCAAGTGGGCTTCATCCCTACGATACAAGGCTGGTTCAACATATTCAAATCAATAAACATAATCCATCAAATAAACAGAACCAAAGACAAAAATCACATGATTATCTCAATAGACGCAGAAAAGGCCTTCAACAAAATTCAACAGCGTTTCATGCTAAAAATTCTCAATAAATTCGGTATTGATGGGATGTATTTCAAAATAATAAGAGCTATTTATGACAAACCCACATCCAATGTCATACTACATGGGCAAAAACTGGAAGCATTCTCTTTGAAAACTGGCACAAGACAGGGATGCCCTCTCTCACCACTCCTATTCAATGTAGTGTTGGAAGTCCTGGCCAGGGCAATCAGGCAGGAGAAAGAAATAAAGAGTATTCAGTTAGGAAAAGAGGAAGTAAAATTGTCCCTATTTACAGATGACACGATTGTACATTAGAAAACCCCACCATCTCAGCCCAAAATCTCCTTAAGCTGATAAGCAACTTCAGCAAAGTCTCAGGATACAAAAATCAATGTGCAAAAATCAGAAGTATTCCTATACACCAATAATAGAGAGCCAAATCATGAGTGAACTCCGATTCACAATTGCTACAAAGAGAAAAATTTACCTAGGAATCCTACCTACAAGGCATGTGAAGGACCTCTTCAAGGAGAATTCAAAACCACTGCTCAACAAAATAAAAGAGGACACAAACAAATGGAAGAACATTCCATGCTCAAGGAGAGGAAGAATCAATATTGTGAAAATGGCCATACTGCCCAAGGTAATTTATAGATTCAATGCCATCCCCATCAAGTTACCAATGACTTTCTTCACAGAATTGGAAAAAACTACTTTAACGTTTATATGGAACCAAAAAAGAGCCTGCATTGCCAAGATAATCCTAGGCAAAAAGAACAAAGCTGAAGGCATCACGCTACCTGACTTCAAACTATACTACAACACTACAGTAACCAAAACAGCATGGTACTGATACCAAAACAGAGATATAGACCAATGGAACAGAAGAGAGCCCGCAGAAATAATACCACACATCTACAACCATCTGATCTTTGACAAACCTGACAAAAACAAGAAATGGGGAAATGATTCCCTGTTTAATAAATGGTGCTGGGAAAACTAGCTAGCAATATGTAGAAAGCTGAATCTGGATCCCTTCCTTACACCTTATTCAAAAATTAATTCAAGATGGATTAAAGACTTAAATGTTAGACCTAAAACCATAAAAACCCTAGAAGAAAACCTAGGCAACACCATTCAGGACATAGGCATGGGCAAGGACTTCATGTCTAAAACACCAAAAGCAATGACAACAAAAGCCAAAATTGACAAATGGGATCTAATTAAACTAAAAAGCTTCTGCATGGCAAAAGAAACTACCATCAGAGTGCACAGGCAACGTACAGAATGGGAGAAAATTTTTACAATCTACTCATCTGACAAAGGGCTAATATCCAGAATCTGCACAGAACTTAAACAAATTTACAAGAAAAAATCAAACAACCTCATCAAAAAGTGGGTGAAGGATATGAACAGACACTTCCAAAAAGAAGACATTTGTGCAGCAAACGGACACATGAAAACATGCTCATTATCACTGGCCATCAGAGAAATGCAAATGAAAACCACAATGAGATACCATCTCATGCCAGTTAGAATGGCGAACATTAAAAAGTCAGGAAACAACTGGTGCTAGAGAGATTGTGGAGAAATAGGAACACTTTTACACTGTTGGTGGGACTATAAACTAGTTCAACCATTGTGGAAGACAGCGTGGTGATTCCCCAAGGATCCAGAACTAGAAATACCATTTGACCCAGGCATCCCATTACTGGGTATATACCCAAAGGATTATAAATCACACTGCTATAAAGACACATGCACACATGTGTTTATTGCTGCACTATTCACAATAGCAAAGACTTGGAACCAACCCAAATGCCCATCACTGATAGATTGGACTAAGAAAATAAGAACATATTCACCATGGAATACATGCAGCTATAAAAAAGTATGAGTTATGAGTTCATGTCCTCTGTAGGGACATGGATGAAGTTGGAAACCATCATATTGAGCGAACTATTGCAAGGAAAGAAAACTAAACACCGCATGTTCTCACTCATAGGTGGGAATTGAACAATGAGAACACTTGGACACAGGAAGGGGAACATCACACACGGGGCCTATCATGGGTTGGGGAAGTGGGGAGGGATAGCATTATGAGATATACCTAATGTAAATGACAAGTTAACAGGTGCAGCACACCAACATGGCACATGTATACATATGTAACAAACCTACACATTGTGCACATGTACCGTAGAACTTAAAGTATAATAATAAAAAATAATAATAAAAGAATCAATTTTATAAACATGGCCTTTGTCCCCATATTAAGGTATAGACTCAATACAATTCCAGTCAAAATTCCAACAGCTTTTTTTATACAAATTGGCAAGCAGATACTAAACTTTATATAAAAATGCAAACAACCTAGAATGGCCAAAGCAATATTAAGAAAGAAGAACAAATTGAAGAAAAAATATTGCCTGATTCTAATGGTTACTATAAAGCTATAAAACTAGAGTAATTAAGATGGTGTCATATTGACGTAAGTATAGAAGAAAAATGGAAAAACAGAACAAAGTAGAATCCAGAAATAGGTGGGCTAGACAATAATTTTCTAAGTAGAATTCATGAAACACTAAGCATAAGGAAAAATTATGAATTGTGCATTATAAATATTAAAATCTTCTTATCGAAAGACATTTAAGAAAAAAAAGGCAAGCCAAATTGAAAAATAAATTAGCAGGATTTCACAAATCAATAATGAAAAAGACTGACAACCCAATTAAAAATGGGAAAAAGGATTTAGACGGATACTTCAAAAATTGTGTATACAAAGAAAAGAAGATACACAAAGGAAAAGATGTTAATCATTGGCATGGATGAAATATAAATTAAAACCGTGAGATACCACTACACACCCACTAGAATAGTTACTCCTAAAAAGACTGACTCTGCCAAGAGAATGAGGAGCAACTGGAACTCTCATATACTGTGGGTGGCGGTATAAAATGGTAGAACCAGTTTAGAAAACTGTTGATCAGGGTTTTTGTTTTGTTTTGTTTTGTCTTGTCATGTCATGTCATGTCTTGTCTTGTTTTGTTTTGTTTTGTTTTGTTTTTGAGACAGAGTCTCACTGTGTCGCCAGGCTGGACTGCACTGGAGTGATCTTGAATCACTGCAACCTCCGCCTCCCCAGTTCAAGCAATTCTCCTGGCTCAGTCTCCTGAGTAGCTGGGACTACAGGTGCACACCACCACGCCCAGCTAGTTTTTGTATTTTTAGTAGAGACGGGGTTTCACCATGTTGGCCTGGATGGTTTCCATCTCTTGACCTCATGATCCACCTGTCTTGGCCTCCCAAAGTCCTGGGATTACAGCCATGAGCCACCATGCCCGGCTGCAGGTTTTTAAAATAAAAGTATACATACACCTATGTCTAGCAATTCCAGTCCTGGGTATTTATCAAAAAAATTGAAAACTTAGACCCATAAAAAACAAGCATAAAAGTATTGATTGCAGCTTTATTTATAATAGAGAAAAAAATGTAGGGGAAATAGATGTCTGTCAATAGGAGAATGTGTAGTGACCTGAAATCCAAGTGAAGATAATATTTTAAGGAAGAAGTAGTAATCAGCTGTATCAGTTGCTGACATTTCAAGTTATATAAGAACTGAATTGACCACTGAATTTAGGTAAGTCATAGGAACCTAAATAATATTAAATAACTTAAAACAAAATACAATCTTTAAAGGTTTTATTCAATGTCAACTACTTCAGTTGGGAAGAATTGCACACAATCTATTTTTCACTTTTCTGCCTTGTGTTATAACTTCACTGCAATACACATTTGTGGTAAATAAGGAGTATAATGTTCTTCCTAAAATTAGCTAATATACTCTTAGCATTTCCATAATAACGAATCCATTTTCCTAATTATTATAGTATTTTCATATCCTTAATATTCAGTGTCTGTACAAATAAATTGGCAGGTTTCACAATTATCAATTTTTCAGTATATCCTTCTAACAGTAATAAGTTTACACTATACTCCCAAGTGACTCATGGTGATTTCAACATATAAAGCATATGATGAGATGTTTTCATTTCATTATAGATGTATGCTTACTTATATTCAAAAGCAAAATTTTTAGGTAATATAAATTCAAATAACATTGTTGTTTCTTTACCCATATGGTTATGATGATAAAATAGTAACTTTCATGAACACAAAACATGCCAGAAAGGACTATAAAATGGCGATGTAGCTATCTGGACTTTGTAAAATCAAGTGGGCAGAGCAGATTCAAGCTGAATACTCATGTAAGTGTGAAATTTGGTATCTTTTACTAGTTCAAAACCTAAAAAAAAAAAGAAATTGCCAATAATCTATAGGTTAAAGAATAAATCACACTGAAAAGACCAAAAAAAATTTAAGAATTTGAATTTCAAAGAGGATAGTTAGTTTACAGAAAGTCACACAGCTAATCAATATCCAGTTCATATTCAGTATATAATTTTCAGTTTTTAACTATTATAAAACATTACCTCTGTGATTCTGAAAGATGCCTTGGCCTACGTCTTTAGGTCCACTCAACAACTTCTGAAGCTAGCCAGAATTTATCTTAATCTATCAATAAATTTTCCAAAACAATTTGAATAGAAGTTCAGGAATCATTCACATCTCACACTAGAATGTAAGCTCTATGAGGGTTGGGACCTGGCTAGCCATGTTTATTCACCTCCACATTCTCAGTTTCTAGAACATTTGGTACATATATTGCTTTTCTGATAAATATGTATTGAATGAGAGAATAAAAGAAAAATTAAAATTTGGAGATTTTATCTGTTGTTTGATTTTTGTATCCCAAACTCTAGTCACAGAAACAATTATATCTCAAATCACAATTATCTAAGTGTTTAATAGAGATAAGAGCAGCATGAAGCGGCATTACAACAAAAGAGAAATCTATCAATATGGAACAATAACATAAGAGGTGTAAAAAAATAAAAACCTGTATGGAGTATTCTGGGGAGAGTCAGGTATATTCTGCTTATGTTTTAAAGGCACTGTTATGGGTTGAATTGTGTTCTCCTCTAAATGTATATGTTGAAGTCCTAACCCTAGTACCTCAGAATATGACCTTATTTGGAAATAGGGTTGCTGCAAACATCATTCGTTAACAGGGTTCATACTAGAGTAGGGTGGTCCCCTAATCTAATATGACTGGTGTTCTTCTAAGAAAGGGAAATTTTAGACACAGACACACACATAGCGGGAGTGATGTGAAAATAAAGGCAGAGATTAGGGTGATACTTCTACGAGTCAAGGAATCCCAAAGATTGTCAGTAAATCACCAGGACCTGCCAAAGGCATGGAACAGATGCTTTCCTGAAAGTCCTAAGAAGAAACCAAACCTATCCATACCTTGATCTCAGACTTCTAGCCTCCAAAACTGCAAAAGCATAAATTTCTGTTGTTTAAACCACCCAGTTTGTGCTACTTATTACAACAGTCCTGGCGAGCTAATATTGGCACCATACGGATAATCAATTACACCCATTGGGCTCTTAAACCATTGCTACTTGATCATCTTTCTATAGCAGGTGGTTTCACATCTATGGAAGATGTGAAATGTCATAATAAAAAACTTGAGCTAAAGCATCAATGAATGGTTAAACTGGATGACCTTTAAATACCTCCAACTTTGAATGTTTATAGCTCTATGGTTCTAAGATTATTTCTCTCTCTGGGGTCATTATTCAGAAGAGAAAAATGGAGTATCAGTTTCAGCAAAATTTCACTAAGCACTTAAGGATACCACCCATCAAGGATTGTCCTCTTTTGAATGGTTTTCAAAGCATTTGAAAGTGGAAAGTTGCAATTCTTGCCTTCAGTACTCAAGAAATATGAATACAAGGATAAATGACAAAGCAGATAACCTTATAATATTTATGTCTTATTTTGTCCCATGTATTTGGGCTGGATGCATTTTCAAGGAATCTATTAGCAACCTGTAGCGCCCTTTCTTCCCACACTTCTCAAGGGTCTGATTCCTGCTCTCGGCATCCTCAGTTCTCAATACAGCCCTGAATCCAGAGGATAAGAATGTTGATAAGAAAAACCCCGGAGCCCAGTTGTACTAAATGGAATGTTACAGAGCAGTCCTCCACTGGGAGCCAGAATAACTGTATTTTAATCCTTGTCAATATTTGTTACAATAAAAAGGATTCTCTCTGAACCTGAGTTTATTTTAACACTTTATGACACCTTTTCTTATGCATCCTTACCTTCCACAAGTCTTTGAGTTATTTGAGGACAAGAACCATCACTTTACCTTATTCCTTAGAATAGTGTGTGCCTGGTGCTTTGTCTGGAAATGGAGGCATAAACATAACACATATTTACCTCCTAACATGTAAATTAATATTAATAGCACATGATAAATTTTCATAAAGCATTAAGAAAATGTGTCACTAATGACAAGGATTCATCAGGCTCAGGGATGCTACTTTGTGCGTCTCCCCAAAAATCAGCCTCACATCTGAAATTGACTTAAGGGACCCTTCTTCAAATCTACTACATTTTTCTGTGCATAACTATATCAATGCATATTTACTACATTTTCTTGAAATTATCTCTTTATGGCTCCTTTTTCATCTGATTAGGTACTTCTGAAAGGCAAGGATCATTTTTTTTTTTTATTTTTGCATCACTCAGCATGTATATCCCAAGTCCTGAAACTTTATAGGTGCTCAAAACGACTTGCTTAACATATGTTTATTGTTTCTCAAAAGGAGAAAGAGAATACATTTTCATCTACAAAATACCTGCAGAATATCTGGATGATAATGCTACATAGACATTTGAAACATAGAATAAAAGATCATAATGGACTCAGAAGTCATGGAAATTGAAAAAGATGGCCCAAGGATGCTCCTTACTGTTCCTGTCAGATTCTACATTACATAGCACCTATGAAATTCCTTCCTCACTGACTTCCCCTTGATTTGTTGGTTGGTTGTTCAACTTCCACCTCCTCTGTATATCCTGCTGGGTTATATGCTTCCATATTTATTTTACAATAGTTAGATCATGTTATATAAACTTCTCTGCATTTACTTTCCCTATGTAACAAAATACCCCCATTCAGTTGTTTCCCTATGTAACCTATTAACGATTACATAATATTTCATAGTACTTGTATTAATTAGGGTAAATAACTAAACTGCTATTAAAGAGCGATCTCAAAATTGCAATGACCAAAAACATGTTTATTTCTCTTTCATCTAATAGTTCCAGCCAGTTTTTTTTCCCCACCCACATGTACCTTGTTTCATACAGTCATTCAGGGCCCTAGGCTGATGGCAGTTCTAGCATCCTCAGCATATAGTTTCCAAAGTTGCTCTGGGCATTCCCATTCCCACCCTGAACTGAAGAAATAGCATAAAGGGGCACATGCAGGTGGTGTATGGTCAGTCCTGGGATTGACACACATCACTTCCATTCACTTCCCATTGGCAAGAATTGATTTATAAGGCCACACATAGATGCAAGGGGACCTTGGAAGATCAGCCAGTCACATTCCAGCTATGATTTAACTACTATGGAAGAAGAAGAAGAGAATAATTTTGGTGGACAGCTAGCAATTTTCACCCTAGTGTGGATTTACCAAAATTCGTTCAAATTTCTTCTAATGATGGGTCTTTATTTCTTATTTGTCCTTACTTACCAGTGTTTTCATTTATATGAATTTCAGGAAATGAAAGTAAGATTCAATAAATCTGGTCACGTTGCCTTCCCAAGTGTGCTGTAATTCTTTGCATTTCCACTACTGACGTAGATGAGAGAGCTCCCTTTCCCCCATCATACCTCTACCAGGAGTAGTCGCAATCACTATTTTTCTTTTGCCATTCTATTGAGTATAAGATAACACTCACTGTTAACTTGAATTCACATTAGCTGACCACTAGAAACCTTTAGACTCTATAACATATTTACTGCTCATTTGGACTACTCTTCTCTGAATTCACTTTTTATATCCTTTACCTTTTTTCCATTAGGTTATTTATCTTTCTGTTATCAGTTTTATTTCATGGAATGTATATTTTTTAAAATAAAAAGAGATTTGGTAGCCCTAAAAATATGTATATTTCAGTTTATTCCTTCCCTCACTCTCTCCCTATTTCATAAAAATAATCAACCTTAATATATTCCAAAGGATAATGTTTCAAATGTGCCAGGATACATCAAAGTTTGCTTATAAATTTCAACATTTAATCTTGGGGTTAACCTGTTCTTTAAAAATAGTATAATAAATACTGCATGCTGATATTTCCTTTAACAGTTTTAAAATAGGCCCACAAGCTAGGCATCAACAAGTATCCTTTTATCGAAAAGTACAAAATCCCCTGCCTGCTAAGGTCCCACTGTGCCAAACAACACATTGTAGAAGAGCTAATTCATCTGGAGAGGAAAGTGCTCATCGAGTAAATAAAACACAGGGCCCCCAGTTCAAGTAGAGTGTGATTTGAGATTGATATGCTAGGCATTTGATGGGCTTAATTTGTTCCCCAGTGATATGTAATCAGCATTACAAAACCTCTCATGCATCACCGGGATGAATTTGGATAATCTTCAAATCAGCACTCAGAAAAACCCCTAAGCAGAGTATATCGTAAGACTGAATAATTATGTCTACCATTCTTCAGAAATCTCAGAGAAGTCTGCAAAAAATAATTAAGCCCTAGAACATTTATAAGGCATGGGCAAAATATTATTTTCTTTTTATACACAAAGAGCAGGATGAGAACAGTTAAATGATTAAGTGAAAGAGCTAGATAAAGATAGAACTCCTGAAGTGCTGATGTCAGGGTAATAATTTAGCCACTAGACTCTTCTTCTCTTCTTGTTATTCAAAAGATAGGTCTCCTCAGGTCCTGGTTTCATAAATGCAAGCAGCATAAAAATCTTACACTGGGGCTAGTCAGCAGATAAATAGGATACTTTCACTTTACTGAGCAGACAGACTTTACTCTTCAAAAGCCTAGGCTGTAACACAAAAGAAAAGGTGATGAAAAAATAAATCAAATCTTCCTTCCTGTAAAACTTCTTAAAATAACTGCTTTTGAACATATGACAAAAATTGTCAAATTTTAGATAAAATTAACAGCTGGATTTGGAATAATTTCACTAAAGTACAAAAATCATTATTGTTGCTTTATCAAGGCAAAAAAGGGGGCTATTTCTGATAGGCTGGCAGAATTCAAGTATAAAGATTCATTTCTTAAAATGTATATGACTAGTAGGAGAATAATTTCTTTGAGTCATTTTAGTTGTGCCATACTTATTATAATAATTATCATATATAATTAATGGATTACATTATTAAGCATAGTAAAAATAAGTATAACAACAATATAGATGTCTATGTTTTATTTCCACATTTTACAAAATATATAAACATTGAACAAATGTTTGTTTAGTTTTCGGCATTTTAGTATTCAATTCTTTTTTCTTCAATATATATTTTTGGGGCTGATGAAAGAAATCATTTTTTAAATCCATGAAAGATTTTCAGAATGGTACTTATTTCACTGGGTAGCAGAGAATAACTGTTGTAAGCCCTGCCTCCAAAATATATCCTGAATTATTTGCTTTTTTCCCATCTCCAACAATCTCATGCTAGTACAAATCCCCACTCAGCTTACCTGAACAACCAAAGGGCAATTGGTCTTCCTGTCTTCACTCTTGCTATCTTATAGTAAATTTTCCCAATACCACCCAAAATTATATTTCAACAAGATATATCTGACCATACTACCACAAACTTAAAACTTCGACTTTTCCCCATTGAACTAAAAATAAAATTTCCACTTCTGACCATGAGCTCTGAAACTCTATATAATGTTACCACTGTCCAATTCTACAGCTATATTTTTTTACCACTCTCTCCCATGCTCACTATTTATCAGCCACGCCAATCTTCTTTCAGCTCCTGAAACATATAAAGTTATTTCTCACCTTTGAATATTTACACTTGGTTCTCTCTCTGGAATTCTGTCTCTGAATGGTGACCACTTTAGTCATGTCAGATCTCAGCACCTTCTCAAGGACACCTTCCGAAGCCCCTTTATCAAATAGTGCCACTTCCTGGCTCACTCTATCACATTACCCCGTTTTATCTTCACAGCACTGGAATTATTTTAGGAAATTTCAGTTTTTTGCTTTCCTGTCACTACTGGATTTCTCCAGAATAATATTATATCCATGACAACAGGAATCTTGCCTGTCTAAACTATATCTTTATCTTAGGTGCCTAAAATATTCTGGAAGATATGAGTTGTGCAATAAATATTTGGTGATAAATTTTCAAGCTTACTAGCATTTCATCACATCTATAAAAGAGAATAGTAGAAACAATCCAGTCTAAAGCACATGTGCAGCAATTTCCAATCTTCCTTTAAAACTTTCACTTTTGGGTACAAGTATTTAAGAAACAGAGAGTTCATTTATCTTACCCTACTAGCACCTTAGCCTGAACTTCTATTGCATGATTTCTAGATACACCAAAACCTCGTGTTCTTCCTACTTCCATACTCTTTACAATAAGTTCCACAAATACCTTCACACTAATCTTTGAAATGTATGTCATATGTCATTCAAAACTTTCAGTATATTTTCTGCATATAAAATAAGATCCAGTTTCTTCATAATCTGCTTCCCAAGCTTCCAAAATCATACCTCACTATGCTCATATCTTGTTGGATTCCAAAATTTACATTTTGCTTATGCTGTTCATTTGTTCATGACCTGCTCTTATCCAAACCGTAGTAACTTTTAAAGGCTAAGCTATTTCACCAACTCACAAGACTTTCAACCTGTTCCAGCCACCACTGATCTCCGATTACTTTGAACAACACTTGCAGTGGTGATGAAGAATAATATCCTTATTATTCTTTTGATACTAACTTATTTACTGCTGTGTTTTATTACACAACTGTTTTATGCAACATTTTCTCATTCACTCATTCATTCATTCGTTTGGCATAAACTAGTGCTAGTCTTATGCTGAATGCTAGAGATATATAAATATCAATACTCTTAAAGAAGTCATTAATAACCTACTGGAAGTGAATAATGCATTATGCTACGTTCATTTAATCTTCACAAAGACTCTGGGAGGTAGTTTGTTGCTATTTCTATTTTACAAATGAGAGCAGGTGTTAAACAAAACTTGCCTAATGTCACTCAACTAATAAAAGATTCAGATATAAGGAGCAGGTTCTGAGTGACCATAAAGTACATTTTCACGCAGTCAATCAGCAAATATTTTTCAAAATTAACATAACTTTTACATTATCTTAAAGAGATATATTAAAATGTTTTATATGTCAGTACAACAATACTGCAGAAGCAGACTCTCTTGCTGTAGAATAAAGTAACACACACACACACACACATAATAACAACAATAAGAGCCATGCATTCCAATTAGAAATCAGAAAAGATATGCTAGTGTTCACTGGCAAGTGTTCACTAGCACTCTGAAGGAATTTGTTATTTTACATCTATTAGCCGACCCGGTGTTCCACAAGACATAAGCCCTCCCTGGAATCTCCCTCCAGTCTGATTAAACAGCACTAGGGTTTAGGTTTCTAGAATACAAGCAGCTTGAATTGGAAACAATCTCTCTGAATCTTCAAACTCTCCTGCATCAAAGAGTTCCCAAGGCTAGTAGGTGGCTTAAGCAGAGAAAATGTCATGAGGCTAAAGGTTTTCTAAATGTTCCTGCAGAAAGGCTTGGTATGAAATTTTCTCTTCCTTTGGCTGAAAGATAGCCTGGGAACCAATATTCAGAGTAAGGATATTGAAACAGTGAATGTGTCCTTGATGGAATGAAGAAGAAGCTGAATAGATAGATTAATGGAGTGCTCTGAATCCTGAATGCCAGGAAAGTTTAAAGAAACTGGATTGCAAAAAATGTTGCTCTTAGTATCTTTTAGCAAGCAACACACTTGCTGCTATCCCACAGCCCAAGTGAGCAGAGACCACTGCATTGTAACATCCACAGCAGCACCTCTACTTAAGATAGTCTGACGTTTTAACATTACCAATGCAAGTTGGTAGTTATAGGGAAAAAATGTTCTTCAATGAGCTAAGAGAAAATAACTCTCCATGTAGAATTCTATGACAAAGCAAAACTACTTTTCAAGAATGAAGAAAAATAAAAACATTTTCACATAAACAAAAACTGAATAAATTTATCCAAAGACCCTCACTAAAAGCATTCTCTAGGATGTTATTCAGGCAGAAAGAAAATAATTCTACATATGAAACCTGGAATATAACAAGAAATGAAGAAGTGTAAAGAACTGATAAATATATAGGTAAATACAAACTGCCATGATCATATAAAAAGAGCAACAGTGTTTAATTCGTAAGGAGAAGAGGGAAAACAGAAGCAACCTAAAGGATCTGACATACATATTGGACATATTTATGGCATATATGTTGGGAGGATAGTGATCTGAGTTAGTGTTCTAAATGTATTCAAGCTACGCTTGGGAAGGTGTGAAAGGTACTGGTTTAACCTTACAATTTGCTAAGGGGTTAATAAATAAATAAAGAAATAATAACTTCGTAACAGGCAGAGCAGGGAGTTGTAATGAGGAAAAAGACAGAAAAATAATTGGCTATCCACAATAACAAAGGAAAAATTGAACAAAAAGAAAAAATATTGAAGAGAGGAGACAGAAATAGTACAAAACAAGATTTTAGAAAAAATTTCAAATGCATCAGCAATATCAATAATTTTAACTCACTTCAATTAAAAGACAGAGATTACTTCATTTAAAGAAACTTTAGCTATATTTTATATCTTTTTTCTCCTATTTAAGTATCTTCTTTATTATAGCCTTAATAACAATCATGTTACCATATTCCATTCAACATTGATTTTAAGGCGAAAGATGCAGAGGAAGTGGCTGCTTCTACCTGCTTCCTACACCATCCGGTCCCCAACTCAGTGGTGTGCTGATAAACATTTAACAACCAGATCTGGAGAAAAGGGGTAGGGACCCTGATCTGCAGCATTAACCAATTCACATGGTACAAATACTTCCACCAACCAGATGTCTCTGAAGGGAGAGCTGAAAAGGGATGCATACAACCAGTTCTCGGGACCACACAGCCAGCTCTGGCATACCACAGCTGCAACTCATGAAATGTCTACGGAACACAGAATAATTCAAGTTGCATAACCACAGTTCTTTATCTCTCTGCCTGTCTTTCAACTTCTACTTCAACAACCAGGTGCCAACTCTCTCCATATATCTCATAAGCAAATGCCCCAGAGGGGAGAATCTGATTCTATCACCATTCTTTTTTTTTTTTTTTTTTAAATTACACTTTAAGTTCTAGGGTACATGTGCACAACGTGCAGGTTTGTTACACAGGTATACATGAGCCATGTTGGTTTACTGCGCCCATCAAATCATCATTTACATTAGGTATTTCTCATAATGCTATCCCTCCCAAGCCCCCCACCCCGCAAAAGGCCCCAGTATTTGTTGTTCCCTGCCCTGTGTCTAAGTGTTCTCATCCTTCAATTACCACCTATGAGTGAGAACATGCGCTGTTTGGTTTTCTGCCCTTGTGATAGTTTGCTGAGAATGATGGTTTACAGCTTCATCTATGTCCCTGCAAAGGACATGAACTCATCCTTTTTTATGACTGCACAGTATTCCATGGTGTGTATGTTCCACATTTTCTTAATCCAGTCTATCATTGATGTACATTTGGGTTGGTTCCAAGTGTTTGCCGTTGTGAATAGTGCTGCAATAAACATACGTGTGCATATGTCTTTATAGTAGCATGGTTTATAATTCTTTGTGTATATACCTAGTAATGGGATGGCTGGGTCAAATGGTATTTCTAGTTCTAGATCCTTGAGGAATCACCATACTGTCTTCCACAATGGCTGAACTAATTTACACTGCCACCAACAGTGTAAAAGCCTTCCTAGTTCTCCACATCCTCTCCAGCAACTGTAGTTTCCTGACGTTTTAATGATCGCCATTCTAACTGGCATGAGATGGTATCTCATTGTGGTTTTGATTTGCATTTTGCTGATGACCAGTGATGATGAGCATTTTTCATGTGTCTGTTGGCTGCATAAAAGTCTTCTTTTGAGAAGTGTCTGTTGATATCCTTTGCCCAATTTTTGATAGGGCTGTTTGATTTTTTTCTTGTAAATTTGTTTAAGTTCTTTGTAGATACTGCATATTAGCCCTTTGTCAGATGGGTAGATTGTAAAAATTTTCTCCCATTCTGTAGGTTGCCTTTCACTCTGACGGTAATTTCTTTTGCTGTGCAGAAGCTCTTTAGTTTAATTAGATCCCATTTGTCAATTTTGGTTTTTGTTGCCATTGCTTTTGGTGTTTTAGTCATGAAGTTCTTCCCCATGCCTATGTCCTGAATGGTATTGCCTAGGTTTTCTTCTAGGGTTTTTATGGTTTTAGATCTAAAATTTAAGTTTTTAATCCATCTTGAATTAATTTTTGTATAAGATGTAAGGAAGGGATCCAGTTTCAGCTTTCTACTATGGCTAGCCAGTTTTCCCAGCACCATTTATTAAACAGGGAATTATTTCCCCATTTCTTGTTTTGGTCAGGTTTGTCAAAGATCACATGGCTGTAGATGTGGGGTGTTATTTCTGAGACCTCTCTTCTGCTCCATTGGTCTATATCTCTGTTTTGGTACCAGTATCATGCTGTTTTGGATATTGTAGCCTTGTAGTACAGTTTGAAGTCAGGTAGTGTGATGCCTCCAGCTTTATTTTTTTGGCTTAGAATTGTCTTGGCAATGCAGGCTCTTTTTTGATTCCATATGAACGTTAAAGTATTTTTTTCCAATTCTGTGAAGAAAGTCATTGGTAGTTTGATGGGGTTGGCATTGAATCTATAAATTACCTTGGGCAGTATGGCCATTTTCACAATATTGATTCTTCCTATCCATGGAACATTCTTCCATTTGTTTGTGTCCTCTTTTATTTTGTTGAGCAGTGTTTGTAGTCCTCCTTGAAGAGGTCCTTCACATTCCTTGTAAGTTGGATTCCTAGGAATTTTATTCTCTTTGTAGCAATTGTGAATGGGAGTTCACTCATGATTTGGCTCTCTGTTTGTCTGTTACTGGTGTACAGGAATGCTGTGATTTTTGCACATTGATTTTGTATCTGAGACTTTGCTGAAGTTGTTTATCAGCTTAAGGACATTTGGGGCTGACACGATGGGGTTTTCTAAATATACAATCATGTCATCTGCAAACAGGGACAATTTGACTTCCTCTTTCCCTAATTGAATACCCTTATTTCTTTCTGTTGCCTGATTGCCCTGGCCAGAACTTCCATCACTATGTTGAAGAGGAGTGGTGAGAGAGGGCATCCTTGAATTGTGCTGGTTTTCAAAGGGAATGCTTCCAGTTTTTACCCATTCAGTATGATATTGGCTGTGGGTTTGTCATAAATAGCTCTTATTATTTTGAGATACGTTCCATCAGTACCTAGTTTACTGAGAGTTTTTAGCATGAAGAGCTGTTGAATTTTGTTGAAGGCCTTTTGTGCATCTATTGAGATAATCAGGTGGTTTCAGTCATTGGTACTGTTTATGTGATGGATTATGTTTATTGATTTGCATATGTTGAACTAGACTTGCACCCCAGGGATGAAGCTGACGTGATCGTGGTGGATAAGCTTTTTGACATGCTGCTGGATTCGGTTTGCCCGTACTTTATTGAGGATTTTTGCATCGATGTTCATCAGGGATATTGATCTAAAATTCTCTTTTTTTGTTGTATCTCTGCCAGGCTTTGGTATCAGGATGATGCTGGCCTCATCAAATGAGTTAGGGAGGATTTCCTCTTTTTCTATTGATTGGAATTGTTTCAGAAGGAATGGTACCAGCTCCTCTTTTTACTGCTGGTAGAATTTGGCTGTGAATGTGTATAGTCCTGGACTTTTTTTGGTTGGTAGGCTCTTCATTATTGTCTCAATTTCAGAGCCTGTTATTGGTCCATTCAGAAATTCAAGTTCTTCCTGGTTTAGTCTTGGAAGGGTGTATATGTCCAGGAATTTATCCACTTATTCTAGATTTTCTAGTTTATTTGTGTAGAGGTGTTTATAGTATTCTCTGATGGTAGTTTTTATTTCTGTAAGATTGGTGGTGATATCCCTTTTATCAGTTTTTGTTGTATCTATTTGATTCTTCTCTCTTTTCTTCTTTATTAGTCTTGCTAGCAGTCTATCAATTTTGTTGATCTTTTCAAAAAAAAAAAAAAACAGCTCCTGGGTTCACTGAATTTTTTGAAGAGTTTTTCGTGTCTCTATCTCTTTCAGTTCTGCTCTGAGCTTTGTTATTTCTTGCCTTCTGCTAGCTTTTGAATGTGTTTGCTCTTGCTTCTCTAGTTCTTTTAATTGTGATATTAGGGTGTCAATTATTGTGGGCATTTAGTGCTATAAATTTCCCCTACACACTGCTTTAAATGTGTCCCAGAGATTCTGGTATGTTGTGTCTTTTTTCTCATTGGTTTTAACGAACGTGTGTATTACTGTCTTCACTTTGTTATTTACCCAGTCATCATTCCGAAGCAGATTGTTCAGTTTCCATGTAGTTGTGCGGTTTTCAGTGAGTTTCTTATTCCTGAGTTCTAATTTTAATGCACTGTGGTCTGAGAGACAGTGTGTTGTGATTTCTGTTCTTTTACATTTGCTGAGGAGTGCTTTACTTCAATTATGTGGTCAATTTTAGAATAAGTTCAATGTGGCACTGAGAAGAAAGTATATTCTGTTGATTAGGGGTGGAAAGTTCTGTAGATGTCCATTAGATCAACTAGGTGCACAGCTGAGTTCAAGCCCTGTATATCCTTGTTAACCTTCTGTCTCATTGATCTTTCTGATATTGAAAGTGGGGTGTTAAAGTCTCTATTATTATTGTGTGGTAGTCTAAGTCTCTTTGTAGGTCTCTAAGGACTTGCTTTACGAATCTGGGTGCTACTGTATTGGGTGCATATATATTTAGGACAGTTAGCTCTTCATGTTGAATTGATCACTTTACTATTATATAATGGCCTTCTTTTTCTCTTTTGAACTTTGCTGGTTAAAAGTCTATTTTATCAGAGACTAGGATTGCAACCCCTGCTTTTTTATGCTTTCCATTTTCTTGGTAGATCTTCTTCCATCCCTTTATTTTCAGCTTATGTGTGTCTCTGCACATGACATGGGTCTCCTGAATATAGCACACTGATGGGTCTTAACTCTTTACCCAATTTGCTAGCCTGTGTCTTTTAATTGAGGCAATCAGCCTATTTACATTCAATGTTAACATTGTTATGTGTGAATTTGATCTTGTCATTATGATGTTAGCTGGTTATTTTGCCCATTAATTGATGCAGTTTCTTCCTAGAATCAATGGTCTTTACAATTGGGCAAGTTTTTGCAGTGGCTGGTACTGGTTGTTCCTTTCCATGTTTAGTGCTTCCTTCAGGAGCTCTTGTAAGGCAGGCCTGGTGGTGACAAAATCTCTCAGCATTTGCTTGTCTATAAAGGATTTTATTTCTCCTTCTGTTACGAAGGTTAGTTTGTCTGGATATGAAATTCTGGGTTGAAAATTCTTTTCTTTAAGAATGTTGAATATTGCCCCCCAGTTTCTTCTGGCTTATAGGGTTTCTGCAGAGAGATCCACTGTTAGTCTGATGGGCTTCCCTTTATGAGTAACCTGATCTTTCTCTCTGGCTGCCCTTAAAACTTTTTCCTTCATTTCAACCTTGGTGAATCTGATAATTATGTGTCTTGGGGTTGCTCTTCTCAAGGAGTATCTTTGTGGTGTTCTCTGTATTTCCTGAATTTGAATGTTGGCCTGCCTTGCTAGGTTAGCCACTTCAATAATATCCTGAAGAGTGTTTTCCAACTTGGTTCCATTCTCCCCATCACTTTCAGGTACACCAATCAAACGTAGATTTGGTCTTTACACCTAGCATATTTCTTGGAGGCTTTGTTCATTTATTTTTACTCTTTTTTCTCTAAACATGTGTTCTCACTTTATTTCATTAATTTAATGTTCAATCACTGATACCCTTCCTTCCACTTGTTCGAATCTGCTATTGAAGCTAGTGCATGAGTCACGAAGTTCTCATGCCATGGTTTCAAGCTCCATCAGGTCATGTAAGGTGTGTTCTATACTGTTTATTTTGGCCATTTGTCTAACCTTTTATTCAAGGTTTTTAGTTTCCTTGGGATGAGTTAGAACATGCTCCTTTAGCTTGGAGAAGTTTGTTATTACCAACCTTCTGAACCCTACTTCTGTCAACTCATCAAAGTCATTCTCTGTCCATCTTTGTTCTGTTGCTGGCAAGGAGCTGCAATCCTTTGGAGGAGGAGAGACACTCTGATTTTTAGAATGTTCAGCTTTTCTGCTCTGGTTTCTTCCCATCTTTGTGGTTTTAATCTACCTTTGGTATTTGATGTTGGTGACCTGCAGATGGGGTTTGATGTAGATGTCTTTTTGGTGTTTTTGATGCTATTCCTTTCTGTTTGTTAGTTTTCCTTCTAACAGTCAGGTCCCTCAACTGCAGGTCTGTTGGAGTTTCCTGGAGGTTCACTCCAGACCCTGTTTGCTTGGGTATCACCAGCAGAGGCTGTAGAACAGCAACTACTGCAAAACAGCAAATATTACTGACTGATCCTTCCTCTGGAAGCTTTGCCCAGAGGTGCACCTGCCTGTATGAGGTGTCTGTCGGCCCCTACTGGGAGGTGTCTCCCAGTTAGGTTACAGGGGAGTCAGGGACCCACTTAAGGAGGCAGTCTGTCCATTCTCAGAGCTCAAACGCTGTGCTGGAAGAACCACTGCTCTCTTCAGAGCTGTCAGACAGAGATGTTTAAGTCTGCAGAAGTTTCTGCTGCCTTTGGTTCAGGTGTGCCCTGCTTACAGAGATGGAGTCTATAAAGGCAGTAGGTCTTGGTGAGCTGCAGTGGACTCTGTGCAGTTTGAGCTTCCCAGCTGCTTTGTTTACCTAGTCAAGCCTCAGAAATGGCAGACTCCCCTCCCCCAGCCAGGCTGCAGCCTCGCAGGTGGATCTCTGACTGCTGCACTAGTAGTAAGCAAGGCTCCATGGGTGTGGGACCCACTGAGCCACGCATGGGAGAGAATCTCCTGGTCTGCTGGTTGCTAAGATCATGAGAAAAGCACAGTATTTGGGCGAGAGTGTACAGTCAATCCAAAGTACAGTCTGTCATGGCTTCCCTTGGCTAGGAAAGGGAAATCCCCTGGCCCCTTGTGCTTCCTGGGTGAGGTGACATCCCAACCTGCTTCAGCTCACCCTCCGTGGGCTGCACCCACTGTCCAACCAGTCCCAGTGAGACGAACCAGGTACGTCAGTTGGAAATGCAGAAATCACCCATCTTCTGTGTTGATCACACTGGGAGCTACAGACCAGAGCTTTCCTATTCAGCCATCTGGGAATGGAAAACGGTATATTTTATTTCAAGACACACTGAAAACTTAAGAAATAATAAAATGTTAAAGTGAAAGGATGGAAAATATATACAAGTTAAATTTTAACCAAAACAAAATTTGTATTATTTTGTATTATATAATAGGTAAAATTTGTATTACCTCATATATTAGATTTTTAAACAAAAGCATTTCTGAAAATAAAATGTTTCATATCTTATGAAAGAGTTTGATTCACAAAGAAAATTTGGCAATTTTAAATTTACACAGTTACAACTCAGCTTCAAAATATATGAAGAAAAAACTGATAGAAATACAATAAGACAACTGAGAATTTTTCAGTAAGTGATAGACCAAGCAGATAAAAATCAGTTAAGATGTAGAATGTTTAAAATAATACAAGAAGTTTGATTTAATGGACATGCATAGAATATTGCATACAGCAGTAGGGGATATGTTTGGAAAGTATATCTTTTTTCAAGCACATCTGAAACAATTATATCAGAAATTAGAAGTACTAGCCAATACATCCGGTAACAACATTTTTCAAAGACTATCGTATGAAAATGAATTATTATTCATGAATTTATTATCATATAAATGATAATTTTTTAAATCAGTCATCAAAATATAATAAGATAACTGAACACTTTTAGAAATTATAAATATAATTCTGAACAACTCACGGTCAAGGAAGCAAAATAGAAATTAAAAATATTTATAACCTAAAAATAATGAAAATAATATGCATCATTATTAAATAATCAGGTAACATTTGCTTGAATACCTGCAAAAAATAGCTTATTATAATTGTTCTGGTAATTTTATTTTGTCTTAAATGACAAAACAATATTGACAGAAAAGTCTTTGAATTTATTTTATTTAACATGGCTAGCCACTTGTGACAAAATTACCAAAAAGCCTTTATGTGAAAACATATGAGCTAGGAGGAATAGAAAAGGTGTATGCAAGAAAAGGTTATCAAGCATCACACATTCATAACAAGAGAATAGTCAAGACTATAGCACAGATGTATGCTACCCAGCTACAGACACTCAGTTGTGCTACAATGATGTTCCTTCAATTTACTGTTCCAACACTCCTGTCCAAAGCAGTCAATTGACACAGCAAGCACATAGTGGAGAACTCAAGAGTAAATGGGCAAGAATATGGCATAAAACTCACATTATGAGGCAATATGAATAAAATTTAGATTACTAGAAAATCCTGTGTGTATGTGTACAAAAATTCCTAATATTTTCTTAGAAAATGTATACACTTAACTATCAGTTCCAAAGCATCGACCCTACAACTGTAGCTACCAGCCTAATACTGTTTCTCCAAGATCCTTTGAGTGTTCTTTCTTCTAGGTTATGGTATACTTGCCTTGAAGGATGTGTGTGTATATGTTTTCCTTGCATTATACAATGAGCTTTTTGCTGGCAAACATCACCTCTGAATTCAGCACAATGCCTAGCACATGGTTAGCCCTTGAATTTTGTTTTAGAAATTCAATAACAGGACTTCTAGTTTTAAAATAACAGTGTAGAAGCAGAATGGTTTCACCCCCTGCACCCCACAGAAACAAAAACAAATATACAGTGCAGATATTTGCACCAGCAATAACTGAGAAGTCAAATACGAGGATGAGACAGATACCAAGGCCACAGAGAAGTGAAAAAACTGAGCAAACTGTAGAAGAATTGAACTTCCACGTCTATGACACTCCTCCCTTTCTGCCTGGCAACAAACATGCAGAAAAATCTCCCAACTTACAGTTTCCATACTGCAAAAAGTGAGATTAAGGTGGTCAAGCAACTTTCCCCACATCTTAGGTTCCCTGTTAGAGAGACCTGTCCTTACCCTAACCAACGGAAAGTATCCTGAATTCCTGAAGAGAGAAATATCCCTGAGGGCAGGCAGAAACAAAGACTGTAGACGGTACCACCTCCCCACATACCCAGCCCTGGAAACTGCTCTGTAACTTGGCCAAAAGAGATAGCAAATGTTTGACAGAGTGAGACCCTCTCTCAAAAAAAAGGAAAAGAAAAGAAGCATATGATTATTTCAATAGATGACAAAAAAAGCACTTAATAAAATAAAATAAAATTCAGCTTTTCTTTATGATAAAAATGCTCATCAAACTGTTACTTCATATGGAAGTACCATACCTCAAAATAATAAAGGCCATATATGACAACCTCACACTGTGAGGTTGCACTCCACAGGGAAAAATTGACAGCCTTTCTTATAAGATCTGGAACAATATCAGGATGCCCAGTTTCACAACTTTTATACAACATAATATTAGAAGTTCTGGACAGAGCAAATAAGCAAGAAAAAGAGAAAAAGAGTATCCAAATTTGACAGAAATAAGTCAAATTAGCCTTCTTCGCAGACAACGTGATCTTATAGCTAGATAAATTTAAAGACACTGACATAAAAATATATATATATATTAGAACTGATCAACGAATTCATTACAGTTCCAGGATACAAAGTCAACATATAAAAATCAGTGATATTTATATATGCCAACAGCAAACAATCTGAAAAAGAAATCAAGATCGCAATCCTATTTATAATAACTACAAAAAATGCAAAATACCTAAGACTCAACCTAACCAAAGATATGAATGATCTGTACAAAAAAAAAAATCTCGAATGCAAAATTGAAGAGGAAACAAAAAAATGGAAAGATATCCCATGCTCATGAATTGGGAAGATTAATATTTTTTAAATGACAATACAAATTCAAAGCAATCCTTATCAAAATATTTCTATTCTTCACACATATAAAAATCCTAAAATTTATATAGAACCATAAAAGATCCTGAATAGCCAAAGCAATGCTGAGTGAAAATAACAAAGATGGAGGCATGACACTATATGACTTTCAAGTGTACTACAAAGCTATAGTAGCCAAAACAGCATGATGATGGCATAAAAACAGACACATGGACCAATGGAACAGAATATAGAACCCAGATATAAATCCATGCATTTATAATCAACTCATCTTCAACAAAGGTGACAAGAACACACAATGAGGAAAGGATACTCATCTCAATAAATGATGCTGGAAAACTGGATAACTATGTACAGAAGAATGAAACTCGACCCCTAGCTCACATCATACAAAGAAATCAAATCTTAATGAACTAAAGATTTAAATCTAATACCTGAAACCATGAAATTACTAGAAGAAAACATTGGGGAAATGCTCTGGAACATTGGCCTGGGCAAAGATTTTTAACATAAAGCCTCAAAAACACAGGCAACCAAAGGAAAAAAAAAAGTAGGCAAATGGGATTACATCAAGCTAGAAACCTTCTGCACAGCAAATGAAGCCAACAAGTGAAAAGAAAACCTACAGGATGGAAGAAAATATTTGCAAACTATACATTTGACAAGGGACTAATAACCAAAATATAGAAGGAGCTCACACAACTCAACAGAAAAAAAAAAATCCAATTTAAAAATGGGCAAAAAATTTAAAAAGACATTTCTCAAAAGAAGACATACAAATGGCCAACTGGAATATGAAAAACATGTTGAACATCACTAATCATCAGAGAAGTACAAGTGAAAACCACAATGAGATATCATCTTACCCCAGTTAAAATGACTTGGATCAAAAAGACAATAACAGATGTTGGCATGAACGTAGAGAAATGGGAACCCTCATACACTGTTAGGGAGAATGTAAAGTACTGCCACCATGGAGAATAGTATAAAATTTCCTCAAAAAAACACTAAAAATAGAACTGCTCCATTCTCTAGCAGCTCCTCTACTGGGTATATCTACAAAAGAAAGGAAATCAATATATCAAAGAGATATCTCCAATCCCATGTTTACTGCAGCACTATTCACAATAGCCATGATATGGAATCAATTTTAAGTGTCTATCAATGAATGAGTAAATAAAATGTAGTATATTACACAATAGTATACTATTTGTCCATAAAAAAGACTGGAAGTGTTTCATTTGCTGCGACATAGATGAAACAGGAGGCGATTTGTTAAGTGACATAAGCCAGACACAGAAAGACAAATAATGCATGTTCTCATTCATATGTGGGAGCTACAAAAGTGGATCTCATGAAGATAGAGAGTAGAATGTTGGTTACTAGAGGCCAAGAAGGGTAGAAGGGAGGGGGTAATGAAAGAAGAAAAAGAATATAAATGTATTTCTTATCACTGAACTGTACACTTTAAAATGATAAATATGGTAAACTATATATGTGTATATAATTGATTAAAATAATTAACTTTAAAAAGAAAATTCAATAATGAATTAATGTTAAAATTATATAGGATCTCATTCAAGGCAGGAAACACCTTTTTCAGTCTATACAACTGAGTTAATACTGACATAGTGTATAAAAATGTACTTAGCAATATATTAGGCATTCAGTAAGCGCTCAATAAATGCTAACTGTTGGAACTTTTGATGTTGCTGACAATCAGTGACGGAACAAGGAAGAAATTTCTTAAGCAGGTCTATCAACTACATTTCACAGAACAAGGAACTTATACACAATATTCAAAATTCAGGGGCCAGGTGCGGTGGCTCACGCCTATAATCCCAGCACTTTGGGAGGCCAAGGCAGGTGGATCACAAGGTCAGGAGATCGAGAAAAGCCTGGCTAACATGGTGAAACCCTGTCTCCACTACAAAAAATTAGCCGGGAGTGGTGGCGGGCGCCTGTAGTCTCAGCTACTGGCGAGGCGAAGGCGGGAGAATGGCGTGAACCCGGCAGGCGGAGCTTGCAGTGGGCCGAGATTGAGCCACTGCACTCCAGCATGGGCGACAGAGCAAGACTCCATCTCAAAAAAAAAAAAAAAAAAAAAAAAAAAAAATTCAGATAAATGTGAAGCTGACATTGAAAAAAGATACACTATGAATTCTATACTACTCCATAGCTAGAAGGCAGGAGGCTTTATCTAATTAAATTACAGTTTGCCCAAATCCAGAAATGAGAAACTTTTCATGTCAGTATCTGTGTTGGAGATACTACAAGTAAATTTAATTATACCTGAGGAAAAATTTGGGATAAAATATATGTAAATGTGTTGTTGACCATAAAATAAAATTTATCAACTTGCTTTTGCAAATTTAGAATATTTCTGTCCTATTTTCGTATCTTCCTATTCTTATGTATAGAAATTTCTCAAGTCCTTCTCATTAAAAAACATACTCGGCCGGGCGCGGTGGCTCAAGCCTGTAATCCCAGCACTTTGGGAGGCCGAGACGGGCGGATCACGAGGTCAGGAGATCGAGACCATCCTGACTAACACAATGAAACCCCGTCTCTACTAAAAATACAAAAAAATTAGCCGGGCGAGGTGGCGGGCGCCTGTAGTCCCAGCTACTCGGGAGGCTGAGGCAGGAGAATGGCGTAAACCCGGGAGGCGGAGCTTGCAGTGAGCCGAGATAGCGCCACTGCACTCCAGCCTGGGCGACAGAGCGAGACTCCGTCTCAAAAAAAAAAAAAAACAAAACAAAACAAACAAACAAACAAAAAAAACATACTCACATCTCTCTTTCTCCATAGAGAGATGTGTTTAATGACATACAATCAACAGATCAAGGAATAATTTTTGAAGAATTTTTTTTAGTTATGAAGCATCCTGTACCACAAATTTACAAGCAGATTGTCTAAAATTTTCACCTACAAAACAAACAAATATACTCTATATATTAAAATGTAGAGCTTTCCTGGCACATTAATTTTTTTACTAGAAAATTATTTATAGCATAATGTAGTGGGAAAAATAGTCTTTGGATCAGACCAACTTGGATTCAAATCTAAGTTAATGTCTTATTCATTAAAAAGGCCAACTGGAATATTCTACCTCTCATGATTGATTTTGAAGATGGAATAAAATATTAATATGTAAGGCAATTAGGACACTGGTTGCCATCTAAAACACTTTGAAACTTGTTACCTTTCCTTCTTTCAATAAACAGTAACATTAACTTTTCCAAGGTAGGATCTTCTAAATTGTCTTTTCTTTTAATGTAATGAAATATCTGGGCTCCTTTGAGATTTGTGTCCACTTTAGCATCTTAACTTCCTGAACAAATGAGTTAGATCCCCATCTTAAGAGAGAATTTTTAGTGACTGGTACAAGGAAAAGTTCTCTAGCCTTAGTTTTATTTTTGACTCTTAGAAATCACTTTCTCTTAACAAAGTATTTCTTTCTCAGGTCCTGATATGCTTAACTTTCATTCAAGGTTTTATGCTCTGACCTGATGTAATTTAATTTACTACAATTCTACTATCAGCATTATTAGACAGGAACATTTCATTTTCTAACATCTATGTAGCCATTTTTAAACTTTTAAATGCTTTAACAATTTTTCTTTAAATAATGATTTCCCAGAATAGCTCTTTGTAATACTTAAGCTTTATTTAAAAGAATGTGGAGAAACTGGAAATAGTCCAAAGAAGAACAGGCAAAACGATTAAAGGGACAGGAAATAAATTATCTCCGAAAAAGTTGGAGTGAGTTAAAAGGAGAAAGCAACGGTATTATATAACTGGTCTGATTCACCAAACCTTCTTACAAATAAAAGCTGGTGGCCTTGGGAAGTTATACTGGAAAAGCCAGCACACACACTTGTGAACCACAAAGGATGAAGGAAATCTTCCAGGTCTACCTCTAGTTCCAACTCCTGATTGCTCTAGCTTTTTTCTGATTTCTCATAAAACTTAAAGTATAAATAAGAAATGAGAAATAGGTTGCCTTTCATGACCTAACTTTGATTAACTGGAAGTTGTTTTGAGAATTATGAATTTTCATTTCTACAATGACTAGGATCTCCTTTTAAAAAAAATTGGTAGGAGATTAACACCACATTCAGCTATGACTCATTAAGAGACTAGAATCTATGAGAATTCTGTGGCAGTTAGTGCCTAATCTTCCAAGGAAAAGCTTAGAAGACCACCTCTCAAACACACGTCTTTATTTTGGGAACAAGAGAAGATATATATTAATAACTGAGAGACACCCTCTTAGATCTTGTCCCCAGAATCAGTGTCTATACCAGCTATCTCATAGTTGCCCTCTGCCTTTTGTCACCTGGGAAGTTACATCAAACAGTTTTCATGCCTTCTGGCTTTCAGATGGGTTATCCAATGGGAGGTACTGGCATATCAGAGAGCAGGAGGAGAATGAAATTAAGATATTTTCCCCCTTGACTCCTTGCTGCCACATACCCATGGATTGCCTGTGGCTCCACTTAAGCCAACAGTTCTTCTCAAATGATGCTTTCCATATAGGTCTCTCTCCAAATTCTGGTAACTGTTCTATCTCCTTAGTAACCACTCCCTATAGTTACCAGGCCTAGAGAACTGTGCTCTCCCGTGGTGTTGTTTTGTTTTGTTTTGTTTTTATTTTTGTTTTTGTTTTTTTAACCCTGGTCACAACTTTGAAAGTAGTTGCTTTCTTAAACTCTGCTCAAATTAACCTATTTGAAAATGCAACCTGTTTTTGTCCAGGATTCCAATTGATCTAGTACCTCCTAAGTATAAACCTCTACATATACATAGTCAATGAATTCGAAAGCTTATTTAAGCTTTTCTTTAAGTTCAATAATGGAGAATTAAGTATACTTGTCTATATGCTGCTGAAATGATCAATAACCTAAAAATAAACTTCAAAGTGTTGTCTGGTTTTAGATTAATACAAATATCAGCCACCATTTTATTTTGCATATCTCCAGATTATTCTGCATATAAAGTTTAAACAATCATTAGTTGGTACAGTTCTGTGTCTTTCTGAAGTATCTACTCAAAAATAGTTTTGGTTTCCAGGGGTTGAACAGTGTACTGGATGATTTCCTAAAACTTCCTACCAGGTTTGAAAGGAAGCTCTCAGATTTGTCCAAATTCAACCAAAGTTCACTGTACTCCTAATATTACAGGTAATATATTGGAAATAGGGCATAGCAACAAGGGAATAATCCAAAACAGAAAAAAAATGAGTCACTTTTTCTGCCCCCCCGCCCCCCGCAATCTCTTCTACCTCATTTCCTGGAAAGAGCTCACAATCTAGGAAATGAGGTAGAATTAAATAATCAAATATAAGTAAATTATCAGAAACAGAATGCTCTGATATTCATTCATTGAACACTTACCATATGGCAGGCAAAATACTAGGTATAAAGGTGGAAAAGATGAAAAAAGTGGCTCCTACTCTCAAAATAATCAAGATCTAGTAGGAAATCAGACACACACATCATTGCAATTCAATATGATAAGTACTTACAGAGGTACAAACAAAAATAGTAATTAATTTTCATCAGGGACTATTTGAGAAGATGTTATGAAGAAGATGGCACTTAACGAAGATGAGGAACTTGCTTAGGAGAAATCAAAGAAAAAATAATAAAGGTGTTTCTAGAATAAGAAGAGAATTGGTATAAATGGAACACGAGATGGCGTAAGATAGATGAAAGTATATGTAGGTATTTGGGGTCTAAAATATGGAGGAATCGATGGAATATATAAAATCATCACCAAAATCACCACCAAAGGCAAATTATTCATTGGGCTACTATTACAGTTATAAGAAAAGTAACTATGATGTGCATTTGAATAAAATCGAAATAAGGCAACCAGAAAATGAATTCAGTTTTTCCTTCCTTGTTAGACAATTTATCTGTACTCCTACTTCACTTCTTCCCTCCTATGTGGTGAAGAAATAAACAGGTAAGGGAAAGCAAGTAATAGACTAGCACATATCCAGATGAATGACGTTGACTTTCATTTCACAAGAATATTGAGACCCTACTATTTCTGAAACACTACGATGGACAATGAGGGAAGTACAAAAACACAAGATATCCTTTTTGCACTCTCATTTTATAAAAGAGAAAAGAAGAATGCTCTGAAATAACTTGTTCAAACTCATTCAGGTATGTGAAAGCATCCTTAGTAATATTCCAACTACTAGGATGCTGCAAATAGCATTGCAAACATTTATCACTTTGCTTCCTTAATTGCTTTGAAAGTATCTACATTTTATAAACAATACTTGTCAAGAAATGATATAATTCCATCACTAACTAATACCTATGATAGTAATAAGTGACGACTCCCAAAATCTTTGCAAGTTGAGGAATATTCTCAGTAATTTTTTAAATTAGCATACTATGTTGACTTTTTTCTTGCAGATATTCTGATCACAGAAACTCTCAGTCAAGAACCAGAAAGAACAATAAAATATTCTCCATTTGCTTTCTGTATTGGTCAGTGCCCAGCCAAGAAAACAACATTACTACACAAGGTAATTCAACAGAAAGAACTTAATATGAGAAATTAATTATAAAACGTCTGAACTGCTGAAAGAACAGCTAGAAGGTGAGGTAACTCTGAGATCAGTGACTTCACGGACTATAGGAAGGCACTAACACCCCTAACATCCACTAGGGCCAGAGGGACTAGGAAGGCAGAGGAGTTGCTGAAACTCCAAAGTTTGGCCATTGGTGAAAGCTAGATTCAGGAGCTGAGAATTGAGAGGAAACGGCTGACTACAGGGAGCTAGAACTACTTAACCGCTGCAGTCACTGCCAATGATGCCTAAGGCACAGAGAGAGAGAAAAATACCCTACCCGCCTTCAGCACGTACTAATCCCTAGAATGGTAGGCATCATTCTCTACTATAATTGCCTATATATTTCTCCATCTACGTCAGTGCTTCCCATTGGAAAGCCTAACCGGAAGGCAGCACAAAGAAGCCTGAGAAATGCAGTTTGCAGTGGGCAGTTCAAAGCAGGGAAATGGCAGAGAATGGATCTAAGATCAAACAAGCAAATGACTTGCACAGTCTAAAATTTCACGCTTGCCGTTAGTGAGATGTTCCACTCTTCTTGCCCCTCTTTCTCCTTACTTGGATGCCTTTTTTGAAGGAAAGTCAAAGGTTGTATTCTTTGCTTCTCATTTGTAAGGAACCACTGAATAACCTAGTCAGTGCCAGGCATATCTAGCAAGTGCACCTAGCAAGAGGCTTTTTTGGTAACTTCTTGCTGGTACACCTAGCAAGGGGTTTATGATGAAATCACATTCCAAAAGGTCAGAGATTATGTAGTTGACAATTTTGTATCGTCAAAAAGAGTGCCTAATAGCGTCATCAAGCTGTTTCATGAATATTTGGTCCAAAGAGCATGGTAGTCACTAATAGATTCCGGACATTAAAAAATATCTCCACCATTTTTTGTCAACTATTTCTTAAAGCAACCTTTCAAATACAGTTGACCACTCGCTCCTGTGAAACTTAACTGTACACTCTGATATTATCATAATCCCTAGCATTCAGTGAGCATTTTGGGGTGCCACATATTTAACTGAGCACTTTTTGTCAATCATTTAATGATCACAATCACCCCCCATTAAGTAGGTAATAGCAAAACACACAGTCTATATATTTTTTAAAAAGTAAAAGAGAATAAATGATCAGTCAGGGTTACATGGTTTGGTAAAAAATTACTCTAACCTGGGATTTAAAGACATTAGAACCTTCCTTTTAACCATTATACCTGCTAGTAAAATGCTGTACAACATCTATTTGTTTGCATACGTCTCTTCTCCAATAGAATACAAGCCATGTAAGGGGAGGATCCTGCCTTTTTGATGTTCATATTTCCCTCATTCACCAGTGCAGTAGCTCTCCATTAGTGTGGGTTGAATGAATAAAAATTCAATATGCTTTAATCTTTACACAAAAGTGAACAAAGTAAAAGACCAATACAAAAAGTACATTCTCATCAAAGGTACTAACCCAAAATATTACAATTGCCCTCTTAATCTCACAACAGATTTATTATTCTAAAACTTAATTTTCTCTTTAGTAACTCTCAAACTATCTAATTTTGAAACATTTATTACCAAAATGTATTTAAGTGCCTATTTGTGCATTCTAAACCTAAGCTCTGCAGATCAATAAAACTCAAATTGCTTTTTAAAAAGAGATTCTAAAACATTTTTAAATACTTCAAAAGCAAGAATAAGATTACAAATTGAGTTCAAACACAGAAATACTCTGAGAAATATCAAAGGGTTTTCCCCAAACAAGCTAACTTATGCTTGGCAATTAGGAATTTAGGAATAAAGAACATTGTTAACTAAGTAAAACAATAAGCATAAAAAAATTTACATCTAAACTGGCATTGTCTTTTTAAATCATCCTTTGAAGGATGTACACTTAATTCAGTCATGCTGAAATAGTTGAGATTATTTTTTGAGCTTCATTACCTTCAGAATCCCACCAAAAAATTTTGCCCATTAATATATACCTCACTATTTGTTTTCACTATTAGTCCCTCAAAATCGGTGGCTGTATCTGGTTCAACATTGTATTCCCAGCAACCAGCAGAAAAACTGTGAGTCACAGGCAGTGTGTGCAGAATAAAAAATTAAAGAATAAATGCATTCGCACCTGAAAAATACTGAGATATTCTTCCTTCTGAGTCAAAAAAGGGTGTAACTTGATGGAAAAACTTTTTAGCCATCCATTAGCTTTCATCCTCACTTCCATGTCAACCATCCCCTGAGGTAAGCACTATTTTTTTCTTTTTTTCTTTACATTTATTTGTTTTAGGGGCCCACTCTCTCACCCTGGCTGGAGTGCAGTGATGCTGGAGTTATGGAGTCATAGCTCACTGCACTCTCAATCTCCTGGGCTCAAGTTTCCTGCCTCAACCTCCTGAACAGCTGGGACTACAAGTGTGTGCCACCATACCCAGCTATTTTTTTTCTTTTTTTCTTTTTTTTTCAGTAGAGACAGACTCTTGCTATGTTGCCCAGGCCGGTCTCAAACTCCTGGCCTCAAGTGATCCTCCCTCCCATCCTCCCAAGGTGCTGGGATTACAAGAGTGAACCACTGCAAACGGCACTGGTGTTATTTTCTTTCTTTTTTTTTTTAAGTTTTATTTTAATCTCAGAGGTACATGTGCAGATTTGTTACTTCAGTACATTTATGTTCATGGAGGTTTGTTCTACAGATTACTTTGTCATCCAGGTGTTAAGCCTAAGTCCCATTAGTCGTTTTTCCTGATCCTCTCCTTCCTCCCACCCTCTACCCTCCAATAGGCCTCTCTGTCTGTTGTTCCCATCTCTGTGTCCATGTGTTCTTATCATGTAGCTCCCAATTGTAAGTGAGAACATGTGGCATTTGGTTTTTTGTTTCTCCATCAGTGTGCTAAGGATAATGGCCTCCAGCTCCATCCATGTTCCTGCAAAGGACATAATCTCATTTCGTTTTCATGGCTGCATAGTATTCCATGGTGTATATGCATCACATTTTCTTTACCCAGTCTACTGTTAATGGGCATTTAGGGCGATTGCATGTCTTTGTTATTGTGAGCAGTGTTGCAATGAACATACACATGCATTAGTCTTTATAGTGGAAGGATTTATATTCCATTGGATATATACTCATTAATGGGATTACTGGGTCAAATGGTAGTTCTGTTTTTAGATCATTGAGGAATCGCCACACTGTCTTCTACAATGGTTGAACTAATTCACACTCCCACCAACAGTGAATATGTGTTCCTTTTTCTCCACAACCTTGCCACCACCTGTTATATTTTGACTTTTTTATAATAGCCACTCTGACTAGTGTGAGATAGTATCTCACTGCAGTTTTGATTTGTATTTCTCTAATGATAATGATGTTCAACTTTTTTTCAAATGCTTATTGGCCACATGTATGTCTTCTTTTGAAAAATGTCTACTCTTGTCCTTTGCCCACTTTTTAATAGGGTTGTTTGGTTCTTTCTTATACATTTAAGCTTCTTATAGATGCTAGATATTAGACCTTTGAAAGATGCATAGTTTGCAAAAATTGTTTCCCATGCTGTAAGTTGTCTGTTTATTCTATTGATAGTTTATTTTGATGTGGAGAAGCTACTTGGTTTAATTAGATTCCATTTGTCAATTTTTACTTTTGATACAATTGCTTTTAGCATCTTTGTCATGAAATTGTTGCCCTTTCCTGTGTCCAAAATGCTATTGCCTAGATTGTTTTTGGAGTTTTTCAAATATATTTGGGTTCTATATTTAAGTCGTTACTCCATCCTGATTTGACTTTTGTATATGGTGTAAGAAAGGGGTTCAGCTTCAGTATCCTGCATATGGCTAGCCAGTTATCCCAGCACCGTTTATTGAATACACAGCCCTGTCCTCATTGCTTGTTTTTGTCAGGTTTGTCAAAGATCAGATGGTTATAGGTGTATGACCTTATTTCTGGGCTCGCTGTTCTGTTCCATTAGTCTATCTGTCTGTTTTTATACAAGTACTAAGCTGTTTTGATTATTGTAGCCCTGTAGTATAGTTTGAAGCCAGGTAGCATGATGCCTCCAACTTTGTTCTTTTTGCTTGGGATTGCTTTGGCTGTTCGGGGCCTTTTTTGTTCCATATGAATTTTAAAATACTTTTTTTCTAGTTCTGTGAACAATGCCATGGTAGTCTGATAGAAATAGCATTGAAGCTATAAGTTGCTTTGGGCAATATGGCCATTTTAACAATATTGACTTTTTCTACCCATGAGCATGGAATGTCTTTCCATTTGTTTGTATCATCTCTGATTTCTTTCAGCAGTGTTTTATAGTTCTCCTTGTGGAGCTCTTTCACCTCCCTGGTTAGCTGTATTCCTAGATATTTTATTCTTTTAGTGACAATTATGAATGGGATTGCATTCCTACTTTGGCTCTCAGCTTGACTGCTGTTGGTGAATAGGAATGTCAGTTATTTTGTACATTGATTTTGCATCCTGAGATGTTGCTGAAGTTGTTTATCAGCTGAAGGAGCCTTTGGGCCAAAACTATAGTGTTTTCTAGATATAAGATTATGTTATCCGCAAACAGAGATAGTTTGACTTCCTCTCTTCCTATTTGAATGCTCTTTATTTCTTTCTCTGACCTGATTGCGCTGGACAGGACTTCCAACACTATGTTGAATAGGAGTGGTGAGAGAGGGCATCTTTTTCTTGAGGCAGCTTCCAAGGAGAATACTTCCAGCTTTTGCCCATTCGATATGATGTTGGCTGTGGGTCTGACATAGATGGCTCTTATTATTTTGAGGTAGGTTCCTTCAATCCCTAGTTTATTGAGAGTTTTTAACATGAAGGGATGTTGAATTTTATCAAAAGCATTTCTGCATCTATTGAACTAATCATGTGTTTTTTTGTCTTCAGCTCTGTTACATAATGAATCACATTTATTGATTTGAATGTGTTGAATCAACCTTGCACTCCAGGAATGAATCCTACTTGATCATGGTGCATAAGGGTTTTGGTGTGCTTCTGGATTCAGTTTGCCAGTATTTTGTTGAGAAATCTTTGCTTTGATGTTCATCAAGGATATTGGCCTGAAGTTTTATTTTTTGTTGTGTCCCTGCCAGGTTTTGTTATCAGGATGATGCTGGCCTCATAGCATGAGTTAAGGAGTAGTCCCTCCTCCTCAATTTTTTGGAAAAATTTCAAGAGAAATGGTACCAATCCTTCTTTGTACATCCAGTAGAATTCAGTTGTGAATTCATCTGATCCTGAGCTTTTTTTTGGTTGGTAGGCTATTTATTACTGCCTCACTCTCAAAGCTCATTACTGATCTGTTCATGGATTCGATTTCTTTCTGGTTCAGTTTTGCAAGGGTGTATGACTCCAGGAATTGATCTATTTCTTCTAGATTGTCTAATTTATGTGCACAGAGATGTTCATATTATCTGATAGTTATTTCTATTCTTGTTGTGTCAGTAGTAACATCCCCCTTGTTGTTTCTGATTGTGTTTATCTTAATATTCTCTTTTCTTCTTTATTAGCCTAGATAGTGTTCTATCTATTTTTGTTAGTTTTTACAAAAAACCACCTTCTGTATTCATTGATCTTTTGAATTGAATTTCATGTCTCAATCTGTTTCAGTTCAGCTCTGATTTCAGTTATTTCTTATTTTCTGCTATTAATACTTTGTGGTTGGTTTGGTCTTGGTTCTCTGCTTCTTTTAGCTGTGATATTAGGATGTTAACTTGAGATCATTCTATCTTTTTGATGTGGGCACTAAATTTCCCTCTTAACACTGCCTTAGCTGTGTCCTGGAGACTCTGGTATGTTGTACCTTTGTTCTGATTAACTTCTTGATTTCTGCCCTAACTTTATTATTTACCCAGAAGTCTCTCAAGAGCAGGTTATTCAATTTCCATGTAATTTTATGATTTTGAGTGATTTTCTTAGTCTTGATATCTAATTTTATTGCTATGTGGCCTGAAAGAGTGGTGGTTATTATTTCAGTTCCTTTGCATTTGCTGAGGAGAATTTTCCTTCCAATTATGTAATCAGTTTTAGAGTATGTGCCATGTGGCAATAAGAAGAATGTATATTCTGCTATTTCTGAGTGCAGTCTATCAGGTCCATTTAATTCAGTACAGAATTTGGGTCCTGAATATCATTAATTTGCTGCCTTGATCATCTGTCTAATATTGTTATTGTGGTATTGAAGTCTCCCACTATCCTTGTGTGGGAGTCTAGGTTGCTTTGAAGGTCTCTAAGAACTTGCTATATGAATCTAGGTGCTCCTGTGTTGGGTGTGTGCGTGTGTGTGTGTGTATATATATATACATGTACACACATACATATATATATGTATACATATATATATATGTATATATATATATGTGTACACACACACACATATAGTGCCACTGCACTCCAGCCTGAGTGACACCATATATATATATATATATATATATATATATATATATATATATGGTGGTTTTTTGAGACAGAGTCTCACTCTTGTTACCAAGACTGGAGTGCAGTGGCACTATCTCAGCTCACTGCAACTTCTGCCTCCCAGGTTCAAGCAATTCTCGTGTCTCAGCCTCCCAAGTAGTTGGGATTACAGGTGTGAGCCACTACACCCAGCTAATTATTGTATTTTTATTAGAGACAGGGTCTTGTCATGTTGGCCAGGTTGTTCTCAAACTCCTGACCTCTGGTGATCTGCCCGCCTTGGCCTCCCAAAGTGCTGGGATTACAGGTGTGAGGCCACCATGCCTGGCCAGGGTGCATATATATTTAACATAGTTAGATCTTCTTGTTTAGTTGAACCCTTTACCACTAAGTAATGCCCTTGTCTTTTCTGATTTTTGTTGGTGTAAAGTCTATTTTGTATGAAATTAGGATTGCAATCTTTGCTTTTTTTGGTTTTCCATTTACTTGGTAGATTTTTCTCCATGACTTAACTTGAGCCTGTGGGTGTCATGGTATGTGAGATGTGTCTCTTGAAGGCAGCTTACCCATGGGTCTTGGTTCTTTATCCAGCGTGTCACTCTAGGCCTTTTAATTGGGGCATTTAGCCCATTTACATTCAAGGTTAGTATTGGTATCTGTGGATTTGATCTTCTCATCGTGATATTAGCTGGTTATTTTGAAGACTTGTTTATGTGGTTGCTTGATGGCATCACTGATCTGTGTACTTCAGTGTGTTTTTGTAGTGGCTGGTAATGGTCTTTCTTTTCCATATTTATTGCTTCCTTCAGGAGCACTTGTAAGGCAGGTCTGGTGGTAACAAATTCCGCCAGCATTTGTGTGTCTGAAAAGGGTCTTATTTCTCTTTGGCTTATGAAGATGAGTTTGGCCAGATATGTAATTGTGGGTTAAAATTTCTTTACTTTAAGAGTATTGAATATTGGTCCCCAGTGTCTTCTGGCATGCAGAGTTTCAGCTGAGAGGTCTGCTGTTAGTCTGATGAGCTTCCCTTTATAGGCTACCTGACCTTTCTCTCTAGCTGTCTTTAACATTTTTTCTTTCATTTTGACCTTGGAGAATTTGAAGATTATGTGTCTTGGGGCTGATCTTATTGTGAATCATCTTACTGGGGTTCTCTGCATTTCCTAAATTTGAATGTTGGCCTCTCTTGTTAGCTTGGGGAAGTTCTTATGCATGATATCCTGAAATATATTTTCCAAGTTGCTTACACTCTCCCCAACAGTTTCCAGGACACCAACCAGTCATAGATTTGCTCCCTTTTCATAATTCTATATTTCTTGGAGGTTTTGTTCATTCCTTTTTATTTTTTTTCTCTATCCTTGTCTGACTGTCTTATTTCAGAAAGCCATTCTTCAAGCTCTGGGATTCTATTCTCAGTTTGGTGTATTCTGCTATTAATACATGTGATTGCATTATAAAATTCTTATAATGTGTTTTTCAGCTCTATCTGGCAGTTATGTTCTTTTTTTGTATTGGCCACTTTGCCTGTTAGCTCTTGTATTGTTGTGTTGTGATTCTTAGCTTTCTTGGATTGGGTTTCAATGTACTCCTGCATCTCAATGATCTTTGTTCCTATCCATGTTCTGAATTCTATTTCTGTCATTTTAGCCATCTCAGCCTGCTTCAGAATCCTTGTTGGAGGGGTTACACAGTCATTTGAAGGAAAGAAGACACACTGGTATTTTGAGTTGTCAGAGTTCTTACATTGGTTTTTCCACATCTTTGTGGGCTCTTGTTTCTTCTACAGTCTTTGAAGTTGCTGACCCTTGGGTGGGTTTTTTTTTTCTTTTATCCTATTTGATGACCTTGAGGGTTTGATTGTGGTATAAGATGGGTCCAGTTGACTGGAAGATTTTAATGGGCCATTTCTCAGCTCCCAGTTGCTGGAGTGCATGCTCTAACTCTGGGGGACTTGTATCAGGCCTGACTTTGTTCTATGGCTACTTTAAGTTAGGAATCCATTGCACTGGCAGGGCCAAGGTGTTCCCTGACTGTCGGTCACTACACTCTGATGAGTGGTGCCAGCCAAACATTTTGTAGTGTGGAGGTAGTAGGATCTTTCCTTGTCCATATGTGCCAGCAGCAATAGTGCAGTGGTGTTCCTGCTCGTTGGCTGTGGCAGGGTGCTAGTGGATGCTGAGTTACTTGCTTCCATGTGGGCATTCACAACAATGATGGAGGCATCACGGCTCAGTGGGGAGAAGGATCCTGCAGGCGACTGTTTATGCAGTTGTGCTAGTGGTGGTGCCAGCATAGGGACTAGGTCTAGCAGATGCAGGTCTCTTTCTTCTATTATTTTTATTTTGTAATGTATGTATTTAAGGTGTACAACATGATGTTCTGATATACTTATCTTTATATACATTTACATAAAGAAGTCACTATTATAATTAAGCAAATTAATATAACTATCATCTCATATAGCCCAGAGCCCAGAATATTTCCATAGCAATTTGAAAAATAATTTCTCCCTTGTTGGACTACAATAGTCAGTCCACTAAGTCCACTAAGAAAGGTGTCTGCAGGGAGCTTATAAAAAATCAAAGAGCTATAGATATTCCTAGACCTACTAATTAGCACTTTAGACTACAGTGATAAGAAGTGGTAATAATCTGAAACAAAGGGATTTGAAAAGAGTACTTTAATTAGGGTGATCATCCATCTCAACCTGACTGGGACAGTTCACATACCACCTGTGATCCAGACAGAATTATTTGCCATTCCCCTTTCACTCTCCAAAGTACCTTGTTTTAGGAGGCTAATGATATGTTCACTTCAATTTTAATTCATTAACAATTCAAAACATCTCAAGTTTTCTTCTGAATTGGTTCTGTTCTCTATTTTTCTAAGCAGTTTTTCTTATTTCACTGACTTACTTCCTCTCCCATTGCATGTTTATTTTACTGTTATTAAAGTAAACAAGCAATGAAATAAATATTATTTATTATTACAACAAATTGCCAAAACATGTGCTTTTCATAAATAAAGGTGGGATCTTGGACTATTTAAACCTCTGTAAATGATCGTGAAAGCAATAGGATTTTATGAGCTCTGGCACAAATGAAAATACAGCATCAATTTAGGGTCAAAAGTGGATAGCTCACAATACTATAAAGATTTCTAGCCTCTCTTAAACAAAGGATTTTTTTTCAGCACTACAATTTTAAGGCCAATTTTGCCACAAAATTAAGAAAGCTGCAGCACAGTTAATTCATTCATTTCAACTATCTCAGCCATCCATGCAGATTACTACAGGGACAATGAGACCATGAAATCAGTATTGATCATAAAGACAATTGAAATTAATAAGTCAAGCTCATAAGAAGATTATACGCATGACCTTGCTTCAGTAGAGACATAAATACATATTTCTAATATGCTTTTATAAAGGATGTCTCATAGGTCTTTGATAAAGAATTTTTTCTGAATCTGTTCAGTGGCAGAGTATGTAGGTCATTTCATTCATTCTCATTTGTTCATTCACTCTTGCATAAACTCTAATTTTCTAATGCCCTAATAAGTGCCAAGCATGGTGAGCACAGAAGATAGCAGAGATATCCTCTAGGAACTCATATTAAAGTAGAGGAGACAGATCCACGAATGTCACATGATATGTTAAAGAGAAATATGCTCCAAGTGTTTTGCAAGCACAGGAAGAAGTGACTGGTTGCACCAGGGGTGAGGTAATGTCTCACCAAAAAATAAACAAACAAACAAACACACACACACACACACACACACATTTGTGTATCTTTGAGGATCCTCTTTCATCTGCACAGCTTTATGCTCTGTCTTCACCTATTCTTACATTCCCTTCAATTCCTAACCTTTGCACTTTTCCAAATATGCCATGCTTTTTATACCTTCATACCTTTGCACATGAAAATTCCACTGACTGCTGTGTCCTTACCCAATACCTGCCTACTGACATATTTCTTTTAAGATACAGCTTAAGCCTTTTCTGACCACAAATCCTGAGAGATTTCACCTTTGAAATTTTTGCCTTATTTTTTCTGTGTGCTTTAGAGTATGGCTTGTGTTATATTCACCTGCGATTCCCGGGGTATCTTGCACAGCACATTGCACAACTATTCATTGAATTAATAAATGAAAATTTGAGCTATGTCCTAAAGGGTGCCACAAAATAATTAAAAGTTAAAACTTCATAAGTATTTACTGTTCATAAGACCCAGAAATTCCACTTTTAGATATTTGGCCAGGAGAAATAAAAACATATGTCCGCATAAAGACATGTATATGAATAGTCTCTTTTTTTTTTTTTTTTTTTTTTTTTTACAAAACCCAAGGTTGTTTTTATTAAGTCAGAGATATGCACCATTGACAATAAAGGAAGGGAGTAGACAGGGGAAGCTCAGCAATAAGCAAAGGTAGCAGATAAAGGAGAAGAACAAGGGCTATACATCTTGCCGGGTGGAACTCTCTCTGGATAGATGGGTGTGACGGGTGGTCAAAGTTAATATAAGACAGAAAAACAGGATCTGGGGTGCAAAGTATGGTGTGAGGTGAGAGATAAGAAGAAGAAATGCCTCTATAATGCCTTTTGCAGTTTCTGACAAAGCTTTACTTGGGACACCCTCCCCACCCCACTTGATTATTTGCTACTCTCTATGATCAATGCTTTAATCATCACATGCAGAGTTCATGCTGATTTTGCACACACTGGAGCTCAATCCTTTAAATGTACTTCACTTGTTGTAGGTATTTTTGCTTGCCCAGAAAGGCCATAGGCTACATCCTGCAGAGCAAATGACCTTCTCACTAAAGATATACAGAGTCATGCCTACTGGGGAAACCACAGATGACGACGTACAGAAGTCACTGGATTCTCAAAAGACACTGTTTTAGAAACCTGTTGATATCCTTTGCCTACTTTTCGATGGGGCTGTTTGTTTTTTTCTTCTAAATTTGTTTGAGTTCTTTGTAGGTTCTGGATATTAGCCCTTTGTCAGATGAGTAGATTGCAAAAATTTTCTCCCATTCTGTAGGTTGCCTGTTCACTCTGATGGTAGTTTCTTTTGCTGTGCAGAAGCTCTTTAGTTTAATTAGATCCCATTTGTCAATGTTGGCTTTTGTTGCCATTGCTTTTGGTGTTTTAGACATGAAGTCCTTGCCCATGCCTATATCCTGAATGGTATTGCCTAGGTTTTCTTCTAGGGTTTTTATGGTTTTAGGATTAACATTTAAGTCTTTAATTCATCTTGAATTAATTTTTGTATAAGGAAGGGATCCAGTTTCAGCTTTCTACATATGCCTAGCCAGTTTTCCCAGCACCATTTATTAAATAGGGAATCATTTCTCCATTTCTCCATTTCTTGTTTTTCTCAGGTTTGTCAAAGATCAGATGGTTGTAGATGTATGGTATTATTTCTGAGGACTCTGTTCTGTTCCATTGGTCTATATCTCTGTTTTGGTACCAGTACCATGCTGTTTTCGTTACTGTAGCCTTTTAGCATAGTTTGAAGTCAGGTAGCATGATGCCTCCAGCTGTGTTCTTTTGGCTTAGGATTGTCTTGGCAATGCAGGCTCTTTCTTGGTTCCACATGAACTTAATCCTCAAGGATCTAGTACTAGAAGTACCATATGACCCAGCCATCCCATTACTGGGTATATACCCAAAGGATTATAAATCATGCTGCTATAAAGACACATGCACACGTATGTTTATTGCGGCACTATTCACAATAGCAAAGACTTGGAATCAACCCAAATGTCCATCAGTGACAGACTGGATTAAGAAAATGTGGCACATATACACCATGGAATACTATGCAGCCATAAAAAAGGATGAGTTCGTGTCCTTTGTAGGGACATGGATGCAGCTGGAAACCATCATTCTTAGCAAACTATCACAAGAACAGAAAACCAAACAACGCATGTTCTCACTCATGGGTGGGAACTGAACAATGAGATCACTTGGACTCGGGAAGGGGAACATCACACACTGGGGCCTATCATGGGGAGGGGGGAGGGGGGAGGGATTGCATTGGGAGTTATACCTGATGTAAATGACGAGTTGATGGGTGCTGACGAGTTGATGGGTGCAGCACACCAACATGGCACAAGTATACATATTTAACAAACCTGAACGTTATGCACATGTACCCTAGAACTTAAAGTATAATAATAATAATAATAATAATAATAATTAAAAAAAAAAAGAAACCTGTTGAATTGTGAGGGGCATGGGTGTGCATCGGGGCACTGACGATGGTAATGTCCTACATTTTGATCTGGATGTTTGCTATCTGGGTACCCTGACTTTGTGAAAAGTCATTCCACCACACACTTGAAATTGGTGTATGTTTCTGAATTTATGTTATACTTCAACACATTTTTTATTTATTATTATTATACTTTAAGTTCTAGGGTATATGTGCACAACGTGCAGGTTTGTTACATATGTATACATGTGTCATGTTGGTGTGCTGCACCCGTTAACTCATCATTTATATCAGGTATATCTCTAATGCTATCCCTCGGCCCAACCCCCACCCCCACCCCATGACAGGCCTCAGTGTATGATGTTCCCCACCCTGTGTCCAAGTGTTCTCATTGTTCAATTCCCACCTACAAGTGAGAACATATGCTGTTTGGTTTTCTGTCCCTGCAATAGATTGCTCAGAATGATGGTTTCCAGCTTCATCCATGTCCCTGCAAAGGACATGAACTCATCCCTTTTTATGGCTACATAGTATTCCATGGTGTATATGTGCCACATTGTCTTACTCCAGTCTATCATTCATGGACATGTGGGTTGGTTCCAAGTCTTTGTTATTGTGAATAGTGCAGCAATAAACACATGTGTGCATGTGTCTTTATAGCAACATAATATATAATCCTTTGGGTATATGCCCAGTAATGGGATGGCTGGATGAAATGGTATTCCTAGTTCTAGATCCTTGAGGAATTGCCACACTGTCTTCCACAATGGGTGAACTAGTTTACAGTCCCACCAACAGTGTAAAAGTGTTCCTATTTCTCCACATCCTCTCCAGCACCTGTTGCTTCCTGATTTTTAATGATCATCATTTTAACTGTTGTGAGATGGTATGTTATTGTGATTTTGATTTGCATTTCGCTGATGGCCAATGATGATGAGCATTTTTTCATGTCTGTTGGCTGCATAAATGTCTTCTTTTCAGAAGTGTCTGTTCATATCCTTCGCTCACTTTTTGATGGGGTTGATTTTTTCTTGTAAATCTGTTTAAGTTCTTTGTAGATTCTGGCTATTAGCCCTTTGTCAGATGGGTAGATTGTAAAAGTTTTCTCATTCTGTAGGTTGCCTGTTCACTCTGAAGGTAGTTTCTTTTGCTGTGCAGAAGCTCTGTAGTTTAATTAGATCCCATTTGTCAATGTTGGCTTTTGTTGCCATTGCTTGTGGTGTTTTAGACATGAAGTCCTTGTCCATGCCTATGTCCTGAATGGTATTGCCTAGGTTTTCTTCTAGGGTTTTTATGGTTTTAGGACTAACATTTAAGTCTTTAATCCATCTTGAATTAATTTTTGTATAAGATGTAAGGAAGGGATCCAGTTTCAGCTTTCTACATATCGCTAGCCAGTTTTCCCAGCATCATTTATTAAATAGGGAATCATTTCTCCATTTCTTGTTTTTGTCAGGTTTGTCAAAGATCAGATGGTTGCAGATGTGTGGTATTATTTCTGAGGGTTCTGTTCTTTTCCATTGGTCTATATCTCTGTTTTGGTACCAGTACCATGCTGTTTTCATTACTGTAGCCTTGTAGCATAGTTTGAAGTCAGAGAGCATGATGCATCCAGCTGTGTTCTTTTGGCTTAGGATTGCCTTGGCAATGCAGGCTCTTTTTTGGTTCCACATGAACTTAAAAGTAGTTTTTTCCAGTTCTGTGAAGAAAGTCATTGGTAGCTTGATGGGGACGGCATTGAATCTATAAATTACCTTGGGCAATATGGCCTTTTTCACGATATTGATTATTCCTATCCATGACCATGGAATGTTCTTCCATTTGTTTGTGTCCTCTTTTATTTCGTTGAGCAGTGGTTTGTAGTTTTCCTTGAATAGGTCCTTCGCATCCCTTGTAAGTTGGATTTCTAGGTATTTTATTCTCTTTGAAGCGATTGTGAATGGTAGTTCACTCATTATTTGGCTCTGTGTTTGTCTATTATTGTTGTATAGGAATGCTTGTGATTTTTGCATATTGATTTTGTATCCTGAGACTTTGCAGAAGTTGCTTATCAGCCTAAGGAGATTTTGGGCTGAGACAATGGAGTTTTCTAAATACACAATCATGTCACCTGCAAAGAGGGACAATTTGACTTCCTCGTTTCCTAACTGAATACATTTTATTTCTTTCTCTTGCTTGATTGCCCTAGCCAGAACTTCCAACGCTATGAATAGGAGTGGTGAGAGAGGGCATCCCTGTCTTGTGCCGGTTTTCAAAGGGAATGCTTCCAGTTTTTGCCCATTCAGTATGATATTGGCTGTGGGTTTGTCATAAATAGCTCTTATTATTTTGAGATACATCCCATCAATACCTGGTTTAGTGAGAATTTTTAGCATGAAGGGCTGTTGAATTTTGTCAAAGGCCTTTTCTGCATCTATTGAGATAATCATGTGGTTTTTGTCTTTGGTTCTGTTTATATGCTGGATCACGTTTATTGATTTGCATATGTTCAACCAGCTTGCATCCCAGGGATGAAGCCCACTTGATCGTGGTGAATAAAGTTTTTGATGTGCTGCTGGATTCGGTTTGCCAGTATTTTATTGAGGATTTTTGCATCGATGTTCATCAGGGATATTGGTCTAAAATTCTCTTTTTTTTGTTGTGTCCCTGCCAGACTTTGGTATCAGGATGATGTTGGCCTCATGAAATGAATTAGGGAGGAGTCCCTCTTTTTCTATTGATTGGAATAGTTTCAGAAGGAATGGTACCAGCTCCTCTTTGTACCTCAGGTAGAAGTCGGCTGTGAATTTGTCTGGCCCTGGACTTTTTTTTCGTTGGTAGGCTTTTAATTATTGCCTCAGTTTCAGAGCCTGTTTTTGGTCTGTTCAGGGCTTCAACTTCTTCCTGCTTTAGTCTTGGAAGGGTGTATGTGTCCAGGAATTTATCCATTTCTTCTAGATTTTCTAGTTTATTTGCATAGAGGTGGTTATAGTATTGTCTGATAGTAGTTTGTATTTCTGTGATATCAGCGGTGATATCCCCTCTATCATTTTTCATTGTGTCTATTTGATTCTTCTCTCTTTTCTTCTTTATTAGTCTTGCTAGCAGTCTATCAATTTTGTTGATCTTTTCAAAAAACCAGTTCCTGGATTCACTGATTTTTTGGAGGGTTTTATTGTGTCTCTATCTCCTTCAGTTCTGCTTTTATCTTAGTTATTTCTTGCCTTCTGCTAGCTTTTGAATGTGTTTGCTCTTGCTTCTCTAGTTCTCTTAATTGTAATGTTAGGGTGTCAATTTTAGATCTTTCCTACTTTCTCTTGTGGGCATTTAGTACTATAAATTTCCCTCTACACACTGCTTTAAATGTGTCCCAGAGATTCTGGTATGTTGTATCTTTGTTCTCATTGGTGTCAAAGAACATCTTTATTTGTGCCTTCAATTTGTTATGTACCCAGTAGTCATACAGGAGCAGGTTGTTCAGTTTCCATGTAGTTGAGTGGTTTTGAGTGAGTTTCTTAATCCTGAGTTCTAGTTTGATTGCACTGTTGCCTGAGAGACAGTTGGTTATAATTTCTGTTCTTTTACATTTGCTGAGGAGTGCTTTACTTCCAGCTATGTGGTCAGTTTTGGAATAAGTGCGATATGGTGCTGAGAAGAATGTATATTCTGTTGATTTTGGGAGGAGAGATCTGTAGATGTCTATTAGGTCCACTTAGTGCCGAGCTGAGTTCAATTCCTGGATATCCTTGTTAACTTTCTGTCTCGTTGACCTGTCTAATGTTGACAGTGGGGTGTTAAAGTCTCCCATTATTATTGTGTGGGAGTCTAAGTCTCTTTGTAGGTCTCTAAGAACTTGCTTTATGAATCTGGGTGCTCCTATATTGGGTGCATATATATTTAGGATAGTTAGCTCTTCTTGTTGAATTGATCCCTTTACCATTATGTAATGGCCTTCTTTGTCTCTTTTGATGTCCGTTGGTTTAAAGTCTATTTTATCAGAGACTAGGAATGCAACCCCTGCTTTTTTTTTTGTTTTCCGTTTGCTTGGTCAATCTTCCTCCATCCCTTTATTTTGTGCCTATGTGTGTCTCTGCACGTGAGACCGGTCTCCTGAATACAGCACACTGGTCGGTCTTGACTCTATCCAATTTGCCAGTTGGAGTCTTTTAATTGGAGCATTTAGCCCATTTACATTAAAGGTTAATATTTTTATGTGTGAGTTTGATCCTGTCATTATTATGTTAGCTGGTTATTTTGCCCATTACTTGATGTAGTTTCTTCATAGCATTGATGGTCTTTACAATTTGGCATGTTTTTGCAGTGGCTGATACTGGTTGTTCCTTTCCATGATTAGTGCTTCCTTCAGGAGCTCTTGTAAGGCAGGCCTGGTGGTGGCAAAATCTCTCAGCATTTGTTTGTCTGTAAAGGATTTTATTTCTTCTTCACTTATGAAGCTTAGTTTGACTGTATAAGAAATTCTGGGTTGAAAATTCTTTTATTTAAGAATGTTGAATATTGGCCCCCACTCTCTTCTGGCTTATAGAGTTTCTGCCGAGCAATCCGCTGTTAGCCTGATGGGTTTCCCTTTGTGGGTAACCTGACCTTTCTCTCTGGCTGCCCTTAACATTTTTTCCTTCATTTCAACTTTGATGAATCTGACAATTAAGTGTCTTGGAGCTGCTCTTCTCGAGGAATATCTTTGTGTCGTTCTCTGTATTTCCTAAATTTGAATGTTGGCCTGCTCGCTAGGTTGGGGAAGTTCTCATGAATAATATCCTGAAGAGTGTTTTCCAACTTGGTTCTGTTCTCCCCGTCATTTTCAGGTACACCAATCAGATGTAGATTTGGTCTTTTCTCATAGTCCCATATTTCTTGAAGGCTTTGTTCATTTTTTTTTTTACTCTTTTTTCTCTAAACTTCTCTTCTTGCTTCATTTCATTCATTTGATCCTCAGTCACTGATACCCTTTCTTCCACTTGATCAAATCGGCTACTGAAGCTTGTGCATACGTCACGTAGTTCTCATGCTATGGTTTTCAGCTCCATCAGGTCATTTAAGGCTTCTGTATACTGTTTAATCTAGTTAGGCATTGATCTAATCATTTTTCAAGGTTTTTAGCTTCTTTGCGATGGGTTTGAACATCCTCCTTCAGCTCAGAGAAGTTTGTTATTACAGATCGTCTGAAGCCTTCTTCTCTCAACTCGTCAAAGTCATTCTCCGTCCAGCTTTGTTCCATTGCTGGTGAGGAGCTGTGTGCCTTTGGAGGGGGAGAGGCGCTCTAGTTTTCAGAATTTTCAGCATTTTTCCTGTTTTTTCCCCATCTTTGTGGTTTTATCTACCTTTGGTCTTTGATGATGGTGACATACAGATATGGTTTTGGTGTGGTTGTCCTTTCTGTTTGTTAGTTTTCCTCCTAACAGTCAGGACCCTCAGCTGCAGGTCTGTTGGAGTTTGCTGGAGGTCCACTCCAGATCTTGTTTGCCTGGGTATCAGCAGTGGAGGCTACAGAACAGCGAATATTGCTGAACAGCTAATGTTGCTGCCTGATCATTACTCTGGAAGCTTCACCTCAGAGGGGTACCTCGTCGTGTGAGGTGTCAGTCTGCCCCTACTGGGCGGTGCATCCCAGTTACGCTACTTGGGGGTCAGGGACCTACTTGAGGAGGCAGTCTGTCCATTCTCAGATCTCAAACTCGGTGCTGGGAGAACCACTACTCTCTTCAAAGCTGTCACACAGGGACATTTAAGTCTGCAGAGGTTTCTGTTGCCTTTTATTTGGTATGCCCTGCCCCTAGAGGTGGAGTCTACAGAGGCAGGCAGGCCTCCTTGAGCTGCGGTGGGCTCCATCCAATTCGAGCTTCCAGCCTGCTTTGTTTACATACTGAAGCCTCAGCAATGGCGGGTGCCCCTTCCCCAGCCTCGCTGCCACCTTGCAGTTCAATCTCAGACTACTGTGCTAGCAATGAGCAAGGCTCCGTGGGCGTGGGACCCTCCTAGCCAGGCACGGGACATAATCTCCTGGTGTGCCATTTGCTAAGACCATTGGAAAGGTGATGCCTTGCCCTGCTTTGGCTCAGGCTCAGTGTGCTGCACCCACTATTCTGCACCCACTGTCTGACAAGCCCCAGTGAGATGAACCCAGTACCTCAGTTGGAAATGCAGAAATCACCCGTCTTCTGCGTTGCTCACGCTGGGAGCTGAAGACTGGTGCTATTCCCATTTAGCCATCTTGGAACCACCCTAGAAGAGTGTTTCTTTGTCTCCACAACATCACCAGTATCTGTTACTTTTTGGCTTTTTAATAATAACCATTCTGACTGGTATGAGCTGGTATCTCCTTGTTATTTTAACTTGCATTTATCTACTAATCAGTGATGTTGAGCTATTTTTTATATGCTTGTTGGCCACATGTATGTCTTCCTTTGGAACATGTCTATTCATGTCCTTTTCTCACTTTTTAATGGCCTTTTTCTCTTATAAAGTTGTTTAAGTCCCTTACAGATGCTGGATATCAGACCTTTGTCAGCTGCATAGTTTGCAAAAATTGCCTCCCATTCTGTGGGTTGTATGTTGTCTCTGTTGATAGTTTCCTTTGCTGTGCAGGAACTCTTTAGTTTAATTAGATCCCATTTGTCAATTTCTGCTTTTGTTGCAATTGTTTTTGGCATCTTCATCATGGAATCTTTGCTTGTGTCTATGTCCTGAATGGTACTGCCTAGGTGGTCTTCCAGGCTTTATATAGTTTTGGGTTTTACATTTAAGTCTTTAATTCATCTTGAATTAACTTTTCTATATGTTGAAATGAAGGGGTCCAGTTTCAGTCTTCTGCATACAGCTAGCCAGTTATCCCAGTACCATTTATTGAATAGGGATTCTTTCTCCATTGTTTGTTTTTGTCAGATTTGTCGAAGATCAGATAGCTGTAGGTGTGTGGCCTCATTTATGGGGTTCTCTATTGTGTTCCATTCTTCTATGTGCCCAGTTTTATGTCGGTACCATGCTGTTTTTGTTACTGTAGCCCTGTCATATAGTTTGAAGTCAGTTGGTGTGATGCATCCAGCTTTATTCTTTTTGCATAGGATTGCTTTGGCTATTCAGGCTCACGTTTGGTTCCCTATGAATTTTTAAATAGTTTTTTTGTTCCAGTTCTGTGAAGAATTGCAATGGTAGTTTAATAGGAATAGCATTGAATGTATAAATTGCTTTGGGCAATATAGTCATTTTAACATATTGATTCTTCCTATCCATGAACATGGAATGTTTCTCCATTTGTTTGTGTCATCTCTGATTGCTTTGAGCAGTGTTTTGTAGTTCTCCTTATAGAGATCTTTCACCTCCCTGGTTACCTGTATGCCTAGGTATTTTTTGGTGGCAATTGTGAATGAGATTGACTTCCTGATTTGGCTTTTGGCTTGACTCTTGTTGGTGTATAGGAATGCTAGTAATTTTCTCACATTAATTTTGTATCCTGAGACTTTGCTAAAGCTGTTTATCAGATTTAGAAGCTTTTGGGCTGAAACTATGGGGTTTTCTAGATATAGAATCATGTTGTGTGCAAACAGAAACAGAAATAATTTGACTGCCTCTCTTCCTATTTGGATGTCTTTATTTCTTTCTTTTGCCTGATTGCTTTTGTCAGGACTTCTGATACTATGTTGCATAGGAGTGGTGAGAGAGGGCATCCTTTTCTTGTGAAAGTTTACAAGCAGAATGCTTCCAGCTTTTGCCCATTCAGTATAATGTTGGCTGTTGATTTCACATAGATGGTTCTTATTGAGATATATTCCTTCAATACTTAGTTTATTGAGAGTTTTAACATGAAGAGATGCTGAATTTTATCAAAAGCATTTTCAGCATCTATTGAGATAATTGTATAGTGCTTTTTGTGTCTTTAGTTTTGTTTATGTGATAAATCATATTTATTGATTTGTGTGTGTTGAACCAACCTTGCACACAGTAGATGAAGCCTACTTGATTGTGTTGGATAAACTTTTTCAGGCGTGGCTGGATTAAGTTGGCCAGTATTTTGTTAGGGACTTTTGCATGGATATTCATCAAGGATATTGGCCTGAAGTTTTATTTTTTGTGTGTGGTGTTTCTGCCAGGCTTTGGTATCAGTATGATGCTGGCCTCATAGAATGAGTTAAGGAGGAGCCTCTCGGTCTCAACTTTTTGTTGGAGTAGTTTCAGTAGGAATGTTTTAAGCTATTTGTACATTTGGTAGAATTCAGCTGTGAATCCATCTGGTCCTGTGTTGTTTTTGTTTTGTTTTGTTTTGTTTTGCTTTGTTTTGGTTGGTAGGCTATTTATTACTGCCTCAATGTCAAAGCTCATTATGTCTATTCAGGGATTTAATTTTTTTCCTGGTTCAGTTTTGGGAGGACGTATGTATCCAGGAATTTATTCATTTCTTTTAGATTTCTCATTTATGTACATAGAGGTGTTTATAATATTATCTGATGGTTATTTGTATTTCTGTGAGGTCAGTGGTAGTTTCCTCCTTGTCATTTCTGATTGTGTTTACTTGAATCTTCTCTCTTCTTTATTAGCTTAGCTAGCATTCTATTTTATTAATTTTTTCAAAAAACCTACCTTCTGTATTCATTGATCACTTAAATTGCTTTTCATGTCTCAATCTGTTTCAGTTCAGCTCTAACTTTGGTTATTTCTTGTCTTCTCCTATTAATAGCTTTGGGGTTAGTTTGCTCTTGGTTCTCTAGTTCTTTTAGTAATGATGTTAGTTTGTTAACTTGAGGTCTAATTTTTTTTTTTTTTTAATTGGCGGAGTCTTGCTCTGTTGTCAGGTTGGAGTGCGGTATTACGATCTCGGCTCACTGCAACCTCTGCCTCCTGGATTCAAGTGATTCTCCTGCCTCAGCCTCCCGATTAGCTGGGATTACAGGAATTCACCACCATGCCCAGCTAATTTTTGTATTTTTAGTAGAGATGGGGTTTCACCATGTTGGCTAGGATGGTCTCAATCTCTTGACGTTGTGATCCCCCCACCTTGGCCTCCCAAAGCGCTAGGATTACATCTTTTATTTTTTTGATGCAGGCATTTAGGGCTTTAAATTTCCCTCTTAACACTGCCTTAGCTCTGTCCCAGAGATTCTGGTATGTTGTATCTTTGTTCTCATTAGCTTCAAAGAACTTCTTGATTTCTGCCTTAATTTTATTATTTACTCAGATGTCCTTCAGAAGCAGGTTATAAAAATTTCCATGTAATTTTATGGTTTTGAGTGATTTTCTTAATCTTGATATCTAATTTTATTGCTGTGTGTTCTGAGAGAGTGGTGGTTATTATTTCAGTTCTTTTGCATTTGCTGAAGAGAATTTTCCTTCTGATTATATGATCAATTTTAGAGTATGTGCCATGTGGCAATGAGAAGGATGTATATTCTGTTGTTTCTGGATGGAGTCTATCAGGTCCATTTGATCCAGTACTGAGTTCAGCTCCTGAATATCTTTGTTAATATTCTGCCTCAGTGATCTGTCTAATACTGTCAGTGGGGTAGTGGAATCTCCCACTATTCTTGTGTGGGAGTCTAGGTCTCTTTGAAAGTCCCTAAGAACTTGCTATATGAATCTAGGTGCTCTGTGTTAGTTGTATATATATTTAACATAGTTAGATCTTGTTTAATTGAACCCTTTACCACTATGTAATGCCCTTGTCTTATCTTTGTTCATTTAAAATCTATTTTGTATGAAATTAGAATGGCAACCTTTGTATTTTTGGTTTTCCATTTGCTTGGTAGATTTTCTCCATGACTTAACTTGAGACTATGGGTGTCATTGTATGTGAGATGGGTCTCTTGAAGGCAGCTTACCCATGAGTCTTGGTTCTTTATCCAGCATGTCACTCTAGACCTTTTAATTGGGACATTTAGCCCATTTACATTCAAGATTAGTATTGATATCTGTGGATTTGATCTTCTCATCATGATATTAGCTGGTTATTTTGAAGACTTGTTTATGTGTTTGCTTTATAGTGTCACTGGTCTGTGTTTTAGTGTGTTTATAGAGTGGCTGGTAATGGCCTTTTCGATATTTACTGCTTCCTTCAGGAGCTCTTGTAATTCAGGTCTAGTAGTAACAAATTCCCCCAGCATTTGCTTGTCTGAAAAGGATCTTATTTCTGCTTTGCTTATGAAGGTTAGTTTGACCAGATATGAACTTGTGGGTTGAAATTTCTTATCTTTAAGAATATTGAATATTGGTCTCCAATGTCTTCTGGCTTGTAGAGTTTCAGCTGAGAGGTCTGCTGTTAGTCTGATGGGCTTCTCTTTATAGGCCACCTCATCTTTGTCTCTCACTGCCTTTAACATTTTTTCTTTCATTTTGACCTTGGAGAATCTGATGATTATGTGTCTTCTGGAGGATCTTCTTGAGAAGTATCTTACTAGGGTTCTCTGCATTTCTTGCATTTGAATGTTGGCCTCTCTAGCTAGGTTGGGGAATTTTTCATGGATGATATCCTGAAATATGTTTTCCAAGTTGCTTCCATTCTCCCCATCTCTTTTAGGAACACCAATGAGTCATAGATTTGATTTATTTACATAATCCCACATTTCTCAGAGGTTTTGTTCTGCAGCAGAGAGCTAACAGATGCAGAGGTGCCTGCCCCTCTGTAGGTGTTCACCACAGTGGTAGACCAACACAGATGGGGGTCAGGGGGTGCCTGCTGGAGATGTATGGGTGGTTGTACTGGAGGTGGTGCTGGCTTGTGGGTGGGGTGCTGGTCTGTGCATGTCTGGGTGCCTTCTCTGTGCCCCAAGAGCAGGAATAATTGCTCAGTTTGTGGGACTATCTGCTGTCCTCCATTAAGTGTCAGTGGAAGGGTGGGGTGCTGGTGGGGTGTGGCTTGCCAGCTCTGTGCCTGCCAAAGCTTTGTCTGCCTTGGTGGTTAGCAGGTACAGTTGGAGGTGGACTGCATTCCCATGTGCTGGTCAGGCAAGTAAAGCAAAACCTACCCTTGCAGACATGCACCAGCAAAGTGATGTGGAGAGATGCCGTGGGGCTGTGGTAACCTGCAACATGGGAAGGAAGTATATAGGCTGCTCTGTGGCTATAGAGGCCACCTTACTGGAGCTCTCGACTGGACATGCATGGTCTGCTAGCACAGAAGCTACGGTGTGAGACCCCAAGGCACCCCAGACTGCCCTGTAAGCAGGCATGGCAGAATGGGTTGCCCAGAGAGGCCAGCAGACCAAGGGGTACTCAGGTTGGACAACCCCCACCTAATCTGCAAGACTGTCCTGCAGAGATCATGTTAGATTTTTTCTAGGACTATAGTGTCCAATGGGAGCAAGTCGAGCTTAGGGGGATGGCTGTCCCTGGCTGTGTTCTGCTACAGATGCTTCTGCACTAAACCACTGGGCTGCTCATCACCTGGTGTTCTGCCCCTACCACTACTCTCAGCACATCTCCCTGCCAACTTGAGTGTCTGTGGTAGTTGAGGGATTCCTCCTGCTGGAGTTCCAGAGGCTCATGGTGAGAATGTATTGTTCTTTGCCAGTTCAATTCACCCATTCCCCTGGAGCTGTTAAGGTTCAAAAGTGAGTCCCAGCGTGCTGTAGCCATACAGAGTTCCCAGATTTCTTCCCCTTCAGCCCAGCTTCTGTGTCTTCCCTCTGTGCACTTGGCATCTTTCCTGTGAAGATCTGTTAAAAGCACATCAGTTGTCTCAGTCTCTTGGTGGGAGCTGTTCCACCTGGCTGCATGTAGTTGGCCATTTTACCTTCTCTACAACTGATTTTTGAATTCTTTTATTATTAGTAGTAGGGCTATCATCCAACAATATTGTTTTGTAACATACATAGAAGGAGTAGTAGCTTCTGTGGATATTACTATTTTTATTTTGTAAAGCATCAGATTCATCAGTGAGCTAAGATGAGTTAACCATTCACTGGAAGGAACTGTATTTCTTTGTGGGCTCTGGGGTACCAATCAGTTTTCTAGAAGAGATACTAGACAAATGGGGCTTTAAGAGAACAAGTATACATTATATTAATAGGTACTTTACTAAATTAAATGTTTTATTCCTTCCAGTGTTTAAAGGCAAGGCTTTTAAATTATTTACATATAAACTCCATTTACTTTAAATACACAAACACAACCTCTTTTTCATTAATCTTGTTTATAAAAATTATTTGTTCAGAAGATTTTATTACTTCAGCTTTTCAATTTAATGTAGCGTGGTTCCTCCCTTGAAGCTCAGCTATGCTCCCTTCAGGATTCAGGTGTGTCCAGACATGTGTAAGGGTGGCGGGTTTTCTAAAAACAGGAACTGAAGAGGGCTGCAACTTATTGTCTACCTCCCTTTATTTGTGGTTTTTGTGTTTCTAATAAGAGACATAACTTGTCCTTCTCCACTCCTTGGGTAGGTTTGAGCTTGAGCAGGGCTTGGTCAGGCTTAAATACACACACATAGACACACACACACACACACTCTCTCTCTATATATATATATATATAAAATATATATATATTACACATATGTAATATATATTACATATATTTATATATTATATATAATATATGATATATATATATCAGATGCAGCAACTAAATGGTGCTGGTGCAGACAGATTCCACAATTAGGGGCCCTAGTTCACCATTTGTGTGGATGGGGAAGGAAACAGAGAAACATCATCTAAAAGAAACATCAAAGAAGACATTTCTTTTAGAGGAGAAAATACTTGCTATTTTTCTTGCTTTATATTTTTCTAATCTTTAAAATTAGTGAGATATGAAGCATCTACATTTTGTGATATTACTTGATGTGAACACTTTGTGGTTTTCAAGGCTAACCCACATTTTTGAGATAGAATATTTAATAAAATTTGCTTACTAAATTTTTAAGAAGACAAAAAATTTAATTCGAATAAATCTTTAGCTTCAAGGAAGTAAAATATCTGCTGAAACTACAAAACTGTAGTAAGCAGAGTGGGGCTCTCTGAGTAATCCCAAGGTGTTGCAGAAAAAGAAAAAAAAACATGACTTATTGCAAATATTGCTCCAATTCACACATTCTAGTCTCCTCAGACTGATCAATCAGCTTATCCACTTTCTATCACCCACTTTACAATCTGAGAGAAACATAATTTCCCCAGAAACAATGAAAAAAAGAGTACGTGTATATGTTATACATCAATATATTACACATATAGATTGCTATCTAACCTCTTGAGAAGTGCTTGCTAGAAAAATCTTTTCAGAAAGCAGGTCATTTCCTTCTTTAAGTTGTTTGAAGAACATTGTCCCTAGACTTCAAATCTTGCAAAATATATTTCCCTTGCTACACAGTAAGTATTTTGTTTTTCAATGTTTCTGTGAAGCTGTTATGAACCTGACATAAGATGCATGTGAAATGTTCAGATGTTTGGCAGATATAATGTAACTATCATGATTGAAGCCAGCTAAGAAATTCATTTTTCAGGCCTCGTCAGTCCTCTGTATGAAACATTTTGACCTACATCATCAATTTAGAATTATACAGCTTCACACCACATTTCACTAAGGGTTCTAAGTTCATGAGTAGGTCCAGAAAGAATTATTTGCAAGTTTTCTTTGCTAGAAATAAAGTTTATACATATTTTTTTCAAAGTATGTTTCTCAAAACTATCAGAATTACAGGACAAACTTTTGCTGCTTAGGATTTTCCATAAAACAAACATTTGTTGAATGAAAGAATAAGAAATTTACTAGATGCATAGTAGTGGATTTACTGTGCAGCTAATGAATGAGTCTTAACAATGTAATTATATGGTCATATATTTATAAACAATTTGAAAAAAAATTGTATCTTCTAAGAGCAATGTCTTAGAACCTAATTACTACCTCTTTCTTCTTTAGTTAATTTCCCCTTTGTTACCCTTTTGTCAGTGGCTCTGGAATCCTTATGAGCATTTTTGAAATCTAAGAGGAAACGGAGTTACAGACACATTTATTTTGGGTTTGGTGGGATATTTATGTGGCTTTTAGTCACTTCTGGGTATGGATACATTATTGCTAGTTGTCAGTGTGGGAATGGCTTCCAGTCTACTACTGGCCCTTGTGCAAACTCACTCTGTTTTATGTCAGGAGAGTGCAATGTCAGAGATCTCATGGTGTTATGAAGGCTTCGTACAGTACTTAGTGCTAAGAATGTGTGGGTAGCAGAGAAGACACAAGATTTTAAAAGTAAAAGCTAGATGCTAACTTAGGGAGAATTTTTCAAACACCAGGTGGTGCAAAATTTTATGTAGAGGATTTGATTGATCCTACTAAAATGACTCTCTCTTGTCAGTAATATGCTTGGTAATGAAATATATAACTATACATGTACCATACATTTTAATTTTTAAATGGTAATTTCATAAAATAGTACTTATCAGAAATCATAGAAGCACAAACTTCTATGTAGTAATTTATTACTTAGCATTACTTAGTAATTTATAATTTAGCATTACTATAAACAGTGAGTGTTTCTATAGCTCATATATGAAATAGCATGAATATATGAAATAGCACATATACGAAAATAGTGTGATATTCTCCAAATTTGACAACTTCATAAAAGGTCATATGACATTATCAATGATGAGTCACGATTCTAAACAAAACTCTCATAAACTCTCAATAATAAAACCAAATTTTAATCTTCCAGGCAAAAGACAGAATTATCTTTTCATTCTTTCTACAGAAAATCATTATTCCATGAAGAGTTGATCAGAGTACGTAGCCAAGAAATATACAGAAAAAGGTACCTTAGAGGTGCACAGTGCAATTAACCAATAAAAACATATTTTATTTTTCTGTATTTTCTAATGTTTGTAATATTTGTCAAATTTTTGATATCTATAATTTTTGGTGGTTTTAGTTCTTATTCTAAATAAATGTCATTAACTTAATTTCATATTTTTTGTTAAGGAGGTTACCCAAATTCTGTAGGTTTCAGACTCCCAAAAGCCTGATATGCCTTAGATGCAAATTATACAAAATTTTTACAAATGAACTTTATGGAGGTATAACTTGCATATAATAGAATGCATACATTTTATTTCTAGAATTTGATAATGTTTGACAAATGTATATATTCATGTAGCCACCACTACAGTCACGATAATGGAATATTTTAATCACTTCCAAAGGTTCTCTTGTGGCCCTTCTCAGTCTATACCTATTTCTCATCCCCAGGTCTAGGCAACTACTGATCTGCTTTCTATTGCTATAAATTCGACTTCTCTTTTCTAAGGTTTCAAATAAATTTAATCATACTTATGTAATTTTTTGTTTCTTGCTTCTTTTTCTCAGTTTAATGTTTTTGAGATTTGTCCACGATTTTAGAAGAGTCAACAGTTAATCCCTTCTGATGGCTGAATAGTATTTCTTGATGGACATTATATTTGAGATATGCTCAATTTTGCCTGTTTTGAATAAGATACTATTTGGAGGAAGGTTCCAAGACTGCCGAATAGGAACAGCTCCAGTCTGCAACTCCAGAGTGAGTGAAGCAGAAGACAGGTGATTTCTGCATTGCCAACTGAGGTACCGGGTTCATTTCACTGGGGCTTGTCAGACAGTGGGTGCAGCCAGCGGAGCAGGGTGAGGCATCGCCTCAACCAGGAAGCACAAGGGTTCAAGGAATTCCCTTTCTTAGCAAAGGGAAGCCGTGACAGACGGCACCCAGAAAACTGGGACACTCCCACCCTAATACTGCACTTTTCCAATGGCCTTATCAAATGGCACATGAGGAGATTATATCCTACGCCCGGCTCAGATGGTTCCACGCCCATGGAGCCTCACTCACTGCTAGCACGGCAGTCTGAGATCAAACTGCAAGTGGGCAGTGAGGCTGGGGGAGGGGCGTCCACAATTGCTGAGGCTTGAGTAGGTAAAAAAAGTGGCCAGGAAGCTCGAACTCAGTGGAGCCCACTGCAGCTCAAGGAGGCCTGCCTGCCTTTGTAGATTCCACCTCTGGGGGCAGGTCACAGCTGAACAAAAGGCAGCAGAAAGTTCTGCAGACTTAGACATCCCTGTCTGACAGCTTTGAAGAGAGTAGTGGTTCACCCAGCATGGAGTTTGAGATCTGAGAAGAGACAGACTGCCTATTCAAGTGGGTCCCTGAACCCCAAGTAGCTTAACCAGAAGACACCTCCCAGTAGGGGCAGACTGACACCTCATGCAGCAGGGTGCCCCTCTAAGACAAGGCTTGCAGAGGCAGGATCAGGCAGCAATATCTGCTTTTATGCAATATTCGCATTCTGCAGGCTCTACTGATGACACCCAGGCAAACAGGGTCTGGAGTGGACGTCCAGCAAACTCCAACAGACCTGCAGCTGAGAGTTCTGACTGTTAGAAGGAAAACTAACAAAGAGAAAGGACATCCACACCATAACCCCATCTGTATGTCACCATCATAAAGACCAAAGATAGATAAAACCACAAAGATGAAGATGGCCGAATACGAACAGCTCCAGTCTCCAGCTCCCAGCGCCAGCGACACAGAAGACAGGTGACTTCTGCATTTTCAACTGAGGTACTGGGTTCATCTCACTAGGGAGTGCCGGACAATCGGTGCTGGTCAGCTGCTGCAGCCCGACCAGCAAGAGCTGAAGCAGGGCGAGGCATTGCCTCACCTGGGAAGTGCAAGGGGGAAGGGAATCCCTTTTCCTAGCCAGGGGAACTGAGACACACACCTGGAAAATCGGGTAACTCCCACCCCAATACTGCACTTTACCAAGGGTCTTAGTAAACGGGCACACCAGGAGATTATATCCCACACCTGGCCGGGAGGGTCCCACACCCACGTAGCCTCCCTCATTGCTAGCACAGCAGTCTGCGGTCTAACCACAAGGCAGCAGCGAGGCTGTGGGAGGGGCGCCCACCATTGCTGAGGCTTAAGTAGGTAAACAAAGCCGCTGGGAAGCTCGAACTGGGTGGAGCTCACAGCAGCTCAAGGAGGCCTGCCTGTCTCTGTAGACTCCACCTCTGGGGACAGGGCACAGCTAAACAACAACAACAACAAAAAAAAACAGCAGAAACCTCTGCAGACGCAAACGACTCTGACAGTTTTAAGAGAGCAGTGGATCTGCCAACACAGAGGTTGAGATCTGAGAACGGACAGACTGTCTGCTCAAGTGGGTCCCTGACCCCTCAGTAGCATAACTGGGAGACATCCTCCACTAGGGGCAGACCGCCACCCCTCATCTTACACAGTGGAGTACACCCCTGAGAGGAAGCTTCCAAAGCAAGAATCAGACAGGTACACTCGCTGTTCAGCAATATTCTATCTTCTGCAGCCTCTGCTGCTGATACCCAGGCAAACAGGGTCTGGAGTGGACCTCAAGCAATCTCCAACAGACCGACAGCCGAGGGTCCTGACTGTTAGAAGGAAAACTAACAAACAGAAAGGATACCGAAACCAAAACCACACCAGTATGTCACCATCATCAAAGACCAGAGGCAGATAAAACAACAAAGATGGGGAAAAAGCAGGGCAGAAGAGCTGGAAATTCAAAAAACAAGAGCACGTCTCCCTCTGCAAAGTAACGCAGCTCATCACCAGCAACGGATCAAAGCTGGATGGAGAATGACATTGACGAGATGAGAGAAGAAGCCTTCAGTCCATCAAACTTCTCAGAGCTAAAGGAGGAATTATGTACACAGTGCAAAGAAACTAAAAATCTTGAAAAAAGAGTGGAAGAATTGATAACTAGAATAATTAATGTAGAGAAGGCCATAAACGAAGTGACAGAGATGAAAACCATGACACGAGAAATACGTGACAAATGCACAAGCTTCAGTAACCGACTCGATCAACTGGAAGAAAGAGTATCAGCGATTGAGTATCATATGAATGAAATGAAGCGAGAAGAGAAATTTAAAGAAAAAAGAAGAAAAAGAAATGAGCAAAGCCTGCAAGAAGTATGGGATTATGTAAAAAGACCAAATCTACGTCTGATTGGGGTGCCTAAAAGCGAGGGGGAAAATGGAACCAAGTTGGAAAATACTCTTCAGGATATCATCCAGGAGAACTTCCCCAACCTAGTAGGGCAGGCCAACATTCAAATTCAGGAAATACAGAGAATGCTACAAAGATACTCCTCAAGAAGAGCAACTCCAAGACACATAATTGCCAGATTCATCAAAGTTGAAATGAAAGAAAAAATCTTAAGGGCAGCCAGAGAGAAAGGTCGGGTTACCCACAAAGGGAAGCCCATCAGACTAACAGCAGATCTCTCAGCAGAAACTCTACAAGCCAGAAGAGAGTGGGGGCCATATGCAACATTCTTAAAGAAAAGAATTTTAAACCCAGAATTTCATATCCAGTCGAACTAAGCTTCATAAGTGAAGAAGAAATAAAATCCATTACAGACAAACAAATGCTGAGAGATTTTGTCACCACCAGGCCTGCCTTACAAGAGCTCCTGAAGGAAGCACTAATCATGGAAAGGAACAACCAGTACCAGCCACTGCAAAAACATGCCAAATTGTAAAGACCATCAATGCTAAGAAGAAACTACATCAACTAATGAGCAAAATAACCAGCTAACATCAAAGGACAGGTTCAAAATCACACATAACAATATTAACCTTTAATGTAAATGGCCTAATGCTCCAATTAAAAGACACCAACTGGCAAATTGGATAAAGGGTCAAGATCCATCAGTGTGCTGTATTCAGGAGACTGATCTCATGTGCAGAGACACACATAGGCACAAAATAAAGGGATGGAGGAAGATCTACCAAGCAAATGGAAAACAAAAAAAAGCAGGGGTAGTGATCCTAGTCTCTGATAAAATAGACTTTAAACCCATGAAGATCAAAAGAGACAAAGAAGGCCATTACATAATGGTAAAGGGATCAATTCAACAAGAAGAACTAACTATCCTAAATATATATGCACCCAATACAGGAGCACCCACATTCATAAAGCAAGTCCTTAGAGACCTACAAAGAGACTTAGACTCCCACACAATAATAATGGGAGACTTACACCCCACTGTCAACATTAGACAGATCAACAAGACAGAAAGTTAACAAGGATATCCAGGAATTGAACTCATCTCTGCAGCAAGCAGACCTAATAGACATCTACAGAACTCTCCACCCCAAATCAACAGAATATACATTCTTCTCAGTATCACATCACACTTATTCTAAAATTGACCACATAATTGGAAGTAAAGCACTCCTCAACAAATGTACAAGAACAGAAATTATAACAAACTGTCTCTCAGACCACAGTGCAATCAAACTAGAACTCAGGACTAAGAAACTCAATCAAAACCACTCAACTACATGGAAACTGAACAACCTGCTCCTGAATGACTACTGGGTACATAACGAAATGAAGGCAGAAATAAAGATGTTCCTGGAAACCAATGAGAACAAAGATACAACATACCAGAATCTCTGGGACACATTTAAAGCAGTGTGTGGAGGGAAATTTATAGCACTAAATGCCCACAAGAGAAAGCAGGAAAGATCTAAAATTCACACTCTAACATCACAATTAAAGAACTAGAGAAGCAAGAGCAAACACATTCAAAAGCTAGTGGAAGGCAAGAAATAACTAAGATAAAAGCAGAACTGAAGGAGATAGAGACACAAAAAACCCTCCAAAAAATCAATGAATCCAGAGTCGGTTTTTTGAAAAGATCAACAAAATTGATAGACTGCTAGCAAGACTAATAAAGAAGAAAAGAGAGAAGAATCAAATAGACACAATAATAAATGATAAAGGGGATATCACCACCGACCCCACAGAAATACAAACTACCGTCAGAGAATACTATAAACACCTCTATGCAAATAAACTAGAAAACCTAGAAGAAATGGATAATTTCCTGGACACTTACACTCTCCCAAGACTAAACCAGGAAGAAGCTGAATCCCTGAACAGACCAATAGCAGGCTCTGAAATTGAGGCAATAATTAATAGCCTACCAACCAAAAAAAGTCCAGGACCAGATGGATTCACAGCTGAATTCTACCAGCGGTACAAGGAGGAGCTGGTACCATTCCTTCTGAAACTATTCCAGTCAATAGAAAAAGAGGAAATCCTCCCTAACTCATTTTATGAGGCCAGCATCATCCTGATACCAAAGCCTGGCAGAGACACAACAAAAAAAGAGAATTTTAGACCAATATCCCTGATGAACATCGATGCAAAAATCCTCAATAAAATACTGGCAAACCGAATCCAGCAGCACATCAAAAACCTTATTCACCATGATCAAGTTGGCTTCATTCCTGGGATGCAAGGCTGGTTCAACATATGCAAATCAATAAACGTGATCCAGCATATAAACAGAACCAATGACAAAAACGACATGATTATCTCAATAGATGTAGAAAAGGCCTTTGACAAAATTCAACAGCCCTTCATGCTAAAAACTCTCAATAAACCAGGTATTGATGGGACTTATCTCAAAATAATAAGAGCTATTTATGACAAACCCACAGCCAATATCAAACTGAATGGGCAAAAACTGGAAGCATTCCCTTTGAAAACTGGGACAAGACAGGGATGCCCTCTCTCACCACTCCTATTCAACATAGTGTTGGAAGTTCTGGCTAGGGCAATCAGGCAAGGGAAAGAAATTAAGCACATTCACTTAGGAAATGAGGAAGTCAAATTGTCCCTGTTTGCAGGTGATATGACTGTGTATTTAGAAAACCCCATAGTCTCAGCCCAAAATCTCCTTAAGCTGATAAGCAACTTCAGCAAAGTCTCAGAATACAAAATCAATGTGCAAATATCACAAGCATTCCTATACACCAATAACAGACAAACACAGAGCTAAATCATGAGTGAACTCCCATTCACAATTGCTTCAAAGAGAATAAAATACCTAGGAATCCAGCTTACAAGGGATGTGAAGGACCTCTTTAAGGAGAACTAAAACCACTGCTCAATGAAATAAAAGAGGACACAAACAAATGGAAGAACATTCCATGCTCATGGATAGGAAGAATCAATATCATGAAAAAGGCCATACTGCCCAAGGTAATTTATAGATTCAATGCCATCCCCATCAAACCACTAATGACTTTTTTCACAGAATTGGAAAAAACTACTTTTAAGTTCATGTGGAACCAAAAAAGAGCCTGCATTGCCAAGACAATCCTAAGCCAAAGGAACACAGCTGGAGGCATCATGCTACCTGACTTCAAACTATGCTAAAAGGCTACAGTAACGAAAACAGCATGGTACTGGTACCAAAACAGAGATATAGACCAATGGAACAGAACAGAGTCCTCAGAAATAATACCATACATCTACAACTATCTGATCTTTGACAAACCTGAGAAAAACAAGAAATGGAGAAATGATTCCCTGTTTAATAAATGGTGCTGGGAAAACTGGCTAGCCATATGTAGAAAGCTGAAACTGGATCCCTTCCTTATACAAAAATTAATTCAAGATGAATTAAAGACTTAAATGTTAATCCTAAAACCATAAAAACCCTAGAAGAAAACCTAGGCAATACCATTCAGGATATAGGCATGGGCAAGGACTTCATGTCTGAAACACCAAAAGCAATGGCAACAAAAGCCAACATTGACAAATGGGATCTAATTAAACTACAGAGCTTCTGCACAGCAAAAGAAACTACTATCAGAGTGAACAGGCAATCTACAGAATTGGAGAAAATTTTTGCAATCTACTCATCTGACAAAGGACTAATATCCAGAATCTATGAAGAACTCAAACAAATGTACAAGAAAAAAATAACCCCATCAAAAAGTGGGCAAAGGATATGAACAGACATTTCTGAAAACAAGACATTTATGCAGCCAAGAGACATTTGAAAAAATGCTCATCATCACTGGCCATCAGCGAAATGCAAATCCAAACCACAATGAGATACCATCACACCAGTTAGAAGTATAATCATTAAAAAGTCAGGAAACAATAGGTACTGGAGAGGATGTGAAGACATAAGAACAACTTTTACACTGTTTGTGGGACTGTAAACTAGTTCAACGATCGTGGAAGACAGTGTGGTGATTCCTCAAGGATGTAGAACTGAAAATATCATTTGACCCAGCCATCCCATTACTGCGTATATACCCAAAGGATTATAAATCACACTGCTATAAAGACACATGTACACATGTTTATTGTGGCACTATTCACAATAGCAAAGATTTGGATCCCATCCACATGTCCATCAGTGATAGACTGGATTAAGAAAATGTGGCATATATACACCATGGAATACTATGCAGCCATAAAAAAGGATGAGTTCACGTCCTTTGTAGGGACATGGATGAAGCTGGAAACCATCATTCTCAGCAAACTATCACAAGGACGAAAAACCAAACACCGCATGTTCTCACTCACGGGTGGGAATTGAACAATAAGAACACTTAGACGCGGGAAGGGGAACATCACACAACAGTGGGGAGGGGTAGGGATAGCATTAGGAGATACACCTAATGTAAATGACGAGTTAATGGGTGCAGTGCACCAACATGGCACATGTATACATAGGTAACAAACCTGCATGTTGTACACATGTACTCTAGAACTTAAAGTAAAATATAAAAAAAAAAAAAAAAAAAAAAAAAAACAGGAAACACTCATACACTGTTGGTGGGAGTGTAAATTAGTTCAACTATTGTAGAAGACAGTGTGTTGATTCCTCAAAGCCCTAAAGACAGAAATACCATTTGACTCAGCAATCCTATGACTGGGTATATACTCAAAGAAATATAAATGATTCTATTATAAAGACACGTGCGTAAGTATGTTTATTGCAGCACTATTCACAATAGCAAAGACATGGAATCAACCTAAATGCCCATCAATAATAGACTGGATAAAGAAAATGTACATATACACCATTGACTACTACAGCCATAAATAGAATGAGATCATGTCCTTTTCAGAAACACAGACAGAGCTGGAGTTCATTATCCTTAGCAAACTAATGCAGGAACAGAAAACAAAATATTGCATGTTCTCACTTACAAGCAGGAACTAAATGATGGGGACACATGGACACATAAAAAGGAACAACACAGACTGGGACCTATCAGAGGGTGGAAGTTTGGATCAGGAAACTTCCTGATCCAAAGAGAGGATCAGGAAAAATAACTAATGGGTACTAGGCTTAATACCTAGGAGATGTATTAATCTGTACAAGTAACCTCCATGACACAACTTTACCTATGTAACAAACCTGGATGTGTACCCTGAAGTTAAAATAAAGATTTAAAAAAAAAAAATTAAAGGGGCACAAGGAGATGGAACACAGCTCTCCACTCACTGAGTATGGGCTTTGATAAGCGACTTTCTTTCCAAGATTATAGTTCAGAAGAGAGGAGAACTTTACACTGGAGAGACAACACACACTACCTCATCCAGGTGATAAAAGTTAATATCATCTGTGGTAAGTCATATTGAAATAGGTACCCTTGCTACCATGCTGAGAAGGGCACTTCACCTCTGAAGTCATTCTCTCAAAACCCTTGTCTAACCGTGAGAAAAACATCAGTCAAATTCCAATTGAGGAGCCTTTTACAAAATACTTGACCAGCCCTCCTCAAAAATCTCAAAAAAAAAAAAAAAACAAAAAAAACAAGGAAATTCTGAGAAATTGTCGTGGATCAGAAGAGGCTAAGGAGACATGATAACTAAATTTCAGATGGTGTCCTGGATGGGATTCTAGAACCGAGAAGGAACTCTGGGTTAAAAATAGCAAAACCTAATAAACTGTGAAATTTAACTAATTATAATATACCAATGTTGATTACCTAGCTATGACAAATGTACCCCAAAAATATGAGATGTTAACAAAAGAGAAAACTGGTTGATGAAGTATATAGGGGCTCTGTAATACCTTTACAACTTTTCCTATAATTTCAATCTAGTCTAAAATATAGCATCTGTTAAAAATTTAAAAGCAGTAGAGATTATATAATTGCCCACATATGCATAAAATATCTGTGGAAAGATAGGCAATAAACTAGTTATTTCAATTTCCTATCAAAAACTCAGTTGTATTTCCCCTTCCAGCAGGAAAAATAAAATATAACAACATGGAAATATTTAAACTTTCCATAAGAGAAATCTAAGGCTTTTGTTCAATGGTGCCATTTACACACAGGAATGGAAGATTTTTGTGAACTCTGATAATTTGTCTTTATTTCTATTTTTAAATTGGGTTTTGTGACTATTGCTATCTCATGATGAAGACTATTTCTAGATCTCAAATTTGAAAATAAATGACAAGGTGGCATATAGTTATGTAAAACCATGTAGTTTTTCTTCTGCTTTCTTTGATATAGTTCATTGAAATTGATTCTAAGTTGATTGACTATATAACATCAAGAATATCCAAAAGTTTACAAAAATGAAGAGAAATAAAAGATAATATAAAATTAATATTATAGTAATTTATATTAATTTTCTATTTTAATTTATATCGATGTATTCTTTTATCTTTCCCCAAGGAAAACAAGGAACTAACATTTGTAAAGCAGATATCATATGTAAAACATTTGCAATACATTTTCTCAATTCTTTTTTTTTTTTTTTTTTTTTTTTTTTTTTTTGAGACGGAGTCTCACTCTGTCGCCCAGGCTGGAGTGCAGTGGCCGGATCTCAGCTCACTGCAAGCTCCGCCTCCCGGGTTCACGCCATTCTCCTGCCTCAGCCTCCCGAGTAGCTGGGACTACAGGCGCCCACCACCTCGCCCGGCTAGTTTTTTGTACTTTTTAGTAGAGACGGGGTTTCACCGTGTTAGCCAGGATGGTCTCGATCTCCCGACCTCGTGATCTGCCCGTCTCGGCCATTTTCTCAATTCTTGACACAACATAGGTGAGATTATTCTGGTTTAACAAATGAAAAAAGTGAGATTTTAAAAATTTTTTCAAGTAATCTTTCTATGTTATATTGATAATGAATAGCAGAGCCAGAATTTGACAGAATTTTGCTTAATTCAAGATAGAGACTTTCCCATCACACTATATACAACCTTCAAGAATATTACCCTCCTGGGAGGTAATCAAAAGGTTTTCAAGGTTAATTGTTGTTATGTTTTGATTTATTTTATAGGTTACAAAGCCCAATAGTGGGTAAAAGCTTCTTTTAGACCCCAAAAATGCCAAGGTTAATAGAGAGCTGCTTCTCTATTGGTTTCAGTTGCATTAATGTGTTGACTTCAGCAGGTTCACTAAATATCCTCAAGTTCCCATGTTAACATTTGCTAAGTAATGTGTTCAACTCAAAAGTCCCAATGTGGGTCCTCTGGTGCAATTTTCTCATTGATAATTTTTTCTAAAAATAAAATAATGAGATCTCATGGCATTGATATGCATTACTAAGGCAAAGAAAACGTAATTTGCTTTTAGATTTTCAAAAGACCAATTGAGAAACTCAAAATGAGTCCTCTGAGTCTCTCACACATCCATTCTTTCTTTCATTCATTTGTTTATATACAAAAGAAAACTTATTGAGCACATCCTGCATACCTGGCACTATTTCTTCTAGGCATAGAAATAGATGAGACAAATAAAATTTCTATACCTATAGAATTTATTTTTCAGGAGATCAGAGGGTGGGGAAGACTGAAGGTGGGGTATTTACTCACCAGCTTCCTCCCCACAGGGATTGTGTGTTGGCTGTGTTCCTCCATCTAAGTCAATTGCTCCTTCAGGTGGCCCTCTCTACATAACTACTCTCTCTTGATGCTAGAGCTTACAGCTGTTAACTTGTCATAGTTGAGGGCACTGCGATACCCTTTATGAGTTATTTTAATTTTGCCCATACCTTTATTAAACTCCCCTTATGACCCTGTTGGAGTGTACCGTGTATTTCCCACCCAAGCCTTGATACACAGAGCCTAATACCCTATCCATGGTTATCTTAGAGCTTTTGATTCCTGTATTTTTCCAAACTCGGCCTTCTCTGCTGTCTGCCAACACTTCCAAAAATTTGCAAGGGGAAGATAGAGGTATGCTAATTATAAGTGTTACATCTTCGGAAAAAGAGATAAAGAACTTGAAAATGAGGACAAAAGGAGAGCAGTTAACCAAATGATAGAATAAAAAGGAATCAAAGAAACAAGGGAGTTATGGCACGGATATGAAACAGGCTGTCCTGGTTTACTGGTCCCTTCCCAGGGGCTTTCCCAGGGGATAGTCATATAGTAAACCTGTATCTCTCCCTCTATCTCTCTCCCTCCCTCTGTGTTTGTGTGTGCGTGTGTGTTTGTGTGTGTGCGTGTGTGTGTGTGTGTGTGTGTGTGTGTCCCTCCTCTTATGTTTGGCCCTGCCTTCTCTGAAAAGCTCTGGCATTTTCTTTTACAATTGTCATAAAGCTGCCTAAATCTGTCAAGCATGTGTCTGCTCTTCCATGCCATTCCATCACTTCATCTTAGGTCACATGCCACTCAAAACAGTGATAACACCTTAACAGAAGAATGCTTGCTAGTAAATGTACACAGAATAAGAAAATTAGAAAAATCACCATTTTCTAATCCCAATGTACTATTTGATTGAAACAAGGGTTGTCAATGGATACAAAAAGCATTAGTAAAATGTTGTTAAGGAAAAAGAGATTAACAAATTCCAATGCATTACACAATGGATTATTTAAAAATTATAAAGGAAAAGATATACTTTTACAATTGAGACATCTGAGAGTCACCACCTTAACTGAGTGATCAAAACCATCATTACTAATAAAGGAAAAATCTGATATGATATGTCTCAAATGGGATGTGCTTTGAAATAGAGATGATCACCTACCAAGCACTCTTGTCAAATTGTTTAACGTGTATCTCATCAAGCTCTAGACCTAACTTCCCATTTCCAAGAAAGATAAAGGATAGAAAACAATTTAGTCAATGCAAAAGACAATCAGATGAAAGGACATTCTACAAGACAGTTGATCAAAGCTCTTTAAAAAGTTAGTCAGAAAAATAATATGAGAGGATTATTCTATATTAAAGGAAAGTTAAATATATATAACAAAATCAAATGTGTGCACTTCAATTGGGTCCTGTTTTTTTAAAGTGTCTATTAAAGGCATCTGGTAATATCTGGATAAATTTTAAATATTGGGTGGATGATATTATATAATCATTGTTATTTTCTTAAGCATTATAATAATATGGTTCTATAACAGATTGTCATTATTCCTAGGAAATACATGGTAAAGTACTTTAGGTTGAAAAATCCCAAAGTCTGGAACTTCCTTCAAATGGTTCTGGGGTATACATCCAGAAGGGAAGGGGGGAAGCATGCACAAAAGTAAAAATATATATATTTTAAAATCTATATGAATGGCATATGGCTATCTAATGTTCATGATACAAAGGTGTTAAGTATCAGTAATCGTAGCACACTGTCTAAAGATATTTCTTTGAGTGTATTTTCTGGAACACTAGTTGCATGATATGTCAGGAAAAAACAACAATTCCATGGTCAGATATTTTTATGGAAACTGCACAGTAAATTCCTCTTGCAGAAATTCACAATTGTACATTAATGATAATAGTACGTGCATTAATTTCTTAATGCTTCATACAAACTGTGTGAGGTATAACTAACTATATATATAATATAACTAATGCTTCATACAAACTGTGTAAACCCAGTTTACAGTTCTAGAAACTAAAGCACATAAAAGCTAAGCCATGTATCCAAGGTTCAAGATCACACATGGAGTTAAGATGGGAACCAAGGCAGTCTGGTTCAGGAGCCACAGCTACTAACTGCTGCGATAGACATTCAGAGAAGCTCTTCACTAAAGAAGCTTGCTTAACTCATAAAATACCCAGTATTTCTCATCATTAGTATTTCTATGCTTTTTCTGTGTAACACTTTTCAGCTTCCTTTAATATCTGAGAAACTGGTTTATGTCCTGCTTTCAAGGATCATGCAGTTGGGCTTGGAGGTAAGACTTAATACACATGTAGCAGCAAACAATAAAGCAACATCGACTTAATTGATTAATTGTATAGAACAATCCACAGAGAGTTCTTTAAAGAAAGATCAATCTCCACCTCTTAAACTAGAAAGCTATCTTAGATGGTCTTAATAGCCAAGGAAAAAGAAGACATAATCCAAGAAACATGATTTAAAAATTGACTTTTGAATTATGGTATAAAAAAGATGGGTTTTATTCTGTAAACTTTTCCTCAGAATTTAAGACTCTACTTATTATTGGTTTCAGCTTGACTTTTAGCAGTTTGACTAACTAATCAAGTACAGTTTTTTTTTAGAGAGGTGAATACAAATATATCAAGATGATAAAGAAGACCATTAGATACCCTTCATTAACCAAGAAGAAAGTTTCTTACCTCATCAGCACCCTTACCATCTACTTTCCAGGTATGCTTGCCAAGATTGAAGGCCAAATATTCTTTTCAGGCTTAAAATCGCACTGCAAAGAAATGATGAAGAACACCTTTTCATATATATAAATGTACACTAAAACAAAAATGAGAAAAATGCCATATCTAGAATTTATGTAGAACTATTTGCTGTTCAAAACACTCACATGTGTATTAGATCATTATGTTAAAACTGGCAGATCAAAGGCAACCATGAGCAGCAACATTAGAAATATACCCTCAGCTGCAGAGAACCATGTGTTAGTATGTAGTATGAACACTTATATCACCAATGCATTTTTAAAGCATTATGTTCTAGAAATGTCAATGGAAGAAGCCTATAATAATTTAAAACCATAAGTCTCTAACAAAGACTTCTTTCTAGATCATGAAGCATTCCAAAATTGCTTACCTACTTTTTGATTGGCACTGAAGTGGGGTTGTAAGCTGTGATATTAAGTTTTCCATTAAATATTGTTCTCAGAAATTAGTTCTAAATTATATATTGAGTCTCTCTCCTTATTCTGATGCCACACTGCTTCCAGGTCATAGTGTAAGCTGCTTTCTTTATATAATGCTTTCTACTTTCCCTACAGATAAGTTTCTGACACTAGGGATACCTAGGCAAGATTAATATGACTTTCCTACTTAATATAAATCTTTCGATTAGCTGCTGAATGGACTATTCTTTAGGATTGCTATCTAACTTCAAGAAATAATGCTGTTTATCATCTAGTCCTGAAAGCAGTCGACCACATCTGGATATTTTTGTACTGTGAATTCAGAAACCATGAAATATAAATGTGCTACTATCAGCAGTGAGCAGAAATCAAATGAGTAATGTTGGTTAGACAACCGAAGTGGTTTATATTTCCTTTACATTCCTGATATTTTAGTTAAATACAAAAGACTATTAATGTTACAGGCAGGGATATTTTTGGCAATCAGACTTCAAGGTGAATAAATTCAGGAAACATAATTAAGGATTTCTAATATTTCATGTTTTTTCCTCCCCCCTCCCCCTCCAGGATTTTTAGACCAGAATGAGGGTTACTCTGAGAGACACTACAGCAAAACGTAAGGCAGTTGTCAAATGCTCATCACCCATATATGTCCCTGGATATTAAACTGAAGTCAAATTTTATGAGACTGTCACCTGACAGGATTTAGGCATGTTTGTTTATTTTTCCCATCTTGTATTGTCTATAATAGGATATATGAAAGATTGTCTATAAGCAAATTTATGATGGAGGCACTATTTTGCTCTACTAACAACTTATTAAACTTAGCAATTTTTGGCAAAAAGCAACATGTGACTAAGAAGTAATTAGACCATTTTGCTTATTCCGGCCATAGACTGTTTCTGAATGCAGTTCTGAGAAAGGATTTTCAAAGTGATCTCATTTATTTCAAGAAGTGCCTACCACTGACATAGGTTCTAAAACTTTTCAATCTAAGTGCTAGGCCCTTGGGCTTTTTTCTTTCAGAGGCAGAGGAGCGAGTATTGTCTTCAACTATCATAATTGCTTAAACAGAGCAGTGGAACCTTCTAAAGTCTTCGAATCCCACCCCCACTCCCAAACACACACATATACTCATTGTGATATTATAGGATAGCATAAAATAGAAATTAGAAAATCTACTTAATATCTTAAGTAGATTTTATATGTAGATTTATCTTAACAATGCAACCTAATTATAGAGACTACAGCAGCAGAGCCAGTGGAGATAGTAGGATTGTTTGTCCTGACTGCCCAGTTAACTCCAGTCTGACCAAATGACCTTCTGAAGTTAATAAGAGTCCATACAGCTTTCTCACTGCTCAATTTTATAAATCATTTCCTGAATTACTCCTGCATTTGGGAAACTCCTGAAATCTTGCTTTATCTTCCCTTTTCAAGGCTGTAATCGTATTTTACATCTGATGTGGCTTCTCTGACCCATAATTCTTAGAAAGGATCAGCACTTGCCTACAGATGCAATTGCTTTTTCTACTCCTTTGAATTTCCATTTTTCTTAACAAAAATTAACCATTGTCCATTGTCTATCATTCATTTATTCAACAAGTTAGAAGTGAGTGCTTACTGTTAGGTTTTGAAGGGAAGATGAGGGTTAAAGAAAGACATAGAGAGGGGGCAGCTCAAACAGCAACACAGGTATATTGCAGACACCTGCGGAAGTTGGGAGCCAACTTATGGCCAGACAGAGCCCACCGCCGCTTACAGGCTGGGGTACTTAATGGATCTGAGTGGGAGAGATCTGGGCCATATGGCTTGCTGCCCGGCAGGATATTGTAAGATGTTTCCATGATGAGGCAGTTCTGGCCCTTGTTCTTCCAGAACATGGTGTTTCTTTGCACTTTATCCCAACAGAATATCATAGGGATGTTTCTTTAGTTGAGCCTTTGCCCAGTAGAGTATGATAAGAATGTTTCTTCAGTTGGGCCTTTGTCTGCCTTGTGGTCAGGTGGTTAGGCAAGATGTTTCTCACATCCTGAACCTCGGTGAAATGTTTCACTTTGGCCAAGGTCTGCAAAATAGCGGGGGGGGGGGGGGTGCTTACAAAATGTTGCAGTCTGGACTAACATTCTTGCCTTCTACTTTACTATAAAAGAAAGATGAGAGTTATTAATTATCTGGCTGCTTCCTGCTGAATGGGGCACTGTAGTCAGGGTTTGGGTTTTGAAGCAGTGTGTCTTCAGAGTTGTTTTGCTGGAGGCGCTGATGTCAGACTTGGTGAAGAAGGATGGTATTAATGTGTTTCTAGGTGGCTGTCTGGACAAGGGAGTTCAGTCTTTGGGAGATAACGCAGGATATAAAGGTGAGTACACAGGGGCAACTGTTAGTATTATGAGGGAAGAAAATTAAGGGCTCTAAGAAAGGTGTTACCAAGCATCCACTTTAGAAAGAATGACCCTTGCCACCAAGAGTTAGTAATCCGATGTTGGATGTCTGCAGCCTGGTCATGGAGCCTTAGGGCCGCGTCATGAATAATGCTGGATTCATTAACATAAAGACAGCATTGTTTTTGGAAGTATACACATGTATCCCCCTTCTCAGCGATTAACAGGTCTAAAGCCCTTTGGTTTTGAAGGACGACTCCCGCAAAGGAGTCTATCTGCCTTTGGAGGCTTATAATGGAAGTATGCATGTCCTCTAAGGTATTATAGAGACCTGTAGAGATTTTGTTATATAAGGGAATTGAGGGTGATATACCTGCTATTCCAGGGCCAAGTGCAGCAGAGACGCTTAATCCTCTTACCAGAGGAATGAGATGTAGAACCCGCTTAGTGCATGTAGAGGAAGATGAGACAGAAGCTACTACAGGAACCTGGATGGTCTGGTTGTTTGGTAGGATGTTAATGTTTGGAGACTGAAATACTAGGGTGTCTGTTCCTGACCAATTGGCCAGTAGACAGCGATAAGAGTTTGTTTCACACAGAAAAGACTTGGGGTTGACAGGCAAAAGTTGTAAGTGAAGGTAGTGAGGGTGGAAGGTAGAAGGTGGGGTTGAATCCTGAATAAATGTTTGTTCCAACTCCTTGTTTTTCAAAGTTGAATAGTTTGTAGAAAGGGTAGTCCCTGTGAGTGCCTGATAGGGAATGTTGGTGGGGGAGGAGGTAAAGGCTGTTTGGTTTTGGAGATAGAGAAGGAGATGGGTTTCGGTAACTAATAGCCATTGTGGTTCTGACAGGGCCGAAGTATAAAGGTTGCAGTTGAGGGAATCATGTGCATTTTTTTTTTTTCCAAGAAGCACCCTTGAGTTTGATACATGGAGAGTTGCACCGGCAGAGAGGGGCAGGATTGGTAGGAAGTGTTTTATGAAATCCAGCTTGTAACATGTTTCGTTTAGAGGCCATGAAGCAAAGGAGGGTGACATCCCATTGTGTGACAATGTGGGTTTATTTGATGGATTGGGGGAAAGATGTTTAGCTGAGCAAGATTATAAACAGGTTTTGGGAATGGATTGGCTGAGTAGGTGAGATGCAGGTTTATTTTGGACCAGGTTTATGTGGTTAGGTTAACAGGAAGGGCTGTGATCTGCTGGATTTATGTGGACAAATAAATTTAACAGTTGGAAGAAAGAGGGAAGTGTAACTGATTAAAAGATAATGTGTGAAGTTGACAAAGGGATCCCAACTGCCAAAGCTTAGGGGCGGGGACTTAGAGTATCCAACAGACAAAGAAGACAAAAAGAAAGAAAAAAAAACAAAAATGGAGATTTGAGTAGGAGTGATATGTTAGAAGGTGTCCTGCAGCCGTAACTCCCGGATTAATGTGAGGAACTGGAGTGGCCTATCCAGGGACACGGGAGGGAATACTGGGAAAGATTTGAAACAAAGTATGGATAAAAGATTTGAAATTGGAGGCAGAGAATGTCATGGACCAGGGCCTTCTGGGTCGGCAACTTCTTGAATTTTTGTTAAGTGCAGCAAGGAAGAGGAAGAATAATTTGGGGATGAGGAAATTTCTGGAAGTGGAACTGGTGGTCTTTTTAGTTTGGAGTGGTATATCCAGTGCGGATAGGATGTTAGCTTTGCCGCCATGAGAGTAGTTAGGATTACTGGGTGCGGACCCATCCACTTTGGTTGGAGAGGGGAGGAGGAGGAGTCTGCGATTCAGACCCAGTCCCCTCGTTGTAGGGACAGGGAGGAGTGTCTGGAGGATGGGCTTTCAGGCTAGGGCAAGTAAGCATTTGCACACTGTCTTATTAGATGTTGAGTGAAGTATAATGCCGGCCAAGTATCCCATATAGAAGTGGGAGGAGATGAAGGGAGATCCTGGAGGATAAAGGGGCATCGGTAAATGAGTTCAAATGGGCTTAGGCTGAGGGGTTTGTAGGGAATGGCTCACAAATGCATGAGGGCCAATGGCAGAAGTGAAGTCCAGGTCATCTTAACTCTAGGGAGAGTTTGATTAGTTGTTGTTTTAGAAGGGCTTTGGCCTGTTTAATCTTACTGGAAGTGACAGGGAATATGGAAAGCCCATTTAATGTTTAGAGCCTTTGCTAGCTGTTGTTTAACCTGTGAAATAAACATTGGCCCGTTGTCTGACTGGATTGTAGAGGGAAGTTCAAACTGGGGGATAGTATGAGTGAGGAGAATAGAAGTGATGGTGTGTGCCTTTTTGGTGGTGGTAGGAAAAGCTTTTATCCAGAGAAGATATTTACTACTGTCAGAGGTATTGGACTCTTTTTATGCGGGGGGAGGGGGCATGTGGATGAAGTCGATTTGCCAGTCCTGCCCTGGCAGGTGTCCTCAGGTCTGGTGTGCAGGAAAGGAGGTGATTTGATAGCTTTCTGAGGGGAAGTGTGAGTGCAAAGGGAACATGCCTTAGAAATATTTCTGAGATTAGCAGCCATGGTGGGAGAATGTATATAAGCTTTTAAGAGATGCAGTAGGGGGCAGTAACCAGCATAAAAATTGTTGTTCACTTATAAAAGCACAGAAGTTTTTTGTGACTTGGGTAAGACAATTTTATTATTGAGGTAGAATCATTTTACTTCCTGAATGATGCCAGCATGGGTGACTGAGATTTGTTCCTCTTGGGCATATATAGAGTGTATGTTGGAAAAAAAGGGCAATAATGATGGGGTTTTCAAGGCTGCCTGCTGGGCTGCTGAACTTGCTAAAAACTTTCCCTTGTTTATGGCATTTGTAGCCTTTTAGTGTCCTTTACAATGGATAATGGCAGCCTGTGGTGGTAGTTTAGCCTCCTCCCGCAGCTTGCATATGAGTTTGCCATTTCCTACAGGGGCTCTTTTTGTAGCTAGAAAAACCCTTTCCGGCTAGCTTAAGGCACGAGAGTGTAGGATGTGGTATGTATATTTGGAATTCATGTAAATGTTAATTCTCTTTCCCTTTGCTAGGGTGAGGGTCCTGGTTAGAAAAACTAGCTTCACCTGTTGAGGGGTAGTATGAGGTGGGAGAGCATTGGATTTTAGGAGTTTATTTTTGGCAGTGATAGTGTAGCCAGCTGCTGGACATGGCTCCCTAAAAGAGCTTCTATTAATGAACCATGTAGGGGTTCCCTGCAAAGGGGCTTACAAAATGTGTTGCAAGTGGGAAGATAAGGAGTCTAAGAGGTCCAGGCAGGAGCGAGAGAGCTCAGAGTTGAAGGTGTTTACAGGGAGAAGGATGGCCAGGTTGAGAGCTTTACATTTCTGGAACGTGATTTAGAGGGTTTCCTATGAATAAGGCATGTATCTGCTGTAAGCAGGATGGTGAGAGAGATAGAAGAGATTGATGGCTTATGAGGTTCTGTAGGTTATGGGAAGATGCATTACACATAGTAATGTGTTGTTAGAAAGTGAGTTTCTGTGCCTCTGAGGCCAGCAATGTGGCCACACCTAAGATTTTTAGGCACAGTGGCCAGCCTTGAATGAGAGTCCGGTTGTTTTGAGAGGTATGTAACGGCTTGTGGGGCATTGCCGTATGTTTGGCAGAGTAGCCCATAAGCAAGGCTTTGGTCAGAAGGTACATACAGAGTAAAGGGCTTGGTGGCATTGGGCAGTCTCAGTACTGGGGCCATTAAAAGGGCATTTTTTAAGTTTTTTAAAGTGGGAGTTGATGGGGCGAGCTGGGTTCAGGGATTTTAGGATGGGCCCATGTGAGGCCATGTAGAATGGCTTGGCCAGCAACCTCAAGTTGGGAATCTACAGCTGGAAGTATCCCACAAGACCTAAGAAGGAGAGGAGGTCCTCCTTTGTGTGGAGAAGGGGAATGTCCCAATTTAGCTCATTTCATTGGGTTGAGATGGCCTGAGAATTAGGGGTTAGAGCAAGCCCAAGGTAAGTGACCTGGGTTTGGGCTACCTGAGCATTTGTGGGTGAGACCTGATATCCTTGACTATGGAGGAAATTTAAAAGCTGAGTGGTGTGTTGGAAGGACAGGTTAAGGGAGGGGCTATAGAGAAGGTTATTGATGTATTAGAGGAGGGTGCTAGGAGTAAGGGGAAGTTCAGCTAGATTATTGGTGAGGGCCTGTCTGAATAGGTGGGGACTATCCTGGAACCCCTGTGGAAGTATGATCCATGTTAGTTGGGAGGATGTGTATTAGGATTTGACCAAGTGAAAGCAAAAAGACTGTGGGAAGTCAAATTTAAGGGAATAGTGAAAAAGGTGTCCTTTAGATCCAATACAGAGAAGTGTGTGGTAGATGAGGGAATATGGGAGAGTAGAGTATATAGTTGGGGACCACCAGATAGAGAGGCCTAGCTAACAACTTGGAGATCCTGGACCAAGAGCTATGACCTGTCTGTCTTACTGACAGCTAGGATAGGGGTGTTGTGGGGAGAGTTGACAGGCTTTAGAATTTGAGCTTATAAAAGTTTACAGATAATAGGTTTGAGGTCCCTAAGGCCAACTGGGTTAAGGGGATGTTGAGACTGATGAAGGAAAATGGAGGGGGTTTGGAGGGTTTTGTGACTGGGATGTGATGTGTGGCTATTGTGGGTTTAGAAACGTTTTGAACTTCAGGATTAACAAAAGGTAACAGGGTGGATAATGAGGATGAGGGGAAGGAGAGGGAAGCATCTGGGCGGCAGAGTAAAATAAAAGGGGTGGAATTGCAGGAGGCAAATCAAGAAGGGATTTACTTTCTATGTCCCTCCCCAAGATAGGGGTAGGACACTGAGGAATAATCAGGAAGGGGTGGGTGAAGGGGGTATTGAATAGGTTGCATAATAGAGAACCAGTCTGTTTGTGCCTAGAGGGGATTCCATTGACTCCCACAAATAGAGATAGAAGAACTGAGGAGGGGTTCAGAATATTCTGCTAAAACTGAGTAACTAGCCCCATATTTCATAGGAAAAGCACAAGCTTCCCAGAGACTGACAGTGTTACCCTGGGTTCCGAGGTGGTGATGGCAGTGGGGGTGGTGGATTCCAGGCCCCATCGGTCTTCAGTTAGAGGTGGTGAAACGGGATGAAGAGTTTCGCCGAGCAGTCCAATGACCAGTGTTCCTTGATACCACAGATGGGGCAAGGTTTTGAGGGTGTCCTGGGATTAGGGCAGGCTTTTGCCTAGTGACCCTGTTGGCCACACTACAAACAGGCTTCCAGCGGAGTTTGTTGCAAGGTTGAGGATTTTTGTATGCATTGGGAACCCTGTTGAATGGCAGCTGCCAGCATCTGGGGTTTAGCCTGGTCCCTTTTTAGCTTTTGGGTTTTCAGTTTTTCCTCTCTATTGTTAAAGACTTTAAAGGCCACTTTGATTAAGTCTCTTTGGGAGATTTGAAGGTCATCCTCCAGTTTTTAAAGTTTTTTTTTTTTTTTTTTAATTTCTGGGGCTGACTGGGAAATTAAGTGTAAATGAAGGTAGATTCTGCTCTTACTGGTATTAGGGCTTAAGGTGGTACATTTAGTCATGGCCTCTGAAAGGCAGGAGAGGAAAAGAGCAGGGGCAGCTTTGTTCATGCCAGCTAGGAGGCATGATATTATATGCCCCTGTTTCTGTCTGTCTGTGGAAATTGCCTGATAATCCCAATTGGAATTAGTTCTGGGGAGAGCTAGGGTCCCTATTGGGTTATGGGCAGCCTCTTGTTGGTGGAGGGTGTTTGCATGGGCCTAGGCAGCTATGCAGATGCATTCCCTGTGCTCTAGGGTGACGGTGGAGGAAAGCATGACAAATGTCATGACAGGTAAGGTCATAAGATTGAGTGATATTTAGAAATTCCTTGCAGGAGGTGTAATTTGTGGGGAAAAAGCCGAGCTTCTTTTCAAGCTGGGAGAGGTTGGCTAGGGAGAAGGAAACATGAACTCGGATTATGCCTTAGGCCCCCCTCAAGGGGAGGACTTTGGAGGACTTTTGGGCATGTGCCTAGTTTTTGGCAAAAGGGGGTTGAGTGTGAGACCTGGTATGCAGTGGAGAAGGAGGGGGGCAAAGGGCAACAATAAGGGAGTGGAGGAGCAACAGCTTAAGGAGAAGGAGGATGGGATAGTGGTGGAAGGGGTACTGAGGGAGGGGTTTGTTAGCCAGGTTGAAGTTAGAGGAGGAAGGCTTGTTTGGAGGAGGAGATGCTTTTGCAGGATTTTTGTTGAGGAGGAGGATTTTAAAAGGTGAACGGGATTGGCAGAGAGACAGCCACAAACGGAGATAAGCAAAGCACCTCAGATCATTTACCATTGCACTGGAGGAAGTTTTTAGATTATGTTGAATTTGGAAATTGAATGTTTTGTTGTTTGGCCATTGACTATTAATGTCCAGTTTACATTGAAGCTAGGCCACATTACAGAGAAAAGTACAGAGGCAAGTAAGGTGCTGAGTTTTAGTGGAGTCCATCAAGCCCTGGGCTCGGAGGTCCTGGATGAGACATACAAGAGAAGTGAATAAGGCATTCACTCGATTTTAATGGAGTTCACCAAGCCCTGGGCTTGGAGGTTCCAGATGAGAACATCTGGAGTGGTGTCTCGAGCTGGTTTTGAAGAGCCTTGCCCCAGTCAGAAGGGCGAGAAACTTAGAGGAGGGGAGTGAGTACCCCAATTCCTCCTGCTAGAAGGGAAGTGGGAGAGACAGAGCATCCCCGCAGCTCTTCGCGTTTCCCTGGAGACCGGAGTGGCCTGAGCGGCCAACATTGTGAGGGCGTCCCCTGAGAAGGCAGGTCACGGTCACCTGATGACCAGGGAGACCTCTCACCCAGCGCTGGGATTTTCTGTCGACCGGAAGAAATATAAGAGGAATCCAGACAGGAGGAGAAGGAGACTCGCCCACTAATTGGTGACCGGTTTTGTTTGTGATGTCCAGCAATGGGTGTCATCCTTGTTGGAGCTGCCCAGAAAGGGAAAGGAAGGAAAAAGAAGATGGAGAGTTTGATCAGGATCTGGAGGTTAGCCCAGGGCCCGAGAAGAAGACAGAACAAGGGAAAAGGGCTGCGAACAGGGAGTCCACTCAGGACCTGGAGGCAGGTCCGGGTCCCGTTTTTGCTGCTTGCTGCTTTCCAGGTAGCAAGAGAAGACTTGAGCGTTAGAACCTAATCCCCTTTCCTGGTTTCGGCACCAAAATGTTAGGTTTTAAAGGGAAGGCAAGGGTTAAAGAAAGACGCACAGAGAGAGGGCAGCTCAAACAGCAACACAAGTATATTGCAGACACCTATGGAAGTGGGAGACCAGCTTAATGCCGGAGCCCACCACTGCTTACAGGCTGGGGTACTTAAAGGTTTGAGTGGGAGGGGTCTGGACCATATGGCTTGCTGCCCAACAGGATACTGATAAGATGTTCCCATGATGAGGCAGTTCTGGCCCTTTTGCTGGTGGAACATGGTGTTTCTTTGCACTTTCTCCCAACAGAATATGATAGGGATGTTTCTTTAGTTGGGCCTTTGTCCGACTTTTAGTCAGGTGGTTAGGCAGGATGTTTCTCACAGAGGGAACCCCCATGAATGCTTCACTTTGACCAAGGTCTGCAAAATAGCGGGTGGTTTACAGAATGGTGCAGTTTGGACTAACACTTATTATGTGCCTGACACTGATCTAAGTGTTAAGAATACAGTAGACAACAAGACAGAGAGGGAGCCTGCTCTCATGAAACTGACATTCTAAGAGGGAGATAAATTCAAATCAAGTAAACATAAGCAGATAAGATCATTTTAAACAGTGATAAGCTTTATAAATCAAAGCAAACATGAAATGACTGACAAGTATTTTTCTAGATTAATTGGGTAGTCGAGGAAATCCTCTGAATAGAGGACATTTGACCTGAGTCTTGATGTTCAATAGCCAGACCATCCTGCTGGCTCAGGAGAGCTTCTCAAAAGAAACGCACCCAAATCTCACATTGAAATGTCATCTCCAGTGCTGGAGGTGGGGCCTGGTGGGAGGTCATTGGATCATGGGGGGAAGTTTCTCATGGTCTAACACTATCCTCCCTTGGTGCTATCATCACGATAGTGAGTTCTTCTGACATCTGGTTGTTTTAAAGTGTGTGGCACCTTCCCCATCTCTCTCTTCTTTGTGCTCCAGCCATGTGAGCTGCCAGCTCCCCCTTCAACTTCTGCCATGATTGTAAGTTTCCTAAGGCCTCCCCAGAAGCTGAGCAGATGCCAGCATCATGCTTCCTGCACAGCCTGCAGAACCATGAGCCAATTAAACATCTTTTCTTTATAAATTACCCAGTCTCAGGTATTTCTTTATAGGAATGTGAGAATGGACTAATGCAGAGGGATACATATATATATATATATATATATATATATATATATCTCTTCATTGAAAATGAAAATGACAATAGACATAATACATATAAACATAATAGCAGAAGCATTGGTGAAAAAGACAATTTTTCATAAAAATGAAATTACAATGAATTACTATGAAAAGAAGACATAAAGAAAAAGGTGCCTCATTGGCCATTTTTAAATAATATCTCGGCCAGGCGCGGTGGCTCAAGCCTGTAATCCCAGCACTTTGGGAGGCCGAGACGGGCGGATGACGAGGTCAGGAGATCGAGACCATCCTGGCTAACACGGTGAAACCCCGTGTCTACTAAAAAATACAAAAAACTAGCCGGGCGAGGTGGCGGGCGCCTGTAGTCCCAGCTACTTGGGAGGCTGAGGCAGGAGAATGGCGTGAACCCGGGAGGCGGAGCTTGCAGTGAGCTGAGATCCGGCCAGTGCACTCCAGCCTGGGTGACAGAGCGAGACTCCATCTCAAAAATAATAATAATAATAAATAAATAAATAAATAAATATCTCATCATTGTAGCAAATCTGAAAAAGGAAAAGGGAAATATATATTTTTTTAAATCATAACTAATCCCACCACTCAGGAACAACCACTGAGAATATTTTGACACCCTTCCATCTAAGTTTTTCAATTCTGATTATATTTGTACATAGTTGAATCAATATATATCATTTAAAAATTATATAAATTTTAATATCAGATTTTTTCTCATTATAAAGGAAATTATGTTTGTAGCTGCAAAATTCTAAGCTTACATAAAACTGTATAAAAGGTAAAATAAAAGAAACTCAGGAACGCATCACTCAGAGATTTCTATGATAGCAATTTTCTTATTCCCTTATATTTCATGAATGTGCATGTGTGTGTGTTTATGTGGATGTGGATGTTTGTGTTTGTGTTTAATCTATGAGATATTATATCATACATCCTAATTTTAGGCAGTTACTGTAGGAATATTCAAAAATCCTTATTGGATTATTATATAAAGAAGAGTTTAGTAAAAAAAAAAATTGCTTGGCAGGGCACAGTGACTCACGCCTGTAATCCCAGCACTTTGGGAGGCCAAATCAGGTAGATCACTTGAGGTCAGGAGTTCAAGACCAGTCTGGCCAACATGGTGAAACCTGTTTCTACTAAAAATACAAAAAATTAGCTGGGCATGATGGTGGGTGACTGTAATCCTAGCAATTTGGGAGGCTGAGGCAGGAGAATCACTGAACCTGGGAGGAGGAGGCTGCAGTAAGCTGAGATCGTGCCACTGCACTTCAGCCTGGTTGACAGACTGAGACTCCATCTCAAAAAAATAAAAATAAAAATAATTGCTGTTATTGTGTATTTTCTTAGTCTTTACTGATTAAAATCTTCTATATAAGATATAAAAAAATAAACAAGAAAAATACTACTCTAGTTGCTTGGCAAGTTGCACAAATTGTGTGGCTGTAGACATCTCTACTCTTAAAGAGCTGTGACAGCCATTAGTGCTAACCACCAAATATTTTCTGTATTTGCCTTTCGGGTACATGGTAGGTTCACACTTTCTTTCCTCTTTTCTTTTCTTTTTGTGGTCTTGCCACTAATTCTGGCCAATGAATTGTGAAGAGAAGTGGTACACATTATTTCTGAGGACAATTCATTTAGTTGCCAGTACCAAACCCTCCAGGGTTCTCTTTCCCTCTCCAGGAGGCTGGAACATCTGCTATGTTCCAGGTGATGGCTGCTATAACAGCCTGGGTCCTGTGGTATGGACACGTGGAGCATAGGCCCTAGACATCCTGTGATGGGCATGGAGTATGTGTGAGAAATAAACCTTTCTTGTTTTAAGACACTGAGATTTTGGCTTTGTTTGCTACTGTGGCATAACATAGTCTATACTAACTAATACAGAAATTGGTACTGAGAAGTGGGGAGTTGCCATTAAAAATATCCAGCCGGGCGCGGTGGCTCAAGCCTGTAATCCCAGCACTTTGGGAGGCCGAGACCGGTGGATCACGAGGTCAGGAAATCGAGACCATCCTGGCTAACACGGTGAAACCCCGTCTCTACTAAAAAATACAAAAAACTAGCCAGGCGAGGTGGCGGGCGCCTGTAGTCCCAGCTATTCCGGAGGCTGAGGCAGGAGAATGGCGTGAACCCGGGAGGCGGAGCTTGCAGTGAGCTGAGATCCGGCCACTGTACTCCAGCCTGGGCGACAGAGCGAGACTCCGTCTCAAAAAATAAAAAAATAAAAAATAAAAATAAAAATATCCAAAATACGTGACTTTGGCTTTGGGTTAGACAGCATGTTGTGAGAAACACTGGAAGGATGATGCTCCATATTAAGCAATGGCAATGCTTTTGATAAAATAATCACCTGTATTCAGTGGTGTGCTAGAGCTGGTTTATGCCCAAGACAGCTAATTGTGAGTATCTCTTCCCAACTCCAAGTTCTGTGATGTCATGTTGGTAACTTGGATCTGTCATAGTGGAAGAATTTATACCATGAAATTGGGAGCACCACAAATCATGGAGTTTTTGCTTTTGTATTTTCCTGGAGAGCTGGCTATTAAACATTTGCCACCACACATTGACTGCAATAATTTATAAAGCTGATCCTGCACCTGATGAACTTGTATTCCTGCGAGACAAATTGGTCCCTCAGACCAAATACAAGCAGCAATGTGTCCCAGCTGCTGTTTGTTGCACTTTGCAAAGTATTAAAAGGAAAAGACGGGCTTAGAATAGAACTGGTTCAGCTGTGAGCAGGAATAACAGAGAATAGAGAGAAAACACAAATTTAGGAACCCATAGAGTTGGAAGAGGCAAGTGTTTCTCAGTCCTGAAGAGGAAAAAATAAAATGGAGACATATTCTGAGAAACAATGCTTAGATAAAAACTCAGTCTAAAAGTACAAAAACAAGGATGTGTCCTTACACTTATTGTTAAAAGTCTCTGATAAAGATGAAATCCAGTAAATTCCTTCAATTGTTCAAAATTGCTCAAGGAAAAAAAAAAAGAGAAAAGCCTGAAGTCTGTCACTCCCTCCAAGTCCAAAATATATATGTACATATGTATATACTCACATACTATGAGTATTTCTACTGACAAATAGACTGACTAGAATCAAATAAATAAACAGCCTGCTACGTTTTTCAAACACTTGTAATCCCAAATAAATTAGAGGTCTGTGGAGGAGGAGGCAAAGAAAGAAAAGGAGTGGATGCAGCTGGAAACCATCATTCTTAGCAAACTATCACAAGAACAGAAAACCAAACACCGCATGTTCTCACTCATAGGTGGGAACTGAACAATGAGATCACTTGGACTCGGGAAGGGGAACATCACACACCGGGGCCTATCATGGGGAGGGGGGAGGGGGGAGGGATTGCATAGGATTTATACCTGATGTAAATGACGAGTTGATGGGTGCAGCACAGCAACATGGCACAAGTACACATATGTAACAAACCTGCACGTTATGCACATGTACCCTAGAACTTAAAGTATAATAATAAAAAAAAAAAGAAAAAAAAAAGAAAGAAAAGGAGGAGGAGGAGGGGGAGGAGAAAATAGTGAATCTTCAAGACTTAAAATGACTTTTGGATTTCTAACTTCCTATACAAAAGAAAACAATTGATAAGCAGCTTCACCAAAGGGAAAGCATATTCTCTAATCCCTATTCTAGACATAGTCAAAGAGAATAATTGGAAAGGAAGAACCTCAAAGACAGTAGAACTCAGAGCCACAAAGAACAATGGACTGGGGGGCTTCTCCTAGCAGAATCAGAACTGAGAAAAAGAATATTTGTTATCCTCAGAATAGCAGGCCCTTGAAAATTACCCCTAGTAGAATTTACAAATTGCTATGAATCAGTAACTACTGTGAATCTTCCTTACTTTCCACTTCCAAACAAGAATGTTTACTTTATTTATCCTGCTCAATCATTGTATATTAAGTTGGGAGAAACAGATTAATCATTCTTTTTAGTTCACAGATCTATGGATAGGAGGAGCCACCTCTGGACCTAATAAAGAAGTCACTGTGGCTCTGCTTTCACCTCTGCAATATAGAAACCAGCATGAATAATCAAAGATCCTAGACTTTGATTTGATGTTACGAATGGATAAAACTTTTGTATTTTCTCCAATGAGAAAATAGAGTGAATATGTTTCTTGCAAGAAACAATAAAGCAAATATTTGGAACCAAATAGGTAGATTGTGATTGTCTTGATTAAGTTCACTGTAGATTTCTAGTTTCCCACTGTCCACTCACAAGTAGAATTATACTACTGGCTTTCATCTGGTTGGATTAGGCTATAAAACTCGATCTGGCAAATAAGTTGTAAATAATAGTAACACGAATCACTTCTGGGCCAGAACACTTAAGTGCCTAGACATGACCATCCAAAGGTCATTTTTCCCTCTTCCAGGATGACTGGCAATGTACCAGTAGTGACTGTTTTGCCAGCCTACATCCTGAAATAGGGTCTTTTCTTACAGAGTCCCCCTTGCCCACCCAAGATGGACATGTGGTATGAGTGAGAAATAAAACTCTATAATTTTAACCTACTGAAAATTAAGGATTATTTTTTACTGCAAGCATCAATTAACATGTCCTTACTGATATATTTTGAATTAAATTCTCCTCCCATAGTATCCCAAATTTGTGAAACCTCTGGCTATTTTAACAAATGTTTTATTACATTTTCATCCAAAAAGTGAAGAAATTTCACCTAAATTGTGTTACAACAGATATAGCTGAAAAAAAAAATACATTTCTTACTGTTATAAAACATGAGGAGGTAGAAGAGGATCAGTTGAGTGAAACACAGGAGGGCCAAGTTTTGCCCATGAAGATGATATTAAGATGTATCCTTGCAGTCCTTCCTTAGATCAGCCGTCTCAACTTTTCTCTTCTTATGTCTATTCCTATATTAAGAACTATGTATTAAAGAACAAGAATTTTTAAGTTATTCTTTTGTTACCTTATCATTTTCAAAAGTATTTCTTTCCTTTTCCTTGCTTTGTAATATTTACATATAAACCATATGGATTATTTCTTTCTCTCGTCTTACTCAAGAAGAAAGAACTGATAATATAAAGGTGTACAGTTGTCACTGGATTAGTTCACTGTTAATTTTTGTGTTCTTTGGTCAGCCTGTCTTCTTAAATATTAATACTGAACATAATATATTCCTAAATATATTCAATTCCCAGGATGTAGCATGCTTTCATCCATACTGCCACTGGTTTTAATGAACAGAGGTTGGAATTACAAATTATAACACAGTAAGATGTTATAATTATGAAGTTCATGAAAAAAAAACTGTAATCTTCAGAAGGCACTGTTTTCAATCAATTCCTATCCTAAATGCAATCTATTATTTGTGAAAACTATACTTCTTAGAATATAAGAGATCATTGTTAGTTTCTTCCATATTCTGCCTTGTTATCTTCTTAAAGTTGCAGTCTTTTAAAAAAATATAGTAAAATGGTGCATGGGAATACAAAATTATGGGGCAATCAGAGAAATGACAATCTCAAATAGAATATCTTTATAATGGAAGAGCCAGTGCTTAGTTTTCTGGTAGTCACTGGTCCAGATTCTCTGTCCAGGGGCACATTTCAGAATGGAAAACAAGTAGGTTCTAACATTCTTCAGATAGAACGTGCTGCTCTGTTTCATGAAGCAAAGCATGTGGCAGAGGAAATAATTTTCTTTTTTTATTATTATGCTTCAAGTTCTAGTGTACATGTGCACAATGTACAGGTTTGTTACATATGTATATATGTGCCATGTTGGTGTGCTGCACCCATTAACTCGTCATTGACATTAGGTATATCTCCTAATGCTATCCCTCCCCTCACCACTCCCCACAATAAGACTCGGTGTGTGATGCTCCCCTTCCTGTGTCCAAGTGTTCTCATTGTTCAGTTCCAACCTATGAGTGAGAACATGCGGTATTTGGTTTTCTGTTCTTGCGATAGTTTGCTGAGAATGATGGTTTCCAGCTGCATCCATGTCCCTACAAAGGACACTAACTCATACTTTTTATGGCTGCATAGTATTCCATGGTGTATATGTGCCATATTTTCTTAATCCAGTCTGTCACTGATGGACATTTGGGTTGATTCCAAGTCTTTGCTATTGTGAATAGTGCTGCAATAAACATACATGTGCATATGTCTTTATAGCAGCATGATTTATAATCCTTTGAGTATATACCGAGTAATGGGATGGCTAGGTCAAATGGTATTTCTAGTTCTAGATCCCTGAGGAATCGCCACACTGCTTCCACAATGGTTGACTTAGTTTACAGTCCCACCAACAGTGTAAAAGTGTTCCTATTTCTCCACATCCTCTCCAGCACCTGTTGTTTCCTGACTTTTTAATGATTGCCATTCTAACTGGTGTGAGATGGTATCTCATTGTGGTTTTGATTTGCATTTCTCTGATGGCGAGTGATGATGAGCATGTGTCTGTTGGCTGTAAGAATGTCTTCTTTTGAGAAGTGTCTGTTCATATCCTTTGCCCACTTTTTGATGGGGTTGTTGCTTTTTTCTTGTAAATTTGAGGTCTTTATAGGTTCTAGATATTAGCCCTTTGTCAGATGAGTAGATTGCAAAAATTTTCTCCCATTCTGTAGGTTTCCTGTTCACTCTGATGGTAGTTTCTTTTGCTGTGCAGAAGCTCTTTAGTTTAATTAGATCCCATTTGTCAATGTGGGCTTTTGTTGCCATTGCTTTTGGTGTTTTAGACATGAAGTCCTTGCCCATGCCTATGTCCTGAATAGTATTGCCTATGTTTTCTTCTAGGGTTTTTATGGTTTTAGGTTTAACGTTTAAGTCTCTAATCCATCTTGAATTAATTTTCGTAAAAGGAGTAAGGAAAATATCCAGTTTAAGCTTTCTACTTATGGCTAGCCAATTTTCCCAGCACCATTTATTAAATAGGGAATCCTTTCCCCATTTCTTGTTTTTGTCAAGTTTGTCAAAGATCAGATGGCTATAGATATGTGGTATTATTTCCAAGGGCTCTCTTCTGTTCCATTGGTCTATACCTCTGTTTTGGTAACAGTACCATGCTGTTTTGGCTACTGTAGTCTTGTAGTGTAGTTTGAAATCAAGTAGCGTGATGCCTCCAGCTCTGTTCTTTTGGCTTAGGATTGTCCTGGCTATGTGGGGTCTTTTTTGGTTCCATATGAACTTTAAAGCAGTTTTTTCCAATTCTGTGAAGAAAGTCATTGGTAGCTTAATGGGGATGGCATTGAATCTATAAATTACCTTGGGCCGTATGGCCGTTTTCACAATATTGATTCTTCCTATCCATGAGCATGGTATGTTCTTCCATTTGTTTTTGTCCTCTTTCATTTCACTGAGCAGTTGTTTGTAGTTTTCCTTGAAGAGGTCCTTTACATCCCTTGTAAGTTAGATTCCTAGGTATTTTATTCTCTTTGAAGCTATTGTGAATGGGAGTTCATTCATGATTTGGCTGTCTGTCTGTTACTTGTGTATAAGAATGCTTGTGATTTTTGCACATTGATTTTGTATCCTGGGACTTTGCTGAAGCTGCTTATCAGCTTAAGGAGATTTTGGGCTGAGACAATGGGGTTTTCTAAATATACAATCATGTCATCTGCAAACAGGGACAATTTGACTTTTTCTTTTCTGAACTGAATACCCTTGATTTCTTTCTCTTGCCTGATTGCCCTAGCCAGAACTTCCAACAATATGTGGAATAGGAGTGGTGAGAGAGGGCATCCCTGTCTTGTGCCGTTTTTCAAAGGGAATGCTTCCAGTTTTTGCCCATTCAGTATGATATTGGCTGTGGGTTTGTCATAAATAGCTCTTATTATTTTGAGGTATGTCCCATCAATACCTAGTTTATTGGGAGTTTTTAGCATGAAGGGCTGTTGAATTTTGTCAAAGGCCTTTTCTACATCTATTGAGATAATCATGTAGTTTTTCTCTGTGGTTCTGTTTATATAATGGATTACATTTATTGATTTGCATATATCGAACCAGCCTTGCATCCCAGGGATGAAGCCAATTTGATCATGGTGGATAAGGTTTTTGATATGCTGCTGGATTCCTTTTGCCAGTATTTTATTGAGGATTTTTGCATCGATGTTCATCAGGGATATTGGTCTATAATTCTCTTTTTTTGTTGTGTCCTTGCCAGACTTTGGGATCAGGATGATGTTTCCCTCATGAAATGAATTAGGGAGGATTCTCTCTTTTTCTATTGATTGGAATAGCTTCAGAAGGAGTGGTACCAACTTCTTTCTGTACCTCTGGTAGAATTCGGCTGTGAATCCATCTGGACTTTTTTTGGTTGGTAGGCTATTAATTATTGCCTCAATTTCAGAGCCTGCTATTGGTCTATTCAGGGATTCAGCTTCTTCCTGGTTTAGTCTTGGGAGAGTGTAAGTGTCCAGGAAATTATCCATTTCTTCTAGGTTTTCTAGTTTATTTGCATAGAGGTGTTTATAGTATTCTCTGATGGTAGTTTGTATTTCTGTTAGATCGGTGGTGATATCCCCTGTATCATTTTTTATTGCATCTATTTGATTCTTCTCTCTTTTCTTCTTTATTAGTCTTGCTAGCAGTCTATCAATTTTGTTGATCTTTTCAAAAAACCAGCTCCTAGATTCATTGATTTTTTGGAGGGTTTTTTGTGTCTCTATCTCCTTCAGTTCTGCTCTGATCTTAGTTATTTCTTGCCTTCTGCTAGCTTTTGAATGTGTTTGCTCTTGCTTCTCTAGTTTTTTTAATTGTGACGTTAGGGTGTCAATTTTAGATCTTTCCTGCTTTCTCTTCTGGGCATTTAGTGCTATAAATTTCCCTCCACACACTGCTTTAAATGTGTCCCAGAGATTCTGGTATGTTGTGTCTTTGTTCTCATTGGTTTCAAAGACATCTTTATTTCTGCCTTCATTTCATTATGTGCCCAGTAGTCATTCAGGAGCAGGTTGTTCAGTTTCCATGTAGTTGAGTGGTTTTGATTGAGTTTCTTAGTCCTGAGTTCTAGTTTGATTGCACTGTGGTCTGAGAGACAGTTTGTTATAATTTCTGTTCTTGTACATTTGCTGAGGAGTGCTTTACTTCCAACTATGTTGTCAGTTTTGGAATAAGTGCAATGTGGTGCTGAGAAGAATGTATATTCTGTTGATTTGGGGTGGAGAGTTCTGTAGATGTCTATTAGGTCTGTTTGGTACAGAGTTGAGTTCAATTCCTGGATATCCTTGTTAACTTTCTGTCTCATTGATCTGTCTAATGTTGACAGTGGGGTGTTAAAGTCTCCCATTATTATTGTATGGAAGTCTAAGTCTCTTTGTAAGTCTCTAAGGACTTGCTTTATGAATCTGGGTACTCCTGTATTGGGCGCATATATATTTAGGATAGTTAGCTTTTCCTGTTGAATTGATCCCTTTACCATTATGTAATGGCCTTCCTTGCCTCTTTTGATCTTTGATGGTTTAAAGTCTGTTTTATCAGAGACTAGGATTGCAACCCCTGCTTTTTTTGTTTTCCATTTGCTTGGTAGATCTTCCTCCATCCCTTTATTTTGAGCCTATGTGTGTCTCTGCATGTGAGATGGGTCTCTTGAATACAGCACACTGATGGGTCTTGACTCTTTATCCAATTTGCCAGTCTGTGTCTTTTAATTGGAGCATTTAGCCCATTTACATTTAAGGCTAATATTGTTATGTGTGAACTTGATCCTGTCATTAAGATATTAGCTGGTTATTTTGCTTGTTACTTGATGCAGTTTCTTCCTAGCATTGATGAACTTTACATTTTGACATCTTTTTACAATGGCTGGTACTTGTTGTTCCTTTCCATGTTTAGTGCTTCCTTCAGGAGCTCTTGTAGGGCAGGCCTGGTGGTGACAAAATCTCTAAGCATTTGCTTGTCTGTAAAGGATTTTATTTCTCCTTCACTTATGAAACTTAATTTGGCTGGATTTGAAATTCTGGGTTGAAAATTCTTTTCTTTAAGAATGTTGAATATTGGCCCCCACTCTCTTCTGGCTTGGAGAGTTTCTGCCAAGAGATCTGCTGTTAGTTTGATGGGCTTCCCTTTGTGGGTAACCCGACCTTTCTCTCTTGCTGTCCTTAACATGTTTTCATTCATTTCAACTTTGGTGAATCTGACAATTATGTGTCTTGGAGTTGCTCTTCTCAAGGAGTATCTTTGTGGCATTCTCTGTATTTCCTGAATTTGAATGTTGGCCTGCCTTACTAGGTTGGGGAAGTTCTCCTGGATGATATCCTGCAGAGTGTTTTCCAACTTGGTTCCATTTTCCCCGTCACTTTCAGGCACACCATTCAGATGTAGATTTGGTCTTTTCACATAATCCCATATTTCTTGGAGGCTTTGTTCATTTCTTTTTACTGTTTTTTCTCTACACTTCTCTTCTCGCTTCATTTCATTCATTTGATCTTCAATCGCTGATACTCTTTCTTCCAGTTGATTGAGTTGGTTACTGAAGCTTGTGCATTTGTCACATAGTTCTCATGTTATGGTTTTCATCTCTATCAGTTCTTCTAAGGACTTCTCTACATTGGTTATTCTCGTTAGCCATTCATCAAATCTTTTTTCAAGGTTTTTAGTTTCTTTGCACTGGTTACGTAGTTCCTCCTTTAGCTCTGAGAAGTCTTATTGACTAAAGCCTTCTTCTCTCAACTCGTCAAAGTTATTCTCCATCCAGCTTTGTTCTGTTGCTGGCAATGAGCTGTGTTCCTTTGGAGGGGGAGATGCACTCTGATTTTTTGAATTTCCAGCTTTTCTGCATTGCTTTTTCCCCATCTTTGTGGTTTTATCTGCCTTTGGTCTTTGGTGATGGTGACATACTGATGGGGTTTTGGTGTGGGTGTCTTTTCTGTTTGTTAGTTTTCCTTCTAACAGTCAGGAACCTCAGCTACAGGTCTGTTGGAGTTTGCTTGAGGTCCACTCCAGACCCTGTTTGCCTGGGTATCAGCAGCAGAGGCTGCAGAAGATAGAATATTGCTGAACAGCGAGTGTTGCTGTCTGATTCTTGCTCTGAAAGCTTTGTCTAATGGGTGTACCCAGCCCGTGTGAGGTGTGAGGTGTGAGGTGTTGGTCTGCACCTAGTGGGGGATGTCTCCCAGTTAGGCTACCCAGGGGTCAGGGACCCACTTGGGCAGGTAGTCTGTCCGTTCTCAGATCTCAACCTCCATGCTGGGAGATCCACTGCTCTCTTCAAAGCTGTCAGACAGGGACATTTACCTCTGCTGAGGTCTCTGCTGCTTTCTGTTTAGCTATGCCCTGTCCCCAGAGATGGAGTCTACAGAGGCAGGCAGGCCTCCTTGAGCTGTGGTGGACTCCACCCAATTTGAGCTTCCTGGTGGCTTTGTTTATCTACTTAAGCCTCAGCAATGGCAGGCGCCCCTCCCCCAGCCTCACTGCCACCTTGCAGTTAGAACTCAGACTGCTGTGCTAGCAATGAGGGAGGCTCCGTGGCAGTGGGACCCTCTGGGCCAGGTGTGGGATATAATCTCCTGGTGTGCCATTTGCTAAGACCCTTGGTAAAGCGCAGTATTAGGGTGGGAGTTACCCAATTTTCCAGGTGTTGTGTGTCTCAATTTCCTTTGGCTAAGAAAAGGAATTTCCTTCCCCCTTGCCCTTCCCAGGTGAGGCGATGCCTCGCCCTGCTTCAGCTCTCGCTGGTCGGGCTGCACCTGTGGACCAGTGCCAACTGTCCAACATGCCCCATTGAGATGAACCCGGTACTTTAGTTGAAAATGCAGAAATCACCCATCTTCTGTGTCGCTCACGCTGGGAGCCGGAGGCTGGAGGTGTTCCTATTCGGCCATCTTGGGTGCAGTCTCAGTTCCTCGAAATTATTTTCTTAATCTAGTTTTAGGACACACACTGTTGTTTGTTGACATAGTAGCCATTTTCACATTCCTCATTTCCAAAAGAACCATGATTGTGTGTGTGTGTGTCTGTGTGTGTGTATACACATATGTGATAATGTATCTATCCCTAGACTAATTATTGGTCACAAAAATTCTATTTATCTTTGAAAGCGATGGACCCACTTCTCTTTTTTAATAGCTTAAGTTCTGGGGTACATGTGCAGAATGTGCAGGTTTATTACATAGGTATACAAGTGCCATGCAGCATTTGCTGCACCCATCAACCCATCACCTACATTAGGTATTTCTCCTAACGCTATCCTTCCCCTAGCCCCCCACCCCCCTACAGGCCCCACCCAGTGTGTGATGTTACCCTCCCTGTGTCCATGTGTTCTCATTGTTCAACTCCCACTTATGAGTGAGAACATGCGGTGTTTGGTTTTTTATCCTTGTGATAGTTTGGTGAAAATGATGGTTTCCAGCTTCATCCTTATGCCTGCAAAGGACATGAACTCATCCTTTTTTATGGCTGCATAGTCTTCCATCGTGTATATATTCCACATTTTCTTTATCCAGTCTATCATTTTCGGACATTTGAGTTGGTTCCAAATCTTTGCTATTGTGAATAGTGCCACAATAAATACATGTGTGCATGTATCTTTATAGTAGAATGGTTTACAATCCTTTGGGTATATACCCAGGATTGGAATTGCTGGGTCAAATGGTATTTCTGGTTCTAGATCCTTGAGGAATTGCCATACTGTCCTCCACAATGGTTGAACTAATTTACACTCCTACCAACAGTGTAAAAGTGTTCCTATTTCTCCACATCCTCTCCAGCATCTGTTGTTTCCTGACTTTTTAATGATCAACATTGTAACTGGCATGAGATGGTATCTCACTGTGGTTTTGATTTGCATTTCTCTAATGACCAGTGATGATAAGCATTTTTTTCATATGTTTGTTGGCTGCATAAATGTATTCTTTTGAGAAATGTCTGTTCATATCTTTTGCCCACTTTTTGATAGGGTTGTTTGTTTTCTTCTTGTAAATTTGTTTAAGTTCTTTGTAGATTTTGGATATTAGCCTTCTGTCAGATGCATAGATTGCAAAAATTTTCTCCCATTCTGTAGGTTGCCTGTTCACTCTGATAATAGTTGCTTTTGCTATGCAGAAGTTCTTTAGTTTAATTAGATCCCATTTGTCAATTTTGGCTTTTGTTGCCATTGCTGTTGATATTTAAGACATGAAGTCTTTGCCCATGCCTATGTCCTGAATGGTATTGTCCAGGTTTTCTTCTAGGATTTTTATAGTTTTAGGTCTTAAGATTAAGTATTTAATCCATTTTGAGTTGATTTTTGTATAAGGTGTAAGGAAGGGGTCCAGTTTCAGCTTTCTGCATATAGCTAGCCAATTTTCCCAACACCATTTATTAAACAGGGAATCTTTTCCCCATTGCTTGTGTCAGGTTTGTCAAAGATCAGATGGCTGAAGATGTGCAGTATTATTTCTGAAGCCTCTGTTCTGTTCCATTGGTCTATATCTCTGTTTTGTTGCCAGTTCCATGCTGTTCTGGTTACTGTAGCCTTGCAGTGTAGTTTGAAATCAGGTAGCATGATGCCTCCAGCTTTGCTCTTTTTGCGTAGGATTGTCTTGGCTATGCAAGGTCTTTTTTTGGTTCCATATGAACTTTAAAATAGTTTTTTCCAATTCTGTGAAGAAATTCAATGGTAACTTGATGGGGATATTATTGAATCTATAAATTACTTTGGGCAGTAAGGCTATTTTCACAATATTGATTCTTCCTATCCATGAGCATAGAATGTTCTTCCATTTGTTTGTGTCCTGTCTTATTTCCTTGAGCAGTGGTTTGTAGTTCTCCTTGAAGAGGTCCCTCACATCCCTTGTAAGTTGGATTCCTAGGTATTTTATTCTCTTACTGGCAATTGTGAATGGGAGTTCACTCATGATTTGGCTCTCTGTTTGTCTGTTATTGGTTTACAGGAATGCTTGTGATTTTTGCATATTGACTTTGTGTCCTGAGACTTTGCTGAAGTTGCTTATCAGCTTAAGAAGATTTTGGGCTGAGATGATGGGGTTTTCTAAATATACAATCATGTCATCTGCAAACAGAGATAATTTGACTTCTTTTCTTCCTATTTGAATACCTTTTATTTCTTTCTCTTGCCTGATTGCCCTGGCCAGAACGTCCAATACTATGTTGAATAGGAGTGGTGAGAGAGGTCATCCTTGTCTTGTGCTGGTTTTCAAAGGGAATGCTTCCAGTTTTTGCCCATTCAGTATGATATTGGCTGTGGGCTCATCATAAATAGCTCTTATTATTTTGAGATACATTCCATTGATACCTAGTTTATTGAGAGTTTTTAGCATGAAGGAGTGTTGAATTTTGTTAAAGGCCTTTTTTGCATTTATTGAGACCATCATGCAGTTTTGGTCATTGGTTCTGTTTATGTGATGGATTACATTTATTGATTTGTATATGTTGGACAAGCCTTGCATCCCAGGGATGAATGATGCCAACTTGATCATGGTGGATAAGTTTTTGATGTGCTGCTGGATTCGGTTTGCCAGTAATTTATTGCGGACTTTCACATTGATGTCCATCAGGGATATTGGCTTGAAATTTTCTTTTTTTATTGTGTCTCTACCAGGTTTTGGTATCAGGATGATGGAGGCTTCATAAAATGAGTTAGGGAGGATTTTCTCTTTTTCTATTGTTTGGAATAGTTTCAGAAGGAATGGTACCAGTTCCTCTTTGTACCTCTGGTAGAATTCAGCTGTGAATCTGTCTCGTCCTGGACTTTTTTTGGTTGGTAGGCTATTAAATATTTCCTCAATTTCAGAACTTGTTATTGGTATATTCAGGGATTCGACTTCGTCCTGGTTTAGACTTGGGATGGTGTATGTGTCCAGAAACTTATCCATTTCTTCTAGATTTTCTAGTTTATTTCTATAGAGGTGTTTATAGTATTCTCTGAAGGTAGTTTGTATTTCTGTGGGATCAGTGGGATATCTCGTATATCGTTTTTAGTGCATCTATTTGATTCTTCTCTCTTTTTTTCTTTATTAATCTGGCTAGAGGTCTATATCTTTTGTTGACTTTTAAAAAGAAAAAACCAGCTCCTGGATTCATTGATTTTTTGAAGTGTTTTTCATGTCTCTACCTCCTTCAGTTCTGCTCTGATCTTAGTTATTTCTTGTCTTCTGCCAGCTTTTGAATTTGTTTGCTGTTGCTTCTCTAGTTCTTTTAATTTTGATGTTACAGTGTCAGTTTTAGATCTTTCCTGTTTTCTCTTGTGGGCATTTAGTGTTATAAACTTCCCTCTACACACTGGTTTAAATGTGTCCCAGAGATTCTGGTATGTTTGTGTCTTCATTCTCAATGGTTTCAAAGAACATCTTTATTTCTGCCTTCCTTTCATTATTTATCCAGTAGTCATTCAGGAGCAGGTTGATCAGTTTCCATATAGTTGTACAGTTTTGAGTGAGTTTCCTAATCCTAAATTCTAATTTGATTGCACTGTGGTCTGAGAGACTGTTATGATTTCCATTGTTTTGCATTTGCTCAGGACCATTTTACTTCCAATTATGTGGCCAATTTTAGAATAAGTGCAATGTGGTGCTGAAAAGAATGTATATTCTGTTGATTTGGGGTGGAGAGTTCTATAGTTGTCTATTAGGTCTGCTTGTTCCAGAGCTGAGTTCAAGTGCTGACTATCCTTGCTAATTTTCTGTCTCATTGATCTGTCTAATATTGACAGTGGGGTGTTAAGGTCTCCCACTCTGATTGTGAGGGAGTCTCACTTTCTTCGTAGGTCCCTAAGAACTTGCTTTATGAATCTGGATGCTCCTGTATTGGGTGCATATATATTTAGGATAGTCAGCTCTTCTTGTTGCATTGATCCTTTTATCATTATGTAATGCCCTTGTCTCTTTTAATCTTTGTTGGTTTAAAGTCTGTTTTATCAGAGATTAGGATTGCAACTGCTGCTTTTTTCTTTTTCTTTCTCTCTTTTTTTTTCTTTTTTTTCTTTTTTTTTTTTTTTTTTTTTTGCTTTCCATTTGCTTGGTAAATATTCCACCATCCCTTTATTTTGAGCCTTTGTGTGTCATGTGTGAGCACGTGAGATGGGTCTCCTGAATACAGCACACAATGGGTTTCGACTCTTTATCCAATTTGCCACTCTGTGTCTTTTAATTGGGGCATTTAGCCCATTTACCTTTAAGGTAAATATTGTTATGTGTGAATTTGATCCTGTCACTATGATGCTAGCTGGTTATTTTGCCCATTAGTTGATGCAGTTTCTTCATATTATCAATGGCCTTTACAATTTGGTATGTTTTTGCAGTGGCTGGTACTGGTTTTTCCTTTCCATGTTTAGTGCTTCCTTCAGGAGCTCTTGTAAGGCAGGCCTGGTGGTGAAAAAATCTCTCAGCATTTGCTTGTCTGTAAAGGATTTTATTTCTCCTTCTCTTACGAAGGTTAGTTTGGCTGGATATGAAATTCTGGGTTGAAAAATCTTTTCTTTAAGAATGTTGAGGCCGGGCGCGGTGGCTCAAGCCTGTAATCCCAGCACTTTGGGAGGCCGAGACGGGCGGATCACGAGGTCAGGAGATCGAGACCATCCTGTCTAACACGGTGAAACCCCGTCTCTACTAAAAAATACAAAAAAAACTAGCCGGGCGAGGTGGCAGGCGCCTGTAGTCCCAGCTACTCGGGAGGCTGAGGCAGGAGAATGGTCTAAACCCGGGAGGCGGAGCTTGCAGTGACCTGAGATCCGGCCACTGCACCCCAGCCTGGGCGACAGAGCAAGACTCTGTCTCAAAAAAAAAAAAAAAAAGAATGTTGAATATTGGCCCCCACTCTCTTCTGGCTTGTAGGGTTTCTGCCAAGAGATCCGCTATTAGTCTGATAGGCTTCCCCTTGTGGGTAACCCGACCTTTCTCTCTGACTGCCCTTAACATTTTTTCTTTCATTTCAACCTTGGTGAAACTGACAATTATGTGTCTTGGGGTTGCTCTTCTCAAGGAATATTTTTGTGGTGTTCTCTGTATTTCCTGAATTTGAATATTGGCCTGCCTTACTAGGTTGGGGAAGTTCTCCTCAATAATATCCCAAAGAGTGTTTTATAACTTGGTTCCATTCTCCCCATCACTTTCAGGTACACCAATCAAATGTAGATTTGGTCTTTTCTCATAGTCCCATATTTCTTGCAGGCTTTGTTCATTCTTTTTATTCTTTTTTTTCTAATCTTGTCTTCTAGCTTTATTTCATTAAGTTGATCTTCAAACTCTGATATCCTTTCTTCTGCTTGATCAATTCAGCTATTGATACTGTGTATGCTTCACGAAGTTCTCGTGCTGTGTTTTTCAGCTCCATCAGGTCATTCATGTTCTTCTCTAAACTGGTTATTCTAATTAGCAATTCCTCTAACCTTTTTTCAATGTTCTTAGCTTCCTTGCATTGTGTTAGAACATGCTCCTTTAGCTTGGAGTCTGTTATTGCCCACCTTCTGAAGCCTACTTCTGTCAATTTGTCTAACTCATTCTCTATCCAGTTTTGTTCCCTTGCTAGCGAGGAGTTGTGATCCTTTGGAGGAGAAGAGGTGTTCTGGTTTTTGGAATTTTCAGGCTTTTTGCTCTGGTTTCTCCCCATCTTTGTGGATTTGTCTACCTTTGGTCTTTGATGTTGGTGACTTTAGGATGGGGTCTTTGAGTGGACATGCTATTCCTTTCTGTTTGTCAGTTTTCCTTCTAACAGTCAGGCCCCTCTGCTGCAGGTCTGCTGGAGTTTGCTGGAGGTCCACTCCAGACCTTGTTTGCCTAGGTACCACCAGTGGAAGCTGCAGAACAGCAAAGATTGCTGCCTGTTCTGTCCTCTGGAAGCTTCATCCCAGAGGAGCACCTGCCAGATGCCAGCCAGAGCTCTCCTGTATGAGGTGTCTCTTGGCCTCTACTGGGAGGTGTCTCCCAGTCAGGAGACATGGGGATCAGGGATCCACTGGAGGAGGCAGTCTGAACCTTAGCAGAGCTCAAATGCTGTGTTGGTCTGCTGCTCTCTTTAGAGCCATCAGGCAGGGATGTTTAAGTCTGCCAAAGCTGTGCCCACAGCCACCCCTTCTCCCAGGTGCTCTGTCCCAGGGTCATGGGGGTTTTATCTATAAGTGCCTGCCTGGGTATGCTGCCTTTTTTTCAGAGATGGCCTGCCCAGAGAGGAGAAATCTGGCAGTCTGACCACAGTGGCCTTGCTGAGATGCAGTGGGCGGAGCCCAGTTCAAACTTCCCTGAGGCTTTGTTTACACTGGGAGGGTAAAACTGCCTACTCAAGCCTCAGCAATGGTGGATGCCCCTCCCCCCACCAAGCTCCAGCATCCGAGGTTGATCTCAAACTGCTGCCATGCTGGCAGCGAGAATTTCAAGACAGTGGTTCTTAGTTTGCAGGGCTCCATGGGGGTGGGACCGCTGAGCCAGACCACTTGGCTCTCTGGCTTCAGCACCCCTTTCCAGGGGAGTGATCAGTTCTGTCTCGCTGGCATTCCAGGCGCCACTGGGGTATGGAAAAAAAAAAAAAAAAAAAAAAAAAAAAAAAAAAAAAAAAAAAAAAAACCTCCTGCAGCTAGTTCAGTGTCTGCCCAAACAGCCACCCAGTTCTGTGCTTGAAACCCAGGGCCCTGGGAGGGTAGGCACCAGAGGGAATCTCCCAGTCTGCAGGTTGCGAAGACTGTGGGCATAGTGCAGTATTTGGGCCGGAGTGCATGGTTCCACAGGCTCAGTCCCTCACAGCTTCCCTTGAGTAGAGGAGAAGATTCCCCAACCCCTTGTGCTTCCCGGGTGAGGCAATACCCCACCCTGCTTCAACTCGCCCTCCATGGGCTGCACCCACTGTCCAATCAGTCCCAGTGAGATGAACCAGTTACCTCAGTCGGAAACACAGAAATCACCTGCCTTCTGCATCAGTCTCACTGGGAGCTGCACACCAGAGGTGTTGCTATTCGGCCATCTTGCCAGCAATCGACTTTTTTTTTTGTCACCCAGGCTGGAATGCAGTGGCGTGATCTTGGCTCACTGCAACCTCTGCGTCCTGGGTTCACATGATTCTTCTGCCTCAGCCTCCCAAGTAGCTGGGAATTACAGGTGCACACCATCACAACCGGCTAATTTTTTGTATTTTTAGTAGAGATGGGGTTTCATTATGTTGGCCAGAGTGGTCTCGAACTTCTGACCTCGTGATCTGCCTGCCTTGGCCTCCCAAAGTGCTGCAATTACAGGCATGGGCCACTGCACCCGGCCATGATTGACCTACTTCTGGGCAATGATGCAAAGAGAAGTCCACTGAAAACTTAGGGTTGGGGTGTTTTTCTTTCCACATAAGAAAGAAGCATAGAAGAAAATGTTCTATTTTTGCCCATTCTCCCTTCCTTCCTGCTTGAGATGATTCTGTGTTGGAATGTAATATCCAGAACTATGGCAGCTATCCTGAGATGATGAGATGAAAAATCTGAGGATGAAATGTCAACACATTGAGAATGCAGTGAGAATAAGTGGAAAGAACTTCATTTCTTGATGGTGATGTCGGGCACTTGAAGTATACAGAGAACATCTAACATCAGGCTGCTTGTTAAACAAACAAGAAATGTCCTTATGTTTTAGTCACTATTAAAGTATCCTATTATTTGAAACTGAATCTAACTAATAGAAGCACAATTATCTCTGGGTAAGAGTAACTTTCTCCCAGATTTTGAATTTTTTTCTGTAAGTCTTTGTTCTCAATGTTGCTATGGGGTTTCATCTTTTTTCCTTTACATTCTCAAAGTTTTTAGTAAAAATTTAGAAAAGTCTACACTAGGAGCAACTAGAAAAATTCTAGTTTAAATTAAAATTTTATATTCAGATTTTAACGACTTCACTCTCAAAGAGATTTTGAAGTCTCTGGAGTGGGTTTCCCCCTCTTGCCCTCCTCTATTTCTCTTCCTTCTCTATACACGGTGACTCAAATAATCACATTGTCTTTCATGTGGCTAGTGTCTTACAAAGAGATTTAATATGCATTAATGCATTTAATCTTCAAATCAACTCAACAAATATTTATTGTATAATTAATAATCTCAAGTCCCTGTGCTAAATACTCTGATGAATAAAAAGATGAGGTAGAGTTCCTGCACCCATGCAGCCTACAAGCTGGTTGAGTTGGCAATACATATCCACCTGTCTCCAATATAACTGTGATTTGTGTAATTTGAAACATAAGCAATGTGTTTTCAAAGCAAGAAGAAGGAATTAATTTTCCACAGGAGAAAATCATTGAGTTCATAGCACAAAAGGACATGTTGTCCAGACATTAGCTACTTCCTTGTCCTCTTTAAGCTACCACTGAGAGAGTCTATTCAATACAATGTAGTGAGCAATGTAACAGACATAGAAGAGATTATTAGATAGCATACATCTGAGTCCAGGTTCCATTAGCACTGGCTAGACAGTTTAGCACAAGTTAAAATGACCTCTATAAATGTCTCTTTGCTTGTCTAACAAGGAACTAACAGAATCTACATTTCAGGGTTTATTGAAAGTTTCAAACTAAGAAACATATAATGCTCTCGGCACAAAGTTTGTCTTATGATGGAATTTTAAAATTAGTTTTCTGTTGCTGTTATCATTATCACTAGTAATACCAAAATGAGAATGAATTTCTGTATGGCCAAGAGCAGCACACACACCAAAAATGGGTTCAAATGTGAGATTAAAGGAAACAGATGAAGGATGAAAATGTAAGAAAATAATAATAATAAACCAAAAAAAAAACCGTTTAAAACTGGAAGAACACATTTTACCTTGTTCTCATTTCTGTCTAAGTTTGTCACACTTATATATTGTTTACATTACTTGGCAAGAAGTTATTTATCCAACCAATAAGTTACAGCCTATGGTACCACCAACATAGGTGACTATAGAGCCTCCCTTCTGTTCTAGCTTATTACTCTTATGCCTGCTATATTTTAGGAAACTGAAAGTTTGATCCCTTTATATGTGTTCTAATAAGATTTACTATTACTTAGCTCTGGTAAGGCCAACAGATCAGGGGACTATTGCCATTGAAAAGATAGTTTGTGATCCATAGTTTTCAAGAGGAGAAGGCACATCACACCATGCAGGGACCCGGGGAGCACGGGGCTAGTCAAGAAGCAGAGGAGGAGGAAGAAACTGTAGACAAGATCATTTATCATAGTTTCTAAAGGAAGGAATGGGCAAGGCAGGATAAGCAAGCTTCAGTTTGTCTAATTTGAACAATTTCAGCAGACTCCAGGACAGAGGGGCCAACCCTAGTTGTCAGGTACCTGACCCTGGGGTGATAGGGTAGGTGGACAGTGACCTGGAGTGTGAGAGCTCAGTAAAGTAGGTGATTGAGGTTGTGGACTCTGGATTAATTGGTCTGTATTTGAAAAGCATGCTGAAGAAGGCAAGTGATTTATTCTCTCTAGGAATTGGCTAACCCTAGGAGAAGTACTCCCTCCAGGGCCAGCGAGGCCCCAGATGTCAAAGGTGAAAAATACAGAAAATAAAAGGCATGGTAAAAACAGCATATGAAGTAAAAACAAATACAGATTGAGTGTGGGTCATTAGAGATCTTCCCAATTTTTAAACATAAAGTGCTTGAGATCTGGCCCATAAAACACTCTAGTCAGGACTTTTGGATGTTTATTTTCTAGTTCTCTTTTATGTTTCAGATGATAGAAGCTACTGATTAAGTAAAGTACTTTGATATAGTGTGTCACGGAAAGTATCTTTATTTCTATTCAGAGGACTAGTCCAAATATACTGACCCAAATATTCAACACTCAATTGGTGCGAATAAACTTCCTAAGTCTACATACTTAAGACATCCCCATACCTCATAAGAGTATTTTTGTTTTAATTAATTTTGAGCTGCTTAAGTTCCTGAAATCTCTTAAGTAAAATTCATGCAGAAGACCATCCAGGGCCCGCAGCTTTTAAACATTTTCTTTCATCACTTATCTAGGGAAGAAAAAGCTCTTCATCACATCCACAGATGACATGGCCACCAGAGGTGGAAAAGAAGGGTGAATCATTCACCCTGAGAAGATAAATTAGATTTCCAAATGACCCTGGCAGCAGAAGGAGGCAGAAATAAAAGTAATGACTTTCAACCAGCACAAAAGTGCATTTTGAAATGAGAAACACAGTGCAAAAACTCCAGATGAGAAACAGCTGACATTATGCAGCTACAAAAAGAGAGTTACAGACAGACCTGACCTCAAGCTAAACAGGTGTCAAGAATGGTTCTGTCATTGGTGGAAAAAAAAAAAAAATGTGTTCTCGGGATGCATAAATAAAAGAAGCAGTAACATGAAGAATTCATGCAGCATTTCTGGACTATGTAGCTAAACTAATTCAAGGGAGATGTGTAGAATTTGGAGTGGATTCAAAGGAGAGCAACTATGATTTTGGAAAAGTTTTTTTAAAAAAAAGAACAGTTTAACCTTGGTAAAAGAAAGTTAATTTAGGATTCTCAAGTGTCAGTTCATGTATTCCCAGAAGAGGTAGTCGCTTATGTGGTGTGAAGGTGCTCTTGCCTAAAAATATACCTGCCCAGTTGCCACAGCTCTGAAATTCTAACATTAGGATATTATTCACATAATAACAAAAGAGGTTATCTAGATCGAAGTTATACTGTCTGCATGAATATACCAGTGACTAACCTGAAAGTAGCCTCTGATTAAATTCCTCTAGTGATGGAGCATTTCCTTTCTCATGATAATGGTAATCAGATGATGATGATGATGAAGATGATCCTTTATCATTCACTGACAACCTGCTGTGGGCTACAGATTTTGCTGAATGTTTTAAAAGCATAGTAACATTCGGCTGGGCACGGTGGCTCATGCCTGTGATCCCAGCACTTTGGGAGGCTGAGGTGGGTGGATCACGAAGTCAAGAGATCAAGACCATCCTGGCTAACATGGTGAAACCCCATCTCTACTAAAAATACAAAAAAAATTAGCTGGGCATGGTGGCAGACGCCTGTAGTCCCAGCTACTCGGGAGGCTGAGGCAGGAGAATCACTTGAACCTGGGAGGCGGAGGTTGCAGTGAGTCGAGCTCATGCCACTGCACTCCAGCCTAGACGACAGAGCAAGAGTCTGTCTCCAAAAAAAAGGATCGTAACATTCAACCCTATTTTTCAATGGGGAATGGGAGCCTAGAATCGTTTTAGTACTTGCCTAATACTGCACAAGTGGTGGGACAGATAATTGAATGTGTGCAGTCAAATTTTGGAGTCACTGCTATTGACTACTAGACTATGCTGCTTCCCATTCAATTGATAAGGAAACCAAGGCTCAGAAAAGTTAAGTGACATTCCAAGGTTACGTGCTGATAAAGTCCAGAGCTTGGCTCTGTACACAGGTCTGCCTGACTCCAGAGCCTCAGCATGTTCACCATCAGGCCACAGTCCTTTCTTACTGACATTCTGGAACAATCTTGTACATTCACCATACTCTCCCTCAAGCTTATTCTGTATAGAATTATTATAAATTGAAGAACATGGGAGGCTCTTAATAAATATTCCTTGAATAAAATAATTGAATTTATGTAACAGCAAGCTGCATTATGAAAAATAATAATAATGTGAAAGCTATAAAAATTAAGTTTCATGAACAGAAACAAATCTAAAGAAATAAATACTCTCTTTTGCCACAGTTTCTTTCCCAGGAAAGATAACAGTATCCAAGTCCTTTATAGCTATTTGTGTAACCTTGAAAGGGTTTCCTCTAAATCTGGTCACTGCATCATGGCCAACTCATTTAATATTTGGTTTTTGTTATGACAAGGAGATGGCAGGAATTCAAAGTCCCGTCCACTAAGAAATGGATAGAGATAGCCAAGTCACTGCTATCAACAGTCAATTTCATTCCCTGTTAAACTGGATTCTGACCAAGGCTTAAGTAATAAAGACCTTGAAAACTTAGCCATTCGATTCAGCTTTGAGCTTGTCTTTAAATATTCTCCACCAAGATTACCATGTATAAACATTTGGTAAAACACTCCCTTCAGTAAGAAGTGTGAGTCAGGGAGCACTCAAAGAGTCCTAAAGGAAGATGAAGTGGACTGTGAAATTCTCAAATATAATTATAAACTTAATAGTGTGTGTATTCAATTCTGATTGGTGTATAATCACTTAACTAATAGAAAGAAACTAATTTGCCATTACAACTGTTTTGAAATTACATTTAAAGGCAAAATCACAGTGCACTGGGAATTGCAGCCACAGAGCCACTGACTAGATTTTAGTTTTGGAAAAAAAAAAAAAAAAGACTATTTCTCTCTCATTTCTCCATTAATAGTTGCTAGTTGCTACAAAGAGAAACTAAAAATGGAATTAGCATTGAAGTCCTGCAACAGCAATGACTAAATCAATGGATTGGCATGTTACTGCAAGCTTGTTTCAGAGATCAGGGGCTGAGGTAGCAGTTACTAAGCTTTGATGAAAACTGGTTTGTGGAATTACTTTTCACTAGGACCTAAATGCTAAAAATCATTTAAAATAGGTTCAAAGAATTGGGAATACTGACAAAATCCTTCTTATTCATGTTTATGCTTGACAAAAAGAGCAGACCTATTCGGTAGTCATCATACCCCCTTGAAAGCAAAACATCAGCTCATAACTTTGACAAATTAAGGGATTGTGACAAGTGAGATCAACACAGTATCTGATATTCAGTATTTAGAGTAGATTAATTCAAGTATATTTAAATTATCAGTAATGATTCCTATGTATATGTATAAGGTAGCATCTTTATGTAAATTCTAATTATACAACAGGATTACTCAACTTTAGCACTATGAACATTTTGAGCTAAATAATTCTTTTTTGTTGGGGGCTGTCCTGCACATTTAGGATTTTAGCAGCATCCCTGTCCTCTACCCACCAGATGCATGAAGTACATACATCCCTGCACCACCAGTTGTGCCAACCAACAGTGTCTCCAAACATTGCTAAGTGAATTTTGGGTAGCAAACTAGTCCCTAGTTGAGGGCCAATGGTATAAAGTAACATTAGTTGCATATTACAAGTTAAAATGGCAGTACCACCACCAAATAGCATATGTGGACAAATTTAAGGAATAATAATTAATTTTAAGTGATTTGAATAATAGCTACAAAGAGAAAATATCCGCTGTTATTATTAGAACTTCAGAGTCTCAGAATCTATTTATGGACTAAAGCTAACAGCTTAAAAAAAAAAAAGATTAAAATAATCTGAGAATATACTAGTCCAGCAGTTAAGGGACAGCCCAGAACACAGGGGGTAGAGAATGGTGCTTATCTAGTGATATTTGGTTGAAAACAAGCTGACTTGGCCCTGCTGAATCTAAGTCCCTTTACCCCTGCACCCCAAAATTAATCCATGGCTGAAGTCAACATTTTTTATTTTTATCTTAAACAAGAGAAATGTTAATCACATCACTTCTTCATTTCTAAAAACATAATCTATACCCTTAGACCAGGCAGTGTATGCAGCTGAATCCAGACAATAAAGCTGGTTTTTCTCTGCTGATTTACAATAGATTTTTATGACCTTGAACTGCTTTTCCTTATTTAAGTTCTCCTCTTAAAAATTGAGCTAATAGCACAAGCATATACCTTTCTCCTTAATAATGATCATATATACTTGTTTTAAGAACTTCTTGATAAATTCTCTAAGGTATTTGGAGGTGTTCAGTGATAAATGAAGAAATAAACTTCATTATAAAAGAATCTTTTATTCCACTGTGTAGACTGCAGAAATGTATAACTAATCATTAAAACATGGCCACTTTTGTTAGACTTAATATTGTTTTAAGCCAGTGCCTTCCAATCAACTAACCAAAGATATGTGGCAGGAAAAAATATACTTGCCTGGAAGTCAGCAAACACGGTTATAGGCCTCGTTCTGCCATTGGCTGCCTGGGTGAGCCGTTACCAGCTTTTAGCCTTTACTTTCACATAGGTGTAATTAAATGGGCAAAATAAATGATCTCTAAATAATATTCAACTCTAAAAGTCCACAATCCTTTGTGTTTATTTTCTTCTTACATATATTTCACACTACACTTTCAGTTAGGGGAGAAGGAAATGACTTCCTCTCAAATATCTCAGAATCTTTTTTGTTGTGGTTCTTTGTTGTGGTTCTTTTTTATTGATACATAATGTTCGTACATATTTACAGCATACTTGTGATATTTTATTAAATGCAAAGACTGTACAATGATCAAGTTAGGATATTTGGGGTGTCCATCAAATCAAGAATTTACCATTTCTAAGTATTGGGAACATATCAAGTCCTTTCCTCTAGCTGTTTTGAAAAATACCATCCATCATTGTTAACTATAGTCACCTGCTGTGCTATCAAATATTAGAATTTAATCTTTCTCTCTAACTGTATGTATTTACCCATTAACAAACCTCTTTTTATCCACCCCACACTCACACATCCTTCCCAGCCTCTGTTAAATATAATTTCATTCTCTCTCTCCATGACATCAACTTTTTTTAGCGTCCACATACGAATGAGAACATGCAATATTTGTGCCTGGTTTATTTCACTTAACATAGTAATAACCAGTTCCATCTACCAGTGCCATGATTTCATTCTTTTTATGGCCAAATCACATTCTATTTTGCATATATGCCACATATTTTCTTATCCATTTGTCCACTGATAGGTACTTAAGTTGATTCCATATCTTTACCATTGTAACCAAAGAGCAAAGATTACAATAAAGAGGAGAGTGCAGGCATCATTTTGATACACTGATGTTTTCCTTCAGATGAAGAACCAGTAGTGGGATTGCTGGATCTTATGGTAGTTCTATTGTTAGTTTTCTGATTTAAAAAAAATTAGTTTTTGATTGCCATGCTGTTTTCCACAGCGGCCATATTAATTTACATTCCCAGCAACAATGTATGAGTTCTCTTTTCTTTGCATCCTTGCCAGCATCTGTTATGTACTGTCTTTTTATTAACAGCCATTCTAACTGGGATAATATCTCATTGTGGTTTTGATTTGCCTTTCCCAGATGATTAGTGATGTTGAGAATTGTTTCAATACCTGTTGGTCATTTGGATTTTCTTTTAACAAATGTCTATTCATATTTTTGCCCACTTTTTAATGAGACTATGTGGTTGGGGTTGTGGAATTGTTTGAGTTTCTTACACATTTTGGATTTTAGTACCTTCTCAAACAAATATTTTACAAAATATTTTCTCCAATTCAATAGGTTGTCTTTTTACTTTGTTAATTGTTTCTTTTGCTAGGCAGATGTCTTTTAGCTTAATATAGTCCCATTTGTCTTTTTTTTTTTTTTTTTTTTTTTTTTTTTTGAGATGGAGTCTTTCTCTGTTGCCCAGGCTGGAGTGCAATGGCACAATCTTGGCTCACTGCAACCTCTGCCTCCTGGGTTCAAGAGATTCTCCTGCCTCAGCCTCCCGAGTAGCTGGGATTACAGGCATATACCACCACACCCTGTTAATTTTTATATTTTTAGTAGAGGAGGGGTTTTCACCATGTTGACCAGGCTGGTCTCGAACTCCTGACCTCAGGTGATCTGCCCGCCTCGACGTCCTACAGTGCTGGGATTGCAGACGTGAGCCACCTCCCCCCACCCAACCTATTTTGTTTTGGTTGCCTGTGCTTTTGAGGTTTTAGCAATAAAATCTTTGTCTAGAACAATATCCTGAAGTGCTTCCCCTATGTATTCTTCCAGTAGATTTAGTTTGAGGTAATACATTTAAGTACTTAAACCATGTTTATTTGGTTTTTGTATATGGTGAGCGATAGAGGTCCAGTTTCATTATTCTGCATATAACCATCCAATATTTCCAGCACCATTTAGTGAAGAGGGTACTCATTCCCCAAGTATGTTCTTGGAATCTTCATTGAAATCAGTTGAAATCATAAATATACTTCTGGGTTTTCCATTCTGTTCTGCTGTCTATGTGTCTGTTTTTATACCAATCCCATACTGTTTTGGTTACTATAGCCTTGTAATACATTTTAAAGTCAGGTAGTATGATGCCTTCAGCCTTGTTCTTTTTCCTCAGGATTGCTTTGGCTATTTCTGTTCTTTTTTGGTTCGATATGAATTTTAGAATCATTTTGTCTATTTCTGTGAATATTGGCATTAGCATTTTGATAGAGATTACATTTAATCTGCAGGTTTCTTTGTGTAGTATGGCCATTTTCATGATATTAATTCTTCTGATCCATGAGCATAAGATGTCTTTCCATTTGCTTGTGTCCTCTTCAATTGCTTTATCAGCATTTTGAAGTTTTCCTTGTAGAGATCTTCAACATCCTTGCATATGTTTATTCCTAAATGTTTGCTACTTATTGTAAATGGAATTGCCTTCTTGAGTTTTCACTCAGGTAGTTTATTATTGGTGCATCAAAATGCTACTAATTTTCATATGTTGATGTATGCTGCAACTTCATTTAATTTATTTATCAGATCAAAGATTTTTCTGGTGGAGCCTTTACATTTTTCTAGATATAAGATCATATCGTCAACAAAAAGAAAACATTTGACGTCCTCTTTTCCAATTCAGATGCTTTTTCTTCTTTCTCTTGCCTGATTGATCTGGCTATGACTTCCAGTACTTTATTGAATAGTAGTGGTAAAAGTGGGCATCCTTGTTTTATTCCAGTTCTTAGAGGAAAAGCTCTCAGTTTTTCCTCCTTCACTATGATGTTAGCTGTGAGTTTGTCATATACGGCCTTTATTATATTGAGCTATGCTTCTTCTATGCCTAGTTTGTTGAGAGTTTTCATCATGAAGTAATGTTGAATTTTATCAAATGCTTTTTCTGCTTCTATTGAGATAAAATATGGTTTTTGTCCTTCATTTTATTGATAAGGTGCATCACGTTTATTGATTTGTGTATGTTGAACCATCCTTGCATCCTTGAGATAAATCCCACTTGATCATGGTGTATTATCTTTTTGGTGTGCTTCTGGATTCAGTTTGCTCATTTTTTGTTGAAAATTTTTGTGTCTAAGTTCATCAGGGATATTGACTTGTAGCTTTTTTTTTTTTGTGCATGGTATCCTTGTCTGTTTTTGGTATTAGAGTACTGCTGGCTTCATAGAATGAATTAGGCAGAATTCCCTCTTCTTCAATTTTTTTTTTGAATAGTTTGAGAATTGTTGCCAGTTCTTTGAATGTTTAGTAGAATTTGGCAGTGAAGCCATCTGGTCCTGGATGTTTCTTGGTTGGGAGACTTTTTATTATGATTCTATCTCATTATTCATTAAAGGTCTGTCCTGTTTTTTTATTATTATTATTTCTTCCTGATTCATTCTTGGTAGGTTGTATGTGTCCAAAAATGTATCTATTTCCTCAAGGTTTTCCAGTTTGTTAGTGTTTAGCTGTTTATAATAGTCTCTGGTGATTGTTCTCTATGCTATCCATTGTAATGTTTCCTATTTCATTTCTGATTTTGTTTATTTGGGTCTTCTCTTTTTGTTTCTTGGTCAATCCAGATAGCAATTTATAAATTTTGTTTACATTTTCAAAAAACCAACTTTTCATTTCATTGATCCTTTCTATTTTATCTCTAGTTGAGTTCTGCTTTGATATTTATTATTTCATTACTTCTACTGATACTGGGTTTGGTTTGCTCTTGCTTTTCTAGTTCTTTGAAGTGTATTGTTAGGATTTTTCTTTGAAATCTTTCTACTTTGTGATATAGGTGTTCATTGCTATACACATGCCTCTTAGCATTGCTTTCGCTGTAACCCATAGGTTTTGATATGTTGTACTTTGATTTTCATTTGTTTGAAGAATTTTTTTTTAATTTCCTCCTTAGTTTGTTCCTTAACCCAGTGATTGTTCAGTAGCATGTTGTGTAACTTCCACGTATTTGTACAATTTCCAAATTTCCCCTTGGTATTGATTTTTAGTTTTATTCCATTGGGTCTGAGAAGAAATATTATATGATTTTGATTTCTTAAAATTTGTTGAGATTTGTTTTGTGTCCTAACATGTAGTCTATTTTGGAGAATGTTCTATGTGCTGACAAAAAGAATGTAGCTCTTGGATGAAATGTACTATTAATGTTTGTTAGGTCCATTTGGTCTAAAATGCAGTTTAAATCCAATTTTGTTGTTGTTGTTGTTGTTGATTTTCTGTCTAGATGATTTGTCTAACTCTTAGATAGAGGTGTTGAAGTCCCCAACTATTATTGTATTAGAATCTATCTCTCTGTCTAGATCTAATAATATCTGCTTTATATATCTGGGTGCTTTGGTGTTGGCTGCATTTCTGTTTATAATTTTTTGTCCTCTGGCTGAATCAATCCTTTATCATTATATAATAAATTTCATAAATTTATAAAGTCTTTTTACCTTTGTCTTGTTATTACTGTTTTTGTCTTAAAGTTTGTTTTATCTGACATAGTTTTAGTTTCTTTTGCTCATTTTTGCTTTCTTTTTCTATCCTTTACTTTCAGACTACATATGTTTTTACAGGTGAGATGAGTTTCTGATAGGCAGCATATAGTTCAGTAATTTTTTATCCATTCATTCATTCTATATATTTTAAGTAGAAGGCTTAATTATTTCCATTCATAGTTATTTTTGATATGTGAGGACTTATTCCTGTCATTTTATTAATATCTGATTGTTTGGCATATCCTATTATTACTTTTCTTTTTATCCTATTGTTTATTATTGTAAATTGGTGATTTTCTTTAGCTGTAATATTTGAGTCCTTTCTGTTCTTTGTGTTTTCTCTACCAGTGGGTTTTATACTTCTGTGTGTTTTCATGATGACAGATATCATCCCTTTGCTTCAAAGTACAGAACTCCTTAAACATTTCCTATAGACCATTCTAGTGGTGATGAATTCCCTCAGTTTTTCTAGTCAGGAAAGATTATTTCTCAATTTATGAGGAATAACTTTTCTGGGTATAGTATCATTGACTGGCAGTGTTTTGTCATTGTTGTTGTTGGTGGTGGTGGTGGTGTTCTCAGTACTGTGAATATATCACCCCATTTTCTCCTGTCCTGCAAGTTTTCTGCTGAGAAATCGTCTGTTAATCTGATAGTGTAACAGGAAAGGGGTCCCAATACAGACCCCAAGAGAGGGTCCTTAGATCTCGTGCAAGAGAGAGTTCAGTGTGAGTCCATAAAGTAAAAATAAGTTTATTAGGAAAGTAAAAGAATAAAAGAATGGCTACTCTATAGACAGAGCAGCCCCAAGGGCTGTTGGTTGCCCATTTTTATGGTCATTTCTTGATGATATGCTATCCTCTTTTTAGACCATATAGGGTAACTTCCTGACATTGCCATGGCATTTATAAATTGTCCTGGTGCTGGTGGGAGTGTAGCCACAAGGACAACCAGAGGTCACTCTCATGGCCATCTTGATTTTGGTGGGTTTGTCTGTGGCTATACCACCCTGAACACACCCAATCCCATCTGATCTTGGAAGCTAAGCAGGGTCAGGCCTGATTAATACTTGGATGAGAGATTTTGGTGGGTTTTAGATGGCTTCTTCTAATTGTTTTATCAGCAAGGTCTTTATGACCTGTATTTTGTGCCAACCTCCTATTTCATCCTGTGACTTAGAATGCCATCACCATCTGGGAACACAGCCCAGCAGGTCTTAGCCTTATTTTCCCAGCATCTATCCCAGATGGAGTTGCTCTGGTTCACAAGCCTCTGACAATTGGGGTTCCCATATGAGTGACTAAATGCTTTTATTATTTTTAGAATTCTCTCTTTGTCTTTGTCTTTTGATAGTTTGACTATAATATGCCTTGGAGAAGGTCTTTTTGCATTGTGTTTACTTGGGAATCCCTAAGCTGCTTTTATCTGGGTGTCTAAATCTCTTTGCTAGACTTTGAAAGTTTTCAGTTATTATTTTGTTAAATAAGTTTCTATCCTTTTTATTTTCTCTTTACCTTCTGCGACATCAAAAATTTGAATATTTATTCACTTTGTGGTGTCCCATATGTCACACAGAATTTGTTCATTGCTTTTTATTCTTTTGCTATATTTTTGTCTGACTGGGTTATTTCAAAAGACCTGTCTTCAAGTTCTAAAATTCTTTCTTCTGCTTGATCTACCTATTGTTGAAGTTTTTTGAATGTATTTTTTATTTCACTCAATACATTCTTCAGTTCCAGAATTCCTGTTTGTTCTTTTTTATTATATTTATCTCTTTGGCATATTCCTCATTCATATCCTGAATTGTTTTTTTGATTTCCTTATATTGCTTTGGTTTTCTCTTGTTTCTCACTCCACCTCTTTAATATCATTATTTTGAATTCCTTTTTTAGGATCTCATAAATTTCCTCTTGATTGGATTCTGTTTCTGGGAAATTACTGTGTTCCTTTGGAAGTATCATGTTTCCTATTTTTTTCACGGTTCTTGTGTCTTTACATTTATATTGATGTATCTGGTGTAATAGCTGCTTCTTCCAGTTTTTTTAACTTGCTTGCATAGGGAAAACTGTTTCCTAAAGATGCATCTATGGTGTTGGATGCACAGGGCACTTTAACTTTGATTCTAGGTGCAAGCAGGAGTGTAGTCTTTATGTGATTTATTTGATTGTACACAGCATCAGTGGTGTCTGTGATTTCCACAGTGGCTTAGGGTATGGTTGTTAGTGAAAGCTTTGGTGAAGTTTTTCTGAGGATGGGGATGTCAGATGGGCCTTTCCTCAGACTCCAGTGCTGTCAGCAACAGGCCAAACATGCCTGTCCTTGGGCCTCAGGGTGGTGGGTGGTTTATACCGCCACTGGCATTAGCAGGTCCAAGCAAGCTGATTCTTGGGCCTCCATGTGGCTTGCTCAAGTGCCAGTAGTAGCAGCAGTGGTCCAAGCAGGTGAATAGGTTCTCAGGCCCCCGGGCAGCAGGTGTGACATGGGCAATGGCAGCAGCAATCGCAGGACAAACCTCTGGATTTCAAGCAGTCCATTCTGATGTTGGCTGTGGCTGTAATGGGCTGGGTCAGCCAGTCATCAGCCTCCCAGGTGGCACATGCAGGTGAGTGCCAGCTCTGGTGGTAGTGGCAGCCTGGGTAGGCTAGATCTTGGGACCCCAGGAGGAGTATTCAGGTGGCAACAGTGATGGGCTGGGCTGGGCAATCCCCAGGCACCTGGGCAGCATGCTGAGACACTGGGGCGGTAAAGCCAGGCAAGGAGGACCTGTCTTCAGACCCCCCAGTGGTGTCTGCAGTAACTGGCTGTGGTAGGCAGAGGCAAGGTGATCCCCAGGCCCAAGGCAGAATGTCCAGGGGAGGGCAGCAGGGGCTGGACTGCAGCTCTTCTACTGAGGATGGTGGAGTTGCTTTTAGTGGCAGCATCCATATGCAGGTGGCTAGGAAGAATGCACTTCACTTGCACTTCAGCCCCCACAGTGACAGCCAACAGCACGCAACTACTGCTGCTGGCAGGAGTTTGTTTTGGGGTGGGGGGATGCATGAATGTGCATGATGGCTTTACTACTGTAGGCAGTGGGGGTATTTGCCAATGGCTCATGCTCTAGCTCTGGCAGCAGCAGTCAGCAGGTAGGGGATGTCAAAGGGGCTCCAGAGATATGGAAATGCAAGGGCTGTTGGGTACCCAAGCAAGATGCAGTCCATTGTGGGCTGGGCTCTCAATATGGTGGCTTGCTGCAGCTGCTTAGGACTTGAGAAGTGTGTAGCACCCAGTGTGAGCTCCCTCTCTGAAGCAATGCCTTCATGCAGTCTCCAGGCAGCTTCCTATGTTAATCTCAGTGACCACAAGGGTGTTGGGGCTTTCCCATGGCTGAGAAGCATTCAATGGTTGGAATGTGGGCCACTAGGGGTCACTCATTTACCCTTTCCCTGCACTCAGGAGCCTCTCCAGCCTCCCAACCAATCCCAGATGAGCTACCTGCTTCACTTCCTTCTCCTTTCTCCTGTCAGTTCTCAGCTGAATTCCAGTGTTCTCTCTTAGATGATTTATTCCAAGTGTGATTATCTACTCACTATTTTGGTTCTTCTTCTTTGAGAAGGTGAGAACCAAGTGCTTCTACTCAGCCATCTTGAAGCCTCTCCCTTTGTCTCGGAATTTTTGAAAGGCTGAGTCAGTGAGACAGAAAATATGAGAGAATATAAGTCTTCTTTTACTATGAAAGCTACTGAGTATAACAGGAATCCAGGAAAAAAATAACAGAAACAATGTTCAAGTGGACAATAAGGAGCTTAGAAGTTAGTGGGAGACTTTAGATTCCTAGAATTGAGATGGTCCTCGAAGTTCATCTAAACAAACTGCATGTGAGGAAATTGAGTCTCACAGTAATGGACTGACTTTTTCAAAGCTTATAGCTTTTAATGACAGAGCTAGAAGCCAAGTATCTCACCCTCTGATTCCATTTTTTCTGAAAATTATTCCAAATTAAAAGGCTAATAACATCTATGGAATTATTGACCTAATTATCCAGGATCATCCATGTCAAAATAATTAGTGTCAAGAAAGAGGCATGGGAATAGGTGAAAAAGCTCTTTGAAAGAAAATATATTGAAAAATTAACACAGCACTCTATTCCAATAATAAGCCTGAAGATTGTAGTCACTCCTAATTCATGTAATACCCTAGCCACTGATTTTCTTTGTGGAACTGAGCAGAAAATAATCTTCATGTTCTGCTCTCTGCATATTTCCCAGGGATGCAATGAAGAAACAGAAAATCAAATGAAGCAACAAAGTATTCATATATCATGAAAAATAAATTAAATGTATGATTCTCCACCTAGCTGCAATTTAGAATCACTTATTGAACCCAGTTACCATCTAAGACCTAAAAAGTAAGGATCTTGGGATACTGGGCCTGGGAGTCTGTAATTTTAAGGCTCAAAAAATGATTCTGATGCATGCTCCAGGTAAGAAATCATTGGGTTAGATTTTATTCTAATGAAATTCCTTCAAATTCAATATTCCCTGATTCTATGATGTATCTAAGTAGACTTGAGTGGGATTTTGCAGCCACATCAAGTCTGAAAGGAAACAAATAGTAATTGAGTACCTTTCCTGCTTCTGAACCCTATCTGGCTTCTGGGCATCATTAGAAAACATGAGGGGCAGTGGATGTTTATTTACCCTGAAAAGACCCTCTTATCAGAGCATCATCCCTCAGGGACCTGAGTTCTCAAAAAAAGTCTTTATTTCAGAACCTTTAGGGGGAAAAAAAAGATACTATGAATGCTTGAAGGTATTATGTCCTTTTTTCCCATTTCCCCTTTCAAGAATGAATATACTATCTAAAATGGCGCATATACTAAGTACCATAGTCTCCAAGATTAGAGATTCTGATTCACTCATTAGTTTTCAGCAGAAAACAAGGGGCTGAGAAAGAAGGGCAGCATGAAGGAGGGTGGAATGCTGGGTAATAGCAGGAAACAGAAAATAAAAATGGCATGACACAGGGGAAAGATATGAGTCAGAATCACATAGCCCAAAGTTTGATCTCAAATCTACATACTGCTTTTTCTGAGACGGGTGGCTTTGAGCAAATCACACAAACCATATGATTTTCAGTTTCCTCATCTAGAGATTGTTAAAAATAGTACTGTTCATATATCACGATACTTTTATGATAATTAGACATATGACATGTCTGGTGCCCTCACTACAGTATTTGGCCCAAGGAAGTATTCAATAAATGGCAACAATTATTAACAGTACCAGCACTGTCCAGTGACGTATGACATTGTGGAAAGCCAAAGAACAAACATGTAGAATAGGAATGTGGAAGTACCTGTTAAAGGCAGAAAATCTCCAAATAATGCAGAGATGCATCTGGTAGACAGTTTCAGCATTTAACCCAGCCTCAATAATATTTTAACATTGCATAGCAGAGAATACCTGTCTCTCATATGTCCCTCTCTCCCCCTCTATTCCTGTCTCCCTTTTTCTCCCTCTATATTGCACACCTACACTCTCCAATAAAGAAATAAATAATAGCACATTTATAGCACAACAGCAAAACTAGTGTATCTGGCAAAAAAGCAAAGCCTTCTGCCACCAGCATCACCAGGCATTTTGTACCCAGAGGATGCATGACAGTAGAATCTGCAAACGATGCTGCTTTACAAGCCAAAGTGGGGGTGACCTCAAGCAGGTCAAAGCCAAGGAAATGTACCATGCACATGAAAGCACAGCTTTGAACAAGAAAAAAGGCTGAGAAATGTTCATAACCCTTCCGCAGCCAATCTGGCATACAAAAGTCAGAAAAAGCAAGTTTTTTCAGCCCAAGGCAATCAACATCTTTTGTAGGTAAAAAGGCAGCACTCCAAGAAGCCACACAAGCTCTCCAATAACTGCGGTGTCTGTAAGTCACAGGATAAGGTAGGCAGCATGGAAAAGACTGCTGACCACACACCCACTGCCAGTCACAACCAAACATCTAATATGAGGGAGAGTTATTTACAGGCACTAAAATCTACTTAGCACTATGTCAAATACCAAAGTCTGCAAGGAAAATGATTCCCAAGGGCACCTGGGCCAGCTGTCACCCTAACTTCACAATGAATGAAGTTTGCTGTGACAGCTATCTGCTGTCATTTTTGCCTCTATATAACTTTTCTAATATCTTCCCTCCTTTCTACTCCATGAATTAGCTTTTATTGAGCACCCATTTCATATATGCATGGTGCTGTGGCAGGGACACAGATAAATAAGCCTTGGGTCTTGACCTCAGTACATCCACAGTACCCAAACAGATAATGAGAGTAAAAAGTGAGAAGTATCTAGAAGAATAAAACTAAAGTGGGAAGGAGAGAGCTTAATTCTACCAAGGGAATCAATCAGAGATCACAGAGGTAGAGACATTTGAAATGGGCATGAAAGGATCTGTAAGTATTTATGTCTGAGAGAATGGAAAAAGCAACCCAGACAAAAGTCTCATAATAGGAGATATGTCCGGGGAATTGACCATGTTCTATGTGGGATTTGGTAAAGAAAATGGCATGATGTGAGGCAAGAAAACTAGTCTGGGGGAAGATTCCCAAATCCCTAAATATCCACAGCAAACATTAACATGGTCTTTCCTTTCATTCATCCCCATCTGCTGAGTGCCCAGCACGTGCTTGACATGGCATAAACCTGGGGTTGTAGCTGTGCACAGCTCTTTATAGTACCTTCACCCAGATCTACCTTATACCTCAACACTTTTAACTCCAGAAAGATCCCCTTCTGTGGACTCTGAGTCCTCCAAGGAATTACCAACTAAAGCATTAGAAAAGTTGAGGCCAAGTGTGGTGACTCACGCCTGTAATCCCAACACTTTGGGAGGCCAAGGCAGTCAGATCATTTGAGGTCAGGAGTTCAAGACCAGCCTGGCCAACATGGCGAAACCCCCATCTCTACTAAAAATACAAAAAAAAAAAAAAAAAAAAAGCTGGGCATGGTGGTGGGTGTCTGTAATCCCAGCTACTCAGGAGGCTGAGACAGGAGAATCACTTGACCAGGGAGGCAGAGGTTACTATGAGCCAAGATCACGCCACTGCACTCCAGCCTAGGTGGCAGAATAAGACCCTGTCTCAAAATAAACAAAAAGAAAGAAAAAAGAAAAGAAAAGTTGAATGCCTACTATTCTTAGTGGGTTTTTGCATTTTAGAAGAAGACTTATATAGACTCAAATGGAAAAATTGGCATGGAAAAAAATTTTGAACGGAAGAACCATTCTGCCCTTCTTAGCTTACCCTTAGGTGTCACTCCTCATTCTCTCTGCTTATCCTTATTTCTGAATTAGAAGAGCAGAGGTCTACCTGCTTATCAGCATCCCACCCCTGATCTTTGATTTCTCTCCACTAGAAGGTATGTCAGTTCTCACAGGAATTCAAGAGGTTTCAATCTCACCCCTGCTACACATTCACATGACAGATGAGGTTCACATGTGGAACACATTTTCCAAGTGCAGCATATATAATGGCCTGAAACACAAACAAAATCAACCTGTGATTTTGTGGGGTTACTAGGATGCTACATATACTAGGATGCTCCATTACTCTCCCACATAAGAAAGCATGCTGGAATGAAAGTAAGCCTGGGGTTACAATAGGGATAGTCTTGAATCCAGTCTAATTTGTAAAAGAAAAATTGTAAGCAAATGTTGTTACTTCACTACTAGTATCACATCACATAAGGCATGCTTCTAAATGATCCTGTTGCTCTAGTATGACACATTACCAAACTGGAATATCACTGGCAAAGGTTCACACATATAATCTGACAGTTCTCAGTAGTACATGTATGTCAGTAATGCATCTATAGTTTTCAAAAGTGTCCAGTTCACTCTTAAGGCCTATATTACAAATAGTTTGATTTGACTCATTAACGTACTATACATATACCACAAACTCCTACTAAATAAAACCAATAACCTTACGGAATTGTCTTTCTATTTTCTAATTTCTAATGTTCTAATTTCCTGTGTGTTGAGGTTTCAACATCAGCAAGTGTTTGCTTCATTTTAATAAAGAAAAATACATTTCATTTTATTTGGCATATAAGCTAAGATTTTTTGGAACACTATAGTTTAAATGATTATTTCTTAAATAACTAATGAATTTTTTATGGGCACTACATCCCTTGAACAAAACTGCAAAGGTAATTTCAAAAAAGATCTTGAGTCCTTCATTAGCGAGCTTGCCATGAAGGAAACCTTCTAAAATCTCAGTGGCTTGTAACAGCAAACATTTGTTTCCTACTCACATGTCTGCATCTGTGGAATGGATGGTGATACTAGAGCTTTGTTCAATTCTGCACCATATTTCCTTTCATCCCAGGACCTCAGGGAAAGATGCTTACTTTTGTGGCAGAGGCTAACAAGAAGCAATCACTTTTGAAGCTTCTGTGCAAATATAATGTTTGTCTCATTGGCTCACATTCCATTGGTCAAAAAAAAAAAAAAGTCACATGGAGTAGTCCAACGTCCATGAAGCAAGAAAATACATTCTCCCCATAGCAGGAGAGGGAAATACACATTTGCAAAGAATATATAACTGATCAAAGAACACCTTTTCTGGATATTGACTTGCCATCCTTTCTCACTCAAAGTTACTCGTTCCCATTAAATATACCTTGAAAATCTCATCCACTTATGGCATCAGGTGCAAAGTTTTATCTTGTAGTAGTCTCTAAGTCAGGTATAAAATAACTCATACACACTCATATAAAATGGTGAAACAGGGACAGAACAACTAAAATGAAACCTCCATTCATAAAGAGGAAGGAAGAGAGACACTTAGCCATCAGTAATACACAGTAATTTTGAAATTCTGCTGAACAAGCATCATGAGGCCTCCTAACCTAGAGTAGGAAATGTTTCTTGAGTAGCCTCTATTCAGCTCTTGAGGAGGCAGAAGTGGAGATACCCTCAGTCCATCATTCTCTCTGTCTTGAATCCACCCTCTAGAACATCTTCTCTTTTACCTTATTCTTGTTGGATGCACCTGAGGAGAGCATCGGAGACAATAACATCCTAGGGGAAGGAGCAGCTTTCTCAGCCTGCCTCTTGCCCAAGAAAATTGGGGCACAAATCATCTCAAACAGTTAAAGTCTCTTTGAATTGAAGATGATAGTGCTTTTGGCAGTACAACTCTTTCAAAGATTTAGCTATTTATCTATGTGGTTACATTTCTGTGTGCCAGTAGCTGCTACCACAATTATTTTGTAGACGTATGTTTTTCCTTAGACTTAATTAAAGGTACTGCGCGCTTATCTAGCTGTGGCAGAATTGTACCCTTAGGATTTGTGACCACACCCCTAATTTTAGCTGTACCTATGTCTTAATCAGTGTTTTTGGCTCAAAACCTTTCTTAATTTTATTTTTTGTCAATTGATGACTGAAAACGGTTTCACTTTTCAACTCTGAAATCCCAAGATTTAGGACTCTGTGTTTTCTATTTCGCTCCTTCCTACAAACAGGTCAGTTATTTTCTGTGTTTATTTCCTTTTAAAAATATCTTATCAAATGTAACTAATAACCAACTCACACTAGTAATATTCTTTTTAAATGCCTCGCCAGCCGAAGCTACAATTTCATGAGGTACACTCTCTGCCTCCAAAGTTATTACCATTGCAGAAAAACTATATTACATCGATCACCACTGTTTTTCAATTTCCTTTCCAGTTTTCTTACCACCTACTGCTTTATCCTGAAGCAATTGTGACACCATTTTTATTTTCATAAAATAGTTCCCCACTCCTCATATCAATTTCTATACGAGTCAGTTTGCTGGTTTGCTGCACAAAAAGCAACCCTAAAACTCTAGTGGCTTACAACAATAAACAGGTTTCTTGCCCAAGTAACATGCCAGCGAGTGTCACTTGGCTCTGAAAACCGTGGCTCTGTTCCATAGAGCTTCACATTCAGGGACCCAGGCTGACAGGCAGCCACTCATGCATTCTCATAACACATGCATTCTCATGGCAAAAGGGAAAGGCAAGAGGCTAATGCCTTTATTCTTAAATCATATTTATGGTCTTTGCTTGCAATTGGCATCATTATTCTTCTCACATTCCATTGACCAAGCTCAGCATGATGGCGTGGGTAATTTTCCTCCCATTGGGAAGAAGGTGGAGTAAATATTTGAAAATAATAATACAACTTAACCACATGCTCAGAAAAACCTGAGTAATAAAATTTTAGAGTTAGAGATATGCTACCCAACAGCAGAAAACTGGTGCAATTAGAAGGATTTTCACGAGATTAATTTTTTTTCATCATTCTGCAAAGAAACAGTAAGAAACCAATGTAGTAGTTGATTTTTATGCTGTGAAACACCACAAAGATGTAGTTCCAAAGTGATTAATATCTAGAATTGCTTCTATAAAAGTAAAAACATAAAAAGAGAAGCATAAATGTTCTTAAATTTTTACTTTGCTTTATAAAAATTAAAAATGTATGATAGTAAAAGTACATTTCATGTATGGTTGCAAAAGCAATCTGAATTTGCTAAGTCCCTCTAGTTTACATTTGATGCAGTCAAGGACTTTTTGTCACAATCAGAAGAAGCATTAGAAAGAAAAAATCTGTCCAGAATTGTGGGGTGTTTCTGATTATTCCTAAATAATTCACAAATGTTAGTAAATGCAGAGATTCCGTTTGAATGGCAACCCTGCTGAGCCAAAGGCCTCAGAAAGATAACAGGGTAATGAGTGCCCTCTAGTGGTATATCAAAGCTTTTGACTTGTAAACAGAACAGAGAGAATGTCGCTTTCCTCATTTTGCTTCTTAATCTGTACTCTGAGGACGAAGGGGAAAACGTTGAAGCTTAGAAATAGATTTCATAACATTATAAGGCTCCTTTTTCCTGTGCCTGAAACTTGTTTATTTGATACTTAAAAGTATTAAGCAATTCAATTCTCCTCACGTAATAATAATAGACGTTATATGTCTATTACTTTCTTATCCTAAAGCTGTCACAAGTATATACTCAGTTTTTTTAAAAAGAAATAAAATTTTTACCCTGGGGATGTAACATGAAGAATAATTTGCAATTTAGATTTTGTTTATATTGATTACAGGTCAGCACAATCACCAAGAAGACATATCTAAGTAGTTTCTAACTCCTGATATTTCCAAAATGATTACACATTTTATTAATCAAGGTCACAGTCACCTCATTTTACTAGTGTCAGTGAAAACCTGTCAATGAAAACCTGATGTTATCTGTTAATTAAGAATCTCCATGGCGACCAGGCACGGTGGCTCATGCCTGTAATCCCAGCACTTTGGAGGGCCGAGGCGGGCGGATCACCTGAGGTCAGGAGTTCACAACCAGCTTGCAAACATGGTGAAACCCCCTCTCTACTAAAAATACAAAAAAATTAGCTGGGTGTGGTGGCGGGTGCCTGTAACCTCAGCTACTCAGGAGGTTGAGGCAGGAGAACTGCTTGAACCCGGTGGGCAGAGGTTGCAGTGAGCCGAGATTGCGCCCTTGCACTCTAGCCTGGGGCAACAAGAGCGAAAGAAACTCCGTCTCAAAAAAAAAAAAAAAGAATCACCATGGCAATGAAAATGAATATCTTAAATGCTGCTGCTGCAGCTACCACTGCTGCCACTACAATTTATGTGTGAGTTCCAAGTGCCCTCTACTGGGCAAAATACAGTGGGTGAATAAGCTCTCTGGGTTCTAATCTGGATCAGCCCTCTCCGGTTGGAGTTCCTAATCAAGCTGAAATTTCATTTAAAAAATGTAAAAGCTCAACCTATATAAAGACCATAGGATCAAACCTATACTAAAATCTTGGAAGGAAAAAATCATTAAAGCTTTATTGTATATGTATGAATAGTTTTCGGATACCATGCTTTTCCTTATTACTCAAATCTCATTTCAAATGCGATTGCCTCCATGAGAAATTAGAAGCTATTAGAAAACAAATCATGGACAATATTTTAAAACCTGACTTTTCTTCCCGGCACTTAGATAAATTTCTTTTTCTTTTTCCTTTTCTTTTTTAAACGTAATAGGCCTGGAATCCAACTTGTGCAGGTTTTTCACGCCCTGGGGAGATACAGAAAGTCTGCTGAAGTGCTCACTAAGCTCCCAAAAAGGCAATGCCTCCACTGCGTAGTTGAAAACGTTAACATTTGCAATTATCAGCTCAACTTTTAGGATTGAGTAAAGTGATCTAGTCTTGGAGAGAAAGGGTAAGAGGGCTACTTTTTGGCTTCCAGGAGTTACACAGTACTCTGGTAATGGCAGGAGATATTATTAATCCTCTCGGTCAAACTTCCTTCTGTATGCCTGGGATCATGCCCTTGTGAAGCCCAATCCACATTGTTGGGTTTTGTTTCCCTCCTCCTATGATCTAAGTTATTAAAGCCCTAAATTCATTCCCTGGAGTTCTGTGGGGGGGAAAACAGTCCGTTTTTATAAAATGAAGGAGAAACATAATCTATATTCCCTGAACTCAGGAGCAAAGCATCTTTTGTCTAAAAACCCTTTTCTTTCAAGAATTGTATGTATTACCAGAGCATGAGATCATAGCCCAGCTCCTAGTGAGTCAAAAGAAATATATCTACATAAATGGAAATTCAAATAAACTACTTCCAACAGGGTTTAAACTTTTTGTTTAGCTTCTAAAATATTAACAAAATATTCTGAAATATTATGACTTTTTTACGTGTTGCTTTTCTATAATAAAAGTGTTATGGGCTGAATCATGTTCCCTCAAAATTCATATGTTGAAGTCCTAATCCTCAGTACCTCAGAATGTGATCCTATCTTTACAAAGATCCTAAAGTTGAAATAAGGTAATTAGGGTGGGACTTTATCCCATATGACTGGTATCCTTCAGAGAAGAGATTTGGATACACACACACACTCAGAGGGAGGACCACAGGAAAACACATGAAGATAACCACCTACATGCCAAGAAAAGAGGTCTCAGAAGAAACCGACCGAGCTAACTCCTTGATCTCAGACTTCTAGCTTCCAGCATTGTGAGAATATACATTTCTGTTATTTAAACCACCTAATCTGTAGTACTTTGTATGGCATCTCTAATAAACTAATACAAAAAGTGAGTTTGGCATTACTTCCATAGCTCTACACTGTCAAGATAACTATGTCAGCATTTCTGTCAGCCTTTGCCTCAAGATTTTTGCCTCCAGGTGGATATCCAGCAAATATAGCTCCAGGTATCATGTCTAAACTCAAGAAAGAAAGAGGGGAGAAAATACCCTTCTTTTTATCAAAAACTAATTATTTTTAATGGATCCTTTTTGTTGCAAGTACTTGAAAACTCAAAAGACTCAAACTCAGAATTTATTAGCTCAAGAATTAGAAAATCCAGGGGTTGAGGGGTTGCACCAACATTAGGCATGGCTGGACTCAGAGATCACATACATTATCTGGATTGAGATTTCCCCTATCTTTTTATTTTTCTGTCTTCGTATTGCTTTACTTTTCTTCTCATGCTTATCACTAGAAATTCCAGGCTTTTTCCTCATGGCAACATGATGGCTGCTGTAGCTTTAGCAACACAGTCTTTCAAGACCCAGTCTAGCAAAAATGAATTCCTGTCTCCCAGAATCCCTACGTACAAACACACATATGATGCTTACACCCTCATGGTGTAATTATGTAAAATGCCTCTTCATACTCTTTTATCTTAGCCTAAGCACTAGGAAGTCTATATTTACTTAATAATGTTGATAATCATCAACATTGTAAAGAGTAAAGGGCTACTCTTTATTAAGCACTTTATGCCAAGCATGGTTCAGTATCTCCTTGAATCATCACACAGTCTAATGTAACGAGAACAATTATCCCACTTCCAAAATATTATTGAATATTTTCTAAAACTTTTAAAGAAGTAACTAGTCATGAATAGGTCAAATAATTTGCCACATATCACTAAGATAGAAAATAGAGCCAGGAATTAAATATACTTTTGTCAGTGTCTAAAATCTTCAAACTCTTAACTACGATCTGAATCCACTTGATTCCATATTATTTTTCAGAAAGCATGAAGCTTCTAGCTCTTTATCTCCATTTCAAGAACTTCCCCTGCAATCACTTCTACCCAGTCAACCAATTCCCACTTACTCAGACTATGCCTATTATCAATTCTTCCAATTCATGAAAGGTTAATTTTTAACAAATAAATGCTCCCTTCTTCCCCAACCAGTCTAATTTTAGGAAAGAAAGATTTCCACTTATCCTAGTAATGAGAAGCATTTGAATTCTCTATAGTCACTCAACCCCTGCCCCTTTACAAACTAATCCATCTTTTTAAAATTTCTCTGAAATTTTTATTATGCAGTTTTACTCTCTTTGAAGCATATTTAGAAGTCAGTCCTTGAAAAACACTGGCATGCAAAACACTTGAAAATAAATAGACAGCAATTATGCCAATAGATAAGGATAAAAGTGAGGGTCCCATTTTACATTGCATTCTTTTCACCAAAGATCTATTTTCAGTGCAGAGGTCAGATGAATTCAATAGTATCTCTCTGCTGAAATCAGAAACTAGCTGGCACCATCAGCACCAAGTAGAGCATGGAGCTGAGTGCACTTACGAAGCAAGTTGAAAGATATGGACCCTGTCTCTTTAGAGATGACAAATCAAGAGGATACACAATCTTATTTGATGGGTGCTTTACTCAAGGCCACAACAGCTAGGAGATACAATTTGGAACTAAAATGATGTTAAAATATAATTTAGCTTCATCTGAAGGTTTGAAGGAGTCCATCTGTACCCCAACTACCCCCTCAAGAAGAGGTGCCCTTTCTCTAAGATTCCTAATAACTCTGTCACCCTAATATTATGTGCACTCCATTGTATCATAATTTTCATTTATGTAAGTGTAACTCCTACTAGATTGAGTGGTCCATGAGGACAGTGGCTACATTGTATTTCTTGTTATATGTGGCTAGCCTGTGGCTGGAGAGTAACCATCATACAGAGGATCTGTGTTAATCAGGATAGGCTAGGCCTTTTTGTTGTAACAATAAAACTTGTAGGCTAAACACAAAAAGTAGTTTATTTCTGACTCAGGTTACACGTCCCCTGTGGATGAGCAAGAGGCTCTGTTCCACATAGTCACTCAGGATCTCAGGCTGACTGAGACTCCACAGTTAGCAGCTTTACCATCTGGAATACGCAGCATTTTTATTGCTGCAGCCAGAAAACAGAAAAGCACATGGGTTTTTCTATACTTCAGGCTGGAAATGACACATGTCACTTCCAGAAAGTACTGCCGTTTAACCTGAGCCCCACGCCTCAGGGGGATCTGGAATTTGGAGGGCCGTACCAGTGCCTGGGACTTAGCTAGGCCTGGCAGCATAACCCAGGAAGAGCACCCCAAGCCAAGACCAGGACCTACATGAGCTCTCACCCCCATTTTTCCCCTTTAATATACACTCTGATCCTCTATCCCATACATAGAGTTAACCATCCCAGAGTTTTAGGAAGCTCTGGGACTGGCACCTACAGGGTCATCCTGGCACCACATGTCTGACTTTGGTTCTGGGGCTTGGGGGGATAGCCTAAAGGAAATTACTCCCAACAAGCAGTGTGATATTTCTTTTATGGAATTACACAAGACTGACTGTCAGAATGGTAACAACATGCTATTTTGGGTGATTCTCACTCACGTTGGACCCAAGACAAGTTCTGTGTTCTGAGTTACCATCTGTCCCCCACCATCTCTTGGGTTTGAGCCCTGTGTCTACCCCTGTGTCAGCTCTCACCCATCTGTGTTCAATTTACAACATCTCCAGTCTACAGCACCCAAGGGTAACAGAAGGCATTTTTTATTCTGTGTACCTCCTACTGCTGGCATGCAGTGCAGTAACATCACCCTTGCATCACATGAGAGAGAAAGTCTTGAAGAAAGGTGGAGATTGCCGTTCTCCTTCAATGGATTTTTAGATCATTGCTGGTCAAATAGGGTCTTCCAATTGATGTCTTCTCTTGTTTCCAATTGTGCTGATATCATATTCTACCAGGTCTGTCTTAAGCCATGTCAGATTAGGAACTAAACACTTCTTATGTGAAGGGCACTGCACTTCTCACTCTACCTTTCCTGCCAGTGTCGGTGTGTGGAATTCAGGGATATAGTCAACAATGAAAGCAATAGTATTCTAAGAATGAAGTGATTATAGCCTAAGGAGTTTAAGAGAAACATGTTTGGAAGATGTGCTATAATTCACTTACACTACAAAATTTTGAACAGTACATTTAACATAACCAAAAATGCATTATCATTCACACTTTCCTTCATACACTGGGTTAGACTTGCATGTGTGATTATCATCAAACAAGCACAGTAACAACTTTTGAGAGAATCATTCAAAGCCAGTATTCAGGGTTGGTGGGATGGATAATGCAGTGTCAGGAGTGATGCTGTAATCAGCATCGAGCCCGCAAAATTAGAAAACTGAAAAGGCATGAAGATCTACGTTGTTCCAATACAAACAGCTTCCAATGGACCATGGCATTGTGAGTAATAATATTATTACCTTTTTCTCCCCAGTAGGAAATATGAAATTAGCCAAAAGTGGTGCCTTTGCTCATAAAGAAGGCAAAAGATAGTTCCCCAACATGAATCCAAAGAGATGGTGCCTGGACACTACAAAAAAATCTTCACTTGCTCTGACTTGACCAGCAATCAAGTACCTAAGTACCTCTTCTCTAATTGCTATTCTAAATATTCACTGATAAATAACTGTAACTTACATGAGCCCATGAATTATATACACATTTTTAGATCAAATTGTTTATATAGAGCAAAATAAGCCCAGGGCCTCCCACACTTTGGGATGGCTCTGCTTCCTTTCACACTGGCCAGAACTAATCTCATGGCACTACCCAGTTTCAAGGTGGCTAATAAGTCTATTCTTCTGAGTGCTCAGAAGGAGAAGGAACCAGATATTGGTGGTCATTGGAAATGTTTGGTAACGTTTGCCAACCACAAGAATGGAACTGGGTCTGTGGCTTCTGACAGTAGCCACATTTTAGCAACTATAAGTTGCTCTCTGGGTTGCGGTTCCCTCCGCTTATCCCACAACTGTCTCCAAAGCCTTGTGAAATGGCTTTAAATCCTTGCCTTAGTTTTGCTATAAAGAACTAAGGATTTCTCTCTCTCTCTCTCTCTCTCTCTCTCTCTCTCTCTCTTCCTTCACCTCCCCCATACCACAGTCTATCATAGTGATAAGAGCATAAATATGGCATTAGGGAGAGACCCCAAGACTGCAAGAAACAATTAGTAGAAACATGAGTTATAGCCTTAGACAGCCTAGAGATCAGGCTTTCAAAGCCAGGCAACCTAGGAGACAAAGGAATGATAGAACTGATAGAGAAACTTCTAGAGAATTTCCGACAAACACTAGAGGGGAGAAAAGAACCTCTAAGAGGGCTCTGAGGTCCTGATAATCTGAGAAGCAGTACCAGAAACAATTATAAATTGGGGTACACCTGCAACAAAGTATCTGAAATTTGTTTTTGAATGCCTGTCTCCTCTCCAGAAGCCTGCTCTGTGGCTTAGTTCCTCAAAGCTGGATGTGACAGTTAGACTCCTGTATAAGGTCATTCTTGCATTACTATGAAGAAATACCTGAGACTGGGTAATTTATAAGAAAAGAGGTTTAATTGGCTCATGGCTCTGCAGGCTGTACAGGCAGCATAATGCAGCATCTGCTTCTGTGGAGGCCTAATGAAGCTTACGATCATGGTGGAAGATGAAGAGAGAGCAGCCCTCACATGGCGAAAGCAGGAGCAAGAGAGAGAGTGGGGTGGGGTTGGGGAGGTGCCACACTTTACAACAACCAAATATCACGAGAACAAATTCACTATTACGGGGACAGCACCAAGCCATGATGGATTGGTTCCCGTGACCCAAACATCTCCCACCAGGTCCCACCTCCAACATTTGGGATTACGTTTCACCATGAGGTTTGGGTGGGGACAAATATCCAAACTATGTCATTCTGCCCTGGGACCCCACAAATCTCACATTCTTCTCAGGTTGCAAAATACAATTATACCTCCCCAACAGCCCCCTAAATGTCTCAACTTGTTTCAGCATCAACCAAAAGTCCCAAGTCCAAAGTCTCATCTGAAAATGAGTTCCTTCCACCTATGAACCTGTAAAATCAAATCAAGAGATTTACTTCCAAGATACAATGTGGGGTATAGGCATTGGGCAAACCTCCCCATTCCAAAAGGGAGAAATCCACACCCCATTTGGATTCTTCATCTGAAAATGAGCTTTGCTTTTATACAGGCTACAATTTTTTTAAACTTTTACACTCTGCTGCACTTTTAAATGTAAATTCCAACTTTAGGTCATTTTTGCCACATCTAAGCATAAGTTGTTAGAAGCAGCCACAGATTGTTAGAAGCACCTCGTGAATGCTTTGCTCCTTAGAAATTTTTATCAGCAGTTAATGATTGCTCTTTAGTTCAAACGTCCCCAGATCCCTAGGGCATGGACACAATGCAGCCAAGTTCTTTGCTAATGCATAAAAACATCATTGACCTTTGCACTAGTTCCCAATAAGCTCCTCATTTCCATCTGAAACCCCAGCTTGGCTTTTGCTGTCCATATCAGCATTTTGGTCACAACCATTGAAACAGGAAATTCCAAACTTTCCCTCATATTCCTGTTCTTTTCTGAACCCTCTAATCTCTTCACACTTCTTCCTATTACCCAGTTCCAAAGTTGCTTTAACATTTTCAGGTATCTTTATAGCAATGCCCCATTTCTTGGTACCAATTTTCTGTATTAGGCCATTCTTTCATTGCTATACAGAAATACTGGAGACGGGGTAATTTATAAGAAAAGCAGTTTAAATGGCTCATGGTTCTGCAGGATGTACAGGAAGCATAGCAGCGGCATCTCCTTCTGGGGAGGCCTCAGGAAGCCTATAATCATGGCAGAAGGCTATAAACCAAAAGTATCTGAAACAGGTCTCAACCAATTTAGAAATTTATTTTGCAAGGTTAAGAACATGCCCATGACACAGTCTCAGGAGGCCCTGAGAATATGTGCCCAAGATGGTTGGGTTACAGCTTGGTTTTATATACTTTAGGGAGACATAAGGCATCATTCAATACATGTAAGATGTGCATTGCTTTGGTCTTGAAAGGCAGGAAAACTCAAAGTGGGGGGCTTCCAGGTCACAGGTGGATTTGAAGATTTTCTAATTGGCAGTTGGTTGAAAGAATGTACTTAAAGACCTAGAACCAATAGAAGGGAGTGTCTGGATTAACATAAAGGGGTTGCAGAGACCAAGGTTTTTATTATGCAGATGAGTCCACCAGGTAGCAGGCTTCAGAGAATATAGATTGTCTTAAGGTCTCAGTTTTAATGTTAATGCCAGTCAGTTGTGCCTGAATTCCAAAGGGAGGAGGCCATAATGAGGCATGTCCAGCCACCCATTCCCATCTTGGCCTGAACTCATGTTTCAGGTTAACTTTGGAATGCTTTTGGCTCAGAGGAGGGGCCCATTCAGTTGACTGAGGGGGCTTAGAATTTTATTTTTGTCTTACAAGGTGAAGAGGGAGTAGGCATCTTACATGGCAGAAGCAGAAGCAAGAAAGAGAATAGGGTGGAAGAGCTGCCACACTTTATAACAACCAGATCTCATGAGAACTCACTCACTATCATGAGGATAACACCAAGCCCTGAGGAATCCACCTCCACAACCCAAATACCTCCCACCAGGCCCCACCTGCAACACTGGGGATTACATTTCCATATGAGATTTGGATGGGGACAAATATCCAAACTATATCAACTGCCTTTCACCTTTATAAAGTTAATTCTACCAGAGTGATACTGGGCACCGTAAATTAGAAAGTGAGTTTATTTCCATGCTATTTATATGTTTTTGAAGACATTTTAAAGTAAAGAATGGTCTTTGAATGGTGATCACTAGAAACAGTTGACAGCAAGTGGACAAGATATTGAGGTGGTGGACTTCTTGATATTCTTCCAACCTCACTATTGCACTTATTCATCATCATCATAATACTGATATATCCAGTCATCCTGAAATAATGTACAGCTTAGGTATTGATCCTGGCCCATATAGCCAGGTCTGTTCTGCTTCCCTCACACTTCTGAGTTAGGTTCTAATATAAATTTTTTTATACTCTAGAAGTACAGAGGGACATGTCTCAATGGCACTGATGGCTTGGAGAAATTCAGGCAACCACAATAATTATAATGGAAAGTAAACCTTTGAGTGCAGAGGGAAGGGCAATGAGGCAGTGGGCAGAGGGCACAAGACCAAGGGAACTTGTGTACAAATGCAAAGCTGCTAGAACAAGTTGTACCTTAAAGATTGGGTTCATATGTCCAAAAAAAAAAAATAGAAGTTTGCATATTTAAGAGGAAGAGATTTCAATGTGTAAAAGTGAAATGTATACAACAAGAGTACAATAACTAAATGGGGAAGGGCACATTAAATATATGGCAATGCTTGAAGCTTTAAAATTTGCTATTTACAAAAATATGGAATCAACCTAGGTGCCTGTCAAGAGTGGATTGGATAAAGAAAATGTGGTACATATATACCATGGAATACTATAAAGCCATAAAAAAGAACAAAATCATGTCCTTTGCAGCAACACAGAAGCAGCTGAGCCAATACCCTAAGAAACTTCATGCAGGAACAGAAAACCAAATACCACATGTTCTCACTTATAAGTAGCAGCTATACATTGAATATATATGGACATAACGATGGGAACAATAAACACTGGGGACTACTACAAGCAGGAGGGAGGGAGGCAAGGGTTGAAAAACTATTGAGTCCCATGCTCACTACCTGGGTTATGAGATTAATCATATGCTAAACCTCAGCATCACACAATATACCCATGTAAAAAACCTGTACATGTACCTCTTGAATCTAACATAAAAGTTGAATTTTTTTTAATTTGCTAGTTCAAATCCTGTGACCAGCCAGAATGCAAGTATCTCTCTAGTATACAACACCAATTTTTTAGAAAAATTGTGCTTCACTATAGCCAGATCAACCTGTGTGATATGATTTGGTAGTGCTCCCACCCAAATCTCATCTTCAATTATGGCTCCCATAATTCCCATGTGTCATGGGAGGGACCAGGTGGGAGGTAATTAAATCATGGGGGTGGGTCTTTTCCATGCTGCTCACATGATAGTGAAAAAATCTCATGATATCTTATGGTTTTATAAAGGCTACATAAGCTCTCTTTTGCCTGCTGCCATGTAAGACATGACTTTGCTCCTCATGTGCCTTCCACCATGATTGTGAGGCATCCCCAGCCAATCTGAACTGTGAGCCACTTAAATCTCTTTCTTTTATAAATTATCCAGTCTCAGTATGTCTTTATTAGTAGTAAGAGAATAGACTAATAGAGTGTGCAATCAATTTTCAAGTTTCATGTCAGGTATAGTACACAACAGGAGAAGGTCTTGAGACCAGTGCAACAGAGTTACTAGAGCATGAGAGAAGGTCATTGAAAGCAACAGGCCAAGTATTTATTTACTCAACAAATATTTATGAAACATTTACTATGCAGGCAGTATGCTGGGAGGGGAACATGTAGAAGAAAATAACACATAGTATCTCCATTAAGAAGCTTACCATCTGGAGTGGGGAGCCTGGGCAAGAAATACACACATAAACTCTAATTATAATAGAATGTAACAAGTACTATAATAGGGAAATCACAGAACACTATGATATTAAGCAAGAGGGGAACTTAGTATAATTTTAGGGGTTCACAAAACAATCCCCAGAGGAAGTAGTAACTGGATTGAGACAGGAAAGAAATGTAGGGCTTAACTTATTAAATGTGTAGAACTTGATCCAAGCAGAGGGAAAACTATGTGCAAAGCACAGAGACAATCAAGTACTTAGTGTGTTTGCAAAATGAATCTGTGTATATAAGAATGTGAGGAGGAGAATGCATAAAATAAATGTAGTCATAAGCAGAGGTAAGATTACAAAGGACATCGGAAGATATAAATTGGAATTTATAATGAGAGCAATAAGGAGTCATAAAGAAGTACTGAGCAACCTTAAGTAAAAAATTTATTCTGCTTTTGTCCAGAAATATAGTAGTGCTTAGCACAGTTCATGGGATGAAGTGTCCACCTAAACAGATGGATAACACCTCCCCCATCACTCAAAATTTTGATTCTGCCAACAGCTCTTACCCAAAATTATTTGATAAAATTTTGTCTGCAAAAAGGAAATGACTTAGTTAATTTGTGCTCTTACCTATACAGCATTTCTCATCAATCTCCAAATACTGTCTTAGGGGAAATGTGGCTGCAGTAACTTTATCAGAATACCACAGAGAAAATTATAGTTGTTCCCGCTTACCCATGCAGGATATATTCCAAGATGCCCAGTGGATGGCTGAAACCACAAATAGTGCCAAACCCTGTATATATACACTCTGTTTTGTCATATACATGCATACTATGATAATGTTTAATTCATAAATTAGGCATAGTAAGAGATTATCAAAAATAATAATAAAATACAACAATTTTAAAAATACACTGTTATAAAAGTTATGTAAATGTGCTCTCTCTTGCTCTCCCTGACCCTAAGCCCCTCTCTCTCTCAATGTCTTACTATAATATATTCAGCTATTTTCAGACCTTAGTTGACCATGAGTAACTGAAATCTCAGAAAGTGAAACTGCAGTTAAGGGGAATACTATATATTCTGAACAGCAGACAGTCAACACTAGTTTACAGTAGAAGATTATTGACTGTCAGTTCTCCCCATTAAAAACACTAGAAAAATCTAGGACCAAGGCAAGCTACATTTGTTAGACTTATTGCAGTAAAGGAGAACATCACCTTCAGAGAGTTTTAATAATGTCTCAAAATAGAAAATTGGGGCAGGGTATTTATAGAGTCTTGGTTGAGTGTTTTTCAGGTAAATCTTGCAAGTGGAAAATTGCTGAGATTGGGCAGAAGTTATTTTGTTTTGTATTTTGTTTTGTTTTGTTTCAATAGCTTTGGAGTGGTAGACACAGTGCGGCAGGGGTCTTGAAGCAAATTTTGATGAATGAATAAACTGTTAGTTCTCATAAGTAAACTGTTTCATTGACTTGGTCTTTTCTCCCTTGAGCAGGCCTTTCTTGAAAGAAGCAAAGTTATGTTTACCTGGTCCTAGCACAGTTTCATATAGATGTATATGAATTTAATAGAGTTTCAATAACTAATAGACGTAATAAACAAGTAAAATATGTAGTGTGTAAGAAAGAAAGTCTATCCCCAGTATTATGCAAGGGACAAGGAACATTGTTGATTTCAGTTCTCAGTAGCCACATAATTTCTTTTGACCATAGTCCCATTTAAGCAATATAATTCCAGGTAATAAATGAAGAGAAGGAACATTTATGCAAGTGAATATGCATAACATCCATCCTGTCATCATTAGCTACCACGAATAATTGAAAATTAAATACAGATAAATTTAAAAGGAAGAATAAAGGAGGGAATAACAGAAAATGACCAACCTTTCAGTAAAGTCCAATGTGTTACAAACAGTCAGCTGGACACAGATTATGATGAGGAGTAAATGAGAAAAGATAGGTGGATGCTATCATCACTTATCAGTGAAATGTCTAAGGTATGAAAGTAATCACAATACTCCACTTTTTACAAGCATATTATGTCTCTTCATCCAAATCCCTAAAATATAACACAACATGATTCCTGGTTTGGCCTCTCAGTCCATTATCTTTAATACTCTACTCTCAGAAAACGTCATTCTACATGAAGTTCCCCCCAAACACATATTGCTTTTTCAGAATTTTGAACACTGATGTACTGTTCCTTCTGCCTGGAGTGCTTCACCCATATTCCAGTCTTTCCCCACCCACCTGGATAGTTCCCATATATCTTTCAACAGTCAACTTAAGTATCATATCTTTAAGAAAACTTCTATGATACCTCCCAATTATGTTGAGTCAAATGTTATTTTGCTTTGTTCCTGTAGCATCCCATGAATACCTGTCTCCCATAGCAGACTGTGTTATAATTGTTATCAAACTTGCCTGCCTCTCCCTGCTACTCATCTGTGAGCTTCCCAAAGCCAAGGACTATGTTTTGTTCATCCTGATATTCCCCAGGGCTGTACAATATGACTGATATGCATTTGTACTATACTATCTTTATTGAATATAATTGGAAAGTTTAAATCTCCTACATGAAAAGATATTGACTAGAATGGGTTTAAGTGAATTTTCATACTGTAGTAAATATATTTTTATGTCTGTGTTTTATACTTTGAAAATTTTATTTCTGAAAAATATTTTATGGAACATTGCATTGTGATAAACCAAATGGAAAAATATTGACTCTTGAGAAAACTAAGTTTACTCCTTATGCATATCATGATTTAGCCTGTAGGGCTCTTTGTCAACCTGGAACAGTCAATTCTAATTAGCGTAAATTCAGATATCTACCTATTCAAACAAGGGAAATAACAATATCTAATTTGGAAGATAAATCTCTCAAGCTGCAGTAAATATTATCAATGCTAAACAATCAATATGCTGATAGTAAAAATAAAGACCACACATGGAGAATCACAACCCATACCTCAAGTAAAGGACAATCATTTGATAGGATTGCCCAGAGATTAACTATAAAAGAGATTATATAAATATCTCAATGGTATTTTAGAGAATTTAGTCCACTGGATGTAACTCAACAATTACTTTCAACTCTACTAATTGTATATAAATTCTTTTTAAAATGATAATAAACATGCAACTATAATGACAAAACAACCAAAGTTTTAATATGCAGTGACGTTAGGTTTGCCTTTAAAAACTGCAAGATCTAGTGGAAATAAGTACTTTATAGCTGAAGATAATGATAAGCCCTTGCTCTTCCCTCTGCTTTGGGCTCTAGTGGTCTTTCTGTTTAAGCTCAGTTTTGTCTGGCTCATCAACAACACGCAGCACAGAGAAGAAAGTGTACCACATATCTGTGCCCTCCTTTAACATCTGGTGTCTGGAATGAGTCTGAGTGAGGGTGAGTTGAGCTCCCTTCGTGCTGACCATATGCCCAGTCTCATTGCTGTGTCTTCCACCTTAGATTTTGAGCAGCAGTCCCATTTTCTGCTGTAACAAGAGTCTTTCCTGGAATCCCAGTCCAATTGTAGGATTCCTTACAATGCACAGGGCCTGACAACATTTGAAATCTGCCCAGTGTTACCCAAACACTGACTACGAACAGAAGGATGACCTAAAACTCCATTCTGTGAAAGACAATTGGATATTATCTTATTCAGTGTGGGCTGCCATAACAAAATACCACAGACTAGGTAGCTTAAAACAACGAACATTGATTTCTCACAATTCCGGAAGCTGAAAAGTTTAAGGTCAAGGTGCTGGCCCACTTGGTTTCTGGTGAGGGCTCTCATCTTAGTTTGGTGGCAGCTGCCATTTTTGCTGTGTCCTCACAGGGTAGAGAGGGAAACAGCAGGCTCTCTGGTGTCTCTTGTTTTCATACAGGGTCTCTGTCACCCAGGCTGAAGTGCAGTGGCGCAATCTCAGCTCATTGTAGACTCAACCTCTGGGCTCAAGCGATTCTCCCACCTCAGCCTCCTGAGTAACTGGAATTACAGGCACATGCTACGATTCCCAGCTTGTTTTGTATTTTTTGTAAAGATGGGGTTTTGCCATGTTGTCCAGGCTGGTCTTGAACTCCTGAGCTCAAGTGATCTGCCTGCCTTAGCCTCCCAAAGTGCTGGGACTACAGGTGTGAGCCAACGCACCTGAACAGTGTCTCTTCTTGTAATAACACTAGACTCATCAGATCAGAGACCCAGCTTTATGACCTCACACAACCTCAGTCACCTCCTTGCAGGCCCTGTCTCCAAATACAGTCACACTGGGGGGTAGGGCTTCAACATATGAATTTGTGGGAGTGGGGACACAATTCAGCTCATAGCAGACACAATCATTAATATAAATCAAGCGTAAATCCTCCATGTACATTCCAGAACAATAATTGCAGCAACATCTACTATTTATTAAACATTGACTTTGGTCACATTATTTTTAATTGTTAGGATATTTCTAGAGCAGATACTACTTTTCCACACTTTGAAGTAGAGGAAACCGAAGGCTTGAGGTGGAAAAAACCCTATCCAAGGCCACATAGCTACAAAATGATAGAATTGGAACTCAAATCCATGTTTGTGGGAATTGAAAGCCCAAGTAAGATCCTTCTAAGATACCCTCTTACATCAAAACTATAATTCAGATGACTGACCAATCCTCAGTCCTAGTCTCTTTTCCTTCTGGACCTGCCAGCATCATGAGATTATAGTTTGCCTTATAGACGTACCTGAATATTGACTATTATGGAGCTAACAATGAGTCAATCACAATATATTTATTTAACTTGGATGATCGGGTGCTACTTATAGATTACTAGATTACTACTTATATATATCTACATAAGCCTGAAAAGATGAACATAAAACCAACAGGCTCAGATGGTACTTTGTTTACTCTAATCACATTTTGCAGGGCTCTCCCTCTTTAATTCTTCCTTTTATTTACAGTTCCATATTACTCTTTGTGATATACCAGCTTTTTAACTGACCTCACATTTGTCTTTCTCTTTGTCTTCCCCAGCAAAACATCCATTCATTCTTTAATTCAACAAATATTTAATGATCCCTGCCCATATGAAACTTATATCTTAGCATGGTGAAACAGAAAATAACTAATAGACATAATAAATATGTAAACTATACAGTGTGTGGAAATTATGACAAGAGACTATGGAAAATGAAAAGGTACAGGAGATGAGGAGTGTGAGAGGAGAGAGACAGTGTGAACCTCTTTGAGAAGTTGATATTTGAAGAAAGATGTAAGGAGGTGATACATCTGAGGCAATAGCATTCTAGACATAGGACACAATGTGCACAAAGACCCTGAAGTGAAAACAGGCCAGGCACATTTGAGGAATAGCAAAGAGAATAGCATGCAAGAACTGAGTGAGCAGGAGCCAAGCCAGAGAGCTAATGGGATCACCAGACACTAAAAGGCTTATAGGCCATTTTAAGGGCTTCTGTTTTTGCACTGAGTAAAATGGGAAGTCACTGCAGAACTCTCATCAGAGGAGTGAGAAAGACCAGACTCATGTTTTTAAAGAATCAGTCTAGTTACTGTATATAGGACAGACTGCAGGGTAATGAGGAAAGAAGTCAGAGGTGAGGCAGGAAGCTATTACAATAATTCAGGGTAAGAGAAGTTTGATTGACCAAAGGAAAGGGGACTGGTGATGGGGAGAAGTGGTTAGATACTAGATACATTTAGAAATTAAGAGAAGTCCTGTCTACTAATCCAGCTCTGCCTCAGTTCTTGAGCCAAAGGACGAGAAGTACATCAGCAAGCTTAGCCCTCAATGCAGAAGGCTGGGTGCTTTAAATAACATCTAACATGCATAAGCTCTTATTACCTACCAGTAACGTTCAGAGTGCATCTTGTAAGACAGGAAACTAAAGCACAGAAATATTAAATGACTTTGGCGAGTAAGTAAAAGATCTGGGATTGTTCTATCTGGCATAGCCAAAGTTGAACTCTCATAGCCACTCTGCATACAGCCTTCATTAAGGCACACATTGCAGACTTGAGATCTGATGAATCAGGGACAAATAGCTAGGGCTGGTGCAGCAAGTGTGAACCAGGCTGACCCCTTAAGTGCAGCAGTCCCCAACTCACCACTAAGGCAGAAACACAATAATAAAGCACTGACTGCTAATAAGCTTAACTCTGAAATGAATGAATCTCTGGGCACAAAGTGATTCTGTACTGTAATGACCCCTAACTACAAATACGACAGTTTTACACACTCCCCTGTGTGCTTAAACAGTGTATGGCACACGATTTAACACTTTCTTAATGACTGCAGACAATGCTACGAACATTCACTGGGGCCCTGGGATCCAAGGAGCAGAGCCACTTAGCTTTAGGGGAGGTTTTGGTAAGGTTCTCTTTTTAAAGAGTATATTGAAGTTTGAAATGAGAAAAAGGGATGAAGTAGCTGGCAGAACATGAGGAGTGTTTTTGCAGCTTTGCCTCGCGAGAGATAAAGAGAGTTGATGCCGAGTACAGCTGGGCCACTGGGACTGCATTCCTGCCTCTGAGGAGGAGAGCCTGTCAGTGAGCCAGAAGGGACTAAGAGAGGTAATGCTTTCTTATGATGGGCGTTTTCCTGGGGGGAGCCAAAGCCATACATAAGTTTAAAAAAAAAGGCCCTCCTCTGCTTATAGAATGTGCTTATAGGTTGTACTTATAGGTTCTCAAGTTTTGTTATCATAAACACCCAAAGTACACCACGCCTGCAGTTAACATTGTAGCGATCATCTTGCTAGAGGGAGGGCAGGAATGCTTGTGTCTTGGTCAAAAAGGAGTTGGAGTGAAGTCACACAGGCAAGTGTCATTACTTGGTGTTGAGGTTTGACAGCCTGAGAGACCCCGGCAACATTGGAACTTGAAACAGAGGGTTTTAACACCCAGTTAAAACAGTTTCAAGTCAACTGGGCGCGGTGGCTCGCGCCCGTAATCCCAGCACTTTGGGAGGCCGAGGCAGGTGGATCACCTGAGGTCAGGGGTTTGAGACCAGCCTGGCCAACATGGTGAAACCCTGTCTCCACTTAAAATACAAAAATTAGCCAGGTGTGGTGGCACATACCTGTAATCCTAGCTACTCCGGAGGCTGAGACAGGAGAATCACTTGAACCCAGGAGGTAGAGGCCGCAGTGAGCCAAGATCATGATCACGTCACTGCAGTCCAGCCTGGGTGACAGAGTGAGATTCTGTCTCAAAAAAAAAAAAAAAAAAAAAAAAAAATTTCAAGTCTTCCAAACAACCTCTCATTTGGATTCAGAATTCCATTATTTTAAAATGAATTTTTTAATTCAATCATGACACACTTCACAGCTGTAACAGGCAAAATTCTAAGACAGCTCCCAAGATTCTCACCCCTGGTGAACTCAAACTTTCTTCCAGTTATTCTATTTGATCAAACATTAATCTAGGTGATTATTAATCTATGAAGGATTATACATATATAAGTAAGGTCCTAAATTAGTTGCTATTAAGACAGAGCGATTCCCCTCAGTTGGACCTGACTTCATCAGGTGAAAACCTCAAAAGTAGAAGAGATTCAAAGTATGAGGGGAGCTCATTAAGAGAAAGATTCTCTGTTGCTCTCTCTGAAAATAGAGGCGGCCACGTGGCAAGGAATGTGGCTGGGACTAGATGCTGAGAGTGGTTCCCAGCTGACAGCCAGGAGACAAATTGGGACCTCAGCTGTACAACCACAAGCAACTGAATTCTTACAACAACCTGAATAAACATGGAATTGGAGGTTCCCCAGAACCTCTAGAAAGCAACACAGCACAGCCTGATTTCAACCTGTGAGAGCCAGAGAACACTCTGATTTCAACCTGTGAGAACCAGAACAAAGAACACAACCATGCCATGCCTGGAATTTATATACAGAAGTAAACTAAAAAATGAGTACTGTTTTAAGCTATTGAGTCTATGGCAGTTTATTAGAAATCAACAGAAAATGAATACAATTGCTAAAAGCACATTTTGGAAAATAAATCACTAGTAGAACTATATATTTAATAAGATGATTGATATTTCTAAAAGAAGTTTTCTTTTGCCTAGACACTTTCCTTCATTTGTGTCATACATCAGATTATATTTTGTATACTGGAGTTTCTTAAAGCAAGCTATATTTTTCTTACTTATGTTGCTGCCATATGGTAATCGTAAGACCTAATTTTTGCTACATTTAGACAAAATCAACTAGCAAAAAAAAAAAGAATTTGAAAAGTTATTTTAGTAAATATGTTACAATTCAGAAACAATTTGTGAATAGTTTAGTTTACCTCTTTTTTTTTTTTTTTTTTTTCAGATGGAGTCTTGCTCTGCTGCCCAGGCTGGAATGCAGTGGCGTGATCTTGGCACACTGAAACCTCCGCCTCCCAGGTTCAAGCGATTCTCCTGCCTCAGCCTCCTGAGTAGCTGAGATTACAGGCACATGCCACCACGCCCAGCTAATTTTTGTATTTTTAGTAGAGACAGGGTTTCACCATGTTGGTCAGGCTGGTCTTGAACTCCTGACCTCAGGTGATCCACCTGCCTCAGCTTTCCAAAGTGCTGGAATTACAGGCGTGAGCCACCATGCCCGGCCTAGTTCACCTCTTAATAAATTATCTCTGGCCAGGCATGGTGGGTCACACCTGTAACCCTAGCACTTTGGGAGGCCAAGGCGGGTGGATCATGAGGTCAGGAGATCGAGACCATCCTGGCTAACAGGGTGAAACCCCGTCTCTACTAAAAATATAAAAAATTAGCCAGACGTGGTGGCGGGCGCCTGTAGTCCCAGCTACTCGGGAGGCTGAGGCAGGAGAATGGCATGAACCTGGGAGGCAGAGCTTGCAGTGAGCCAAGATCATGCACTGCAAGCCTGGGTGACAGAGCAAGACTCCGTCTCAAAAAAAAAAAAAAAAAAAGTTTATCTCTAAGTGATGCCTCTGATTTAAACTATTGCCTCTGTTTTCCTCCTTCCTAACGAAGGCAGTTTACATCATTTCAATTTTTTAATAATAAAAATAATTTTTAGTATTATGAATAATTTTTATATTTGTACATAAAATTCATTCATACAATTACCAGAAATGAAATATATTAGAAAGCGTTTTCAGAACTCAAAGGAAACAGGATATATAAAAATATAACAGCATTGTTCATAAAGGTAAAAGAAATCCCATCTAATTACAAAATTTGTCAGAATCAAGGACTTTTTAAAATTATAAATAAACATTTCAATTCTGAAATGTTGGCTTTCACAGCACAAATAGCTAAAACAATGTGGTTATACTTAAAATATTAAATATACTCAAGCTTTTTAATTAAAGTTTTTTCTGACAGGGATTTCAAAATGGGAAAAGGAAAAAAATACTCTCAAATCTAAAAAAAAAAAAAAAAATATATATATATATATATATATAAATGCATTTGCTAAATAAAATATATATGTCTCCCCTCCTATCTATTGTTTTAAAGGCAGGGATGAAAGCAGAAGTATTAAACTCAGGCCTAGAGCTATGGGGAGAAGACTGACTACTGTTGCTTAGAGACAGAAACTTAAAAGGCAAGGGTCCAGATTCCGTGATCATAATAAGATTTCCAACATTTCTTACAAGCTAATGAGGTGCCTCCAGATCAAACCCATCAGCAACATGGTAGTATGTTAAAGAAGTTTAATTGCCAGAGAAAATTCAAACCTGGCCAAGAAGGTCCTGTGATCGCTCAGCTCCTAAAGCGATTCCCAGACTCATATAAACTTGCCAACAGACTTCATTCAGCTAAAGCAGTGAAGCCCCTATGTAATTAGGTACGACTCTTGACTACAAATGACAGTATACTGCTTAAGCAATAAGAGAATATTTTGAACTCATTCAGCTGAAAATTACAGAAGAAACACTGAATTGTGACCCAGCTGGATGAAGTACACAAATGCTGCCATTGAAGCTCTCTCACTTTCTTCATGTAGCAGGCACAGGGTCTCCAGGGCCCCAAGACTCACAACCCACCAACCGTACAGCTGCAGTCATAAGAGAACATCTTCTCCAAAACCCTTGAAAAGGAGTTCTGAGGAGGAGTCTGACCCTCTAGTTTAGGTTCATGTGCCCATCCCTGTAGCTGGGAGAAGAAAGGGAAGAATGGGAGTTTTGGTAGGCAGAAGGGGTATAGTTATGTCTCAAACATATGGAATGTGTTTCCTTTAGAGAGGTGAGATTTTGTGATCATAATAGGACTGAATGCTGGGAGACAAAATAAATAGAGGTTTCTAACACTTCAGAAGGTGAATCCTCATTGATGCCACTCTTGGGAATAGCCACTGGAAATCACAGACCAGGATAATCCTGGCAAGCAGAACCTGAACAAAAATCAAGTCTATCCTAATAGAGGAAATCAGACCACTACCAGGGCAAAGCGATCTTTCACATACCTATCTAGCAAATATAATACAACCTGCAGGAGAGCAACATCACTGTATTCATTCTCTTCTATAAAACAGAAAAAAAAATCATAGTTAAAAGTGAGTGAGGAGAAATTCTGCAATATCGTAGGTCAGTTTGTAAGCAACTGGATTTATTGGGAAAACACACAAATCAAGGATTAGAATTAAGAGGCATGTAGTCTGCATTATCTTATTATCACAAAGAGAGGTCTAAAAATCAGTTCAGCATACTATGGACACACCACAGTTCCCTGCCCCCAGGAGAGGGATCCTGACTCTCTACTGTTATAACATGCAATCATGATAAATTTCAGATATAGGATATAAACAGAAAGGATGTAGACACAAAATTGTCTGAGTATAAATGCCAACATGGCTAGGAGCAGTCTGAGAACGCTAGCTGCCATCACCTGATAATTCCTGCGTGGTGGGACACTGCTGCCACTGCCATTCCTGCTGCTGGAAAGGGGGTCCTGTTACTGTGGATAATTGGGTTCAGGCATAGCTCTTCCCTCTCAGGGAGGGCCAGCCTCTGCATCTAACTTGCTGAATAAGCATTTTCCTCCCAATATTAAATTTGCCATCTAGCCTTCAGTTGCAGGGTCAAGAAGAGCCACATTCAAACCAGACCAGATGAAATAATTATCACCCAGAGATATCAGACTTGGAATAGAATAGAGAAACCAGATGCTATTTCTACGCCATCTCTATTTAGAGAGAGTGCAAGTAGGGGCATTTGCTCTTATTCTTAGTATTGAATGTGGGATCATTTGTAATGTTACTTGGGACATTCTTGGAACTGAAACTGAAACGCAGGTTTTCTGTAGGGGGGGTAACAAACAGTGATATGCTGGGCAGCCCAGGGATAGCAAAGTGTGGGCAGTGGCAGCTATTGGTTTTGGCTGTCCCACAGGGTTCCACTGGGGATTTTCCCCATCCTCGTCCTCTGGATAAGAGGACCAAGGGAAGGCCAAGTTATTCCTTTTTTCTGTAGATACAGTGATCGGGTGACTCAGAGGCTGATGTGTAGCCTAAGCAACTCCAGTCAGAATAATTCCCTGAAATTAACTGCAAGGTATATCTTGTCACATCCCTGCTCAGAACTTTATAGTGACTTCCCATCAGAATTAAATCCAAACTCCTTACCATAGCCTATGAGAACCTGCATGATCTAGCCCCAGCTTCTACTGTCTCTTCTGCTCCTCATCACTTGCCACCTGGCGCCTTGTCAACACACTCTGGCCGTACTGTTTTCCTCTTAGTTTCTATAACATGCTGAGCTCTTTCCTACTTCAAGCATGTTTTCTTTGCCTCAAATTCTCTTCCTTTTGAATCTTTTTTTTTGTAACTTTTTAAAAAATATAATTTCTTTTTCTGTTTGTTTGTTTTTTGAAATGGAGTCTCACTCTGTCACCCAGGCTGGAGAGCAGTGGTGCGATCTCGGCTCACTGCAAGCTCCACCTCCCAGGTTCACACCATTTTCCTGCCTCAGCCTCCCGAGTAGCTGGGACTACAGGCGCCCGCCACCACACCCGGCTAATTTTTGTATTTTTAGTAGAGACAGGGTTTCATCCTGTTAGCCAGGATGGTCTCGATCTCCTGACCTTGTGATCCGCCCACCTCGGCCTCCCAAAGTGCTGGGATTACAGGCATGAGCCACCACGCCCAGCCCAAAAATATAATTTCAAATTTAGAGAAAAGTTTCAAGAATAGTAAAATGAATTCCTGTATTCCTCTTGGACAATTGTGAATGTTAAATTGTGTGTGTAGATTCTTTCTCCTATTTTAATCCTCTTGAGATTGTTAATGTTTTTGTTTTAGCAAGCAAAAAACCTGGGTATATTCAGACTGTACTCTTTCTCACCTTTTGTGAGCCCTGATTCTAATCTTCATTTAGCTCAAAATCATCACTATGTTGGTCTAGGTTTGTCCTACGAATGTGTTATAGGGGTTAGGCTGAGACTTAAATAAGCAGTTCCAGTCTCAGTTCGGTTTTCAAAGCCTTAGCTATGCTGAATTGGGCCTATTCTGTACATGTATAGTTTATGGTTTAGACTGATACTTTGTGAAGGTTTGTATGCAGTTAGGGAATCCTTTTCTCTGGATTCCTCCTCTCTGGGATTCTCCATACACCGCCATACTCCCAGACTCAGAAATGCTTCTTTTCTTCATACTCTGTTCATTAAAAAATGTGGTTTCTATTTAAGAGTTTCAGCCATTCACTCATGTCAGCACTAAGGAGATATTATCCCATTATTACCTGGTTTCTATTATTTCTATTGAGAAGTTATCTGTTATTCCATTTGATACCTCTTTACTGGTAATATTCTTTTTTTCCTGGCTGCTTTCAAGATTTTCCTTTAGCATTGCACTATAATATATTTAGGTGTGGATATCTGTTTATTTATACTTCTTGGGATTCATTAAGCATCTTGAATTTGCAAACTGATATCTTTAATCATTTCAGAAAATTTTCAGCATTATTTCTTCAAATTCTGCTGCATCATCTCTCTGCTTTCTATCTGAGACTCCAATTAAACAAGTATTAGACCATCTTACTCTATAATATATGTCTCTTACTCTCCAGATTTTTTCATCCCTCTGTGGATAGTTTTAACAATTAAATAATATTGGCAATGAATATTTTCTTCTGACATATTCCAGTTCACCAATTTTCTCTTTGGTTATGCATAACTGAACTAAAAACCTTAGCAATTTTTGTTATGTTTTTCTTTTAGAAATAGAAACTCTAATTCTTTTTCAATCTGAAATGATGTGTTTTATCATTTTAAGTAACTTGCTATAATTTTTAGATTTACATTTTGATTTCTAAACCATTGTAAAATACTTATTTTACAAAGGATGACTGATAATTCCACTATCTGGAGTACCTATAGGTATGTTTCTCTTAACTTTTTGCACTTGATCTTACTTATGCTGTCTTTCCTCCTCAGATATTTGATTATCTTTGATTGTATCCTGAACATGGCATTTGAAAAATTATTGTAAAAACAATCTGAGACCTCAGGTAATGTTACCTTCCTCTAATGTGGAATTTTGTCTGCTTCTGCCAAGTACCTGGAAGGTCTAGCAATCCAAGATTACCTTAATTCAAATTTTATGATTTGACATTTTCTGGGCCACTTACATTACACCATACTCATCTATATCTGTGAATGGGCTGATTTAGTTATGGCTTCCTTAATATCTACGGTACATCCACTTGAGATTGCCACCCTAACTGTGAAGATGTTCATCAGCTTCCCAAACTTTGACAGATTCTAAACTCCAACTTTTGTTCCACTTGCATTTCAAAAAAAAATGTTTAAGTGCTGGTTATGGTTACCTCTTTGTTGTCTCTTTCAAAGTGGCAAATGCCTGAAGAAAAACAATATAGCTTCAAATATTCTCGCCTTTTTTTTTTTTTTTTTTTTTTTTGAGACAGTCTTTCTCTGTTGCCTAGGCTGGAGTACAGTGGTGTGATCTCAGTTCACTGCAACCTCCACCTCCCAAGTTGAAGTGATTCTTGTGACTCAGCCTTCCAAGTGGCTGGGATTACCAGTATGTGCCACCATGCCCAGCTAATTTTTTTCATTTTTAATAGAGATGGGGTATTACCATGTTGGCCAGGCTGGTCATAAACTCCTGGCCTCAAGTGATACTCCCACTTCAACCTCCAAAAGTGCTGGGATTACAGGTGGGCTCACCTTTTTTTTGATTCATCCTTTCCCAGATGTCATCTCGAAAGTTTTTCTACAATATTGTTTTTATGAAGAGATTGTAAATATTTTGTCCAGGTTTTAAATCTTCTTCAGAAGTAGAATGTGTGTGAATTAACTAGTCCTCAGCAAGTAACTGTTTTTATTAAAATTGGAAAAATCAGGCATAGAAACAAAAACCTAGGGTATACACCAAAATAGAATGCTTAGAACAGATATATGATCAGATACTTAGAGTCAAATTGAGTTCACTTAGCCAATGAACTTGGAGATGACCAACAATAGAAAGCAAGAGTGACAGACCTTTTCCCCTCATTTAGTCTCAGCAGAACAAGGTTTCTACAAGAAATAATATATATTGTTTGACCCCAAAGTCTGGTACTGATCTGGTCCTTCTAAGGCTGTGATCAGGATGGTAGGCAGGTCAAGGAAATCCAATGGTAAAGGAAAGAGTAAGCTTAAACTGTTTGACAAAAGGAAGATATGGCACAGAGAGAGAAAGTTAATTCCCCAAATCCAGGTGCTCTGATTCTAAAGTCTATGATATTGTTTGGGTATTTGTCCCTGCCTAAATCTCAAGTTGAAATGTAATCCCCAATGTTGGAGGTGGGGCCTGGTGGGAGGCTCCAGCCTCAGCTCAAAGGGGCCCAAGTACAGCTCAAGTCATAGCACCAGAGGATGCAAGCCATAAGCTCTGACAGCTTCCAAGTGATGTTAAGCCTGCAGGTGCACAAAATGCAAGAGTGGTGGAGGTATGACAGCCTCCACCTAGATTTCATTGGATGTATGAGAAAGCCTGGGAGCCCAGGCAGAAGCCTGATGCAGCAGTGGAGCCCTCACAGAGAACCTCTACTAGGGCAGTGTGGAGAGAAAGTATAGGGCTGGAGGCCACACAAAGAGTCTCCATTGGAGCTCTGCCTAGTGGAGCTGTGAGAAGGTAGCCACTGTCCTCCAGACCCCAGATGGTAGATCCACTGACAGCTTGCACCCTAAGCCTGGAAAAAACACAGGCACTCAACAATTCATTACAGCAGCCATGGAGGCTGAACTCTGCAAAGCCACAGCGGCGGAAGTACCCAAAGCCATGGGAGCCCATCTCTTGCACTAGTGTGCCCTGGATGTACAACATGGAATCAAAGGAGACTATTTTGGAGCTTTAAATTTTAATGACTTCCCTGCTGGGTTTCAAACTTTCATGGGGTCTACAGGCCCTTTCTTTTGGCTAGTTACTCCCTGTGGAAAGGGAATGTTTACCCAATGCCTATACCCTCATTGTCTCTTGGAAGTAAATAACTTGTTTTTGATTTTACAGGCTTATAGGTAGAAGTGACTTAGCTTCTCTCAGATGAGACTTTCAACTTTTGAGTTAATGCTAGAATGAGTTAAGACTTTGGGGGACTGTTAGAAGGCCTGATTGTATTGTGCAATGTGAGAGGGACATAAAATTGTGGACAAGGATGGAATTATATAGTTTGGATATTTGTCCCCATCCAAATCTATGTTGAAATGTAATATCCAGTGTTGGAGGTGAGGCTTGGTGGGAGGTGTTTGAGTCATGCCAGTGCATCCCTCATAGCTTGGTGCTGTCCTTGCAATAGTGAGTACTCTCAAAATCTGGTTGTTGTAAAGTGTGACACCTCTACCACCCACTATCTTTCTTCTTTCTGCTTTTGTCATATGAAGTGCCTGCTCCTGCTTTACCTTCCACCATGAGTGAAAGCTCCCTGAGTCCTCCCCAGAAACCAAGAAGATGCCAATGCCATGTTTATACAGCCTGTAGAACTGTGAGCTAATTAAACCTCTTTTCTTTATAAATTACCCAGTCTCAGGTATTTCTTTATAGCAATGCAAGACAAGACTAGACTAGTCCATTTGTGTAATTACTACACTTCTAAAAAGAAAAAAAAGGATTGCTTAGACAGGTAGAAGCAAGATAGAGATTAAGTTATCAAAACTGAGAAAAAAGGTTGATACCAAGTAATAGAGCTCAAGTTATACATCTGTAAAATTACTAGAATCGGTGTAAACTAGGAACAATGATGATTCAAAATTCAGTTACTATCTTAAAGTTTCTTACAGTTTATCTTATTAATACAAAATCTAGTCTGAGCACTTGGAATGTGGCTGAGTCTTCAGACTGGGACTAAGAAACTCAATAGGAACTTGAAAACCATAGGAGCAGATGACAAACTGGATATTTTTCTACTCTTAAATGAATGCTATACCTCTTTTCTTTCATATACAAATGTAATGCCTCTGTCAGCTTGTCAAATTATTGCAGCAGGTTATAGCAATTTCTTTTTCAATAGACTTGTTTTCAGTAGTCCACTTACTTCCGACGGTTAATCTCCTAAATGATTCATTTTATCAACAAATCTGTACTTTTGGTAAATTTCATCATACAGTTCTTATAATTTGCCATAAATTTCATTGGCATTTGTTTCATCATCTTTTAGCTTCTGGCCGCAAGTGGAAATACTTGTCTTAAATTCTATTACTGATAAGTAATGTCAGCCAGCTAGCGGAGAGATTAATATATTCTAACATCTACATAACAGTTAAGAATTCCAAAAATTAGTAGCATTTATGGATTCAACAATTCTCACATTAACTCTGTTTGTACCTTATAAATCAATGGCTTGAAAAGTTGCATTAACAAAAGTTAAATTCTATTTAAACATACATTTTCTAAGTATTTAACATCACAAATATAGGAAACACTTAAATAGCTATCAAATATAATCATTAATATTTCTGACATCATGTCACTTTGGACTCCCAAATTTAAATATTTCTGTCCGAAGACTACTCTTCTTAGTAATTCATATGTAACCTGAAAGTCCAACATTATAGTAGCCCCTGCTTGCAAGATAGCAAGATCTCAGGTCCCCTCTCCTTGAAATTCCCTTCAGCAAGAAACACAAGCATTCATACTCCCTTGTCAGTACCTGACTTTTGGTCTTTCTTAAGTCTGGATTGCAATCCTCCTTCTATCCATGGACCTCTGCTCATTGTTCAGCTGCCACCAATTATGCAATTACTAGATTAACTCAGAGCTGCTGCTGCTGTTGCTACTTCTTCCACACTGGCCTCTATAGCAGCAGTTCTCAGTTTAGCAGTACATGAGAATCACCTGTAGTATTTTCAAAACTGCTGGTACTCATGCAAACACCAGACCAATTAAATCAAATTTTCTGGAGAACTTAAGCAAAGTTATTGCTCTCTTCTCTCCTTTACAAGCATGGATACAGATTTTTTATTACCTCTTTTCATCATAGTCCATATTACATTCTGCATCTAAACTTTATTGAAGACAGAAATAAGATATGGGAAATACAACATTTAAAAAATTAAGGTATTTTATATGACAGCCATCTGAATCCATGCTTTCTGAATTATTCTCATGGGGCTTTTACAGGCTTCCTGATTATTATCATGGGACTTTTGCAGGTTGCTTCCCTGTGTAGCTCCAAGCCTGCTTCCTTGTGGCTGAAAATTACTTCCCATCACTGTTGCAAGTGCACATGAGAATACCTAGAGTAGACTCAAGATAACATTACAAAGAAAGGAGTTCCTTCTTTAACCAACCTTTCCATCCTCATTTTCTGTTCCAGAAAAGTGGCAGTGGGAAAAATTTATATCCTTCAGGGGCAAGTACACTTGGCACCCATGGAAGTGAGTCCTGTGACCCCAACAATCATAGCAGACAATCTCATCACAGCTGCATCAGCTTCATCTCAAGCAATATGCACAGAAAAGGAAAACTTTTCTTTACATCTCACTTCCCTGCATGATAAAAAAAAAAGACAATGGCTTTCATTTTTAACATTTCTCCATTATATATAGTGTATTTATACTCCAATGGATGTTGAGTATCTACAAACCAGTTTAGTTCTCTTTTATGATCTTTCCTCTGCTTGCATTTCATCTGTTGCAGTTTTGTTTTTGTTTTTGTCTGAACTCCTGACCTTGCTAACCAACAACTCCAATATAAACAAAAATAAGCACATTTCCACCACATCTACATACACACACACACACACACACACACACACACACACACACAGTGAAAGTATGTTGCAATTAAAATACAAAACTGAAGGACTATCTGATTTCAAAACATACGGCAAAGCTACAATAAAAACAGTATGGTACTGGCATAAAAACAGACACATAGACCAGTGAAATAGAATAGAGGGCCCAGAAATAAATTCACACATTTGTGGTCAATTAACTTTTGACAAAAATGTCAAGAACACACTATGATATAATGACAGTCTCTTCAATAAATGGTATTATAAAAATTATCCACATGCAGAAGAATAAAATTGGACCTGTGTCTCACATCATATTAAAAAACTAAAGTGAAATAAAACTTGAAATATATGATCAGAAACTCTAAAACTTCTAGAAGAAAATATAGGAGAAAAGTTTCATGACATAGATCTGGGCAATGATTTTTTTGACATAATCCCAAAAGCAAGGCAACAGAAGCAAAAATGGAATAGAATTACACCAAACTAAGAAGCTTCTGTATATAGCAAAGGAAACAATCAACCGAGTAAAGAGAAAATCTACAGAATGGGAGAAAATAATTTGCAAACCACACATCTGTAAGAGATTAATATTCAAAATATGTAAGAGACTCAACTCAATAGCAAGAAAGCTAATAATCTGATTTTGAAATGGACAAAGGACCTCTCTCAAAAGACAACATACAAATGGAAAACAGGTATGTGAACAAATGCTCATTACTAATCAGGAAAGTGCTAATTAAACCCACAATGAGATATCACCTCACAACTATTAGAATGACCATTATCAAAAAGATAAAAAGATAAGTGCTGGCAAAGATGTGGAGAAAATAGAACCCTTGCACACTGATGGTATAAATGAAATGTAACTTAGTATAGCTGTCATGGAAAACAGTTGAGAAATTCCTCAGAAAATTAAAAATGGAACCATTACATGATCCAGCAATCCCATTTCTTGATCTATATCTAAATGAAGTGAAATCAGTATATTCAAGAGAGATCTGTGCTTCCATGTTAGTTGCAGCATTATTCACAAGAGCTAAGATATGGAATCAACCTGTGTGTCCATCAACAAATGCATGGATTTTAAAATGTGTTATATATACACAGTACATGATATGGTTTAGATATTTGTCTCCTCCAAATTTCATGTTGAAATGTGATCCCCATTGTTGGAGGTGGGACCCAGTGGGAGGTATTTGGGTCATGGGGGCAGATCCCTGCTACCCTCCACCCAGTAATGGGTTCATTCAAGAACTAGTTGTTTAAAAGAATATGATATCTCTCTTGCTCCCGTGTGTCTTCCTCCCTCTTTTGCCATGAGATGACTGCTCCCCTTTTGCCTTCCACCATGATTGTAAGCTTCCTGAGGACCTCACCAGAAGTACATGCTGGTGTCATGCTTCGTGTACAGCCTGCAGAACTATGAGTCAAATAAACCTCTTTTCTTTATAAAATACTCAGTCTCAGGTATTCTTTTATACTAATGCAAAACAGACTAACAAGGCAGAATACTATTCAGCCACTAAAAAATGAGGAAATCCAGCAGTTACAAGATGGCCAAATAGGAACAGCTCCAGTCTACAGCTCCAAGAGTGAGTGATGCAGAAGGTGGGTGATTTCTGCATTTCTAACTGAGGTACCAGGTTCATCTCACTGGGCCTTGTCAGACAGTGGGTACAGGACAGTAGGTGCAGCCCACTGAATGTGAGTCGAAGCAGGGTGAGGCATCAGCTCACCCGGGAAGTACAAAGGGTCAGGGAATTCCCTTTCCTAGCCAAGGGAAGCTGTGACAGAGGGCACCTGGAAAATTGGGTCACTCCCATCCTAATATTGCACTTTTCCAATGGTCTTAGCAAATGGTACACCAGGAGATTATATCCCACACGTGGCTCAGAGGGTCCCACGCCCATGGAGCCTTGCTCATTGTTAGCACAGCATCTCAGATGGAACTGGAAGGTGGCAGTGAGGCTGGGGGAGGGGTGCCCACCACTGCTGAGGCTTGAGTAGGTAAACAAAGCAGCCTGGAAGCTCAAACTGGGTGGAGCCCACTGTAGCTCAATGAGGCCTGCCTGCCTTTGTAGACTCCACCTATGGTGGCAGGGCATAGCCAAACAAAAGACAGCAGAAACCTCTGCAGACTTAAATGTCCCTTTCTGACAGCTTTGAAGAGAGTAGTGGTTCTCCCAGCATGGAGTTTGAGATCTGAGAATGGATAGATTGTTTCCTCAAGTGGGTCCCTGACTCCCAAGTAGCCTAACTGGGAGACACCCCCCACTAGGGGCAGACTGACACCTCACACAGCCAGGTACCCCTCTGAGATGAAGCTTCCAGAGGAATGATCAGGCAGCAACATTTGCTGTTCAGCAATATTTGCTGTTCTGCAGCCTCCACTTCTGGTACCCAGGCAAACAGGGTCTGAAGTGGACCTCCAGCAAACTCCAACAGACCTGAAGCTGAAGGTCCTGACTGTTAGAAGGAAAACTAACAGAAAGGACATCCACACCAAAACCCCATCTGTACGTCACTGTCATCAAAGAACAAAGGTAGATAAAACCACAAAGATGGGGAAAAAACAGAGCAGAAAAGCTGAAAATTCTAAAAATCAGAGCACCTCTCCCCCAACAAAGGAATGCAGCTCCTCACCAGCAATGGAAGGAAGCTGGATGGGGAATGACTTTGACGAGTTGAGAGATGAAGGCTTCAGACGATCAAACTTCTCCAAGCTGAAGGAGGAAGTTCGAACCCATCGCAAAGAAGCTTAAAACTTTGAAAAAAGATTAGACGTATGGCTAACTAGAATAACCAGTGAAGAGAAGTCCTTAAATGATCTGATGGAGCTGAAAACCATGGCAAAAGAACTACATGACAAATGCACAAGTTTCAGTAGCCGATTTGATCAACTGGAAGAAAGGGTATCAGTGACTGATGATCAAATGAATGAAATTAAGAAAGAAGAGAAGTCTAGAGAAAAAAAGGGTAAAAAGAAATGAACAAAGCCTCCAAGAAATATAGGACTATGTGAAAAGACCAAATCTACATCTGATCAGTGTACCTGAAAGTGAAGGGGAGAATGGAACCCAGTTGGAAAACACTCTTCAGGATATTATCCAGGAGAACTTCCCCCACCTAGCAAGGCAGGATGACATTCAAATTCAGGAAATACAAAGAAAGCCACAAAGATACTTCTCGAGAAGAGCAACTCCAAGACACATAATTGTCAGATTCAAAAGTTCAATGAAGGAAAAAATGTTAAGGGCTGCAAGAGAAAAGATCAGGTTACCCACAACAGGAAGCCCATCAGACTAACAGTGGATCTCTCAGCAGAAACTCTACAAGCCAGAAGAGAGTGGGAGCCAATATTCAACATTCTTAAAGAAAAGAATTTTCAACCCAGAATTTCATATCCAGCCAAACTAAGCTTCATAAGTGAAGGAGAAATACAATCTTTTACAGACAAGCAAATGCTGGGAGGTTTTGTCACTACAAGGATTGCCTTAAAAGAGCTCTTGAAAGAAGCACTAAACATGGAAAGGAACAACCAGTACCAGCCACTGCAAAAACATGCCAAATTGTAAAGACTATCAATGCTAGGAAGAAACTGCATCAACTAATGGGCAAAATAACCAGCTAACATCATAACGGCAGGATCAAATTCACACATAACAATATTAACCTCAAATGTAAATGAGCTAAATGCTCCAATTAAAAGACACAGACTGGCAAATTGGATAAAGAGTCAAGACTCACCAGTGTGCTGTATTCAGGAGACCCATCTCACCTGCAGAGACACACATAGGCCCAAAATAAAGGGATGGAGGAAGATCTACTAAGCAAATGGAAAACAAAAAAAGGCAGGGCTTGCAATCCTAGTCTCTGATAGACAGACTTTAAACCAACAAAGATCAAAAGAGACAAAGAAGGCCATTACATAATGGTAAAGGGATCAATTCAACAAGAAGAGCTGACTATCTTAAATATATATGCACCCAATATAGGAGCACCCAGATTCATAAAGCAAGTCCTTAGAGACCTACAAAGAGACTTAGACTACCACACAATAATAATGGGAGACTTTAACACGCCACTGTCAACATTAGACAGATCAACGAGACAGAAGGTTAAGAAGGATATCCAGGAATTGAACTCAGCTCTGCACCAAGTGGACCTAATAGACATCTACAGAACTCTCCAACCGAAATCAACAACATATGCATTTTTTTCAGCACCACATCACACTTATTCCAAAATTGACCACATAGTTGGAAGTAGAGCACTCCTCAGCAAATGTAAAAGAACAGAAATTATAACAAACTGTCTCTAAGGATTAAGAACTAGAACTCAGGATCAAACTAGAACTCAGGATTAAGAAACTCACTCAAAACCGCTCAACTACATGGAAACTGAACAACCTACTCCTGAATGACTACTGGGTACATAATGAAATGAAGGCAGAAATAAAGATGTTCTTTGAAACCAATGAGAACAAAGACACAACATACCAGAATCTCTGGGACACATTTAAAGCTGTGTGTAGAGGGAAATTTATAGCACTAAATGCCCGCAAGAGAAAGCAAGAAAGATCTAAAATTGACACCCTAACATCACAATTAAAAGAACTAGAGAAGCAAGAGCAAACACATTCAAAAGCTAGTAGAAGGCAAGAAATAACTAAGATCAGAGCAGAACTGAAGGAGATTAAGACACAAAAAACCCTTCAAAAAATCAATGTATTCAGGAGCTAGGTTTTTGAAAGTACAACAAAATTGATAGACTGCTAGCAAGACCAATAAAGAAGAAATGAAAGAAGAATCAAATAGATGCAAGAAAAATTGATAAAGGGGATATCACCACCAATCCTACAGAAATACAAAGTACCATCAGAGAATACTATCAACACCTCTATGCAAATAAAATAGAAAAATCTAGAAGAAATGGATAAATTTCTGGACACATACACCCTCCCAAGACTAAATGAGGAATAAGTTGTATCTCTGAATAGACCAATAACAGGCTCTGAAATTGAGGCAATAATTAATAGACTACCAAGAAAAAAAGTTCAGGATCAGATGGATTCACAGCCAAATTCTACCAGAGGTACAAGGAGGAGCTGGTACCATTCCTTCTGAAACTATTCCAATCAATAGAAAAAGAGGGAATCCTCCCTAACTCATTTTATGAGGCCAGCATCATCCTGATACCAAAGCCTGGCAGAGATACAACAGAAAAAGATAATTTTAGACCAATATCCCTGATAAACATCAATGCAAAAATCCTCAATAAAATAATGGCAAACCGAATCCAGCAGTATATCAAAAAATTTATCCACCATGATCAACTGGGCTTCATCCCTGGGATGAAAGGCTGGTTCAACATACACAAATCAATAATGTAATCCAGCATATAAAGAGAAACAAAGACAAAAACCACATGATTATCTCAATAGATGCAGAAAAGGCCTTTGACAAAATTCAACAGCCCTTCATGCTAAAAACTCTCAATAAATTCGGTATTGATGAGATGTATCTCAAAATAATAAGTGCTATTTTAGACAAACCCACAGCCAATATCACACTGAATGGGCAAAAACTGGAAGCATTCCCTTTTAAAACCGGCACAAGACAGAGATGCCCTCTCTCACCACTCCTATTCAACATAGTGTTGGAAGTTCTGACCAGGGCAATCACACAGGAGAAAGAAATAAAGCGTATTCAATTAGGAAAAGAGGAAGTCAAATTGTCCATGTTTGCATATGACATGATTGTATATTTAGAAAACCCCATAGTCTCAGCCCAAAATCTCCTTAGGCTGATAATCAACTTCAGCAAAGTCTCAGGATACAAAATCAATGTGCAAAAATCACAAGCATTCTTATACACCAATAACAGACAAACAGGAAGCCAAATCATGAGTGAACTCGCATTCACAATTGCTTCAAAGAGAATAAAATAACTAGGAATCCAACTTACAACGGAGGTGAAGGACCTCTTCAAGGAAAACTACAAACCACTGCTCAACGAAATAAAAGAGGACACAAACAAATGGAAGAACATTCCATGCTCATGGACAGGAAGAATCAATATCAATAAAATGGCCATACTTTCCAAGGTAATTTATAGATTCAATGCCATTTCCATCAAGCTACCAATTACTTTCTTCACAGAATTGGATAAAAACTGCTTTAAAGTTCATATGGAACAAAAAAAGAGCCTTCATTGCCAAGACAATCCTAAGCAAAAAGAACAAAGCTGGAGGCATCATGCAACCTGACTTCAAACTATACTACAAGGCTACAGTAATCAAAACAGCATGGTACTGGTACCAAAACAGAGATATACACCAATAGAACAGAACAGAGCCCTCAGAAATAATACCACACATCTACAGCCATCTGATCTTTGACATACTTGACAAAAACAAGAAATGGGGAAAGGATTCCCTATTTAATAAATGGTGCGGGCAAACTGGCTAGCCATATGTAGAAAGCTGAAACTGGATCCTTTCCTTACACCTTATAGAAAAATTAATTCAAGATGGATTAGAGACTTAAATGTTAGACCTAAAACCATAAAAACCCTAGAAGAAAACCTAGGCAATACCATTCAGGACATAGGCATGGGCAAGTACTTCATGTCTAAAACATCAAAAGCAATGGCAACAAAAGCCAAAATTGACAAATGGGATCTAATTAAACTAAATTAATAATTAACTAACTAAACTAAAGAACACAGCACAAGAAACTACCATCAGAGTGAACAGGCAACCTACAGAATGTGAGAAAATTTTTGCAATCCACTCATCTGACAAAGGGCTGATATCCAGAATCTACAAAGAACCCAAACAAATTTATAAGAAAAAAACAAACAACCCCATCAAAAAGTGGATGAAGGATATGAACAGACACTTCTCAAAAGAAGACATTTATACAGCCAAGAGACACATGAAAAATTGCTCATCATCACTGGCCATCAGAGAAATGCAAATCAAAACCACAGTGAGACACCATCTCACACCAGTTAGAATGACAATCATTAAAAAGTCAGGAAACAACAGGTGCTGGAGAGGATGTGGAGAAATAGCAACACTTGTACACTGTTGCTGGGACTGTAAACTAGTTCAATCATTGTGGAAGACAGTGTGGCGATTCCTCAGGGATCTAGAACTAGAAATACCATTTGACCTAGCCATCCCATTACTGGGTATATACCCAAAGGATTATAAATCATGCTGCTATAAAGACACATGCACACGTATGTTTATTGAGGTACTATTCACAATAGCAAAGTCTTGGAACCAACCCAAATGTCCATCAATGATAGACTGGATTAAGAAAATGTGGCACATATATACTATGGAATACCATGCAGCCATAAAAAGGATGAGTTCCTGTCCTTTGTAGGGACATGGATGAAGCTGGAAACCATTATTCTCAGCAAACTATCGCAAGAACAAAAAAACAAACACCACATGTTCTCACTCATAGGTAGGAATCGAACAATGAGAACACTTGGACACAGGAAGAGGAACACCACACACCGGGGCCTGTCGTGGGGTGGGGGTAGCGGGGAGGGATAGCATTAGGAGATATACCTAATGTAAATGACAAGTTAATGGGTGCAGCACACCCACATGGCACATATATACATATGTAACAAACCTGCACATTGTGCACATGTACCCTAGAACTTAAAGTATAATTTTAAAAAAATGAGGAAATCCTAATATTTGTAATGACATGTACGAACCTGGAGGACATTATGTTAAGTGAAATAAGCCAGGCATTGAAGACAAAAACTTATATGTATAAGGTAAAAGTTAAACTTATAGAAGCAGAGGGTAGAATGATGGTCAACAGAGTCTAGGGTGGTGGTCTGGGATTGAGAAGATCAAAATTTTAGTTAGACAAAGGGAATAAGTTTAAGAGATCTATTGTACAACATGGCAACTATAGTAAATAATAATATATTGTGCTATTGAAAATTGCTAAAAGAGTATATTTTGTGTTCTCACCACAGAAAATAATAAGTATATGAGGTAACACACATTAATTAGCTCGATTTAGCCTTCCACAATGTATACAGGGGTTTTTAAAATTATTTTTTACTTTTTAAATTTTTTTTGAGATGGAGTCTCACTCTATCACCCAGGCTGGAGTGCAGTGGCGCAATCTCATCTCACTGCAAGCTCGGTCTCCCGGGTTCATGCCATTCTCCTGCCTTAGCCTCCAGAGTAGCTGGAACTACAGGCGCCTGACATCGCGCCTGGCTAATTTTTTGTATTTTTAGTAGAGATGGGGTTTCACCGTGGTCTCAATCTCCTGACCTCGTGATCTGCCTGCCTCGGGCTCCCAAAGTGCTGGTATTACAGGCGTGAGCCACCACACTCGGCCATATACAGGTTTTAAAACATTATGTTGTGCACAGTAAATGTGTACAATCCTTGTTAATTAAAAAATAAATACCATTTTTAAAATAAAAAACTACAAATATAGGGGAGAAATCTCTCTCCAAAGGAAACAACTAGGCAGAGAAGCAACTCTGCCTGCAATATAAAGACAATTTTTGCATTATTCCAAAGAGTTATTTAATCCTTAACCGATTTTATTTGCCATTTTTCAAACTTTTTTCTCATTATGTTTTGTTCTACATTTGCATACACAAGTGACTTTCTGATAAGAAAGAACATTTCACAGCAAATATGCATCCAGATCAGAGCCTCTTACAGGAGACAGATGATTTGCAGCTTTGACATGACAGTTCTTTATTATTCCCTACAATATTTTAAAGATCACAGAACCCATTTTCCACTTCTGCTGAAGCTCCAGGTAATATATATTCTTCCATCCCAAAGCAGTCTCTGCTAAAGGAAGCTTTTCCCAAGCACAGAGCCTAGGAGGGAGAGCTCAGCACTCAGATGATGAGAGCTGAAGTTGATTTCTGCCTGCCTGTCCACAACTTGCCCCAGAAACCAACAAATAACTGGTAATTGATTCTTTCTGACAAGCATTCTCAGTCTTCATTTGGGTTTATGTCAGAACACTTGTTACAAATACATTAGGATACTTAACACTGAATTCTCAATTTTATAATAATTTCTTACAAGAAAAATTAACAAATATATAATTTTGTGGGTTTTTATTATACAATTTATAAATGCAAATTATAAAAAATTATAAAATACATTTATAAAAAAAGCATTATTATTAGGCCCACCACCTAAATATTACTACAGATCATTTGTAAATCCTTCTTCCTACCATTTTAGGGGATGCATGTATTTATTAAACAGAGAAGTAGAATAAGAATTACAAACACTTTGTGACCTATTTTCTTATGTCGAAAATTGATTTTTTTCTATGCTAGTAAACATTCTTCTGCAATATCACTTAATGATTACATGGTATGTCAAAATTAATTGATATAACCAGTGACATATTATTAGCAGTACTATGCTCACTACTGGGTGACAAGATCAATTGTACCCCAAACTTCAGCATTATGCAACATATCCACATAACAAACCTGCACGTGTACCCCTTGAATCTAAAGCAGAAGTTGATTTTTTTTTTAAATGCAGTTAGGTTGTTTGCTGGTTTTGTTATTACAATCAATGTGTTTGTTACACAATCTTGGCACATAACCCTGATTCTTTCCTTCGGATAAATTCCTAAATGCAAAAATACTAGATTGAAAGTTATGTAAATTTTGTTTTACTTTTAATTGTATTCTTTTTTCATGTTTAAGTTCAGGGGTAACTGTGCAGGTTTATTATACAGATAAATTGTGTCATGGGGGTTTGTTCTGCTGATCATTTCATCACCCAGGTGTTAAGCCTAGTACCCATTGATTATTTTCCCAATTCTCTGCCTCCTCCCAACCTCCACCTTGCAGTAAGCCCCAGTGTCTGTTGTTCCCCTCTGTGTGTCCATGTGTTCTCATCATTTTGCTGACACTTATAAGTGAGAATGTGCAGTATTTGGTTTTCTGTTCCTGCATCAGTTTGCTAAGGATAATGGCCTCCAGCTCTATTCATGTTCCTGAAAAGGGCATGATATTATTCTTTTTTATAGCTGCATAGTATTCCATGGTGTATATGTACCACATTTTGTTCATCCCATCTATCATTGATGGGCATTTAGGCTGATTCCATGTCTTTGCTATTGTGAGTATTGCTGCAATGAACATATGCATGTAAGTATCTTTATGATACAATGATTTATATTTCTTTGGGTATGTACCTAGTCATGGAATTGCCGGGTCAAATGGTATTTCTGTTTTTGGATCTTTGAGGAATCGTCACAATGTCTTCCACAATGGTTGAACTAATTTACACTCCCACCAACAGTGTACAAGCGTTCTGTTTTCTCTACAACCTCACCAGCATCTGTTATTTTTTGACTTTATAAAAATTGCCATCTGACTGGTGTAAGATGGTATCTCATTGTGGTTTTGATTTGCATTTCTCTAATGACCAGCGATGTTGAGATTTTTTTCATATATTTGTTGGCAGCATGAATGTTTTCTTTTGAGAAGTGTCTGTTCATGTCCTTAGCCCACTTTTTAATGAGATTGTTTGTTTTTTCTCTTGCAAATTTAAGTTCCTTGTACATGCTGGACATTAGACATTCATCAGATGCATAGTAGGCAAAAAATTTATCCCATTCTGTAGTTTGACTGTTTACTCTGTTGACAGTTGTTTTTAGTTTTTAGTTTGTTTGTTTTTTGTTTTTGCTGTGCAAAAGCTCTATAGTTTAATTAGATAACATTTGTCAATTTTTGTTTTGGTTGCAATTGCTTTGGCATCTTCTTCATGAAATCTTCGCCTGTTCCTATGTCCAGAATGGTATTGCTTAGGTTGTCTTCCAGGGTTTTTATAATTTTGCGTTTTACATTTAAGTCTTTAATCCATCTTGAGTTGATTTTATATATGATATAAGGAAGCGACCAGTTTCAATCTTCTGCATATGGCTAGCAAGTTATCTCAGCACCATTTATTGAATAGGGAGTCCTGTCCCCATTGCTTATCTTTGTCAGATTTGTCAAAGATCAGATAGTTGTAGATGTGCTGCCTTATTTCTGGGTTTTCTATTCTGTTTCTTTAGTCTGTATGTCTGTTTTTGTAACAGCACCATGCTGTTTTGGTTACCGTAGCCTTGCAGTGTAGTTAGAAGTAGGAAGCATGATGCTTCTAGCTTTGTTCTTTTTGTTTAGGATTACTTTAGTTATTCAGGCTCTTTTTTATTTCCACATGAATTTTAAAATACATTTTTCTAGGTCTGTGAAGAATGTCATTGGTAGTTTAATACGAATAGCATTGAGTCTATAAATTGTTTTGGGGAGTATTGCCATTTTAAAGATATTGATTCTTCCTATTCATGAGCATGGAATGCTTTTCCAGTTGTCTGTGGCATCTCTGATTTCTTTGAACAGTGTTCCGTAGTTCTCACTGTAGAGATCTTTCACCTCCCTGAATAGCTGTATGCATAGGTTTTTTGTTTGTTTGTTTGTTTGTTTGTTGTTTGTTTTTTGTTTTTGGCAGTTGTGAATGGAATTGCATTCTTGATTTGGCTCTCAGCTTGACTGTTGTTGGTGTATAGGAATGCTAGAGATTTTTGTACACTGATTTTGTATCCTGATATTTGGCTGAAGTTCTTTATCAGCTGAAGGAGTTTGAGTCAATACTATGGGGTTTTCTAGATACGATTATTTTATCTGCAAACAGAGATAGTTTGACTTCCTTTCTTCCTATTTGGATGCCCTTTATTTCTTTCTCTTGCTTAATTACTCTGGCCAGGACTTCCAGTGCTGTGTTGAACAGGAGTGGTGAGAGAGGGCATTCTTCTCTTGTGCTGGTTTTCAAGGGGAAAACTTTCAGCTTTTGCCCATTCAGTATGATATTAGCTGTGAGTTTGTCACACATGGCTCTTATTATTTTGAGTCACATTCCTTCAATACCTAGTTTATTGAGAGTTTTTAACATGAAGAAATGTTGAATTTTACCAAAAACATTTTGTGCATCTATTGAGATAATCACGTGGCTTTTGTCTTTAGCTCCACTTACGTGATGAATCATATTTGTTGATTTGCATGTGTTGAACCAACCATTCATCCTGGGTATGAAGCATATTTGATAGTGGTGGATAAGCTTTTTGATGCGCTGCTGGATTCGGTTTGCCAGTATTTTGTTGAGGATTTTCGTATCAATATTCATAAAGAATATTGGCCTGAAGTTTTCTCTTTCTGCTGTGTCTCTGCCAGGTTTTGGTATCAGGATGACACTGGCCTCATAGAATGAGTTAGAAAGGAGTCCCTCCTCCTAAATCTTTTGGAACAGTTTCAGTAAGAATGGTACCAGGTCTTTTTTGTAAATCTAGTAGAATTCAGGCTGTGAATCTGTTTGCTTCTGGGTTTCTTTGTTGTTGTTGTTGTTGTTGTTGTTGTTGTTGGAAGGCTATTTTAGGCTGATTCAGTTTTGGATCCCACTTTATGTCTGTTCAGGGATTCAGTGACTTCCTGGTCAATCGTGGGAGGTGTAAGTGTTCAGGAATTTATCCATTTCTTCTAGACTTTCTAGTTTGTGTGCATAAAGGTGTTCATAATATTCTCTGATGGTTATTTGTATTTCTGTGGGGTCAGTGGTAATATCGCTTTGTCATTTCTAATTGTGTTTATTTGAATCTTCTTTTTCTCTTTATTAGTCTAGCTAGCAGTCTATTTTATCAATTTTTTCAAAAATCCAGCTCCGATTCACTCATCTTTTGAATGGTTTTTTTTTTTTCTTTTTTGTCTCATTCTCTTCCAGTTCAGCTGTGATTTGGGTTATTTCTTATCTTCTACTAGCTGTAAATTTCTAATTTAAAAAATGCATATGCTAAAATCCTTTCAGGCAAGCTTCATCCAATTTACCCTCCTCTTATTTAAGCACTTTTGCCAATATAGGATTTTACTTGATTTTTAATATTTTATAATTTGATACATAAAAATATGGAATCTCACTCTTTTTCACATCATTCATTTATAATATGCTATCTGTGATTACTTGAAAAGTTGAATTTTTTATATTGTAGGCCAATTGTTTGACTTATTTTTTTATTGCCTGGTGCTGTTTTGGGCCATTGTTCTTTGCTTTTCTCTGAGTTTTTTGTTTTTGTTTTTCTCTTTTTTTTCTTGAGACATAGTGTTACTCTGTTGCTTTTTTTCTAAATTAGGCATTCTCTTTCCACTTTTCATATATTTGTCACTTTCTTATAGATTTATAAGATTTATTTTATCTGAAAGATGTTAAAATATATTGCCTTCCTATATATGCTGACACGGTTTCATCATTTACTTCTTTTTTAAAAGATCCGTAGTTTAACATTGATTTATTCAATCAATATTAATAAGTATGCAATAAAATCAACCAAATTTTGCTTACTGGTTTCTGTCTCTGATGTCATACTTGGAAAATCTACCTTTCTAAGATTATGTAACCATTTATTTTCTTCTATTAATTTCATTATTTCAATTTTTAATAGCTAAAATATTGATCCATCTGGAAAGTGGATGGTATATGGAATAGGGTAAGAATCTAAATTTTTTAAATGATGGATCAATTGTTACAAAATTACTTTGTATCAAACTCATTCTTTTCTCACCAATTTAGAATATTACTCTCATCATACATGAAATTCTTATATATAATTTTTTATGGGTTTTCTAATCTCATTGAACTGTCTTTCTCATCCTCTGCCAATATCAGGTGATTTTAATTTTAATTGTGTTTGTCTTTACTCATCTTCTTTCTTCATTTGCCTCAGAAAAAAAGGTTTAGCTCTTCCCTAAAATTTAATTATTAAAATTAACTTTAGAGCCACTTTGCAAAGTGGGGATTTCAATGGGAATTTCATTATATTTGTGTACTAACCTGAGGAGAATTTGTTTATTTACAATATTAATATTTCACACCCAAGAACATCCACTTAATCAAGATTCTTCTTATTCTTCTTCTACTTATTTTGTAGTTTTCTTCAAGAAAGACTTGAATATTTTCGTGAGAGTTATTCCTAAATATTTTCTAACTACATTTTTAAAAAGAGTTATCTTGGTTATCCTGTCCTAATTTCTAAATATGGTCTATGTGCTTCAGCGATGGTCTCCTACACAGTGGTTCTTAAGAACTCTAAACCCTGAGATGAGGGGAAAAATCTATTGTACATCAAAATAGTAAATAGTTGGCTTAATGAAGCAGTGTTACAGACTTTTTTTATTCCATCATTTCTAAATTTTCTTTATCTTTATATTTAAAAACATGTTTAATATATGAATGACAGACTTACCAATTAAGACCCAAAACTCCCACACTTTCCATTTATGTCAATATATTATACATAGGTGTAGGCACCAAAAACTTTTGTGGTTAGTCACCCAAACTAGATTATAAAGGCTTTAATATTTCCCTGCACCTTTTATTTGGTATTCTTCATGGCTCCTAGTACAATATCATGAAAATAGTAAATGCCCAGTGGATCTCAAGGAATTATCAAGTGAATTGAGTGACTAAAGCAGAAGATGGAAAGAACTACAAAATGTGATGTGACATTTCAAAATCACTTGGGCACTGTTTTGTTTATAAATTGTAATTCTTATAGGTATGCCTATGTCTTCAACTAGACTATAAGTGTGTTGTCGTTAGGAGCTGTGTCTCATATTCCCTGTATGTATTCTCATATTCCCATCAGAACAACTTAGGGACAAATCATGGATTGATTAAAAATAAAACTTCATATGCTAAAGAACCAAAACCACATAAAAATGTCAAAGAAGACAAAATAGAGACTACATTTGCATCCTAAGCAAGCATTTTTAGAGCCATTATCCATATTTTAAATAGGCCAAAGGGTCTCAGTCTGAGGAAAAGGATTATAGCAAAGCAAGCATTGTTTTTGGTGGTGGCAGTGGTCTTCACTTTTTGTTATATTAGAAACTGCAAGACAATAGCCAGATGTGGTGGCTCATGCCTGTAATCCCAGCACTTTGGGAGGCCTAGGCAGGTGAATCATTTGAGGTCAGGAGTTGGAGACCAGCCTGACCAATATGGTGAAACCCCCTCTCTACTAAAAATACAAAAAGTTAGCTGGGCACAGTGGTGGGTACCTGTAATCCTTGCTACTGAGGCAAGAGAATCACTTGAACCCAGGAGGCAGAGGTTGCAGTGAGCCGAGATAGGAAAGAAGGAAGGGAGGGAGGAAGGGAGGGAGGGAGGGAGGGAGGGAGGAAGGAAGGAAGGAAGGAAGGAAGGGAGGGAGGGAGGGAGGGAGGGAGGGAAAGAAAGAAAAGTGCAAGTAACAAGAGTGTTTGTCATTTTAAAAAAATGAAACCTCAGCCAAGTGCGGTGGCTCACGCCTGTAATCCCAACACTTTGGAAGGCGGAGGCGGGCTGATTACGAGGTTAGGAAATCGAGACCATCCTGGCTAACATGGTGAAACCCCGTCTCTACTACAAACACAAAAAATTACCCAGGCGTGGTGGCGGGCGTGTCCCAGCTATTCGGGAGGCTGAGGCGGGAGAATGGCGTGAACCCGGGAGGCGGAGCTTGCAGTGAGTCGAGATCGCGCCACTGCACTCAAGCCTGGGAGACAGAGAGAGACTCCGTCTCAAAAATAACAATAATAAAATAAAATAAAAAATGAAACCTCTAGACAATATATTGTAGAACGGATAGATACAAATATGGGTCATCTCTGTGTTTGCTGAGTCCGGTAACATTAAGGTGAACACTGAACAGCCGTCTGCTAAGTAATTGCACCTGCCGCTTATTAATGTAACTCTAGTATTAGTTCAGCATTGATGAACAATTTAATGGGTTGAGAAATTGCAGATTCAATTTCCTGTGTGATTAGTCTCCCTTGTTCCCATAATCAAGTTAGATATGTTTTTAACCACAACTATGTTAAATCAAAATAATGTTAAAAAGAAGAGTCAATATTCTGATACACCACAAGATGGAGATATTACTCCATCTTGAATGTCTCCATTTCCCTGCTCCCGCACTCCAACTCCGGTTTTGTTTCAAGGCATTTAAAACTCTCCAGAGGACTTAATTTGGGCTGTCTTTTCAAAGATTAAGATTTCATATCATCTATGTTTCCAAATGAAATTAGAATCAAACCGTCTATAAAACAAAATGGTAACAGGGATATCCACTTTAAAATGTGTCAGGGATATCCACTTTAAAATGAAGATATCTTTGTTTTTCTGCAGATTATATGAATTTGAATTTTGAATGGAGCTTTATAGAGTGTGTGTGTGTGTGTTTTATTCCGCAGGTGCTTGTTATCCTGTCTCTTCATCCATATGAATGCCTCCTACATAGTGATTCTGTGAGTCCTTATAATTGTCTCTCCTTTTTAGCTGTGCTAGTTCACATTTGCAACTCCAGTATGAAGTGAGTATGTGTGTTTGCATTTCTTTGTCTTGTGAACATGTGGCTGTGTCATCCTTTCTGTTTCTATTCTTCCTTATCTCTTCTGTTTTTCCATTTAAAAAAAATCTTAAACGTATCTTAGCATTTATAATGATGCTAAAAAAATTCTTTCCTTTCACCCGCTATGTCTCTCCATAAAAGTCACTAAAGGTCTGATTTTTAAAATTAGTTGTTGTTATTATTATTATTATTTTTTTTTTTTTTTTTTTTTTTTTTTTTTTGAGACGGAGTCTAGCTCTGTCACCCAGGCTGGAGTTCAGTGGCCGGATCTCAGCTCACTGCAAGCTCCGCCTCCCGGGTTTACACCGTTCTCCTGCCTCAGCCTCCCGAGTAGCTGGGACTACAGGCGCCCGCCACCTCGCCCAGCTATTTTTTTGTATATTTTTTAGTAGAGATGGGGTTTCACCGTATTAGCCAGTCTGGTCTTGATCTTCTGACCTCGTGATCCGCCCGTCTCTGCCTCCCAAAGTGCTGGGATTACAGGCTTGAGCCACCACGCCCGGCCTAGTTGTTATTATTACATTGAATTAGGAATAAGAAAATATTTTATATGTTTCATATGCTCCCTGATGTGTCTTGTGTGTATGTGTGCATGTTTATTGATTTTTTTATTCCTCTGGGTGCCTGGTATTTAATATAAGAAGGGTTCCTTATTCAATTGTTTTATGTACTCCCTGCACACTGACTTAAGTATTAAATAGAAGAGAAAATCTCCCTTTGATCCATTACATCAGTCAGAAATCACCGTTTCCAGGGGAATTTAAATTGGTTTTCTCAGCAATTTATTATTTTATAAGAAGCTCAGCTACCCTACTAATCAAAATTTTATATTCTTATTTAACATGGGATTAAATTGCCTAATTCTACTATCAAATTCATAAAATATTTTCTTTTGAAAAAGTAACTATGTTCTTTCACTCCTATTCAACATTACACTGAAAATCCTAGCTGATAAAACAGGACAAGATAAAGAAATAAAAGGCATAAGATTGAGTAGAATAAATAAAACTGTCTTTGCCCATGGATAACATAAATGTTTAGGTAGAAAATTCCAAAGAATCAACACCAAAAAAAAAAAAACTACAGAAACTAATAAGCGATTGTAGAAGGTTTCAGGATACAAGGTTAATATACAAAAGTCAATTACTTTCCTATACCAGCAATGAACAATTGAAATTTGAATCTAGAAACACAACACCATTTACATTAACACTAAAGAGTGAGAGAAGAAATACTTAGGCATAAACCTAACAAAATATATACAAATCTGTAGTAGCAAAACTACAAACCTCTGATGAAAGAAGATTTAAATAAATGGAGTTATTCCACGTTCATGGATAGGAACACTCAATATTTTCAAGACATCAGTTCTTCCCAGCTTGATCTAAAGTGTCAACAAAATCTCAACCAAAATCCCAGCAAGTTATTTTAAGAATTGATTATGAAAAGATTCTAAAGTTTACATGAAAAGGAAATAGACCCAGATTAGTTAGTGCAATGCTGAAGCAGAAAAATGAAGTCAGAGAACTGACACCACACAACTCGGAGATTTACTATAAAGCTATAATAATCAGAACAGTGTTGTGGTGGAAAAAGAATAAACAGAAAGATCAATGAATAGAGAGCTCAGAAATAGACCCACACAAGTATAGTCAACTGATCTTTGACAAAGGAACAAAGGCAATTCAATTGAGAAAGAATATTTTCAACAAATGATGCTGCAACAACTGAACATCTACATGCAAAAAAAAAAAAAAAGAATCTAGACATAGACTTTATACCCTTCATGAAAATTAATTCAAATGGTTTCATAAGCCTAATTGTAAAATTAAAACTATACAACTTCTAGGCAAAAAAAAAAAATTGTAGAAAATCTAGGTCACCCTGGGTTTGGTGATGACTTTTTAGGTAAAACACCAAAGGTATGACTCATAAAAGGAAAAAATAGTAAGTTGGACTTCATTAAAATTAAAAGCTTCTGTTGGGTGTGGTGGGTAGTGCCTGTAATCTCAGCTCACTTTGGGAAGCCAAGACAGGCAGATCACTTGAGGTCAGTAGCTCAAGACCAGCCTAGCCAATATGATGAAACCCCATCTGTGCTAAAAATACAAAAATTAGCCAGGTGTGGTGCCACATGCCTGTAGTCCCAGTTACTCAGGATGCTGAGACACAAGAATCACTTGAACCCAGGAGGTGGAGGTTGCAGTGATCAAAGATGGCACCACTGCACTCCAGCCTGGGTGACAGAGCTAGACTCTGTCTCTAAATAAATAAATAAATACTTCTACTCTGCAAAAGACACTGTTAATAGAATGAAACAAGAAGACACAGACTGGGAGAAAATATCTGCAAAACACATATCTAATAAAAGACTGTTATCCAAAATATACCTAGAACTCTTAAAACCAGAGACTCAAGGGGGAGAAAGAAAGGGAGATGGTGAATGATGAAGAGGTGGTGCACAAAGGATTTTTAAGCAAGTGAAACCATTGTGTATAATACTCTAATGGTAGATGCATGACATTAGGCATTTGTCAAAATTCCTAAAACTATACAACACAGAGTGAATCCTCATGTAAATTATGAACCTTAGTTAATAATAAAGTAACAATATTAATTAATTATAACACATATGCCATACCACCAAGATGTTAATAATTAGGTAAATTGTGGGGAGGAATATCGAAGAGGGGGTATATGACAACTCTGTGTATTATCTGTATAATTTTTCTATAAACCCAAAAGTGCTCTAAAAGTAAGGGCTATTAATTTTTAAAAATGTAATCATGCCACATTTCATACTACCTTTTAATGGCTATTACTCAAAGCAGCCTTGTGAAATTAATTGAAACTCTATTAGAATACCGCTAGTTTCAAAGAAAATTCAGTGTAAAGTCCATCCATCTAGATAGTTTAGTCATCCAAGGTAATTTACTACATTTTAAAAGTTTTTATTACAAGATATTTGCATTACCTACTGGATCCAAGATTCTATGATTAGATGGAAAAACTCTAGTAAACATCTCCTTAATGTTAAAGATGCAGTTATGGCCATAAATTCCATAAGAATTATGTCTTATATTAACATAGTCCATCCCACCTAGTCTTAGGCATATACCTTTTAAATGTTTATCAAGTAAATGACTGCATAAATGAATAAATTTCTTTTTTTTTTTAGACAGAGTTTCACTCTTGTTACCCAGGCTGGAGTGCAATGGCGCAATCTTGGCTCACTGCAACCTCCGCCTCCCGGGTTCAAGTGATTCTCCCGCCTCAGCCTCCCAAGTAGCTGGGATTACAGGCATAAGCCACCACACCTGGCTAATTTTTTTTTTTTTTTAATTTAGTAGAGATGGAATTTCATCATGCTGGTCAGGCTGGTCTCAAAATCCTGAGCTCAGGTGATCCACCCACCTCGGCCTCCCCAAGTGCTGGGATTACAGGTATGTGCCACCATGCCCAGCCATAAATGAATACATTTCTACATGGGTTGTATAACAACATAAGTCCTTTCCATTGATTTAAGGATTTTTATCTACAGCAAATAAATGAAGTGCATGGTATTCTTTATTATTCTTCCTCTTGGACTCCATTGAACAAAAAGAATTATAAGTCTCATTTACAAATTCTTTAATTCATCTTTCCTAAAAGCTAACAGAAGTCAAAATCTGTAAACCTGTTATCATTTTATTAAAAACTCAAACAAGTGAGGATCTATTGTCATGGATATTTTAAGAATTTAAGTCTCACAACAAACCATTCCATCTTGTGAATTAGATAAAGAGAGTTCTGGTGAAGATTTATTGTAAAAAAAAAAAATGTGATTATTCACTGAAATTGCAATCTGTATTGAGATAAGATGTTAATTTACCATAGTGATAATCAGCTTATTATCACCTCACTAACATAGTTCAAATAAACCAAACAAATATAACAGTGATTATGTAGATTTTCTGAAAACTAGAGAAATTGCTAAATGTCACTTACAGTTGTCAAAATTAATTTTATAGATAAAAAGAAAATGGTTGAAACAAGTTATAATACAATTCAAAATTTTAATTAGCCTAGATTGATGGATATACTGATCTAAAACATAGAGAAGTAGTGTTGCTTGGAAATACAGTGTTTAGAGTTGCCAAAATTTTTAATAGTGATAGATTCTAGACCTGGGCTAAGATTACAGATGAATGACATTGCAAGGAGGAATAACACAATAGAAGAGCTAGACAGAATTTTAAGAAATACCTTCATTTTAATGAAAAGGTAGGGGGAGAGAAGTCCATGAAGGAAAACAAGAAAGAATAGCCAGATGAGTGTTGTTAAGGCACTTAGGAACATCCACTGTTACTTCTTCCATCTCACTATAAATCACTTCCCTTGGTCTAGAGTTAAAACTGAAAGACTATAAGCAAATCAGAATCAGTGTGCCAGGCATAGCTTCTCTTATCTAGAAAGGTTATTTGTCATATGGCTAATAACACCAAATTGAAAATAAGCACAAAATATAGCCTTTTTGGGCAGCCCTTTTGCATCTTTTTTCAGGCAGTACTTTTTGCAGTACTTTTTTCAGGTTTCTCTTATCTTTTCCTTTAAATGTTATTATTTTTCCATAAAATCTTAGATTTATCACCACAAGGAATTTTCAACCACAATTAATCTTTTTCTTGTCTTGATATTTCCAAAAGTTATAAAAATATTTTTCTCCCCTCTTAGAGATCTCGTTGAATTGAGAATCTACAAACATCATATAATTAAAATATGAGAAAAGTTATCTTCTGATTCAGAATGCAAATAAAAGGGTAAGGGCTCTTATTACATAACAATAAGAGAAAGTAGTTTAGACATTAAAAGAGTGCCAAAGACTGATCATATACTTTGGCTCAACATACTGTAAACACCTGAAGTTGCACATCTTTAATCTCTCCCTTTGACCAAAAACTCTTCTTTCAATTCTCATACTCTCCCACATTTTTCTTCATGTTTATGATGCCCTCCAGTCCTTTAACCCTTCCTATTAATATAAAAATTAACATTAGTTCCTATAATGTTATGCATTATTAATTTAATCATCTTAACAATATGTATTATTATCCTAATTTTATTTATTTTTAAAGTTTTCTTAAACAGCTTTATTGAGATATAGTTCATACACTATGTGATTCACTAATTTAAAGTGTACAATTCAATGGTTTTTATTACATTCACAGACGTGTGCAACCATCACCAGACTCAATTTTAGAAAATTTTCATCACCTCAAAAAAATAATAACTTCTATATCCTTGAGCTGTCACTCTCATATTCCATTCTCCACTCCCCTGGCTCTAGGCAACCACTAATCTACTTTCCATCTCTATAGACATCCTCTCCTCTGCTTTTACATGAATGGAGTCACACAATATACGGTCTTTTGAGACTGGCTTCTTTCATCACCATACCATTTTGAAAGTTCCTCCATGTTGTAGCATGTATCAGTATTTCGTTCCTTTTTTTATGGCCAAAAAACATTCCATTGCATAAATATACCATATTTTGTTAATTCATTTGTTCACAGGTGAACATTTCAGTGGTTTCCACCTTTTGGCTGTTATGAATAATACTGCTATAAACATTCATGTATAAGTTTCTGTGCGGACGTATGTTTTCATTTTTCTTGGGTATATACCTAGGAGTAAAATTGCTGGGTTCTATGGTGACTTTATGTTTATCATTTGAGGAACTGCCAGGCTGTTTTCCAAAGTGGCTGCACTATTATACATTGTCACCAGCAGTTTATGAAGGCTCAAATTCCTCCACATCCTTGGCAACATTTTTCATTATCTGACTTTTTGATTCTAGTTATTCTAGTGGGTTTGGTTTTGATTTGCATTTTCATGATGATGTCAGGCATCTCTTCATGGACTTACTTGCCATCAGTATATCTTCTTTAGATAAATGTTTACTTAGATCATTTGTCTATTTTTCCTCAACTTTTATTTTAGAGTTGGGGGTACATATGTAGATTTGTTGCATGGGTAAATTGTGTGTCACTGACGCTTGGTGTATGAATGATCCCATAACCCAGGTGGCAAGCATAATACTCAATAGGTAGTTTTTGAACCCTCACCCCAAACTTACCCTCCTTCCTCTAGTAGTCTCCATTGTTCCCCCTCTTTATGTACATGTGTGCTCAATGTTTAGCTCGCACTTAGAAGGGAGAATGTGCAGTGTTTAGTTTTCTGTTCCTGCATTAATTTACTTAGGATAATGGCCTCCAGCTGCATTCATGTTGCTACAAAGAACATGATTTTGTTCTTTGTTGGGACTATGAGGTATTCTATGGTGTATATGTATGTACTATATTTTCTTTATGCTGTTCACCATTGATGGGCATCTGGGTTGATTCTATGTCTTCGCTATTGTAAAGAGTGCTGGGATAAACATATAAATGCATGTGTCTGTATGGCAGAACAATGTATTTTCCATTGTATACTCAGTAATGGGATTGCTGGGTTGAACAGTAGCTCTGTTTTAAGTTATCTGAGAAATTTTCAAACTGCTTTCCACAGTGGCTGAACTAATTTACATTCCCATCAACAGTGTATAAGCATTTCCTTTTCTCCATAACCTGACCAACATGTTATTTTTTGTCTTTTTAATAGGAGCTATTCTGACTTGTGCGAGATGGTATTTCATTGTGGTTTTGAGTTGCATTTCTCTGATGATTAGTGATATTGAGTATCTTTTCATATATTTGATGGTCACATGTTATGTCCTCTTTTGAGAGGTGTCTATTCATGTCCTTTGCCCATTTTTAATGAGGTTATTTGTTTTTTGCTTGTTGAATTATTTAAGTTTTTTATAGATTCTGGTTATTAGACCTTTGTCAGATGCAGTTTGTGAATATTTTCTTCCATTATGTAGGTTATTTATTCTATTGATAGTTTATTTTGCTGTGCAGAAGCTCTTTAATTAGGTGCCATTTGTCAATTTTTGGTTTTTGTTGCAACTGCTTTTGGGGACTTAGTCATAAATTATTTGCCAAAGCTGACGTTCAGAATGTCTTAGGTTTTCTTGCAGGATTTTTGTAGTTTTAGGTCTTACATTTAAGTCCTTAATCTATCTTCGGTTAATGTTTGTATATGATAAAAGGTATATGAAAAAGGGTCCAGTTTCATTTTTGTTCATGTGGCTAGCCAGTTATCCTAGCACCATTTATTGAATAAAAAGAATCCTTTCCCCGTTGTGTGTTATTGTTGACTCTGTTGAAGATCAGATGGTTTTAACTGTGTGGCTTTATTTCTAGGTTATCTATTCTGTTCCATTGGTCTATGTGTCTGTTTTTATACCAGTACCATGTTGCTTTAGTTATTGTAGCCTTGTAGTATAAGTTCAGGTACTATGATCCCTCCAGCTTTGTTCTTTTTGCTTAGGATTGCTTTGACTATTTGTATCCCCACAGAGATGATGAGACTCAAAAAAATTTAGAGATTCACCTGAGATACATGGCTAGGACTTCTGACATCAAGATAAATGGTTGAGAGAGCAGATACTTCATTCTCATCTTACATCAATCATATAAATGATATAAAATATATACATATACTTTTTAAAAGAAGCAAATACAGACATCCTTAAAATAGGTAGATAAACTTTCAGAAGACCATAAACTGTGTGCAAGAAAATTGTGTTCCATATATGGAAGTCGTGAAAGCTGGAAACAAGACCAATTAGAGGCCTAGCAGAAAGATTCAGACACATAACCCCACCTTCCAGACTAAGCATGAGAGAGAGAGAAAAAAAAAAAAAGGTGTCTATATTCAGGAAGGAGCAGAGCTTGGTGTAATTATTAGGGGGATACCTCTTGTAGCTGGTAAAAAGTCAGAAAAAATGGGGAGCACCCAAGCACAGAAGACCAGATCCTAAGTTTTCCATCTGGCAAGATATAATATCCATTCCTTATCCTATAAGTGGCTCTAAGCAAACCTTAGCAGATGTTTTTATACTTCCCACGATATGTGCTGTAGAAGCGAAGACTGTAGTCTTTCATGGTATAGCAATTGCAGTTAGGAGTGCACAATCAAAAATTACTAAATGTTGGAGTATCAACTCTATGAAAGACTGCAAACTCAATAAATGGTAGAGAAGGGACAGGGACAATATAGAAATCAAAAAATAACTTTTAAATAAGTAAAATTAGTACGATCAAATAAAAGAAGATTATTGTATACAAGAAGCGAGAATAGGTACTTGTAAAATGAACCATATGGAAAAATCTCAAAATGAAAATTGGTAGAACTGGGACTCAAATATAGTTGAGTCCCACGTTCTTTCCTCTGATATCACAGCTGCATGACTTCCATACACACACACACAAATGCATATACAGAAACATGCACATGCTTATTTTGTCTTAGTCCATTTGTGATGCATATTGTCTTAGTCCATTTGTGATGCTATAACAGGACACTTGAGACTGGGTAACTTACAATTTTTTTTCCTCATAGTTCTTGAGGCTGAGAAGTCCACAATCAAGGTGCAAGCATCTGGCAAGGGCCCTCTTGTTGTGTCACCACATGGGCAGAAGGTGAAAGGGTGACAGAGTGCCCACTCCCAAAAAGCCCTTTTGATAACAGCATTAATCCATTCATTAGGGTAGAGCTTTCATAGCCCAATTACTTCTTAAAGGTCCCACCTCCCAACACCATTAGATTGGTAATTATTATACATTTTAACACGAGTTATAGAGGGAACAAATATTTAATCCATAGTGTTCTGTCTCTGGCCCCACAAAAATGCATGTTTTTCTCATAAACAAAATATGTTTGTTCCATCCCAATACCCCCAAAAGTCCTAACTTGTTCCAGCATCAACTTCAAAGAAAGTCTAAGTCCATAGTCTCATCTAAATGTCAGCTAAATCAGATAAGGGTGAGTCTCAAAGTACAATTTATCCTGAAGTAAATTCCTATCCAGCTGTGAGCCTGTGAAATCAAACAAATGATATGCTTCCAAAATGCGATGATGGAACGTGCATAAGATAGACATTCCCACTGCAAAAGAGAAATAGGCAAGAAGAATGGAGTTACAGGCACCAAGTAAGTCTGAAACCCAACAGGGTAAACAATATCAAATCTTAAGGCTTGAGAAAAATATTTGACTCCATGTCCTGACTGGACATACTAGGGTGGATATGGGGCCCCCAAAGCTGAAGGCAGCCCAACCCAACCAAACACAGCCCAAAGTTCAGCTCTCACAGATTGGAGTCAGGTGCTGGTGGCTTTCCCAGCCTGGCACCACACCCTGGTGGCTCTACTGGATCTCAAGCATGACACTGCCCCCGTAGCCCTATTAAGCATTACCCTAGTAGAGACTCTCTGAGACAGCCCTTTGCTGGTGGTAAGTCTCTGCCCGCACCCTAAAGTTCTCCATGACATCCTTGGAAATCTAGGTGGAGGAAGCCATGCCTCCACAACTCTTGCATTGTGAACGTGTAGAATTAGCACTATGTGGACACTGCCAAGGTTTACCACTTGTGCCCTCTAAAGTGGCAGCTTAAGCCAAACCTTGGGCTGCTTGAGCCACAGCTGGGATAGCCAAAGATTTCTGTAAGCCAGAATGCAGGGAAAGGGGAGCCCAGGGAGCCCTGGGTGGTAAGTTCCTGGAAGGTGCCTCAGGCCAATCCCTTCAAACTATTCTGCCCTCAAGGTCCTAGAGCTCAGGGCCTGTGATGTGGATGTGAGGGGCAGCCTTGAAGATCTTTGAAATGCCACCTAGAGTGATTATCGCATTGTATTGATAAATAGTGCCTGGCTTCCTTCTATCCATACTAATCTCTTTAGCAACTGTCCCTTGAGCACAGTCTTGGTTTTTTTCTACTAAATGTGCTTTTTCATTCTTTACATTGCCAGGCTAGGGATTTTCCAGTTCTCTACCTTCTGCTTCCCTTTTGATTATAAATTCCATTATTAAATCATTTCTCTTCTTGCATTTTACCATGTATGCTTAAGAGAAGCCTCACAGTCCTTTCAATTATTTTGCTGCTTAGAAATCTTTTGCCAGATATCCTAGTTCATCCCTCTTAATTTCTGCCTTCCATAAAGCAATTGGACATAGACACAATTCAGGCAAGTTTTTTGCTACTTCATAAAAAGATGGCTCTTCCTCCAGTTTCCAATAAGATATTCCTTATTTCCATCTGAGCTGTTACCCATATTGCCCTTAATGCTCCATTCATGGCAACACAGGGTTTTTCCAGCAGTCACTTCAAAACCATTCAAAAGCTGCTTCCACATTTTCAGATACTTGTTATAGGAACACCCCACTCCTTTGGTACTAATTTCTGTCTTAGTCCATTGTGCTACTATAACAGAATACTTGAGACTGGGGAATTCATAAAGGGCAGAATTTACTTCATCACAGTTCTGGAGGCTGGGATATTCAAAACTAAGGCCCTGGCATCTGGTGAGGACCCTCTTGCTGAGTCATCACATGGTGGAAGACAGAAGAGTGAGCGAGTGCTCACCCCCAAAAGTCCTTTTTATAATAGTGTTAATTCATTCACGAGAGTGGAGCACTCATGGCCTAATCACCTAGAACTTACACTACCATCAGACTGGCAATTAAATTTGAACATGAGTTTTGGAGGGGAAAAAATTAGTAAATCAGCACTTAGTTAGTTTCCCCATTATTATTTTATACATAGTCTTGATTTCATGATCCATCAAAGAAACCCATTATTCTCTTGTTCCCACATCTACTTTGTTTGCCCTGAAAATTGGTAATCTTGTGGCTCTCAACTCCGGTTGCATTATTAGAGATATCTGGGAACTTAAAAAAATAAATAAAAGATACACCATAGTCACCTTAGACCAAGTAAATCAGATCCTCTGCGAGTAAAACTCATGTATTGATATTCTTTACAAAAGCTCCCTGAATGGTTCTATGAGAATAACTGCTCTAATGTACCTATTTTTGTTTCAGAAAGGGTTAATTATTCAACACCATTTGTGCCTCCCTTTCAATTATATAAAGTTGTCATTGTGAAGCAGCTGCCTCGTTAGGGAGTCATTCCCATCACACCATCCCACCCCCACCCCACGTCAAGGTATGGCCAGGTGACTAGTTTTCACCAATAGAAAGTGAACTGAAAGAATGTATATGGCTTCTGAAAGAAGGGCATTAAGGAACAAGTGTGCGCTCTGTATTCTCTCTTTTCCCAACTGCCACCTGGATGTAGAGGATTCTGAGTGTTTAGCAGATGCAAAATCACAAGATGGAAAGCGCTTGGGTCCAAGAATCACTTGAAAAAAGTCATGCTTTGACAAAGCTTTATATCATAAGACCACTAAGAGAAAAAGATAAACAACACTTATTGTGTTAAGCCTCTAAAATTTGGGGGTTTCATCAGCTACAGTTACCCAAATCAACAGAGAAATAGGTATCTTGAAGTGGGGTGCTGTTGTGATAATCAAATATGTGGTATTATATTAGTGAGTAGGAAATGTGCATCAAGGATATAACTAGCAGGCACTGGAAAGATGGAATAGTGGTAAGAAACATGTTGTAAATATTACTTTCAATAACTCGGAAAACACACTGACTCTTAAGTTTGTGATTCTAGAGCAGTAATTCTCATAGAGGCACAATTTTGCCCCCCAGGGGACATCTAGCAATGCATGGAGACATTTCTGGTTGTCATACTGGAGCAGGGAGGAAGGTAGAGATAAGAGATGTTGCTAAGACTCCTTTAATATCCAGTACAGCCCCCCACAACAGAGAGTTATCTGCATCATGATAACCCTGAAGTTAAGAAGCCCTTCTCTAGAGGAAGTGGCTGGAAAGAGGCAGAAAATTAATGTTACTTGCTCCTTGCTATGTTTAGCAAACAATACAAGAAAGAAATGAGCTCAGAAAATAATTAATCAGTTATAAGCAAAATAAAGCATATCTTTATTTTGGCATTCAGTTAAATACCAAAGAGAAAGTCCAGAAACTTGGGGGCTTTTGTAGGTTTCAAAAACAATTTCTCCTGACTACAAACAGTAGGAAGGAAATAAGACTGAAAAAGCAAAGCCTCAGTAAGACTTCTCAGTTAAACAAATGGATTCATCCCTGCAGCTAAGATTAAATTAAGGTTTACTTTTCCAACCAAATGTATCCTTTCGATGATCTCTTGGACATTGAACCAGGTCTACAAAAATAGCTTAAGAATTACAAAACATCATGAAAATATTATTTTCGAAGGCCAACTCAGTTGTTACCATCTCTACTTCTCATATCAAAATTATTATACCTCCTTATGCCACTCATCAGAATTAGTCGTTCATTTGCATTCTTCCAGTAACACTTAACTCATTCTCCCTTTCTTACATGTTTCCTCTTTTCCGTTGTAAATCTCTTGAATGCAGATAGTCTTAGCCATGTATCCCATACATGACCTAAAACATGTCTTAGACAAGATATACAATTAGTGTTTCTTAAGTATATGTCTATTGAATATATACTACTCTGCAAAACATTGATCCCACGGTCTTTGATCTGTAGATGCTCATATTCCAGTATTAAGAGACACAACCACAAGAATCGCTTTACAATATGGCAATTCTTATAGAATCTGAGGCACTACAGACACTCATTTTCACATTAGGTGTCACTGGGGAAGCAACTGCTATCTATTGGTCATTCTTCCACCACAACTTCTTTTTTTTTTTTTTTTTTGAGACGGAGTCTCACACTGTCGCCCAGACTGGAGTGCAGCGGCATGATCTCAGCTCACTGCAAGCTCCGTCTACTGGATTCACACCATTCTCCTGCCTCAGCCTCCCGAGTGGCTGGGACCACAAGCGTCTGCCACCATGCCTGATCATTTTCTTTTTTTATTTTTTTATTTTTATTTTTATTTTTTTTTATTTTTTATTTTTTTTGAGACGGAGTCTTGCTCTGTCGCCCGGGCTGGAGTGCAGTGGCCGGATCTCAGCTCACTGCAAGCTCCGCCTCCTGGGTTCACGCCATTCTCCTGCCTCAGCCTCCCGAGCAGCTGGGACTACAGGCGCCCGTCACCTCGCCCGCCTAGTTTTTTTTTTTTTTGTATTTTTTTAGTAGAGACGGGGTTTCACTGTGTTAGCCAGGATGGTCTCGATCTCCTGACCTCGTGATCCGCCCGTCTCGGCCTCCCAAAGTGCTGGGATTACAGGCTTGAGCCACCGCGCCCGGCCCATTTTCTTTTCTCTCTTTTTTTTTTTTTTTGTATTTTTAGTAAAGACTGGTTTCACCATGTTAGCCAGGATGGTCCGCATCTCCTGACCCGGTGATCCACCCACCTCAGTCCCCCAAAGAGCTGGGACCACAGGCATGAGCCCCCAAGTCCGGCGGCTTCCGTCCCAACTTCTAAGTTGTGCATCCAACTTAGTTGCACAGGACTGCCTGAAACTAATTACTAAGAAAAGTTGTCATGGACTTAAATAGGAAGAACAGTTAAGAGTACACATCTAAGTGAAGTTAAAGAATTTGAGTGATGATCTTTTAAGACTGAATCATAAACTAAATTTTAGTACTTAAGTAGCAATAAGGATACCAAAAAATGAAAAAAAAAGAAAAGAAACCACTACAACTGCTCATTGGAGGAAATGGGGAGAAGAAAAGGCATGTGTATACATTAGGAAAGGCTAAGAACAGATATAGATAATAATGATGTATTTTGCTACTTCAGACCAAGGTAGCTGAGCTATTTTTTGACACTGAGTTAAATAATTATTTGAACTTCTTAAAACCCATCTAGGTGGCTCTGACATTAGGATGCTAAAGATGCTAATGGAGAGTTCACTATAGATGGGAACCAAAGCAACAATTTTAATTTCCCTTCTAGACTTAAGTCCTGTTTATCAATTGAATATATAAATCATAGAGCCAGACAGGGTGACTGGATCACATGCAGGTAAGGGAAATGGATGAAGTTACTCAGGGACAGCAAAAATCAAGACCAATGCATAGCTTAAAATGTAAAGGGTATACAGAATAGAAATCAGTGGAGAAATGAATAAGCAACTAAATCTTGATGATTTTTTTACATAGTTCACATCTTGTTATGTTGGTTCTTTTACATGAGCTTACAATTGAGCCAGATGGTTTTGGGTATTTTTTTTCAAATATGTATAGTTTTTTCACCTTGATTTCAAGATGTTCAAGGAAAGCAACCTCTTCCCTTTCTATTTTCCTAGACCCACCACAGCTGGCAGTCTTCAGCATATAGTAAAACTCAATACATTTTTGATTTACTGGATTTCATCATGACAAAGAATTCAACTTTCTACAACGGCCCCACCACAAAAAAAGCCCAAATCTCTCAGAAAAAAAAGCAACATTATAATTTCCTACATGATCTTGTGTAGGTATATCTACTCTCACAAAATTCTTTACTGGAAATGTAAGAAACATTGCACTGTCATTGGCTTTCTGAGAGTATTGTGTCAAGTCATATCAATGAGAAAAAAATTAGTGAAACTGGTGAGAGAACATGAGCCAATGGCAAATTTTTTAATGGATAAATAGAATGCCAAACACAGACTCTCGTAAGGCACTGATAGAATAGGAATTAGGAGCTAAGGATATACAACTTTGGGGGCATATACAGAACCCAAATAGCTTTTGGCATCATCTACTACAACTACTGATCAGCCTTTATAATTAAGGATAGAAGGATCAAAAACAGGGCCAGAGTACCAGTGCTGGCAGATTTTAGAGAATAGCTGTAAACCAAAGAAGAGCAGTCTCTTACAGGCTAGAGAGTCACAAGATTCACACTCATGGCCACAAAACAGTGAACTTTTTACTGGGGATTCAAGTTTAAAATCACACACCTTAACAGCAATGTTAGTTTTACCACTAGGTGGCAATGAAACAGCTGCATTGGGCTGACATGATTAAGTTTAAAAACTGTGCAAATCCAGACAGAAATTCCAAGATTTGTAGTACATATTTTCATTTTAGAAAAATTATTTTATATACAGTTTAGTTGACAACAGAACATGTCATTATCTGATTCAATATGTATGTTAACTTCTGATAGTTTTTCCTACTCTACACTTAGGAAATTCATGCAATGAACCTAATTTTTAAACACTTTCATCACACATCTTCTGAAAAATGTAGACATCTATCATGAAAATAAGAGAAATTATGGAAAACTAAAAATACTTTTGAAGTATTAGTATTCTACAGAAAGCACAATAAAAAGTTAAGTATTTTAACAAAAAATGTTAAACCTTTAAAAAATGACTAATAGAGAACAATTCTAATTTACTGTTTAAAAATGTTTGGCCAAAACATGAAATAGCATGGAAACATTTTACTTTTAAATTACAAGTTACATTAATATTAATATGTGCAAAGTAGTTTCAATGTCTTGAATATAGTTTACCAAAAAAAATCAAAATTCTGATTTAGATTACATTTTAGCAGATTAATCCCTTTTTACATGTATCAAAATAATAAACAATAATATTCCTCAGTGTATGGCACTTTCTGTAATTATTTCTGCTTTCTTCATAAAACAGGACACAAACATATGACTTATTTAAAATCATAAAAGCTTTATTATTGTAATTTCATCAAAGGGCCAGATATTACAATATTTTTCAAATGATAGACATTTGTGAGTATGCAGTAAAAAAACACTAAAAAAAAAAAAAAAAAAAAAAAAAACTAAAAAAATCTTATTAAATCTCAAATTCCCAAGACGTTCCCCCATATAAGGTGGGAGCTCATATCATCACATTAACATTACAAAACCTGTATTATAAAATTAGATGAATAAATAATAAACCTATACTATTACCAAATTCATAAAAAGATCAACTTACCAAATTAAAATCAGCCTATTTATTCCCTTTGTATAAATAACCTAAAGTTCCCCAGATTTTTATTTCCCAGTTTCTTATAAATGAATTGATCACAATGCCTCTTTATAGATCAGTTTTCCCATAGTTTCCCTTTCATTTGGCAATCACTTCCCATATTTACTTTATTTCCCAGAATAATCTCCCCCTCTTGCAAACCACACAAATGCAAGAGAACTGAGGCATGATTTCTAAATAATTTCTATAATTCATAATTATTTCCCCATTATTGAATTTCATTTTTGAATTATTATAAATCATCCTGAAATCCAATAATATAAATCTTTCATCCTGTCAGTCTATTAAAATATACAAAACATCATTTAAGATGGTTAACACAAGAAAAGATAACTGTGGCAGCCTTCATAAATCAAGCAAAAGATTTCAGAAAAGTGTTCAGTCTGTTATCTCTAACTTTCACTAGAAAATTTAGGGAATGCCACTGTTACAGAAGGCATAATTGCATATTCTAAAAAGTGAATACATGTGTACATGTAATTTATATCTATTCGGTATCATCTTCTGATTAGCTGTACAAATCAAAGGACAAAAGATGCAGATGATGAAAACACATAATCCTCAAACCACTTCAGATACATTTTGTGCCTGTATTTCACAGGACCAAGTCTGAGAATTCTTAGAACACAAAGAAAATTAAGCCATATTGCAGAGTTTGTCACAAACACAATGAGCAGAACAATAAAATTGAAATGACATTATTGACTTGACTTTGTCATCTTCTGTTTATTTCTGATGGTGGCTCGAAGTTTACGTATTACCAGTCTATCAGGTAGAATCATATCACCTTGTTGTTCTAGATAATCCAATAAATTTTCAGTCCATTGGAGAGCAGCTGCATGATTAATATGTTTCTCTGGAATTAGTTCTATTTCCTCCTCCTCATTTTCACTGGATTCATCTGTCTGGCCTTGTGCTCTTCTGATGATTTCGCTATCAGTTAACACTTCATAGCCTGGTTCAGTACTGTCTACTTCAAGCCATTTTTCAAGGTTCTCAGTAGTCACATTTTCCAATCCTTTGGTGTGTTGTAAAAGGGTAGCCACAGTAGCCACAGAAATATCTTCATCATCAAAGTCCAAGCTCTCTTTCTCCTCTATCATAGGGAGAATCTTCTTCCATGCTCTGCTAATGGTAACTGGTTTTACTAAGTTCCATGCCATTGCTATTTCATAAAGTGCATCCAACAGAGTTAGCTTCTTCCAGAATGATTTCAGGTCATTACCTTCTTCCAAGTTGTTCTGGAGAAGACCTGCACGATAATTTCTCTTCATTGTTGCTATGACTCCCTGATCTGAAGGCTGAATCAATGAGGCCACATTAGGTGGTAAATATTTAGCAAATATTTGGCCATCATCTGACCTTAGGACATTTTCATTTGGATGTGTTGGTGAATTATCCAACAAGAGCACAGCCTTTTCCTGCAAGCCTTTAGATCTTAAATACTCTCGAACTTGCGGCACAAAAATTTTATCAAACCATTGTCGGAAAATGGAAAGATCCATCCAGGCACCTTTTTGGCTGAAATAAGAGACTGGCAAGTTTAAAGTGTCAGTTGATTTAAAGGAGCGAGGTTTCTTTGCTTTCCCCACAACACAAAGTTTAAGTTTGTGTAAACCTGTTGCATTGGCACAACACATGATTGTGACTCTTTCTTCAATTGATTTGTGCCCAGGGACAGTGCATTTACCTTTGATTACTGAAATTCTAGAAGGCAAGCACTTCCAAAAGAGTCCAGTTTCATCTGCATTGTAGATTTGTTCAGGCTGTAAATTCTCTCGTTCAATAAAATCTCTAAAGTTGTTACAAAAATCTTCCACTGCAGTCTCATCTCCATTTAATCTTTCATTTCTAATGTTAATCTCTCTAATGCTGTGCCGCTGCTTAAAACGAGTTAGCCAGCCGGCAGAGGGGTTAAAATCGCCATCCATTCCCAAAGCATAAAAGAAGAACTCTGCCCTTTTTGCACAAATTGGTCCAGATATGGGATTCCCTTTTGCTCTTTGCTGGTTGAACCATTCCAGCATTGCCCTGTCCAATTCCTCATACATGGATGGCTTCATAGATTTCCTCTTGGCCAAAAGACTTGTGGAATCAGAACTGCTTGCATAAGTTATAATCTTTTCCTTATTTTTTCTTATATCCCGAACTGTTGTTTCACCAATTCCGTAAATCACTGCCAGTTGTTTGGAAGAACCTCCGTCTTCAAGTTTCTTTATTATATCAAGCTTATCTTTAATAGTCAACACCACACGCTTCCGTTTCCCCGACATAGCGAGGTTCTGGGACTCACCCCACACTCACAAAGTAGCAATCCACAAAATCCTTCCTTCTCTTACACAGGCTCACTTTAACAGTCTTAATACACTCAGTCTTTCAACCTTACCAGCAACCTGGTGGCCCTGATCCCCTCCCGGGCTGGGGTTGGCTGGCAAACAGACTGCAGAAGAAGGTGAAAGAGGAGGAAGTTTGAGAGAACAGGCCTTTAACTTATACGGGCAGTAGCGGAGGCCCCATGTCACCGCGGATAATCCGGATTAAAGGCATGTGTTTTGTTACCCCAGCAGCCGCGAGAAACACTATAGCCCCATCGTGGCCACGAACCTCCTGCACGTCTAGATCCCGGGTAACCGCCCGTCACTAACCCCTGCCACACCCCAAAGTTACGGCAGAGAGCGGAAGAGCCAAGGAGTCAAGGAATGGCACCCTTCCTCAGGACTGATATGTTAGATTCCTTCCCCAGCAGCAGGGCCCTCCCGCCCCGCAGCCCCAGTTTCCCGCGCCGGCTTTAGCCAGGACAGTCCTCCCAGTCCCTCAAAGCCCGCCAGGCCCCTCTCCCCACCTCTCTTGCAACCAGGACCCGCACAGCTCCCTGACTACCGCGCGGCAGTCGCTCCGCCCCTAGCCACGCTCCCGGAAGACGCTCCCTCCCGCCGCTCGGCCCCGCCCCTCTCCCCACCCAGAGGCGGGACTTCCCTCGGTCCCCGGAAGCGGGCGGAACATCGCTTGCCAGGTGCTGGTGCCTGGGGCGGGGGCGCAGGCGGAGGCGGAGGCGGAGGCGCAGGCGCTTTGAAAGGTGAGAGCGCGAGGGTTGTGCGGGCCTGTCTCCCGGCTGGGACTTGCTTGCGCTCCCACTGCTAATGGTTTATTAGAGGGGCGGGGGAAGCCGTGCCTCCTGGCGGGCCAAGAGAAAAATTCCCGCGGGCGCTGTTTGGGTGGGCCGGAGCGCGCCAGTCAGCCCTTTGCGCCTCTAGCACTCCTCCTCAGCTGAGCTGCAGTGGGCGCGGTGCCTGTTATTTCCGCCTTGGGGAGGTGCTTTGGATGTGGGGAGCTCGGTTGGTGATTTCTCGGGTTTCTGGCCTTTCCAAACCCTTGTAATTGTTATCTCGGTGCAGAGCCCTTTTGGGGTCTGGGGGTTTCTATCGTCCTGCGCGCCTCATCGCGAAGCTCGGCCTGAGGGTATGGTTTTCTAGCTACTGTGCTTTCCTGGAAGTGGAGTGACGGACTAGTGGGCTAGCAGGCGCTGCGTTCCTGCGTCCCGCCAAACAGGTTTGTAATCATGCAAATCACCCTTCCGGGTGTTAATTCCTGAGAGGATCTGTTCCTCTGTCTACCGCTCATTCCTGCTGGATTAACCTCCATTGTTAACGGATTTTAATGAATAATATAGTTATCCCGGATACCATTCCAGCAGGATCCACTTTGCGAAATTGTGGACTGTTGGACTGTGATTCTAAGTGGGGGAAATAGGCTTTCCTCTCTTTATGTTTATTTTCTCATATCCTATTTCTGTCATGTTTTGCTGTCCTGTTTTCCTGCCAACAGAGGAACCAGGATACATTTATTCATAGCAATGTGATAAGAACTTGATCATAATCATACACTGTAGCCTTCAAATCGTGTATTATGCTGGCTTGTTTTTGGTGTCCCTAGTAATTTCATCAGATTGTGAGCTGCTTGGGAGCAGAGACCATGTTTATTTGATCTGGTGGCAGCACAGTTCCAAGCAGGTACTTGCATTTTGGTAGATATTCAATAATTATTTTTCGGCTTATTAATCTTTGCTCTCCAAACTGCCACATAAAAGAAAACATCAAAGAGGAGTGATGTTTTACACACAAAATGGATCCCTCCCGGTGGAATTTCAAATAATGACCTCAGGTTCCACTGCCTTTCAAATCTCTAAAGTGTTAACTACCACCTGCATTGTTTATACAGCAAGTAGGTGATTTCTAGAATGAATCTTTTCTTGAGTATGAATTAACCTCAAAGTTTAGAAGGAAGTATATTTCTTATGAGAAAGTCAAATGGCATCATCAAAGTACTTTCTTTTAGCTATAGAGGTACTGTGTTAGAGAAAGAACACAAGTAATATGGATTATTGCCTTTAATATCTATTATTTGGCAGATAACATAGCTATGTATGTGCACCTTATATTAACCATGAAACACAAAGATGTGATAGTATTAATCGTCTTCATTCACTTATTTAATGCTTTCTGTTTGGAGTCTGTTTTTTCTTTGCTTAAAGGTGAGGTATCATTACAGAAGCTCGATAAAATTCTCATTTCAGGAAATTAAGTGTGTGTTCAGAATATACAGAAGTAACATTCATTTGCATGGGTTCTTTTTTGAGTGGGTTGTAAAGACCAAGAGGCATCTTACCCATCAAACTAGCTTTCCTTCACATTCTCTTCCGAGGTTCACTCACCTTTTCCCTCCGTTATCATTCTTCCCTTCCCAGCTAATATAGTAAAGCTACCTACAATTTAAAAAGAAGAGCCAAACATATTCAAATTACCTTTCCTTTTCAGTAACAGAATTTTTGATCTTACTGGTATAAATGGTCATTTTCAAATATGAGAGACTCTGGCAATTTGGCAATTGCCCAAGGAAACCTGATTTATTTTGTTTAAATAAAAGATGTTGCATCGGGCATTCAAATTCTGCAGTTTTCCTAAATATTTTTCTCATCAGGGACTGCCTTTCTTCGAAATTTTACTTGGGCTCACTGGGGACTCCTTTAAATTTTGCGATTGGTGTTATTAATAAGATGATAGAGGGAAGTCTGCAAATATTCATCTCTTTTGCATTCTTTTCTTGCCTAGTGGATAATTTCTAGAAGTTTCTGGTCTAACTCATGGGCAGTAAAATTCAGTTACATGATTTTTTTAAAAAGCGTGTTTGTAAACTCTAAACCATTTAATCGTTATTTTTCTGAAACTAAAATATAGCATGAGAGATAAAATAATGATTTTTAAAAGCTTAATTTTTACTACCTTGTACAAATATGATATTGGCAGCAGTCATTGTGTGGCACTGGACGGGGAATCAAGAGACCCGATTTCTAATCCCTGCTCTGTCACCAACAAGCTGCGTGATCTTCGGTAAGTCATTTAAATTGTATGTCCTTGGCTTTGATATTTATACATAAATATAGATATCTTCCTTCTAAGATCATTGTCAGGATTTAAAAATCAATGTGAAAATGCACTAAAACTTAAAGTTTCTTTTATAGCTTAACTGTGCAGTCATAAGTTTTTAATAGTGTGACATTCTTAATCATTTCCACCATTGTCATAGGAATCACCAGTTTCATGATAAATAACTGACATTCTGGGCATGTTATAGTTTTGGAAGATCATCATCTATTGTATATGAATTTGCTTTTGGGTACTAATAAAAATCATCTTTCACTTTAATGTTCTTTACTGTCCATATTTGTTTTAGTGTATCTACTGCAACCATATTTGTCATTGTTTTCATAAATGTTTTTTCATTATTTTTCCCAATTCAAACATGTTTATTAGAAAGCCATACTTTGTTATTACAATGTGATATACTACACGTGCACATATGTACACTTAGCTTATGCAAATTTATGTGTTTACAAATACTTTTTTCTACTATATGGCTTAATAATATAAGATGCTTAGTTCATGTGGTGCTTAACCAAAGAAACAGTAAGCTATTTAAAACCTGGGGGAGAAACTGGGTGGACGTATTGTAACGCAGTATAGTGTACACAAAACCATACTTTAAGAGTAATATAGAGGTTTTTTTAAAAGGTTATTTTGACTACACACAATTTTCATCTTTGCTGATTTTAATATAAACCTTTTGTAAGATGCAACCCAAGGATAATTTCAAATAGCAGACTGCCCTGTTGACCAGAATTTGTTAGATTGCTATTGCAATGCTGGTTATATTTTATAGCAGTTACTGTCATAAGGTTATACTTTGGGCAGTGGCTCATGCCTGTAATTCCAGCCCTGAGGCCAAGGTGGGAGGATCACTTGAGGCCAGGAGATCAGGACATAGTGAGACCTCCATCTCTACAAAAAACTTAAAAATCGAAACAGAAAGATCGCTTGAGCCCAGGAGTTCAAGGCTGCAGTAATCTATGATCATGCCACTGCACTCCAGCCTGGACAACAGAACGAGACCTATCTCTTAAAAAAATAAAAGGTATATTTCATCCTACACCCTATAATTTCTGCCGTATAATCTTGGCAGCCCTGTTCTGATTTTACATGAGGTGTAAACCATTATACAGAAAATCTTATTGCCGTATAAACGTACCAGAATTTGTACAATTAAATGAGCTATATCTTCTCTTCCACAATCTATAGGAAAAAAGTAATCCTCTTGGAAAGCTAGAAACACCATCCCATTGCTCAAAAACTGTTTGGCATTGAATTTTTGTAATTACCTTCAGAATTTGTAGCACATTTTTTGAATATTTTTACTGATAGTTAATTCTCGTCTTCTTAAGTTGAATTTCATTTCTGCAAGCTGCTAACAGGTCTTTATAACCGAGACAAGTGAATTAAGTGGGTAAAGTCACTGTTTGGGATAAAAAATGAAATATGATTATTTTCATATTTTTAGATTTTTTATAGTGTGTGGTTTATAGAAAGACTCCAGGAATATTCTGTACTGTGGTGGAAATATTGAAATAATCCGCCTCATAAGGTGATTTCTTTGGTGGGGATAGCTGTCAGTTCAATGTATACCTCTAACACATGTATTATGAGGTCAGTCTCATTACATTGTCATATTTCTATTCCTTGACAACCACAGAAGTACATATGTTACTTTATTTTCTAGTTATCTTACCTGTCACTAATTGTTCTTTTAATATATACTTGTGATAATTTTAATGGAGTTCATTCTTTTCTAAATGATATACTGACAGCTTTTGTTTTTCTTCCCAATACCATGCTCTGCTTTGCCGTGAAACTTATTTGTTTCATTCACTTAACTACATTATTGGATTACTAGTTAAGTTTTCTATTGGTTATATTGTATCTTTAACTTTGAGGGGAAAGCCACTCCCATTTTTCTAAGGTATAAAGAGGCTACAGTCTTAGTGGATTATCTCTCAATTTTACACTGCTCTCTTTTTTATGTCATTTGTTACTTTATAACTGTCTTCGTGTAAATTGATCTTTTATAATTTATATCATTTCTGTATTCAGAATCCTTTGCCTACAGGGTGAGTCATCCTGGTAATCCCTTTCAGTTTTCTATTCGTTTCTCCTTTTTTCCAGCATAAAACTCTTTTTGTATACCTTTTAAGCCACACTTACTTACTGAACATACCATCTTCTTTCTTAAAGCCAGAGTTTTGCCCTTACCATATTACTTGCCTGACATCCCTTTTTCTTTCATTCTGTTCAAATACAATGAATCCTTCAGAATGCTATCAGATCACATCTGTTCAAGATAAAGTGAAGCACTTGCCTTACTGATCTCCCTGCATCTTTCCACTTTTATTGCAGTTATTTATGTTATTCATTTGATACCAAATACTACCTTGAAATTTTCTTAATTATTATATGTTTTAGATATTTTAGTTCTGCACATAGATTATAATCTTCTGAAGGACAGGACCATGATTTTTCTATGTATCCCTTTCAGCACAACATACAACATAATTCAGAATAGATGTTCATATAATTATTTCATAGGCATTCAGTAAATTATTTGTTAAATTAATGTTCTACCATCTTCACTCAGGTATTTCATGTGATTTTGCCTTTGTGGACCATTCAATAAAGCCAAATAAATATAATTTGTACCATAAATGCATTCATTGCTCTAATCTGGTTATCACTGTTATATTCCTAACAACTTTATTTTGTAGAAGCTTAAGTGAAAATGATACATGTTAGAAGACCTGAAACAAGGAAAAATTCTAAAAGTCACGTGCCTGAGCAGAAATCTCGAGTTGATTGGAGGCGAACTAAAAGAAGTAGTATCTCACAATTATTTGATAGTGATGAAGAGCTTGATAGTGAAGAATTTGATAGTGAAGAGCTTGATAGTAGTGAAAGTGTTGATAATTACGAAAGTTTTGAAAATGATGAAGAGCTTGATAGTAACAAGGGACTTGATTGTAATAAAACACCAGGAAGTGAAAGAGAGCTTAACTTAAGTAAAACTGAAAGTGAAGGAAACAACAGTAAGTGTCTCGTTAACACTGGCAACAGTTCAACATATGAAGAAGAAACTAACAAAACCAAACATAGGAATATTGATTTACAAGATCAGGAAAAACATGTAAGTCAAGAGGATAATGATCTCAACAAACAAACTGGACAAATAATAGAGGATGATGTAGAAGAAGAACACATCAAGCGAGGAAAAAGAAAAAGGCTGTCCTCTGTGATGTGTGACAGTGATGAGAGTGATGACAGCGATATCCTAGTTAGAAAAGTAGGTGTTAAACGTCCACGTAGAGTGGTTGAAGATGAAGGTTCTTCAGTGGAAATGGAGCCAAAAACTCCTGAAAAAACATTAGCTGCACGAAAGCGAGAACAACTTCAGAAGCTCAAAGAACTCTCAAAACAAAGATCTCGTCTGAGACGCAATCATGGTAGAGATTTTGAGGTGTGTTATATTTTGTTGGATTTGTTACTGTTTTTCAGTTTTTTTCTTGAAGTATTTTATATATAAATCAAAGTGCTGAGTCTGTTCCGTTCCTCAATAATTGTAGAATTTATCCTTTAATCACAAGTATTCTTGAACATGTTTGATTACACTATTGTATGTAATACACTATTTTATCATGAGCCTCAGTCCATCCTTTTTTAAAATTGAAAGACTATTTGTTATTTTATATGATCTTTCTTGTTTTTAACTTCTTATAATTCTAATGTCCATTTTAAACATTTTACATCACTTAACCAAGGTATATTCTTCTTATTAATAATTTCAGAAGTTCACCATTTAATATGATAAAATTATTTTTAACTTTAAAATATGAAGTTAATTTCTATGGATCATTTTTTGCTGTCAGATTTAGTATTTTAATTTTATATCCAACTTACCATTTTAATGGCACAATTTACTGAAGCATTTATTTTAAATTAATTAGGGCTCTGAAAAGAAATCCTGCCCAAGCAGTGATGAAGATGATGAGGAGGAAGAAGAGGATGATTATGAACGTGATGAAGATGGAGATGATTATAGTATCGATGACTTTGTAGTGCAAGATGAGGAGAGTGATGAAGAGAATAAAAACCAACAAGGAGAAAAATTAACTACACCACAACTGAAATTAGTAAAACAGAATTCTCTTTGTAAGTTCAATATTAAGAAAATACTTCATGAGTTGTTCTTATGATATTATATCAAGTATCAAATTAGCCTTTTAATATCATGTTCTGAATCATTGACTAGGAACTGTGGTTTCATTTTCAGATAACCTTGTCAGTTTGATAGTTTATTCCAGTGGTCTCAGGAAACATTTACATTTTTTAAAATTATTAACCCCCAACACACCTTTACTTCAATGAGTTATGCCTGTCAGTGTTTACCATTGTGGAAATCAAAACTGAGAAATTTAAAATATATTAATTCATTTAAAATAACCCTTAGTAAATTTATTACATTAATGTAAATAACAATTTTATGAAAAGTAACTGTATTTTTCCCAAAATGTGATAAATGGCATTGTTTTACATTCTCGTAAATCTTTAATGTCTAGCTTATAGAAGCCAGCTAGATTATTTTATCTGCTTTTACATTCAGTGTGTTGTGACATATTGTTTTGGTTGAAGTGTATGAAAACAATTTTGCCTCACACAGGTAGCTGGAAAAGGGAGGAGTATTTTAATAGTATTTTTTAAATAATTGTTGATATTCTCATTTGATACTATGCCAAAATTTGACAAATAATACTGCTTTCTTAAAGGTAATATGGAATTCAAAACCATATAAATGAACTTTTAGTGCTTGCATTACAACCATTGGTCTGTCTTGCAGTTTAAATAGATCATTTCCCCATGCATGATTTTGTGATGAAATGCATCGGTCATATGGAAAATACTGGTTCACTGGATGATACAGATCCTCCAAAATATTGACATATTTCATTATATATTTTTTTAATTATATTCATTAATATCACCACCAGTCCCATGAGAATATTTCTCAGGTATTGAGAAGCTGTCAGGCTCAGAATAGCACATATAAGTTTTTCAAAATTCTGATTTCTGCTTTAGAGCTTGATTGTTTTCATTGGCGACAAAACACTGTGAATTGTTCTTTTTGAACTGACAGGCTTACTTTGTTCTTTTTTGAGAAAAGTCTGACAGATTTCCCAAGTCTGAATAACCAGAGCTTGTCACTCCTTTCAGATAAAAATGGTATTTCATGAAAAATGAGGCTTCCTCCCAGCACACACAGTTGCACAGGTGTTTTTCCCTCAAAACAATCATTGTACTTTGGTATGCAGTATAAGTACTTTTTATGCACTTTCCATTTCATCCTATAGAATACTGCAAAGATGTGTACTTCAGATTCAAGATTTAATACAATTAATAATTTTACTAGTTCAAAGAGGACATTCTTAAGTGAAAGTTACTTTTTTACTGTGAGTGCATAGCAATAATGACAGTAATGATTACTAGTAGTTTGATGCTACCGCCATGATTCAAGTTAAGGGGCCAGCTGTCTTATTACTTGAAATCACAGATTTCCTTAAATGGACTTGGGCACTATCAGGGATCTGCAGACAAAGACTTTGAGAACCGTTGGTTTTATCAGACCTTTTGAAGCTTCTCTCAAACAGTGAAACCTATCAAAGATAGGACGTTACTTACATGAAAATATAAATCTTGGAACCTGAAAATGTAAGCTATATTTATTATTATTATGATTCCTATAATTCTACAAAATTTCAAAGATTGTTTTTATGATGTTTTACAACTCTGGTAGGAACAGGCTGTTGGATGGATACATTTTTATTTTTTTTCTTTAAGTGCATTCTTTCCAAATATTTCAGAAAAGGCCATATTGACTAAAATAAAGCGTAACATGACTTGATTTATATCTCATGATTTATAATAAAATAGTGGATTTTGAGATATGAATCAAATTTCAAGAAATTTGGCAGTTACAGAGATGCCAGTTACAGTTATCTCTATACAGTAAGTTAATGAATGTTTTCCTTGTATCAATAGGCACTGGTTCACTTGCCACCTGGACGTTTAAATTAAAGGGATACTCAGTTAGGAGATATCCTATTCTGGGTTATCTAGAATGTGATAGAACATTTGCTGAGAGATGCCCACTCATATCAACTCCTGCCAATTAATGGAAATAAAAGGCTAGCATATGGGAACTTCAACTTCTCTACACCTTTTAGTTGGTTTTTTTAAGGGCAGTTTTGGAGTTATAGAAATATTGAATGGAATGTACAGAGTTCAAATATACCCCCTCACATACACAGTTTCTCCTATTATTAACCTCGTTTATTAGTTTGGTACTTCTGTTACAATTATTATTAGCAATAGTTCATACTTTACAACAGGGCTCATTTTTTAGTACCTTTTATGTAATTTCCTATCTGCCATTTGGCTCTGAGAGATGCACCACAGACTAGTTTCCCTCTTGCTACATAGTTGAAGACAGTCATAGTCTTTTTCTTTTATTATCAATCCCTGTTAGTGTCTCTTTATATTTATTCTGAAACTACAATTCTTGGAAAAGATACAGTAGGGAGTAAGAGGACAAAATAGCAGTGGTCCATTGCATATCACGCTTACATAGTTCACACGCTAAAAATATTGTATGCAGGTAAAGAGGAAAAATCTTCAGATTTGTGGATACCTTATTTACCTAGTACTCTATCATATATTCAGAGTGACAGAATCAAGTAGTAGAAATAAGAGTAGAATACGTTTAAGTCTACTATGCCTTGCTAGAACACTGGAAACTAGACTAAGTGAACATCCACTTAGTCTCCATCTACTAATTAAAGAAAATCATTCTATTAACACGATAAAGAATGGGCCTAAGAACAGACTCAGAACCATTTATGTTAAATATTAAATTTTAGAACTTTCCCTTGTTCTAGGATAAGTAAAAAGTACCTGTGAAATTTATTGCAGTATAAGGTAAAGGTAGACTCAGAGGAAGAAAATAACTGTGAAAAGTGTTTCATTAAAGGAAACAAGAAAATGCTATAAAACATTTGCTATACAGTCTATGAAAAAGAAGTTATAAGGAGAGAACAATTTGAGGTGAAAGGGAGCTAGCTAAAATAAGAATTGCCAAAAATTTTAAAATGTGAAGTCAGAAATAAAGTCTATTGAAAGCAGTTGATAGCAGAATTAACAGTACAGAAACTCTCATGAGTGACAGGAGATAGTTAAAAAGTTCTAGGGTAGAGAAGAAAAAAATAATAGTTGTAAAGGAGAAGATAATAAAGGACTAGAAACGAAGACCCTATTTCACAAATTTGGGGGAGGGCGTGGCAGAAATACAGAACAAATGAAAATGTAAAGGAAGAAAATTGTACAACTTTAGTTAGATATGTAAAAGAAAATTTGAATACTAAAAATCACCATATTTTCGGATGGGAAAACATAAGATGAATTCAACGTTATTATAGAAGAAAGTATTCTTGAGGTATTTTCATAACACATAACACATTTATGTAGATTAAAGAGGCCCACGTTCCTAATAAATTGATGAAAATAGTTTTGCAAACAGATGTATGAACTGTTTCTGTAATTACAAGAATAGAGAAAAAGATCTCTAATCATTCTTTTTAGAACTATAAAAATGGCTTAATATTAGAAGTCATTAATATATTACATTAATATGTCAGTAGAGAAAAATCATGTAATTTATTGAGATTCTAGGAGAAACGTCAGTAACATTCAATGTCCATACCTGGCTTTTAAGAAAAGCAGTTGTTAAAAAATTAGTAATAGGAACATACTTCCTTTACATGACTGTATTTTAAACCAAGAGACAACAGCATACTTAAAATGAGGAACATGACAAAAATATTTTCTACTAACTTTGTTCTAGATGTTTTGGAAAATGCAACAAGACATGAAAACGAAATATAACTATTGAAAAAGAAAAGACATTTGAACATTATGTATGTGTGTGTGTGGGTGTGTGTGTATTATGTACACACATATAAACTAAAAGTTTCTGACTTAACCAAGGATACAGAAGTTAAGAGAAGGGATATAAATACTTTGAAAGCAGGAGTAGATATAGCATATCTTTTCATGGCTTGCATCACATTCTTTTTGCCCTACAGGGATGAAGATGGGGGAGATAATGTTAAAGTAGAAAAAGAAATCAGTTTCTTGCTATGCCTTTGCCTCATATACTAGGCTGATACCTCCATTCCAGAAGAAAGTGCGTCAAGAATCTACATGCTTTTACCTAAGTGAATATTTGTAAACATTCTCTTGGTTCTTGAAATAAATTTAGCACTAACAAGACCACATCTTCCTTGGGGTTGTGGGAGAAAGCAGAGATAGTGTCCAGGAATCCTTTAACAGTGTCCATCTCCAGCTCTGTAGTGTCCCAGGAAACTTATCTCCCAGAAATATCCAAGATAATCTGACTACTTTTAAATTGGTAAAAGATCTCAGAAAAATCACCAGATTCACAGTATGTAAATCTCAGTGGTTCTCTTGCATACTAACAATAATTAAGTGATATAATCAGGAAAAATTCCATCTACAATGGCAACCAAAATAAACTTCCTAAGCCTACTATTTAGAAGAAAAGCACAGCTTTGTAGATAAAAAAATACACTTCACTGTGAAACAGAACAGAAAACATGGATAAGCAGAGAGACAAGCATGTTTCTGAAAGGTAATATGCGTAGAACAAGAAGTTATGTCTTCTGAAACTAATTTTTTTGGTTAAACTTTGCAAAACAATTCTGAAGAATGACAGCCAGACCAGTAGGAAAGGCACATGGTATTAAAAAAAAAAATCTTGGCATATATGTGAAATTAGTATGTGGTATAGGATACAAGGAAATCAACGAAGAATGATGAGACTACCAAATGATTGGCTATAAGGAAATTGATTAACTACTTTAGAAAAAAAATAAGTTATGCATAAACACAAATATAGTTTCCTTTTTTATGCTTTTTCCAGTTTTTTAAAATAGTCATGGGAAAGCTTATTTAAAATATTTAAAATGTTGTTTAAAACAATATTCCTGGGACATTCCATAGAAGCTCATTCAATATAGGGATTAAAGCACTATGAGAAAAGCTCTGGAGGAGAGCTGAGCTCTAAGCCTCATTTTGCCTCCGTCTAATTGTATCACCTTGGATAAGTTATTTTGTCACTGAGAATGCCATTTTTCTTGAAATGGGAGATTTGAATTTTATTTTCTCCAGTTTTCCATCCAAGTCTAAATTTTGTGTTGTGACATATATCAAATCTACCATGTATAGTAATATTTAACTAGGGGATAGGAACATGAAATCTGGAGTTAGACTGGGTTCCAGCCCTAGTTCCGAAACTTACTGTTTGGTCTTAGGAAAGTTTTTCATCTTCTCTATATTTCACTTTTCTCAACCAGAAATGAATCTAGGGTAATGGTAGTATCCCACAGGCTTGTTGTGAAAAATAAAGCAATGCATGTAAAATGCTTACAATGATGCCTGGCATATATTTTGCTCAGTAATATTTTTCAATTTGAAATTCCAGGAGGATTATCCCACTACCATCCACCAGTCCACTCAAGCATAATTAAATAGAAGCCTTTTTCCTGACTTTTTTGAAGTGCGTTCTGTTACACACTGATAAAAAAAGAATCTTAGGGACAAAACTCCTCAAATGATTTTGATTTCTGCCCTTTTCATTTCCTCTCAGGGTCTTTGAAATAGAGCAGCAATTCTCAAGACTGTAACAGATAAGTAGCATTGGACATAAGGACAGTCAAGAATGATACATTCAGTAGGATGAAATATTCTATTGCAACTTGTATGATAGTTAAACTTAGGTGCACATGGGATGAATTTGATTTGTTTCTCAACACATCTGTTAATATTCCCAGTGTCTCTTAATACTATTTGAGAAATGGTATTATACATACAGTTTACATGGATTTTAACGCAAATAAAATTGCCCAATATTATATCCAGAGTTTGATAACAGTCTAGTCAAAGTTAAATCCTATTGAAGTATTATTTCATTTTTTAATTATGCTCTACTGATTTTTAAGAAAATATTACATTCATTAAAGGCCATGATTATTGCCTTTGATCATAGGCTATCTAAAGGCTAATAGCCAAATGATCTGCTATTGTCACTGATTTTTAGTATTACCTTTTTTTTTAATCTCTTCAGCACTTCTATAGGTGTCTCCTTAGAAAATAATGCATACTAAAATGTACCCTAAAGTCTGAAAGAGTTACACAGCCCTTTGAGTAACTAAAATATAAATGACGAGGGTTTTCCATGTTGAATCCCATCTTTCTTTTTACTTCAAGTGGAAGAAGAGTCAAAATCTATCCATGGTTGCTAATGATAGGTCTTATTTTGCTTTAATTGCTTGTCAGACATCATCTATATTTCTTGAAATACTCAGTCTGCCCTTAATGTGTCCTCACAGGTGCCCCGAGCAGGGGCACTGTATTCTACAGTGACTGTTGGATCAAGGAAGGGGTCGTGGTTGATAGAGAACATTTCCACAGTCATAATAAACTCTGATCCAAAAGTAATGAGAATAGTAGGAATCTTCTCTCTTAACCACTGCCTGGCCTGTCACAACAGGTGATGTCATGTATGAGATTTGGTTAGTGAGAAAGTGGGCTTAAATATGTGGTATGGGGAAGGAAATAGACAGGTTTTCTAAACTGCTGTAGAAAATCCTAAATCTGGGGCAGCATGAAAAGGGAAATGAAGTTTTTGTAGCCTTTGGGGTTCTGGCTAAGGTAGCAGTTCCCTGGACAATTTCATATGTAATGTGTTTTACAGAATAAGACATATTAATCTGTCTTTGGAGGTTTTCTCTCTTGTTCTCTCACTCTAAGTGTCAAATTGACAATTAAATACAGGTGTTCAAGGGACAATTTTTATTTTTTTACAACATATTTTAATATTCTCTGAACAGTTTTAAGTTCGGGAAGTGAAGATTTGAAATTACAACTAGACACTTTGGATTGGAAGCCAATAAGTTTGGAAAATGGAGATTTGCTCCGTGACTAGACAAGTCATCGAGGAAGCTATAAAATTAGGATGATTAAGCTGTTTCTGCTGTCTATAGTTTTAATTTCTTAGCATTGGAGAATGGAACCTATTGTATTCAAGAAATTATTTTGTCTGCTCTGTTCTAATATATATTTAAAATTAATTTCAGATTCTTTTAGTGACCACTATACTCATTTTGAAACAGTTGTGAAGGCTCTTCTGATCAATGCTTTAGATAAATCTTTTCTTGGAACATTATATGGTAAGTTAATACTATAAATGAAACAATTGGTTTTTATTTATTTTTCCAATTTTAAAACAACCTCACTTTTAAAACTATGTAGATTAAACAAAACCATTGATGATCATTTGTAAGACCTTCCAATGTTTTCCCTGTAGGATCAACTACATCAAAACTCCATTCATGTAAAATGCTTGTTAGTGTTCATTATCTGAGATATGTGGAAGGTAAGTTTGTGACAGGCCCTTGCCCTTAGAGAGTTAACAGTGAATTTGACAGTATAACACCTAAAACAACAGAGTGTCTTAATACCCATGTGCCAAACCCAGCCTCCCTGAGCTCTGAATTTCATTAAAAGTTCCATGCTGTTTTCTGCTTTTGTGCCTTTGTCCATGCTGTTTCTTCTTAGAATAGAATCCCTTTTTGTCCCAGATGTTTTAGGTGAGTATAAAAACATTTCTACTATGAATCTATCTATGACCCATTCACATAATATTTGTCATTCTCATTTGTGCCACCATCATTCTGAGTATGGTAGTACTCAGTACTCATTTATATGCACTTTTCATCTTGTATTGAAAATGTATTTTTGCTTTCTTCCCTTGTCATAGTGCATGGGAAGGAGTAAATTTATTTATGTGTGTGTGTATATATATATATGGGGATATATATATCCCCATTTCTCTTGCATCTAGCACAGAATCTGGCATTTAATAGACTATAAATATATTGTGTTGAATAACTAATTGCCAAATAAGATTTCATTTACAATATATTGAACACATTTATTGAATGCCTACTATAAGCTAGGCATTATTTGAGGGCGGGGGTATGACAGTGACTTAAGATATATTAGATTCCTGCACTCATGTTACTTATAGCCTAATGGGAGAGACAGACAATGAATGAGTAAACAAAATATAACATAATATGATTTCAATGAGTAATTAGTTCTTGTAAAAAAAAGAATAAAATAGGGTAAGAAGATTGAGAATAAGGGAAGGTAAAGTTTATGTTATATACTAGTTACATTGGTCAAAAAAGGCCTCTTGGGGTAACTTTTAAATAGAAACCTGAATGAAACAAAGGGTACAAGTAATACTTGGACTACTTGCTTAGCAGAGGGCAAAGGAGGTGCTAAGGCATTTAGGAAAGAATAAGTTTGCTGTGTTCAAGAACAACTAGAAGGCCTGTGTGGCTGAAGTGGAATGAGACAGGAAAGAAGGAAAAGAGAGGAGCTTGGAGGAGTAGGCTGAGGACAGAAGGGCTTTGTAAGCCCTGGTAAGGTGTTTGAATTTGTGGTTATTTAAAGAAACACGATAAATTTATTAGCTAAATAAATTAATAAAACTTCAAATAAGACAGAAAAATAAGGCTTAAATTCATACTATGACAGATACATGTAGAGAATATACTATGAACCAAATCAGGAAGGCAGTAATGATTGCAGCATGCTAAAGAAGAATGAGGAAAAGGCCTAGACAGAAAGGAGTATTCTGATTTGTTGATACAAGGAGTTACCATGGGATCAGTAGAATAGAGTCACTTGTAGACAGCCCTGAAAGCCTATTCAGAAGTTTGAACTTTATCTGGAATTCAGGGGCTAATTTCATGTCAGTTTTGTATAAGAGAATAAAAGATATTTTGGTAAGCTTTTTCTTCTGGCTTTTTTTGTTATCAGAAAATAATGTTAAAGCTTGATGCTTACAAAGAGAACTTTTTGAGACAGAGTCTCGCTCTGTCACCCAGGCTGCAGTACAGTGGTGCGATCTCGGCTCACTGTAAGTTCTGCCTCCCGGGTTCACGTCATTCTCCTGCCTCAGCCTCCCTAGTAGCTGGGAATACAGGCGCCCGTCACCACGCCTGGCTAATTTTTTGTATTTTTAGTAGAGATGGGGTTTCACTGTGTTAGCCAGGATGGTCTCGAGCTCCTGACCTAGTGATCCGCCCACCTCGGCCTCCGAAGTGCTGGGATTACAAGCGTGAGCCACTGTGCCCGGCCTGTCCTGTTTTTTCTTAATGTTCTGATGGAATGATTTTTTAAATATTTTTTTCCTAATTTAAATGCTTCCAACCAAGTTGGGAAGAAATTTTTAAGTATTAAATTGTTTAAATATTTCTTATTAACAAAATGATTTTTTTATTGTTTATCCTCTGAACAGATGGCACAAGGCAAAAATCATATGCAAAAGCTATGCTAACATCTCTTCATTATTTGGATAACCGCTTTGTTCAGCCTCGTCTAGAGAGTTTAGTATCTAGAAGTCGTTGGAAAGACCAATATAAGGTATACAGTTTGTTTTTGAATCTCTTCTTGGGGGTAGAGGCAGCAAACCTCTCAGGAGTTTAAAATCCAGACTGAATACTTTTAAAATATTGGCATTTCTTTGTTAAATAATCAGCTTATTATTTCTCACATCTTCTAAAAGCTATTATTGTTTTAATCATTTACATTAACTATATCTATCCACTAATTAAGTGGTTCCAAATGATGAATAACTTTAGAACATATCCAGGGCTTAGCCCATCTTTTAAAATGAGGAGATTGTCTCACAGGGTGTTGTTATGTCAGAAAAGAGAGTTCCATAGCCAAAGAAATTTGGGAACCAGTGGATTTAATGTAAGCTTGTTTCTTCACTGGAAGACTTTTCCCAAGTATTATATGTGAATTTATACTATAAATATTCAAAGGGGGATATGGAATACAATTTTTCCCTAAATTCGTGTTTTACTCTATGAAGCTCTGTTTATGAAACACTTGTTTACGTCTTATGATACCATATTGTGGTGAGTTATACTGAATTTGGATAATATGATGTTGGAATAATAACTGTAAGATACCAAGAAGTATTAGCTGAAAATTGAGACACAGATGATTCAGTAAGATCTTAATTAGGATAAGCTGGGTTATGCTACAAAAGATAAAGAATATGACAAACAAACCAACAATAAAATCCCAATGGCTTAACCCAACAAAGTTTATTTTCACTTATGTATCCAGTGTTAGTCATCAGGGGTGCTCTGCTGATGGTAGTCACTCAGAACTGAGCTGATAGAGGTCAATAGAGGTTTCATCTTAACTTGTACTTCCATGGAGTACAGCAGAAGCAGGAAAGGAAGGTGATTGATTATTTATTCAGCCTGAATTTCAGCCTGTAAGTAATACATGTCATAAAGTGCCATGAAGTATGAAAAATATGAAAAGTTGACCACCAGAAAATGTAGTTTTCAATCATATAACATAAAAAGTAAACTGTCAGTATATTGGATACTTAATTACCATCCAGCTGGTAGAGGATATAAATGTGGTTTAGTAACCATGCTAATATGCTCATTGTTTGCAGTTCAAATACTGTATTGAAACCTAATCTATGTTACCAATTAGAATAGTAGTATCTAGCACAGGCCTAGAACATAAGCAGAAATACTCAGGGACAAGTAACTTCATAGCTTAATAATGAAGCTTATTTGTGAATACCAAGTGTTTTTTTAGTTTGTTTACTCATTGATAACTGAGCTATTAAACTGTCCATATGAATACCGGACACATGGCAGTCCTAGTGTCAACTTTTTTTTCCCACAGGACTGCAGTAAGTTATCATAGGAGGATTGAATTATTTCTGGAATATTTTTGTGGAAAATATATAATTCATACAATGGAAAGTGAATGTGATTTTTTTTCTCAAGTTTTAACTAGCCTACTTGAATTACTTTTCTTATATCATCCTACATTGTTGCTGCTTCTATTTTTAACTGATACCTCATTAACACTAATTAGAGATGAGAAATGGAAAAGAAGTAGCAACCACATAAGTGTAAGAGATATGAAACTAGTTTTTTCCTAGTCTGGTTTATTTTCATGCAATAGCCAAGATTATAAATTTTTTTATTTAAACGTATCTTGTAAAATACCTACTGTGTGCTCAATATTAAAGTAAGAAATGCCAGGGTGTTTTGCTCTTATATCTCTTTATATTGTGATTCCTAAGATGTTTTAATTTGATTAGATTATTTTTATTTTTATTTTTATTCTTTTAAACGTTTTTTATATTTTTTGTTTTCAGGAGCGGGTGGAAAATTATTGTAATGTAAGTATTCGTTTGAAGAATCCTGAAAACTGTTCCTGCCAGGCTTGTGGACTGCATCGCTACTGTAAATATTCAGTGCATTTATCAGGAAAGTTGTATAACACCAGGACCATGAAAATAGATAATTTCATGTCCCATGATAAACAGGTATTTTCTTCCCTCTAATTTTAATTTTCAATATTTAGAAATTTTTCGTTCATAAACTTGCACAGATAACCCTAAGTATCCTAAGGAGAATTTGACCCAAGTGGAAACATTTTTGGCATATAGTCCACCAAATTGGCAACCCACAAGTAAATAATGGAAGATAGCTGTTCATCTAATATGAGAGAATTCAAAAAACACTGTACTTCAACTAGACTCTGTTAGAAGTATGTCTGAGTCTAGAGCAATCACCACATAGTTAAGATGCTATTAATTCTGTATGAATAGAAAAAATTGAAGAGTAAGTGTTTTTTAGACAAGAGCATAGCAGTATAATGTGAAATGATAAAAAGCACAGATGCTGACAACTTCTATTTATTTTTTTCAATCTTTATAAGATTGCTGCATTTACAAATGCGAAAATTACATTTATAAATGCAAAAATACTGAGAGCTTTTTCTTGTGAGTCTACATATCCATGCAGGAGGTGTATGTTTAGAGAAGTAGAGACCCGAAGTTGGCTCTGAATCCTCTCAGTCAATTATTAAGGTGGAAACATAATATTTATCTGAATTCTTCTATTAAACTGGGTAGTGATTTCTCAGTATTATTGAGCAGTAGTTGACCAGATCCCTCTGAGAGATCTGAGTTGCAAGAATGACTTAGAAGGTTTTTATGGGGATAATGAATTCAGAATTGGTCGGTAATGTTTTGTTTGATATGTCACTATAAAAATATAAATATATGTATATTTAATAGTCATATGCAGATTTCCCCATTGTTTAAAAACTGATCTATGACTTTTTATGACATAAGATATTTGGAATCCTAGCAAAAGTGATTTCATACATTAGGGACCATGTTCTGTTATGTAGATCAAATACATTGCTGTACATTCATGGTCTTTGCTGTCTGTAGCTAATCCTGAAGAGGAAAGTAGAGTAAGAAAATCACTTCTAGAGCTCTGACATTCCTGTGAAGCAGTAAAGATTCTATATAAAATAGTTATTCAAATATTTAAAAAACAATAAACTGAAAGCATGAACTAAAAGCAAAGAACATCAATATTGCCAGTCACATAAGAGAAAACTATAAAAGTTAACAAATATATGGGAAAATGCTTATTCTGCATGTAAGGGTATATAATTAAAACTACCTTAAGATGCCAGTTGATAACTCTTAAAGTGGCAAAGTATTTTCAAATCAAATGATGAAATGCAATGCTATCGAGGTTGCATTGAAACTGGTAAGTTCATGGAAAGTAAGATTCCTAGAGGAAAAAAGGGGTAATATATATCTTTTAAAAATATTAGATTTTTAGAGCTAGAGTCACAAAGCTATATACATACTCAGTGTCTATAAGTTTATCTTTTGCAAAGCAGTTCAGTAAAAAGCAAATGGTATAATCATGAAGTTGATAAATAATGCTAGTTTGAAAGTATAATAGTAATTAGTATTTGCACTGTCTTGGCATCTGATAAAAATGTGTGTATACGTATATAACTATGTAAACGTTAAGTTAGTTATTGTGTATGTTGAGTGTGATTGTTTTTAAATGAAATTGTTATTTCAGTAATTTTTTCTTTAACGTGAAGAGTGACTTAAAATTTATTTTATATCCTACTTCAATACAATGTAAATGCATATATGGAAAGAAAGGAAGGGAGGGAGGGAGGGAGGGAAAATAAACCTAGTTATGATCCAGAGCATTAAAGAGATTGTTCCTAACCCCACACCTTTTCAAGTTATTTTGAAAACTAATTCTTTATTTTGTGTTGCTGCTTGTAGTTACATAAAATTGAGACTCTTTAGGATTAACTAGGGTTCTTTTTGAGGGTGCAAATAATACTTTTAAGGAATTCACTTAACATCAAATTTGTTTCATAAGAAAACTTTTCTCCTTACTTCAGCTTCTTTGAAAGAAAGGATGTCTTGATGGAAAGTGGAATTAGTGAGGGAAGAGTAATTTTGGTAACAGCAGTATTGATAGGGTACTGAGATGAGAGGCCTTGAACCACCAGATTTTGATAAAGTTTAAGGACACAGATGAGAAGGAAATTACCTGGATGAAAGAGAGTTGTGAAATCTGAAAGGTAGTTTGAGAGAACTAAAAACCATCTTGGATTTATATTTAGTTTTGCCTAGAGTCTATCCAGACTCATTAAGATGCTTAGGATTAGGTGAGAAGAAGCAATAATTTTTGAGGCAAATAGCATCGTATAATATGTCCGTGCAAAAAACAACCAACCAACCAAACAAGGGCAAATAGAACCCTTTGGATTGGTATTGTACTATCTGTTTCTGAAGACCCTGAAACAGAAAACAAACTTTTCCCCAGACTTACTGTTTCCTTGAGAATCTTTTTTCTTTATTCTTCATACTTTAACTTCCATAAGGAGCTGGCTCCTCTGCATATAAATAAGAGCTTAGAGAAATACTTCAAAAAGCTACCTACAGTTAGCTGAATATTACCAAGTCTGCATAGTGCATGTTTCATTATATTTCCTTGCCTCAGTTTGTTATCCAGATTTAATTTACACTCTATACGATATAGCTGTTAAATTAGAAATGAGATTCTTTCTTTGGCTTTAGGAAAATTCAGTGATAATTTTTAGCTCCATTTCCAATTTTTACATATGTACGATCAGTTGGTTCAAACTGATAACTGAACTGACTCAGTCTCATATTTATCAGTTCATATAACCGTGCTTAACCCTGCATAGTGGACCAGTCATCATTTATATGTCATTTTCCTCATCTGTTTTGTGAACACTCACCACAGCACTTATTTTTCTGTCTATGGTATTTTTTATACTAATTTTCTTGTTAGAATAGTTTCCTTAATGTACGGAAATTGAACTAGATAATTATAGTTGTTCTAAATATATTTTTCTGGACATTTAAGGAAATTATTCTAACATCGTAGATTAATGTTACCTGTTTTAGTACTTTATACAAATTGATTCCTACAGTGTAAGCTGTATTATACTGTATACTTCAATTCATATAGTAAAGAAATACAGTGGGCTGTAACAATATACTAAAAACAGGAATGGGTGAGGGGTTAAGTTCACTTGGAGTTTTACACCTATCCTTTGCATCTACTGTATTCTGTGAAACTTTACAGCAGTGGTGCCCTTCCATATAGGTTCTTTCTTATAAAATGTGATCATGTTTTGGGAAAAAATAATACAAGAACATTTTAAGGTAATTTTTGATTTATAGATCTATATGATGATAAGTAGATGCCAAGAGGGGTAGGAATTAGAAGTGGAAAGAAGTAAACCATGATGTTAAATATTTTTAAAGGATACTTGTTTTTCATACAGGAAAAAAAAAATAGGATTTTTAAACACCGCTCCTTCCCTCTCATTTCAACTTAAAAATGCTATACAGATAAATTCCTCTTGTTTTGTGGAAATACAGAATACATGTGATAGAAATACAAATCACTTTATCATATGTCTATACTTCATATAGAATAGCTGTAGCTGAGTTCTCCCACACAGTCTACTTTGATGGCAGAAATGGAGACACACAGGGTACCCTTATAGTCACTGCAACTTTTGTGTTGTCTTTTTACACAAAGTTGGAAGTATTAGCAACTGAATTGCTGAAATGTCATTACTGCCAGGACTGCTTTGATGATAAGGTTGAATTGGAAAAGTTAATTTTAATAAGCAAGCCATGTACAGTAATAACTGTTTACTTCTAATGATCTGAAAAGCAGGAAGGTTTTTACGGAGCCATGAACAGAAATCTGAACATGATTTTCTTAAACTTTTGGAGATTTAAAGAGGGTTGTAAAATGTCCAAAATTCAATTTTCCACAAGAAAACTCATTAAACCGGATTGTTGCCAATCGTTGTGATATAACTTCTGTTCATTTTTGGAAACATACTCCTGTTTTATCTATCATCACTTGTGTGTTTCCTTGCAGTGTGGCTTCAGGAAACAAGTGTATTTTTCTGTCAGAACACAAGTTACACAGATAAATATTAAAACTATACCACTTGTACTCATGAAAGCATAACCCATTAGTGAACTTAGGTACAGACACAAATACATAAGTCAGCAAGAAGTTTACTCTTTCCTTAGATTACTCCATGAGAGTCAGATTGACCACATCATCATGTTTGGAGCCCTTTCTGATGCATTTTCTACAGTGGGTAAAATAATGTAGGTAAAAATATATTGACCAGGCGTGGTGGCTCACGCCTATAATGCCAACACTTCGGGAGGCCGAGGCAGGCAGATCATGAGGTCAGGAGTTCGAGACCATGGCCAACATAGTGAAACCCCATCTCTATTAAAAATACAAAAAAAATTAGCTGGGTATGGTAATAGGTGCCTATAATCCCAGCTACTCAGGAGGCTGAGGCACGGAAACCGGAATGCAGAGGTTGCAGTGAGCCAAGCTTGCGCCACTGCACTCCAGCCTGGGTGAAAGAGCGAAACTCCATCTTGGGGGGAAAAAAAAATATATATATATATATAAAACACATATATATGCTATATATTATATATTATTACATATATTTTATATATAAAAAATATATTTTGGTCACTGCACTGACCAAATTATTTATATATAATATATAATATGTTTTATATATATTATATTTTATATATAATATATTTTATGTATGTTATATATTATATATAACATGTATTTTATATATTATATACTTTCCTCCCGAGATGGAGTTTTGCTCTTTATATATATTTTTATATATACACATATATAAATAATTTGGTCAGTGCAGTAAGACTGTCTTCCTATTTTAGCTATAGGTTTGCATAACAAACTTGAAACGTTCAAAACATTCTGAAAGAGAAAGGTTCTGGTGGTTTGATTTCATAAAAAAGAGTTTTAATCATAGAATTATAGAAGGCCATATAAACGTAGGAATTAAAATTCTCATAGCTGGCTGACAGCAAAATATTAATGTCTTATTCATATATAACACCTTAAGTAAAGCAACTAGTATGCCTAAACACAGTTATTTTTTTACTTTACATCATTTTTTGGGGCAGGGGAGAAGAAAAGTAGTAAAACAATGCCAATACTTAATTTTGGTGTAAGAGTTTGTTTCAGTTTTACATGTTGCTTATACCTAGAAAATTATTATAATCCAGGCATTTTTAACTTCGTAAATATGGACTTACAATACTTTTCATGCTTTTTTTTTTTTTTTTTTTTTTTTTTTTTTTTTTACTTTGCCCATCCTTCTGCCTTACATTAAAGCCATTTCTCTTTTTTTCCCAAACTTGGAAAACTCTTCTGTTTTCAAGATTTAGTTCAAGCTTGATCCGCTTGGGGACTTTTCTGCTCTCTGGATTGGACGAAGTGCCCTTCCTCGCTAGCATTTTGATAGCATCTTGGACATAGCATTTTTCCTGTTGTTTTGTAACATTTGTCTTTCTCTCAAAACTGTAATGTCCCTAATACAGGTAATAAGTATTTTATTTATATATCTCTAGTGCCTAGCCCAATATTTGAAACCTCTCAGGTGCTCAGTGTTTGACTAGTGGTATAAGTAAGAGAAGGTAAAGGAATAATTGTGTAAACATTTAAAGTTAACAATGCATTTGATTCTACTACTAAAGAAAATTCAAAATCAAGAAAGGATATATATTCATTACCATTTTATTCACTTCATTTGTCAGATAATAATCTTTATTTCTTGATTTAGGTGTTCACTGTTGGCAGAATTTGTGCCGACCGTACCAGAATTTATCATAAACTGAAACATTTTAAATTCAAACTATACCAGGAATGTTGCTCTATTGCAAAGACAGAAGTTAAAGATGAACAAGTTAAAGAAACAGTGGAAAGAATTTTCAAGCAGTCAAAAGAAAGAGGCTGGATTGAGGAGGTAAGGTGAATATATGACAATCTCATCATGTAGATTCTGAAGCCTAATTGTGATAAGCAAAAGGAAACAAATGATTAGAAGATAGTGACATTTAAGGTAATCTCTTTCTTCTCTCCTTTGTATTTTCTCTTCTTCCACTCATTCCTTTCATGCTTATCATTGTCCTTCTGAATAGATGCCCTGATGTTCTAAGGATTCACTTGGCCCATCAGATAAATTTTAATAAGCATTAATACTGTCCTTTATTGAAGGACCTCTGTCCTTTCGCTTTCATGTATGTATTGCTTACATATATATTAAGTCCCCTGATTTATTTTTTTTGACAGAGTATAGGACTGACCTCTGCTTGTCTGCTTCCTATTCTTTAGAACAGTTCTTGTGACCTGAGAGTGAAGAAGCACCTGGTGCCAGTCTGAGGAAAGGATCTCGGCTGCCAGTTCTAATACCACCCACATCCTCTTCTTGAGGACGTGGGACTGAGCAGTGAGCACTAACTGAAGGTCGAGGGGAATGCAGAGGTTTCAGGCCATGGCACTGATTTTGATTCCCCCATATCCTATTGATCACTAAATTTGATATAAGGAGTAAAGTAGGGGTTTTGAAGAGTGCACTGGATTCCCGAAGATCTGCTGGCAGCTCATAAGCTCTGGTCTGCTCACAGAGCTTTTAGGATTGTTTATGGTATATGGAAAGAATGCTAATACAACTGCAGTCTTCTAAAACAAGTCTAGTTACATGAATGTATAAGAGAGAACAAATAGTAGATTTTCAGGCAACTCTTATCAACATTTAATCTTTAAAAGAAAAGAAAAAAGCCTGACTTGAGATCCATTGCCTGGATTATATCATAGGGAAATTTGTAAAAGAGGAGTATAAAAAATAAGGCAAGAGAGCTTAGGCAGAGGGAAGGAAACTTTTTTAGCACATGTCATGTTTAGTGGAGGTCTCCCAGTCTAGAGAATGACATTATTATTGGTTTCCCTTTGACAATTATTCTCCCACCACAAACCACCACCCAGTGATCTTGCCTGCCTCCCACATCTTGATCCTTAAGTCTTCTTTCTCTCATTTTACTCTCTTCAGCTTTTTGCCATTTACTTTGCTTCTACTTTTCCTACTCCAAATGTTTCTCTCCCCTTATCCATACTTTTTCATTTGCCTTAGCAGAGAGCAATCACTTGCTCAGTAACTTTCCGTCTTCATTTTCCTAGATGACATTAAATTCTTAAATGCTTTTATTGATGCCTTTAAGTGTTGCCAATCCTCTAGTGGAATTGCAAAACCTATTGGGATAGCACAGTTATAAAGAATTGGATACTAGGTACAGAAAAATCACTGTGCATATATTGTATATGTTATATAATAGTATCATATGTGGGGAAGAACGTTAAACTTCTTGAAGAAAAAAGCATTTCCAAATCATGTATCCTAGAAAAAGCTTAACAAGGTTTAGGACACCAGAAGGACCTGGAATTTTAAAAAACATTATTCTTTATGCATAATATAACACTTGGCTTTCTTTTCTTAGGAAAAGAAAGGAGCTTAGGCTTTCTTTTCAAGAAAACCAAGTGTCATGTTACACATAAAGAATAACATTTAGCATTGAAATAATATTGAATAACATTAGGCATTGAAATAATATTTCAAGATTGTGCATGTCTAGGACAATATGCACATTTTTTCCACATGAAAATACCAAAGACCTTCATTTTATTTGAGATTTCTCCACTTAAAAAATTTTTTCCTAGGTTTTCTCAAAAGATTTCCTAGAAACCACGGAAGTTTATAGCCAATATAAACCCATTTGCAGCTTTTTGTGCTGTGATGAAATTTCAAAATTTGTCAAGTGCTCTGACATTTCCCATCCTCACTCTGTCTGTCCCTCTCACTGTGCGCCTTTGAGTGATAGCACTGCATGTGCTTTGTGATGTGTGCTGCCTTTAGCTGCAGTCTGGTAGTCACAGTTATTCTAACCCTTTAGAATGCCTGGGGCTCAGTGTTATTTGAATGCCATCTCCATGGCACTTTCTGCTCATATTTCCCAATTATGTCAACCCCTTTTTTTGCCTTACACGTACTATTTGTTCCTGTCTTTCTGCCTCCAGCTTGTATTCCACACCTTACTTTTTCCCTTACCTGCTTCTTCAGCCATTTTACTTTAATTATCTCAGGATGTCTCAGCATGTCTTCCCAAAGACATGCCAACTAGACTGACTCCATTCTTTTTGTTCTTCCTTCTAAAGGTTGAACTAGGGTGATCTGTTTTTAATGTAATGATACTAAAGGGGTGTAGGAGCAACTTGAGTTTAAGAAAAGGACAAATAATAGGAAAATTATAATAAAATGAAAATATTTGATAAACATAGTTATGTCTTATTCTAAAGAAGAGTTCAATAACATACTCTAATATGATACTGGCAAAATTCCAGTGAATATTTATTCATTAAGAAGAAAGTGTATATGATGATGGGATTTCCTGGAAAGTTGAAGATAGGATTGTTGGGATTGGCTGGTGGACGCATGAACACCAGGTAGTAAAGAAAGCATGTCGATAGAAGTATCAAGGGCCCATTCCTACTGTAAATACTGTATGTAAAACTGTTACAAGTGACAGTTGTATGTAAAGTAAATTTTAAATGTATTGATAAATATTGTCATATACATAATTTAAAATTGTAATTAGATATCCCTTGCCTTCCTTAAACGCTTCTCATTTCTTCTCTTTCCCTTCCTTTTTCACTTTTTCCCTTGCCCTTTTTTTCCCCACCCCTTAAACTGATGTTTCTCAAAACATGGCTCTAAACTACGTATGTCAGAATCACCTAGAAGTTTTTGAAAAATGTATAATCCCCTAGCCTCATCCCAGATATATTGAATGACAATCCTTGTGGATGTTAAACATCCAGTATTTTTAGCATTGGTGATTCTTAAGTAAATAAAAGTTTGAGAATCACTGCTAAAAGTACCTGTTAACACTGAATTCGGTCCTCATCCTTTCAAAGTTTCCTTGGCAAATCAATTCCCTTCTGAGTTCTAGTTGCTACTTCTGAGTAGAAGATTCCAAACTTCTCTTATATTCTGACCTCTTTCCCACACTTCATTTCCACAGTTCCAACTGTTTTCGTCAGTAGGTTCATCAGGTGTTGTAAGAGAGTAGTTTCTTCACTATTAAAATAAGTAGTCTTCAGTATTAAAACCCTCCAAATTTTTAGTAAAGAATTATGAGAGCAGCATCTTTAGGTGGAGAGGATGGCAGAGTAATACTAACTGCAATGTCTGTGAGTTTCACTTTCCTTTTCAAGTTTTTATTTATTTTTTTCTTGCCACAGCTGCGTCCTAGTCACACCATTTAAATCTCAGAAACAGCATATACTATACTATACTGCTTAGAAGTATAGGCTTAAGTATTTACTTTGCCTTACTAGCAGTAGAATTTGGGAGCAAACTCTTTTATTTCTCTAAGCCTAAGTTTTCTCATCTGTAAAGTAGGAACTAAAGCAGTAATAATAATTAGGGTTTTGATTGTGGAGATTAGATGTGTAACACATTTTAAGCATTTAGTATAGGACCTAGCAATTAGTAAGTGATCGATTAATCTTAGCTGTTACTTGCAATGAAAGCAAGGAAAGGGTTTCCTTCCTCCAATCTTAGTATAGCTGAGATAGAGTTTAATTGTCCTAGGTGTGTGTGGTGGTACACAGCTGTAGTCGCAGCTACTTGGGAGGCTGAGGTGGTAGAATCGCCTGAACCCAGGAGTTCAAGGCCAGCCTGAGCAAGATAGTGACGCCCTGCCTCTTAAAATAATTTTTTTTTAATTTTTAATTTTCCAAAAGTAATTTAATAAATAATAAAGAGGATATGAAGAAAGGTAATATGAAAAGCATAAAAACAGTCAAACTTTTAAAGTATAGGTTTCTAATCCTAGAGTACTTTACTTGTATCTAATAAAACCTACCTAAGTACTAGGTCGAAGAAAATTCCTAAGTAGTCCCTAAGATATTTCCCCTTCTGTTAATGTGCTTTCATCTTTCCTTAGAAGGAGATCCAGTGAGATATCATAGGGTTGTAAAAAAGAGTTTCATGGCCTTCAATGTCTAGAATGAAAATGCACTTCTCACATTCCCTTCTGTAGGTCCCTATCACCACAAAAGTCAGGGTCACCAGGATCCTCTCTCATTTCACTGAAGATAGAAACAGAGTTCATAAACAGAGTCAAGAAACTAGTATGTCATTAATCCCCTCACTGAAGTAAATACTTTGAACTCTATATGTCTGAAACTGAAATCATGTATCTCCTTCCCTCCCACAAACAGCCTGCAAAATAACTCTGCCATTATTCTACTCTGTCAACTTTGAAATCTCTAAATCATTCTTGACTCCTCTCTTAACTTGTTCTACTTTGTTCTTAACTCTTCATCTTCATTGCTATCACTCAAATTTGAGCCCTCATGACCTAAATTGTTGTCACACACCCATAACTAGTTGCTGAACTATTCTAGAATGAATGTTTTACCAATTTTCTTAAAATACACCTTAGATCAGTTCAGTCCCCCGCTCCAAAACCTTTAGCAACTTTCCATTTCCTGTCAAATGATTGTTCAATTCTTTAACCAGTATTTTATAATTTTTATTCTCTGAACTCAGTCTCTTTGGTTCAGTCATAGCTCTCTCTGTTCTCCTAAAAATACCTAGGTTGTAGTCAAATCCCATGTTTTCTTGTCGTGTCACTTGGATGGACTATTGTCTCTTACTGAAGACTCTTGCCACCAACTCTTTGCCTACCAAATCTCTTTTTCCAGGACAATTTAAACGCCACTCTTTGCTGCTTACCTCAACTAACCATGACCTCTCTTCTCAACTCTCATGACAGTGTCTGTACCTTTTTTGGCACTTACTACTGATTATTATTGGTGTATTACTACTGAACTCTATTCTCCTTAGGGGCAGGGAAAGTATTTTTTTTTAAATATTGTACCCAGACAGTCATTAGCAGAGCCTTTGATATGTATGTTCAACAAACTTTTTATTAAGTTATTGAGGTTACTACATTTCTACTCTAAGCGTAATAATAGAAAAATTATGGCCGGGCGCGGTGGCTCAAGCCTGTAATCCCAGCACTTTGGGAGGCCGAGACGGGCGGATCACGAGGTCAGGAGATCGAGACCATCCTGGCTAACACGGTGAAACCCTGTCTCTACTAAAAAATACAAAAAAACTAGCTGGGCAAGGTGGCGGGCGCCTGTAGTCCTGGCTACTCGGGAGGCTGAGGCAGGAGAATGGTGTAAACCCGGGAGACCGAGCTTGCAGTGAGCTGAGATCCGGCCACTGCACTCCAGCCTGGGCGACAGAGCGAGACTCTGTCTCAAAAAAAAAAAAAAAGAAAGAAAAATTATAATTTAAAGCGCAGTTACAAAATTAATAATATTCACTTTGATCTCTTTCTAGTGCTTTCTGTGAGTTAGAAATGCTTATTTGAAATTAAGTTCCTGTTTATCATAAAAAGATTTTTGTTCATGATTACCGTGAAATGAACTTATCTTAATTGTGTCTGTAGTTTGCAAAGGCCCAGTTTATCTTCATTGCTTTGAGTAAAATAACTAGCTTTTCTATTGTATATGCAGAAATATGGTCAACTTGAAGAATATCTCAATTCTGCGGATTACTTTCAAGGAGAGAAGTTTGACTGAATTGTAACACATTTCCATCAGAGAAGATTTTTTAAATTCCTGTAAATGTGAAGATCATGATTCTTGTTTTTCTGTATCATGTGACATATTTATGCATTTTATCTATATCTTCGTGGAAAAATATTTTGTTTAAAACATAATTATCTTAATTCCTGTGAAATGGCACTCTACACTCTAAACTTTTATCTGATGTACATAAAAGCATTATCTTAATTTTTAAGTCTGTAAATATATTTTAAAGTTACATAATAATGGCTTTATAACAGATGACTGTCAAGTGAATGAGCTGTTCATATCCTGTCAGTTCAGTCAAAATATGTTGTATTTTAAAAATGTATTTAGACTAATATCTACATGTAGTTTTACTGAATTCCTGTCCTTTTACAGTATTAAATGATTTTCACTGATATATTTTTTACTGCTATCATCTAAATCAGTGGACCATGGAAGAAACCTCAATATATCATTCAGTTCAATCCCCTTGCTTCAGAATCAGATCATAGCATATCTATTCGAAGTAGAGGAATGCTTTTTTCCTTTTCTTGAAAGTTTCTCTTTCAAATAGATTTTAGGCCTCCAGAGTCTTTCAACCCTCACATTCAGGAATAATTTTATATACATTTTCATGCTTTGTAATGTTCTTACTTTTTTATTCAATTTTGTCTATATGTGGATGATTAAGATGTATTTTATTTATTTTTATCCATAGCTTTTTCCATATAAGTATATATCTTAGGGTCAGAACTGCTAAAAGAGACAAACTCAGCCAGAAGCACTTGGAAAGCATATTTTGGTATCTGCATTGCTTTGCACATCTAAATTTTCCCATAAAGTAATAAAGTAAAATGGTTGCAGAGTGAACAAATGAACCCTGTCTGTTCTGTATTTTTAATTCTTAAAAGTGATGTTCTAGTAGGATCTATTCTACTGTGGAACTTTAGATACTTTTTTCTTAATGGAAGTATTGGTTGAACTTGGATTCATCTATTTTGTGACTCATAGCATGGACCGTAATGTACGTATCCATAAAAAGCTACGTTAAGCTCATATATGGAAATTAGTTAATATTTTCTACAATTCATTTCCTGAAATTATCCATATTATTATTGTAAACAAATGGGGTGGAAAAAACTCACAATGTGGTGAAAGTACTGATGCTGATGTTTAATGTTTAATGAGGAGTGCATACCTCTTTCAAACATTGTGAAATGGAAATTTCACATATCTGTATTTTTTTTTTTTTTTTTTTTTTTTAGATGGAGTTTCACCCAGGCTGGCGTGCAATGGCATGATCTCTACTCACTGCAACCTGTGCCTCCTGGGTTCAAGTGATTCTCCCACCTCAGCCTCCTGAGTAGCTGAGATTACAGGCATGCGTCACTACACCTGGCTAATTTTGTATTTTTTAGTAGAGATGGGGTTTCACCATGTTGTCCAGGCTGGTCTTGAACTCCTGACTTCAGGTGATCCACCCACCTCAGCTTCTCAGAGTGATGTGATTACAGGCATGAGCCACCGTGCCTGCCCTACATCCCTACATATCTGTATTCTTATTCATATTTCCCTGGCATATGAGAAAATAATTCTTAACTAAATTCCAGGGAGTAAAAATAAAGCTGTTATTGAAAGGTGAAGATGAAGGGACAGTGTCCCCTAAAAAAGGCAAGGCAGAGTTAGAAGTGATAGTCAAGGAGGAATGGTAAAAGATCACAAATGATTTATAAAAAGGAAGGCCAGAAGAAATGAAAAAAAAAATGATTTCTAAAGTATCTCCAATTACCTAGAAGCATCAGTTATCATATGGGACATTACAAACAAGCTTGAGATGACTGAAGAGTAATCTTAAAATACATCTCTTACTTTTAACAGCATGCAGTTAATTTGTAAATTAAGGTACTAATAATTCCAAGGACTTATCTGGATCAACTATCTTGCTGGCTTGAAGCACTTTTCCTATTGGAACAGCTCCCTGTTGATCATAAAATGCTTATAGGTAGTTTGTCTGATGTCTAAGGTCACTGCAACCAAGCATGCTACTTTGTAGGAATCTGGAAAATACAAGAGGCTTTTAGGTTGTGGTAACATCAAAAGAAAGGCAAAAAGGCTGTTAGGAAGTGAGAATTAACATGTATTAGGGGGTAAAAAGCAAGTAGTTCATAAGAAAATGGAAATGTTGAAAAATAGAATTAACCTTTACAGGTATTAGGACATATTATTTTATCATTATCATCATCATCACCATCAATATCATTGATTCAATAACAACACAAAAACAGTTTTTTGTTTTTGTTTTTGTTTTTTTGTGACGTAGCCTCACTCTGCCGCTAGGCTGGAATGCAGTGGCGCGATCTCACTGCAACCTCCACCTCCCGTGGTTAACTGATTCCCCTGCTTCAGCGTCCCGAGTAGCTGGGACTACAGGCGTGCACCACCACGCCCAGCTAATTACAAAAACAGTTTTTAAGCTCACTTATTTCACATATCATTTCACATGACTATAAACTTTTTAGATTTGGCCATTTATTACTACAGCGTTAGGTGCTTTAGTTTTAGGTAGCTATTGATAGCAGAGATGATGAGGAAGACAGAAATGGACAAGTAAAAGGGAAGAAATTCTAGAAAAAAATCACAGAGCTATACAGAAGCTTTAGGGTTATGAAGACAGGGAACAAAACCATAAGACCAGAAAACACAAGGGAAAAGAAATGTCTATTGTACAGGCGGTTGGATGCAATTGGCCGTATTTCCTGACTTGTCTGCTCATACTCAGATGAGTAGATCTACATAGTACTCATTCCTAGGAGGTATTACAGGGCTTACTTAGACTCCAGAGTGTTCACTGAGGGATAATTAAACTGCAGTCTTTGAGCAGCTTTGAGTTACTTTGAAGATAGTTTGGCTCCCCCATAACTCCTTTCATACTTGCTATTGAGGCAGCCAGACTAGTGATTAAGGTTGAAGTCAGTCTTCTTCAACTTTTATTTTAACTTCCGGGGTACATGTGTAGGATGTGTAGGTTTGTTACATAGGTAAACGTGTGCCATGGTGGTTTGCTGCACAGATCATCTCATCACCTAGGTTTTAAGCCCAGCATCCATTAGCTATTCTTCCTAATGCCCCCCATTCCCCAACCCAACCACCAACAGGCTCCAGTGTGTGTTGTTCCCCACCATGTGTCCATATGTTCTCATCATTCAGCTCCCACTTATAAGTGAGATGGTGTGATGTTTGGTTTTCTATTCCTGCATTAGTTTGCTGAGGGAAATGGCTTCCAACTCCATCCATGTCCCTGAAAAGGCCATGATCTCATTTCTTTTTATGGCTGCCTAGTATTCCCTGGTGTATGTGTACCACATTTTCTTTATCCAGTCTATCATTGATGGACATTTAGGTTGATTCCATGTCTTTGTTATTGGGAATAGTGCTGCAGTGAACATACATGTGCACATATCTTTATAACAGAATGATTTCTATTCCTTTGGGTATATACCCAGTTATGGGATTGCTGGGTCAAATGGTATTTCTGCCTCTAGGTCTTTGAGGAGTCACCATACTGTCTTCCACAATGATTGAACTAATTTACACCAAAAATTAAAAAAGCATTCATTTTTTCTCCACAACCTCACCAGCATCTGTCATTTTTGTTTTGGGGTTTTTTGTTTGTTTGTTTGTTTGTTTGCTTTTACGTAATAGCCATTCTGATTGGCATGAGATAGTATCTCATTGTGGTCTGGATCTGCATTTCTCTAATGATCAGCGATGTTGGGTTTTTTTGTATGTTTGTTGGCTGCATAAATGTCTTCTTTTGAGGAGTGTCTGTTCATGTCCTTTGCCCACTTTTTAATGGGGTTGTTTGTTTTATTCTTATAAATTTGTTTATGTTCCTTGTAGACTCTGGTTATTAGACCTTTGTCAGATGGATAGATTGCAAAAATTTTCTCCCATTCTGTAGGTCGTCTGCTTACTCTGATGACTTTATTTTGCTATGCAGAAGCTCTTTAGTTAATTAGATCCCATTTTTCAAGTTTTGCTTTTTTGCAATTGCTTTTGGTGTTTTCATCATGAACTCTTTGCCCGTGCCTATGTCCTGAATAGTATTGCCTAGATTTTCTTCTAGGGTTTTTATAGTTTGGGATTTTACATTTAAGTCTTTAATCCATCTAGAGTTCACCACTCCTGTTCAATATAGTATTGGAAGTTCTGGCCAGGGCAATCAGACAAGAGAAAGAAATAGAGAGTATTCAAATAGGAAGAAAGGAAGTCAAATTATCTTTGTTTGCAGATGACATGATTCTATGTCTAGAAAACCCCACTGTCTCAGCCCCAAAGCTTCTTAAGCTGATAAGCAACTTAAGCAAAGTCTCAGAATACAAAATAAAAGTGCAAAGATTGCTGGCATTCCTATACACCAACAACAGGCAAGCAGAGAGCCAAATCATGAATGAACTCCCATTCACAATTGCTACACAAAGAATAAAATACCTAGGAATACGGCTAACAAGGGAAGTGAAAGACCTCTTCAAGGAGAACTACAAACTACTGCTCAAAGAAATCAGAGGACACAAATGGAATCCATGCTCATGGGTAGAAAGAATCAATATCGTGAAAATGGCCATACTGCCCAAAGTAACTTATAGATTCAATGCTATTCCCATTAAACTACCATTAACATTCTTCACAGAATTAGAAAAAACTATTTTAAAATTCATATGGAACCAAAAAAGAGCCTGAATAGCCAACACAATCCTAAGAAAAAAAAAAAAAAAAGGCTGGAGGCCTCATGCTACCCAACTTCAAACTATACTACAAGGCACAGTAACCAAAACAGCATGGTACTGGTACAAGAACAGACACATAGATCAAACAGAATAGAGAACTCAGAAATACGACCACCCACCTACAACCATCTGATCTTCCACAAACCTGACAAAAACACCCAAGTAAGGAAAGATTCCCTACTAAATAAATTATGCTGGGAGAATTGGCTAGCCATATGCAGAAAATTGAAACTGGACACCTTCCTTACACCATGAAATCAGTCTTGAATTAGAGTTCTCGTCTGTTACTTCCTAGTTATGTGAACCAGAGCAAGTACTTTAATTTTCATGAGGCTTAGTTTTTCTCATTTATAAATGGGCTTATAGTATCTTTCAGGATTGTTTGTGGATTAAGAGGGATAATATATGAGACGTGCTGTGGCTATAAAAGTAATTTTTTAATTGTAACTGATGAGAACAGAAATGAAGATGTTGATGATAATGTCAACTTAAAAATTAAATGTCTATTTAAGGGTAAATGTGTACAAAAAAAGACCCTCCAAAGAAGTGTCCTACACCACTGGAATATAATATGAATATTAAATTCCTGCTTCACAATTTAGGATATGTCCATGTCTAGCAAAGTAAAGTTTACATCATTTAGTAATAGCTGATTTGACTAAGGACTGCATGTTATTAATCAAATCCCATGTTACTGAAGGGCTACAGAGTGAATGGAATGGTTTCAGTTTAAATATTACATGTTTCTTTCATGCCGAATGTAAAATATTCATTATAGTATAAAGAAAATATTGTCTGGTAAAGACAACTTTTTAAAACTAAACTTTTAAAAATAAAAGTTTTTTATTTTTGTCCTCTTTAATGACACCTCATGACAGTTCTCCATTCAAATTCTCCTTATCTAACAAATATATATTTCTGCTTTTCTCTTGAATAGTGAGGAACTTAGCCTTGGAAGGAACAGATAGAGATAGAAGTATGTTCCAATGAAGGTTGGGTGCAGTGGCTCACGCCTGTGATCCCAGCACTTTGGGAGGCCAGGGTGGGTGGATCACAAGGTCAGGAGATTGAGACCATCCTGGCTAACATAGTGAAACCCCCTCTCTACTAAAACTACAAAAAATTAGCCGGGCGTGGTGGCGCGCGCCTGTAATCCCAGCTATTTGGGACGGTGAGGCAGGAGAATCACTTGAACCTGGGAGGTGGAGGTTGCAGTGAGTTGAGATCGCGCCACTGCACTCCAGCCTGGGTGACACAGCGAGACTAGGTCTTTAAAAAAAAAAAAAAAAAAAAAAACTGACTGTATTTGTCCCTATTTTCAAGCTAACAGGATTGGTGAAAATAAAATGGACTAAAGTAGGCTAACCTATAGGGAACTAAATTGCAAATAAATCCAGTATTGAGATGTTTGCCTTGATTTTGCCGATTTCTCTCCATAGCTCAGTTTGAAACAGGACCATATTAATGAAATGCCAGAGTTTACTTAGATTATTGAAGGTGTATTATTTGAGACCTCAAATCTAAATGACTTCCAAATTAGGATACCCAGAATATTTTTCGTCCTAACTGTTGCAGTATTGTGCTCACCTTAATTTAATCTTCATAACTGAAAACAACAAGCACAATCCAGAATAAGATTGGGCTTTTTTTTTGTTTTGAGACAGAGACTCGCCCTGTCGCCCAGGTTGGAGTGCAGTGGCATGATCTCAGCTCACTGCAACCTCTGCCTCCTGGGTTCAAGCAAGTCTCCCATCTCAGCCTCCCAAGTAGCTAGGATTACAGGCATGTGACATCACGCCCAGCTCATTTTTGTAGTTTTAGTAGAGACGGGGTTTCACCATGTTGGCCAGGCTGGTCTTGAACTCTTGACCTCAGGTAATCCGCCTGCTTCAGCCTCCCAAAGTGCTGGGATTACAGGCGTGAGCCACCGTGCCTGGCCAAGATTGGATATTTTAAAGGTTGGATCACTTGAAAATGAGGGGACAATGATCTGTGTGAGATCTATTTGGTTTCTATTATTAAACTTCTTGAAACTCAGAGCCAGGTGCAGTAGTGGTGAGTACCTGTAGTTCCAGCGACTCAAGAGGCTCAAGTGGGAGGAACACTTGGGCCCAGGAGTTCAATTCCAGCCTGGGCAACATAACAAGACTCCATTTAAAAAAACAAACAAACAAAAAAACTTTTTGAAACTCAGCTGCTACACATTGACTTTCCTCATTGTATATGTGCACCAGGTAGCTAAGGATACCTCAGGTCTTATATTTGGTTTTTCATAGGCAGTCATGCATTGTCAAATAAAAACCTTTTTTTCTAGAACTGGTATCGCTAATGGTATCATTCTCATAAAATATTTTATTTATTCCAACTGATTTGCCTGTGATCACCCAGACTCACTTATCCAGAGACACACAAATGGGCAGGCAGGTAGACAAACGCTACACCTGCCTGCCCTTTAGGAGCTAACAATGTGATTACCTCTCCTCGCCACTCGCAATCCCTTCCGCCATCAACACACACATTCATATCTTCCTTATTCTATTAATGAACATTTCCTCGGTGCTCACATAGCTCGTGCTAGGTTGCTCAGTGGTGTCATTTACAATATATTGAAAAATGAAAATTATATCCTCAGGAGGGCGTAATGTAGGGCTGAAAGGGAAAACACATTCCTGGCCCGGAATTTCTTAAACATTTAGAGCTGGTGAAATGGTTGTGTAGAGGCTGGGGAATTTCCCCAGCCTTCCCCACTTAACGGAGTCTGAGGCTGAGCTGAGCGAGGGCAGCTGAGATGCGCAGGCCTTGGGATTTACCTCTTCAGCCACTGGGAGGCCCTCTGCGTTCCCCTTTCCCCGGTGCCTGGCTGCGATTACTCACTCGCGCAGTGGCACCAGCCTTCCACCAGGGAGCCTCGAACGAGCTCTCCCGCCCTCTCCCCGCCCCCCCACCCCCATCTGCAGCTTGCTGGCTCTCTCTTTCTCCCTCTCTGTTTCACTCTCTCTCTTTCTCTCCCTCTCCTATCGGAGCACAATGAAAGCCTGTGTATCGCCGTGACTCCGGGCGGGAGCCAGTGTCAGCAAAGCGGCTAACAACAGACGAGAAAGAGAAAGGAAAATTCAAGCTACTTTTTTTTTTTTTTTTTTTAAATCCATAAAGCGGAGCGAATACAGGAGATAGAACCACATTGCTTATTGCGAGTCCAGACCCTCAGATCCACTGGCCGGGGATGGAATGTACAAAAGTGGACAGAAAAGTGGCTGGACATGACTCGGTGCAATTTGCTGGAAGTTTGTAAGTTTGACCATCGTTTGTAAATTACTCTCGGAAGAGTTTGTCTCTCTTGATACTGTATTAGAATAGAGCCGGGGGTGAGGAATAGAAACGTAAGCGGGAAAGAAAAAAATGTGTTGAAGGATCTCTCTCAGTGGCTAGCGACTTAAGATTGCTTTTCATTTAAGGCTAGGAAACCTTAGAGGGAGTGAGGATTTTACCGGTGATTGGATTAGCTGAAGAAAAAAGCATGGTCCAAAAGTCCAATTACTGACATTGTTAACAGTTGAAAAGCTGTCTCCCTCTTTTGGGAGAAGACAACATCCTACAGTATCCCCAAAGAGGAGAAAACACCGGAGCGAAAGGAAAGGGAGGAAAAATTAAAAGCCAAAAGACAGTCTCCCTTGATTTTTGCACATTTTGAACAGTGACTTAAACATCTTCTGAAACAGCACTGTTTTGTTTTGTTTTGGTTTTTTATTTAACCTGAGGAAAAGTCAAGGCTGCCGGTTACATAGACATGGTAGAAATGTGTTTCTCTGCAGAAACATCCCCATAAAGAATTGTCGGAAACAACTAGGTGAGGGGGAGTCCTCTCTATTAATACCTCTCTCAATTCCTTTTGCTGTGTGTTTCTGTCTCTTGCTGGACAATCCCTGAATTCTTGATCTAACCCCCAGATCGTGTGTTTACGAAGTACCTAGTGGCTCTTATCAGCTTGGTGGGGGAAAAAAAATCCACCAACTCTGTCCAACTTCTCCAGAGCTGTCAAATGCAATTAGAGTAAGTTAATCAGGGTTTGTTTCCAACTTATCCTCCCCCCAATTGATTTCTATTCTTTCTCCCCACCCTCTTTTTACTAACTCCCCTCCCCCACACCTTCTCCACGGCTCCCCCACAACCTCTGAAGACCTCTATTCATGTGGCCCTGAACACTGAGCTCACATTGTCAAAAACAGACTTGCCTGCAATAGCCAGCAGTAGTCTCTTTCCACCTCACCATCCCAGAGGCAGCAATCATTGTGTCCAGTAAGATGGGGGACACAGCGCCCCCACAGGCCCCCGCAGGAGGGCTAGGGGGGGCCTCTGGGGCGGGGCTCCTTGGAGGGGGCTCAGTCACCCCGAGAGTGCACAGTGCTATCGTGGAGCGCCTCCGGGCTCGGATCGCTGTCTGCCGCCAACACCACCTGAGCTGTGAAGGACGCTATGAACGAGGTAGGGCCGAGAGCTCAGACCGGGAAAGAGAGAGCACCTTGCAACTCCTGAGCCTTGTACAGCATGGCCAGGGGGCAAGGAAGGCTGGCAAACACACCAAGGCCACCGCCACTGCTGCCACCACTACAGCCCCTCCACCGCCCCCTGCTGCCCCTCCTGCGGCCTCCCAAGCAGCAGCAACAGCAGCCCCACCGCCCCCACCAGACTATCACCATCACCACCAGCAGCACCTGCTGAACAGTAGCAATAATGGTGGCAGTGGTGGGATAAACGGAGAGCAGCAGCCACCTGCTTCAACCCCAGGGGACCAGAGGAACTCAGCCCTGATTGCGGTAAGCACCTGGCTTTCTCATGGTTCTGGCTGTGGTCCTGTGGCCTTTTGTGAGGGTAGAGGTTGCTTTGGCCTAAGGTAGAGTGGATGGCAGTGAAGAAGGCCAAGATGTCACCTGACTACCTCAAAGGCCATTGGGTGTGTTGTTTGGGTGGTTTCATGCGCCTACTCATCATGTTCTGTTGGTGCTCACCCCTGAGATTTCCTTCACTTATAGGCTGTTCCTTAACTGATAAGACGCCCAAGTTTTCCAGAGGCTCTCTGGGGTCCACAGCTTGTAAAAGAAGAGGCTACCAGCTGGCAAGATCTGAGCCACTGAGGAAGGTTCTATCTCATGGATCCTCCGGCTTTGGCCAGCCAACCCTGATTAGGCCTCCAAGCCATTTTGCAGCCCCAAAGCATTTATCAGCCCAGCTGGCCTTTATCAAAGCCTTTTTCTCTTGCCCCATTTCCCCTCTCCCTTTTGAAGTGACCCCTTCTTCTTCACTTAAGAGAACATAAATGGTAAGCTGTAACAAAGAGCAAATTCCCCGAATGTCCCCTCAGTCAAAAACAAAATTGGCGGAAAATATCCCAAAGAGAAACTAGGGAGGCACTGTTTCTTAAGAGGCCTACTCTCTGATGCCCTCTAGACTCCCTCACCCCTGAGCGACATCTCGATTCTTTTCCCAAGCACTCCCGTCCAATCCAGTAACGCTCACTTCTAGCATTCGTTAAGTGGACAGGCACGAAGCAGCTATTTACACAGATCATCTTCCTAGGAAATACCTGTCTTCAGCCACTCCTGGTGACAGGATAGCAAACCCAAAAGTTCTGATTAAGTTTCTGGCTGGAAGTTCTTCCCCAGAGGCGCAGACACACCCCATCCCAGAGGAGAATCCCTTGGATCATTGATTCTCAGTGCCAGTCCTGGTCAGGTGACTGCCCGCTGTTTGCAGGCTTCCCCCGAAGCTGCTGGGCCAGTGGCCTCTCGTGGAAGGTGGAGCCCTGCCCTGTGGCCCTGCAGGTTTCCTCCCTTTTGGAGCTCCATGGGGCTTCTGGATTCTATGTCTGCTCCAGTTCACCCAGGTCAGCCCTAGCAAGAGCAACAGGAAATGGCCATGCAAGCCCCAAAGTACTCAAAAAGCCCAAAGGAGATGGTGCTATTGTGTCTAACTGCTCCTCCAAAGGAGCCTGATATTGAGCTCTCGGGAGAGGACATCCTCTGGCCAGGCGCTCAGGATGGCTCTTTCTGGCTTCCCTTAATCCCTTGCCTGGGTCCGTGGTGATGAAGGCTCTGGGAACCTCTGGGGAGTAGAATGGTGCTTTCCTCCCCAACCATGAACACATTTACTGGGGCTACCTAGAAATGGGACTCCTTGACGTCAGCTCCAGATGAAAAATAACTACCAACAGTTAAATTGCACAGGGTTTACAGTTTTACCTTTGAATAGCATTAGCTTGTGGGGTTATATTAAAGCTTCAAAGCCTAATATCCTTTTCTACCACCTGCTCTATTCCCACTTCTCCTTGGAATTCCCTAGGAAAGCAGTGGGAGGTTGTTTTGTGAAAAAAAGATGTTAGGGTAAAGGAGCGGGGTAAAGAATTGCTCAAATGGAGGGAAGAATGAGGTTTGTATGTATGTGTGTGTCACCAGCATCTGCAGCCAAAAGTATCTAAATGCCTTGATTGTCCCCAGTAAATTTATAATCTGTCTGCAAGTCTCCCAATAATGCGGCTTTGTGTGCTTCACAGTCTCCTGGTAAGTGTTTCTGGGGATGGAACCGCGAGTGAGGCACCCAGCCCAACCCTGAGCAGAGAAGACTGATCTCTGGCCTGGGTGCCAGGACCGGAGGGGGCTGTGAAGAGCCAGAGTGGGCTTCCCTTGTGGCCTTCAGAGCCCAGCCTCTGAAGGAAAGGTGGCATGTTTGCCTCTGGCCTTGTTCTTTGAGCTTCTGCTTTTGTCCAACTTGGAAGTAAGCTAAGGCAGCCTTTTTTTTCTAGGATGTTTCATGATGGGAAATGAAACCAACTTTAGTGGTCATTGTAACTTTACAGTAGCAATACCCATGCTGGGAGGGAAGTAAGGGAGCAGTGCCTGGCCCTTCCCGACTGAAAGCTTACTGCTGCAGAAGCCAGAGCTGGCTGCTGTGCTACCCCTGTCCTAGGAGGGACTCTTTCTGTCTTCTAACCACCAGCCATCTCCTGAGACATTTCCTTAGAGGAGCTCCATTTCCAGGTGTAGTGATAATGCAGAGAGGCACAGTGTAAGTTAGGAGGGCAAGGGATAGATAGTATATTTCTAGTAGTTGCTTTTCATTGAAAATATGTGGCATTGCATGGGTTTTTGGAAATTCCCTCTCCATTTTAGCTTCTAAATTTGGCCTGTTGTTACTCAGCACGGTACTCAGAGATGGTGATGCAAGTGCTGTATTAACCTGATAACATTGTGTCCAAAGGGAGGCCTGGGCATTTGGAAGTGATTCACCAAGCCCATTACATCGGCAAGTCTTACTTTACTCAGGCTCCTCTTATTTTCAGATATGCTATTAATTTTAAAAGGGCCTTTGTTCAGGGTGTCAGAATTTTTTCTTAATTTTATTGCTACTGTGTCCATAACCGGATTTATGTGGCTTGGGTGTGTTGAATGTGTAACTTTAAGAGTTAATTTGTATGCCATAAGTGGTCATAAATGTCCTTTGGAGAAAGGGAGAGAATATTGATCATCTAAAATCAAATATGTGCTGTGTCCTCAGATGAAAGCTTTGTATCTTGCATACTTTCTAGTACAATGCCTTGAAGACAGTGGGTAATATTTGTTGAATGAAGGTGAAAGGACAACTTCTGTTTGGTGGGATAATGTTGACTTTCATGGGTGTTATACAGCAAGGAATATATAATGTCTGAATCCTTTCAATAGCCTTAAGTTTCAAAAACAATGCAATAATAACCTCCAAGCCAGTTCTAATTCTGTCCACATTGAGAGCCTAATTCTACAGCCCTTACTCAGCCAATTTCTTCATTTAGCTCAAGTACAAGTTCAGGGGAAGCCCCAGTGCTGCAGAGACTGCAGGAACAGGGCCTTTCAGAGGGCCCGGATTATAGGGCTTTGAGCATATCTGCATTTCTAACCACTTGGAGCAGACTTTAGGCACTAACTCATTTTCTGGTGAAGTATGTTTGAATCTTTGAATGAACTGTAAAACTGAATAATTGCTGGTCCATGGAACAGTAAGGTTTAGAGCTTCTGTGGTACATTATTAATCTTTCCCTTTTGCCTGAGACAAGCTCTTTTTCTGTTGCATAGATTGTATTGCTAGGATGAGAAGATAAGTGGTTCCATGTCATCAATGGCTTCAGAGATTATCTTTTCTCTAATGTCATGTGGAGGAAAGAAAACAGATCAGACAAGGAGCCTACATCCCTTGGTTTTGTGCCTGCTGGATCACCATCTGGGTTACCTAGGACAAGTCACTTAGCAGTCATCTGTGGAACAGAGAGGACAATCATGCTGCCCCAGCTTGTTGAGAGAAGCAAATGAGTGTGTTTTTCTGAACAAGCTTTAGAAAAACTTAAGCACTGCCAAAATGCAATACTAGTGTTAGTTGTAATAAACTTACTACTAGTAATAAACTTCTAAACAATGAATGATAATACCAGTTTTTCTAGGGGTTAAATGTATACTCAGCTTTCAGCTGTCTGTTTTAAATGATGAAATAGCTCTTATTGTAAATAGAGGGATTGGCATTTCAAATTTCGTGCTGTCAAGATAAGACTGACATATCCGTATACTTAAGTGTTCCTGAAAGTCCCAGGAAATCCTAGTGCAATGCTATGAAAGTCTTTGGAGTCTTTGAATGCATCTACTTTACAGGCCTCTGCACAGACCTGGGAAGCTTTGGAAAGGTGTGTCCCCCAGAACATCTAAGGAATATTAGAAAAGTTGTTTACACGCATGCATGGGAAAGTTAAATATTTTGTCAACAATAGTCTAAAATGTTAATTGTTAGCTTAAGAAAGTCAAACAAGTTAAATCATTGCCAGAGTACCCTGGTTATTTTTAACTGATAATAATCAAGTTTCCAATTGACAATTAAAAAGTTGAGACCTGTAAGTGGGAGGCCAGATCTGGGTGTCTATGGCTGTCTACGTGATAAATGTCCTCCCAGGACAGTGATAGGAGTGTTTATATTATTTATGTATGCAGCCATCATTTCCTTAAAAACTGACCTATTTTTGTTGTTTTCTAGAACAAAGTTTTTTTTTTTTAAAAAAAGAATTCTTATCTATCTAGGACCTTCCTACCACTTATTTCAAGTAAATATAATTATAAGATCTCACAAAGGCAAAAGGGTTCAAGTGGAGAAAAGAGTTAGTATAATACTTTACCAAAAATTGATAAAAACCTTTCTTTGACATCCAGGTGATGTTATTATATAAACCAAGATATCTTGCTTGTTTAGGTCAATGTTTGTTTATAGAAGGCGTGTGCTTTCTTTGAAATAATATTGGTAGGTGATGTTCATCAAATGTTTCTAAATCTTAATGTTTAGTCACTTACGGCTTCTGTATTATAAACATTTTTAAATACCAATATGTTTAAATATGGGCTTTCAGATATTCTTAGACATAGCAATTAAATATGCCTAAGAGAGTGGCCATAATTAGCTGTTTTTGTTTTTTCGTTGTTGTTGTTGTTTGTGTTTGTGTTTAGCACTGTTATTTAATCTAAGAAGGCCTGAAAGGGAATCTGAAAACAGTCACCCAGTTCTGCTATGCATGGCAGCTAAGCCTTTCTGAATGGATTCTACCGCTTTCTTGTTCTTTAATCCAGACCCTTATATATGTTTATGTTCATAGGCAGGGCAATGTTTAGTGAAACCAATTCGAAATTTTTTCTTTTGCATTTTCATGCTAATTTCCGTCACACTCCAGCAGGCTTCCTGGGAGGATAAGGAGAAATACAGCTAAAGACATAGTCCCTGCTTACTTACAGCCTAATGGAATGAAAGACCACTTCAATAATGTAACAGGAAAAGTACTAACCAGATAGAATGGACCAAAACTGATACAGAAAAATCAGAGGAAGAGAGGAATAAATATTTACTGAGTCCTAAAATGTGCAAGGCTTTTTAATTACCTATTTTATGTAATGCCTGCAAAAAACAGGTGAGTAATCAACATTTGTCCCATTTTACACATAAGGAAACTGAAGCTTAGAGTAAATGGAATAATTTAATGCATAGATTTTATAGTTAGACCCATATTCAGGTCTCTATATTATACCTACTAGCTGTATGAATATGAGAAAATACTTTTGTTATTTTCTTGGTATCAGTATCTTCATCTGCAAAAAACAGCTAAAGTTATTTAGCAAAACAGTCAGCATAGTGCCTGATACATAGTAGGTGCTCCAAACATGAGTACCGCTAGTAGTTGGTAGTAGAGAGATTCAAATATAGGCCAGGGATAGCTATATGAGAACATGCGTCACCAGCAGGGCCTGAGAAGAGGGAGAAAATACAGAAATGTGGGATTGGGGTTGCTGAGTGCAGGCATGTAGGTTAAGTGTTTGGGGAACAGAGAGCAGAGCTTGACTGAGTGTGGTTGGACATGAGTACTGAGGGGGATAAATGAGATTGATCCACATCCTGGAGGGCCTGGAGGTCTGGTAAGAGCAAATCAGAAGCCCTGGAAAACGGTAGAGCAAGGATGGCTCCGAGGAATCAGCAGCTATGATGCAATAATAATCCTTCATATACTTGAAGACAAGTATTACATTTCCCCTCCAGCAGCCTCTTCTCATAGCGCATTGCCTAAGTGCTCTGCACTACCTATCTTCAAGTCCCTTGAGCTGCTTAATGCCTTGCTATTTACACACTTCTCCCATTCATGGTGAGTTATATACTGCGTGACATGCCCTTTGACACTAAAAGGAGATAGTTTTAAAGCACACTAGCTAGATGCAGAAGAGGAAGTAAAAGAAGCAGACCAAGCTATACCTCGCTTCTTAGGTTCACTGGGCCTTCCAGTGCAAACAAGAATTGCCCTGTTGGTAAAAGTGTATATACTCTCTTGATGTGTAAATAAGTCTTCCCAACAAATGAGTCTGCCTGTATACTAATGTGGAAAAGATCTTCTCATTATTAAAAAAATCATGAACAAAAATTCATGAGAAAAGCATTATTATAGATGGTCTTTGAGATGTACTTATTTCTTTGCTTGTAAATAGATGTGTTACAAATTTTTTACTTGTCTTAAGGTCCAGTTGGATACCAGTTTCCCCCATTTGGTTCTTGTTTACAAGGCAAAGGTAAGGGACCCTAAGGAAAGATGGCAAAGGAGAAAAACCAACATCTTCTTCCTCCCTGATTCATGGCATGATGCTTGGGATGCTGACGGTAGTTAGTGGGCTATTGACCAGCTTCAACCTTTGCCTACACATTTGTGAGAAACAGAGGTAAAAGAGCAAAGGCTATTCTACTTCCCTATAGAGGACATGAAGAGAGAAGTTCACATATTCTCCACAGGCTGAGGACAATTAGAAAGCTGGACCCTACCATAGCCAAATTACTGAAGGAATGGAAATGAAAATGGGCAAATGACAATACTGACACATGCCATAGCTCTCCAAAGGTCTTAATGTTTTAACAAAGGTTTTAAACTCTTACATCAAGATTGTATGCATGGGTCCTTTTTAGAGTTTGGGAAAATATCATTAATTCAGTAAATAATCTTTGTACAGCTCTTCTGTGCCATGAACTGTGCCAGGAATACATTGATGGACACTTCAGTATACCCTTTGCCGTCTTTGAATTTACAGTGTAGAAGGGAGGTGAGTGGGGTTAGAAATAGAACTGTTTCAGTTGGCTTGTATAAGGAGGCAAAGAAGCATGGCAGTTAAGAGCCTGAGATCTTAACTCTGAGGTGAGACGATCAGATTTCAAATCACCCCTCTACCACTTAGTTGTGTTTTCTTGGATAGGTCAATTAAATTACCTTGCCTCTGTTTTCTCGACTGTGAAATGGAGTGATAGTAATAGAATTAACTTCTTAGAGCTGTTGATTAAATGAAGCAATTGCCTAGCACCTCGTAAAGGCTCAATAAATTCTAGTTGTTACTATTAGTGTGTGAAGTAACATACCTGAATCAGATTCATAGGTTTCCCAGCCCAGAATTCTGTTTCCAGTAATGCCTTAGACATTTAGAGGAAGAGCATGGCTTTTCTTTTTAGTGTTTACTTAAAATGGTTAGTGAAGAGTATCATTTATCAGTTCCCTCAATAGTTGAATATGAAGACATCACCTGGGATAGATTTACATCTCCCTAGAATGTTAAATAGTGTCCTTCTTGAGAATGGGACCAAGTACTACCTCTTCCAATCCTAGGGTTCTAGGACTCCTAATCTAGAAGTTGAGTAGAGTGAATGTCCACTTGACTCCTTACTTCTAGAATTCAGTCTGGGTTTCCATTCAGTTACCCAGCAAGTGTAAAGTGTGGGCTTAGTAGGTAAATGAGAAATTTAAACCATCTATTGAGAGTTTTGAATCATTGGAACTGAATAGAAAAACCAATTTAATTGAATTGTTAATTGAAATTAATGAATAATTCTTAAATGAATTTGGTCCTAGAGGCACAAAAGGTTAGAAACTCCCTACTGTGGAGATTTAAATTTATGCTTTTGAAAGCCAGATCCCTGGCTAAAGTTGCTAACTTACTGCATCTGCAGATAAGTAGGCAACACAGATTTGCCCTCTTTCCAACCCTAAGCAGGAGCATGTTGAAATTTCCATGCCTTGATGTGGCTCTCACCTCAGAATCCCTTCTTTACTCAGTACCTCCTCAAGTGCGATTTCCCATAAAAAAAAAAAAAAACATGAGGAAGATGTTGCCAAGGGTTCAAAGCAAGTTTTAGTGATGATAATTCTTAATTGAAAGCATGATGTTTCTATGAAGTGACAGGGTTAGAAAACAAATAGTCTGTTCTTTAGTAGATTATATTTGGGCAAGGATGGATTTATTGTCCAAACTCAGAACAGAGAATGTAGTCAAAAATTTTTATCTGTTTTTTTTTTTTTTTTTCTCTTGCTTACTCCCCGTGATTTAACCCTGAGATTCCTCCCCTTTCTTGATGGTAATAATGCTTAGGAAATGTAGTGTCAAACATAGTTGGGTTGTTTTGTTTCTAACAGTGTTCTTACTTCCTGAGTCATTCTGGCAGATTCATACATTAACATGGAATCATTAACATTTTTGCTTTAAAATTTATCTTTTGTCAGAAATGTGGCTGAGTTATATTTGTGATTCTTATCCAGCCCTCTAATAACTCTCACCCACATGAAGCCCAACACCTTAAATGCCTCATTGTACAACAGAGTTCTCCTCAGGTAGCTCTCATAGATTTCAGTAGAAAGTTAATTACATGTCTGTTTCTAAGAAAATTTAGTTAAGACAAAAGTCTGCTACAACCTCTAATAATGTACCGGGAGTCTGTTGGATACACAGTATAATCTCTTAGAGTCCTGGTAACCAGGGTGCAAAGAGGTAGCTTAATTGAGTACAATATGTACTGTACTGTGTCTTACTTATGTGTAAAATGCTCATTTCTGGAGGTCTCTGGAGTCTAAATTATGTAAAAATAAAAACATTCTCTGGCTAAGCAGCTGAGAAATAAGGGTTTTTTGTTGTTGTTGATGTTTCTATTCACCTAAGTTTCTGATACTTGCTAAACCGGCTAAGGCTTGCACATTTGATTGTCACACCGCAGTACTTAATTTCAGACAGCACAAAGTATGTGCTAGTGTATTATCCCATTTGGTTGTTTCGCGGAAGTGTTAAAGTGCAAAGTGCAGACATGAGAGTAAACAGGAAAGAGGAGCTATCCTCCTGACAGAAACAACAGACAGAGGCAACCGTTTAGTAAAGTTTGGGCCCAAGTTCCTGGAGCCACTGCACCCAAGAGAGTTTCCTTTTCTTCCTTAGATTCTTTGCATGTGGATCTGTTTGCAGGCTCAGTCCCCCAGAGAGTGACTCTGAGCTGTCTTTGTGCTAAATTAAACATTAGTTTTCTCCTTGGGAACCTGATCTTCCAAAGACTAGGCAACAATATCTTTCTGAGAGAGCTCCCAGCTAAGCATTTCCCTCACGAAGACACTGGCTCAGGAGCCCTTTCACCTCTCCGATCTGCTTAGCTAATGTGAGTGCGTGTTGCATGGGAATTGTTTTGTCTAACCAGGTCTAGAAGCCCTTAAAGTGACAACTTGTACTTTAATCCTTGGTACAATGGTGGAGGACCCATGCTGCTTTAGCATATAATAAATGAAAACTGAGTAGCAGCCAGATCATGTAAGATTACAACCACATATGGGCAGGAGTTCTGTTTGCTCCTTACCTCTCAAATTCTGCACCCAGAGCAATGAAAGAGAGTGAGTTGCAAAACAGAAGCCATCTCATTTCTAGCCTTCTCTCATCTCTATCCTGTCCATCCCCCTAGAGGGCCAGTTCATATTAGTCTAAAAATAGGACACTATTCTACAATTTATAGAGTCGTATGAGCCCTTAGAACACAGACCAAATCCTCTTTTCATAGATGAAGAAATTAAAGCTTTTTTTTTTTTTTTTTTTTTTTTTTTTGAGATGGAATCTTGCTCTGTCGCCCAGGCTGGAGTGCAGTGGCGTGATCTCGGCTCACTGCAAGCTCCGCCTCCTGGGTTCATGCCATTCTCCTGCCTCAGCCTCCCGAGTAGCTGGGACTACAGGCGCCCACCACCACGCCCTGCTAATTTTTTGTATTTTCGGTAGAGACGGGGTTTCACCGTGTTAGTCAGGATGGTCTCGATCTCCTGACCTTGTGATCCACCTGCCTTGGCCTCCCAAAGTGCTGGGATTACAGGCATGAGCCACCATACCTGGCCAAAGCTTTTTTTTTTTTTTTTTTTGAGATGGAGTCTTACTCTTTGGCCCAGGCTGGAGTGCAATGGCTCAGTCTTGGCTCACTGCAACCTCTGCCTCCCGGGTTCGCATGATTCCCCTGCCTCAGCCTGCTAAATAGCTGGGATTACAGGCACCCACCATCATGCCCGGCTAATTTTTTTCTTTTTTCTTTTTTGTTTTCTTTCTTTTTTTTTTTTTTTGTATTTTTAGTAGAGATGGGGTTTCACCATGTTGGCCAGACTGGTCTTGAACTCCTGACCTCAAGTGATCCACCCACCTTGGCCTCCAGAAAGGCGTGAGGCACTGCGCCTGGCCTTAAAGCTCATTTTTTTTTTTTTTTAAAGAGAAAGCCTCCAAGAACCCATAGCAATAGATCTTGGACTAGAACCCAAGTTTTCCTGACATCTATTCCAGGTTATAAAAAGTAGTCATTTGATTAAGGATTTTTAATAAACCTATAAAAAGAACAGGGGAAATTTGATATTTTTATTAATATTTTGGTAGTAGGAGTAGCATGGAGTTTAGAGCCTGTGTTAGATTGTCTTTTTTGTTTGTTATTGTTTTGAAACAGGGTCTCACTCTGTCACCCAGGCTGGAGTGCAGTTTGCACAATCTCTGCTTACTGCAACCTCTGTCTCCTGGGCTCAAGCGATCCTCCCACCCTCAGCCTCCTGAGTAGCTGGGACTGCAGGTGCACGCCACCACCCTTGACTAATTTTAGTATTTTTTTGTTGAGACAGTGTTTTGCCATGTTGCCCAGGCTGGTCTCAAACTCCAGGGCTCAAAGGATCTGCCCACCTCAGCCTCCCAAAGTGCTGGATTCCAGGTATCAGCCACCATGCCTGGCTGGTAGATTGCTTTTTAAATGATCATAATGATCCCTTCCACCCTACATGCCCCTTTGTAATGTAACTTTGCCACTCCTTGCATCAAAAAATGGATGCTATTTTCCCCCTTGCATCTCGATTGGCCTCGTGACTGCATTATCCAATAACATGTGATAGAAATGACAGGTGCTACTTCTGAGATGGCCTTTATGAAGCCCTCTTGGAACACTGGCCCGAGACCAACATGTAAGGAAGCCAGTCTAGCTAATTGGGAGATAAGCATCCACATGCAGAGAACCAAGGTGCCCCAACTCTAATCAGCACCAACTACCCACACACGAGTGAGGCCATCTTGGACCCAGTCAATCTTCCAGTTCAATGTGGCCACACAAGTGAGCCCAGGTGAAACCAGCAGAGGAACTGCCCAGCCAATCCACAGAATTATGAGAAATATTACATCATTGTTTTAAGCCACTAACTTTTGGGGTGGTTTGTAAGTAGCAAAATTTAACGGAATCAGAGCTGGAAAATTTTAGCATGGAAAATGATTCTGTTTCATTAGCTGTGTTATCTTGGACTGGTTACTTAACGTCATTGAGCCTCATAACTCTGCTTTTCAGGATAATAGTGGCTATCTGGAAAGGTTGTGGGGATTAGATGAGATAATACAGTTTATGAATGAGCCTACAGTTTTTTCTGGTACATGGAAGAGCTTAACAAACATTAGTTTCCCTGCTTTCTCTTTGTCTCTTCTCAATGAATTATAATTCATACAAGTTCCCCCTTTGTCAATTCACATTCACTTAATGTGCATCAACATTCTCCTAGGCTTCTTCAGATCACTGTTCCTCTAAACAATAATTAATTTTTTCCCTCCTGGATCATGCTGTCATTCCTTCTAACTACCAAATTTCAAGCATTCTTGCTGCGCTCCATGGAACACATCTGCCTTCAGTAGTCTACCCTTAAAATAGAAAAGGGTTAACCTCATAAAGATGTCACTCCCTTTGTACTGTTATGCTGCCCTTGGGAGACTCAAACAGCATAGCAAATAGATATGGGCAATGTAATTGCATTCGATCTTCTAGGTCACAGAAGACTTTGTTAGCGGGTACAGCAGATGGGGAAAAGTAAGCACATTCCCATCTTGAAGAGCACTGCTTCTAAACTCTGTCACTCTTTTTGATAGGAAATTACTCTAACAGCCTCATTTTTTCCATCTTAGCCTTCACAACAAATAATAAAGAAGGAGTGATATAGTCATACTATATTATACCTACTTACTATACTTATTAGTAGCGATACTGTTTGAGAGTACTGGTCAGGGGATTGGGTATTGAAGGTCCTAGTGCTGGCTCTGATACTACCTAGTAGGACAATTTAGTCATGTCCCTTAACTTCTCTGATATTTACTTTGCTTCTTGGAAAAACAGTAAGTGGCACTTGGTATGTGACTTGTATCACTTTTAAGGCTTCTTTTGGTGTGACACACTTTGCATAGTTCCCTGATATTTTGATTTTGTTTCTCAAATTTCAGCCTCTTCTTACATATATTTATTGAGGAGGGATTGAAAGGAACAGTGACAAAGTTGGGAATGTTTTGTACTAGTGAGGAGGGTCTGAAGATATCTGGGGGACAAGGTCCAGCCATGGTGGAAGGGGGAGAGCCAAGCTATATTAATTGTTGAATACCCTTCCTAGAAGTAATGAACAAATCAGTCTATATGTGGCCATATTCTGAGGAACTTAGGGTTCCAGTTTAAGAAATACATTTATAGGAGTAGAGTTTGATTCATTAAATTTATTTTTAGAGGGAGTACTGATTTTTTTCCCCCCAGATCCTCCCAATTATACTTCTAATATTTCTGTAGGGTAAAGATTCCCAAGCGACTACCCCTTGTGAAATAATTACATGAAATATTAAAAAAAGAAGGAAAATATTCTGTAGAGCCTCCTACTAAGGAATTGACTAGTCTTTCAGCTATATACATCCGTCTCTCCATCTGTTTGTCTATCTCTTTCTCATATACACATAACAATTGAAAAGTGCAGATTGATAGATGGGATTTTATATGTGTCACCACTTCATTTTTTAAATACCTCTCTGCTTTAACGGGGAACTATAAAAGAGAGTCACTGAGAAATTGGCCTGGGGGAGGGGAATTCAATCCACTGCCTCTTTTTTTCTTATCACTAAAACCCTAAGCAGAGAGTATAATCACCTATTTCCCAAGGGCAGCCCTAAGCCCTTAAAACTCAGCTCTGTTTAGGGATTTAATAGAACTGGAAAAAAGAAATGTACGGGATCTGCTCCTAAGAGCAAACCAACAAAGAAAAATTTTCCCAAACAGATATTAAATCTAAAGAATTTTTACGGTAACACAGTCCCCTCTCTGCCTCCCTATCTCTTGATTCAGTTAGAGCACAGCTCTTCCAATCACTTCTTTATGACTCGTACAATCTTGGGGGGTGGCGTGGGGTGTCTGTGGATCACATCTTAGGCTCTGAGCCAGCCCGAGCATTTTTTTTTTCAACAACAGAGGAAGATGTTACTAGCATAAAGTGAACAAGGTCATTTGGTTGTGGTTGCCATTTTATTTCATTCAAGCTGAGAGTAGACACATTCAGCTTCATTGTTAGGTTGAAGCCATAAAGATAGTGACATTTTTTTCAGTTACCTCTAAACACCTTAGAATTTCTTCTGTTAAGATTTTCTGGAACTTTAGGTGAAAATATCTTGGTGTTATGCAACATGGATTTTCTTTTCAAAAATATTAAAATAAAGAAAGTCAAGTTGCCTTTATTTCCCAATAGATGAGGTCTTACCTTTGCTTAGGAAATATACCTTAAGCTCCCATCACACACACACACACACACACACACACACACTTTGTTTTTAATTGTTATTATTATTTTTTTTTTTCTGAGATGGAATATCACTCTGTCACCTAGGCTGGAATGCAGTGGCGCGATCTTGGCTCACTGTAACCTCTACTTCCTGGACTCAAGCGATTCTCCTGCCTCAGCCTCCTGAGTAGCTGGGACCACAGGCGTGCACCACCATACCTGGCTAATTTTTGGATTTTTAATAGAGATGGGGTTTCACCACATTGGCCAGGCTGGTCTTGAACTCCTGACCTCGGGTGATCCGCCTGCCTTGGCTTCCCAAAGTGCTGGGATTACAGGCGTGAGGCACCGTGTTGGCCTGATTATTTTTAATAAATATGAACAGAAGTTGGTTACATGAGTGACTTGTTAGATAAATAAGAATTGAAGAAATACATTGAAGAGTACGGAAAAGGGTTGGGCACAGTTGCTCATGCCTGCCATCCAAGCACTTTGGGAGGCTGAGGCAGGCAGATCACTTGAGGTCAGGAGTTCTAAGACCAGCCTAGCCAACATGGTAAAACCCCGTCTCTACTAAAAAATAAAAAAATCAATTTGCTGGGCATAGTGGCAGGTACCTGTAATCCTATTGAGGCAGAGGAATCACTTGAGTCCATGAGGCAGAGGTTGCCGTGAGCCGAGATTGCGCCACTGCACTCCAGCCGGGGCAGCAGAGCAAGACTCTGTCTCAAAAAATAAATAAATAAATAAAATAAAAATATATGGGAAAGAAGATCAGTTTTGAAGGAATTTGCACCAGAAGACAAGAACCTGCCAATTACAGAAACTAAGGAAAAACTCCGTTATATTACAATGATAAGTGTGGAGTGACAGGAGACCCCTATTCTGGTCCAGGCTTTGACTAACAGGATGACCTCGGGGCCAGTCATCCCTCCTTTGCCTCTTTATTTCCCCATCAGCAACCCATACGGGTTGGATTCCCTAGCATTTTGCATTATTCTTGTCGTACAGGATTCAGCTCAAATATCACCTCTTGGAGAGACCTGCCTGTCTACCCTAACTAGAGCAGACACACATGACTGATCTCCTTCTCTTGCTCAATCTCCCATCATGTTATCCCATTACAGAGTTTTTGTTTTCTTCGTAATTTTTATCACTATATGAATTATTTTGATTCTTTGTTTATTTGTGCATTTCCCATTGTTCCCTACATTCCATTCAATGTAAGCTCTATGAGCCCAAGAACCTGGGCAGTGTTATTCACCACAAGTATCCCAAGCCCTAGTGGTTCCTGGCACATTTTGTGTTCACAATAAATATTTGTTAAGTCAATGAACAGATAAATGGCTTTTAAACTCAAGATAGTTTTTTTTTTTCTTTTGACGGACTTTCGCCCTTGTTTCCCGGAGTGCAATGGCGCGATCTCACTGCAACCTCTGCCTTCCGGTTTCAAGCGATTCTCCTGCCGCAGCCTCCTGAGTAGCTGGGATTACAGGGGCCCACCATACCACGTCCGGCTAATTTTTTGTATTTTTTGAGTAGAGATGGGGTTTCACCATTTTTGCCAGGCTGGTCTCGAATTCCTGACCTCGTGATCCACCCGCCTCGGCCTCCCAAAGTACTGGGATTACAGGCCTGAGCCACTGCGCCCAGCCTAAACTCAAGATAGTTTTTAAGACTTTCAGGGAAGGGATAAAAAAGAAAGAAGGAGGGTCATGCAATTGGACTCCAAGGTCTCAACCTCTTGTGTATGCATTTAAAACACACATGCACACACACACATACATAACACACACACAGGCTTTAGTGTGATGAAAAACAGAGTTCCAGTGCTACAACCATTTGAAAAGTACATGGAATAGATTATCTCTTAAAATTCTTCCTAGGTTTAAATTCTAAAGCCCAGTCTCCCATAAGAGGAAAATGTTGGTGCAAGGAAAAAGATGATGGAATGGGGTTACAGATGTTGAGTGCCTACTGCCTGTTGCGTCTTGTGCCGGGCCCTTGAGCCACAGAGAGAGTTCTCGTTTGATGGAGTTTACATTTTAATGGGGGGCGAGGTAGACAGAGAGTAAACAAATAAACAAAGGAAAAAGAAATTTAACTGCTGACATAATGCACAGCTCTTTGTTCCTTCATATGGCTGACTGGAGATTGATTTGGGTTAATTAAAAGAAAGCAAATCTGGGAAACTCTGTGGAAAGTGATAACCATAAACAAACTTCTACCTACAGAGCTAGAAGAGGGGTTTCTATGCCCGTGGCTGCTCCAAGCCTGGACATCTGCCTGCACAGTGGTCTTTCTGGCCCAGGCTGTGTGCTACTTTGGCTAGTCTGTGTGAAATGTTGATTCCGATGTTTCCAGGGAAGAAGGTGGTCTTGTCAGCATCTTCTGTGCCTTGGAGCTACTGTGATCATTTTGTTAGAAATCATCGAGGTTTGAGAATTAAAGAGAAACTGCTGAAAGGTACCATTTGTGAAGGAGAATATTGTTCCTCTTTATAGAAACAGAAAAAAAAAAATGATCAGTGTCCCAAGGAGGTACAGGCATAAATCTAAGGAAGATAACTCACATTTGTAATAGTCATAATAATAATATATGTACGAGTCCTCACAGAAACCTTATTCTATCAGTGAAAAAGATGGCGCTATCCGTAGTTTACCAATGTGACACAGACTTAGAGAAGTTGAGAAATGGTAATAATATCTTACTTTTGAATAGCAAATTTGCAGTTTATGGAGTGTGTTATTTCATTATTTCAGTTTAAACATCATTTCAGTTTCTTCTCTGGAGTATTATTATCCTTGTTTTAGAGACAGGTATGAGAGGCTCAAACTTGTCTGTGCTAACTCCACTAGTAAACATCAGTCTACCCTTGGGGCTCCTGGACCTATGCAGGAGGCACAAAGCTGGCAAAGCTGAATAGCTAAACCCCAAATGCATAACGAAATTTGCAACTAGATGGGGACGTTGAATGTCTTCAGCTCCCAGACATACACCCACACATAATTTGAAGCAATGACTCCCCTAGAAAGAATGGCAATCATGAATGGAATGAGGATGTCAGACACCCAGGGCACACCAAGTCTAGAATAAGAGAGACTGAAACAAGAGTCTTGTTTTTTCTTATTTAAATCCAATAATTTGTAAGAATATAAGGCAAGATGAGAAAACCTTTTAATGTGTGAAAGCTTACAATTTGGTACCTGTATTTCTTATGGGTCTAGTCAGCCAGCAAGTCTGAGGAGCGAGGGCTACAAGGTCATTATGAAGAGAAACTTGATCTTGAATTAAAGAAGCAGACTCTTCTTTGCCACCAAGATTGGTCTCTTAAGTTTTTCTCCTTACCATTGCTTATTTCAGAATGAATATCTTAGATGGAACTTCAGGGAGAGACCTGAAGCTGTTTGCTGAGAAGTGATTTTGAATCCATTCAGATTCAAGTAGGGAATAGGTTGTTTAAGCTGATGAATGTTTTCTCATTACCTGGAGAAAATGTGGGGACTCATAATTGATGAGATTTTGCTTCAAGGTGAAGATGTGCCTTATTTATTTTTGTATTTCTGTGGCCTACAATAGTGTCAGACATCTATTACACAAGCATTCCATAAATGTGTATTGAACTACACTGTGGCAAGCATGAATTTTTAAAGGACTGCAGTTCTTTATATTTCTGTGGCTGAATGTATTGTGCACCAAATATGAGATACTGATCTTCAAGACATCCTTTTGGTTCAACACATTTAAAAAAATAAATCTCATGTATTAAGTGTTTATCATGTCAGACCCTCTTCTACGTGTTTTCTGAATGTTAACATATCTTTGCAATTACGCTATGAAATAGGTACTATCTTATTCCCATTTGGCAAGTGAGGAAATTGATGAATGAGGTGAAGGAACATGCCCAGGTCATGCAACCACAAGTGGTGGAGTCAGAATTTGAATACGGCAAGATGATGCCAGGGTCCCAGGTTTCTAATCATGACTTCACACCTCATATAGGAGCAGATAATTACATAGGTATTATCAGACTCAACTCACACATGGTCCAAGCCTGAATTTGGAAGGCAAGTGCAACAAGACATTTGAAAGTCAATGATGATTAGAACTAACTAGTCATCTAAGCTGCATATGAAATTCAGAATGAATGCCTAGGGGCCACAGATTACTCTCTGAGACTGTTGCCAGTCGTCTCTTTTCTAAGAGGTAGAAAGTGCTTGAACATGTAGACTAGGAGTGACACATGTTTTGACTGGCATTCCAGGGTAGCTTTCAGTAGCCACCTGGAGGGCTGTGTGGAGGATTCTAAGGCCATACCTATGCACAGTGGGAAAGGCAGCTGTGGTGGTTCATTGTCGACGTCTAACCTGCAGGCACAGAGAGGGCAGCATGGCTGACCCGTTTCTGGGATAGATTCTTCAGGGTTCAGGAATCCAAACCTGGAGCATCATCAGTAGAGATTCCTGATGAATTGTTCATTCCTATGAAGGAATGCATCAGGACCAGACTATAGTGTGAGTGGGCCTCAAATCCATGTATAGAATAAGTTTGGGTTTAAATAAGTTAATTAACATCACTGTAAGTGCCTTGAAGACAGATAAGTTCCTTGAAGACACAAAAACCTCTTATCTCTGAGCATGCAGATGGGTTTTTTTTTTTCCAGCATTTTGTAAAGGGTGGTACAAACTCAACTTCACTCCCTCCCCAACCTGCAACCAGATTGTTCTTCCTAAGCACCTCTTACATGAAATTCTAAAGATACCATTACTGTGGTGAATATTCTGAGGGAAATTCTCTTTGGCTAGAAAGAGCAACAGAAAGGTACAGATGTGTTTGAAAAAAAAAAAAATAGGATACCCTAAACTTGTGTGATTACTTCTTTGAGGAATCACATTTTTCTATAAGCTGCCTTTTAAAACATTTTAGCAAATATGTCTTGAGATATTGTATCTCAACCCCACCCTAGGCACTAGGAATGGAGTGGTGAATAAGATAAGTTCCATGGTCTCTTGGAGAGTGCTTTTTTTTTTTTAAATCAGTAGCCTCTTTTCATGCTAGAACATAAATGATCCAGCTTCTTGAGTTTGTGAGTTCCCTAAACTGGATACACAACTTTGTGCGATGGCATATACGCATTTTCAGTGTTGATGCATTCCACAGTTTTGTCAGATTCTCCAAGGGTTCCAAGAGCCAAAGAACCTGAAGCCTAGGCCTATGGTGATGGGAAGACTCCACTAATACTAGGCACATTGTGATTCTCCACTCTACACAACAGCTAGCTCTGGGACATCCAACATTTCCTTTCTTTGTGTGTCTGTTCGTTCTAGTTTCAGGAACCTGAAGAGAAAGCGAATGTAACTTTCTTCATGCCTAACATATTTCCTTTACCTTGGACTTTTGTTATCTATTTTGTTATCTATCTAGGCATTTTCTTTCTTTCTTTTTTTTGAGATGGAGTCTTGCTCTGTCGCCCAGGCTGGAGTGTGCAGTGGTGCACTCTCGGCTCACTGCAAGCTCCACCTCCCAGGTTCACGCCATCCTCCTGCCTCAGCCTCCCAAGGAGCTGGGATTACGGGTACCCGACACTACGCCCGGCTAATTTTTTTTGTATTTTTAGCAGAGACGGGGTTTCGCCATGTTAGCCAGGATGGTCTCGATCTCCTGACCTCGTGATCCGCCCTCCTCGACCTCTCTAAGTGCTGGGATTACAGGCGTGAGCCACCGCGCCAGGCCCATTTTCTTCTTTTCTAAAAGGCAGTCAGTCCCCAGACAGCAGCTGAACTCTTTTCATTCTCTTTTGCAGTTCAGGCTTGAGCCCAGCCCAACAATTTTTTTACTTTATTTTTAAGTGACCTCTTACCATTTTCAGGTTTCCTTCCCTCTCACCTTGACCTCTAACTCCAAATTTATGTCTCCATGTCATTGTGGGGAACTTCTTGGTGAAAAGGTTAAAGCTAAGTTGGAGCTCTGTCTCGGGCTTTTCATAGCAACACTGACTCTAATTATTAGCGGTGCACTCCAGGCTGCTAGAGTTCATATTTTGGCAGTGGACCATCAAACACCCTATTTTTAAGAGCCTTTAACTTCGTTGTAAACATGTGCTGTGACTGAGAGCTTATTTTCTTTACTCATATTTACCAAAAGCAATTTAGCTGTCGAGAAGTTGTTATAAGGAAAAAAAAAAAAAAAAAAAAAACAGACCCCCCCAAAAGAACTCGGCCTTCAGGACCATTTTTCCACTCATATAACTCAAAACTGTTCATGATCTTTTAAAAAAATTGGCATTTAGTTGTTTAATTTGATGGTCCAGTCATATTGGTAATTTGAAGGGAAGAAGAAATGGAACTGCTAGGTCATTTTACTATGACAAATGTCCATTAAACACATGTGGAGGGAATAGTGTTGACCACACATATTTTATATGATTGACCAGAACAGAATGGCTCAAGGAAGGCAGTCTAGTATACTGAGTAAATCATTTTGCCCTTAAAATCTCCAATATTTAGAACAAAACCTTCTATAGACATACTTCCTGCACACTCTAAATTCTGTAGACCCTACTAGTCCCATTAAGAGAACAAATAATATCCCAAACGCCAAGCCTCAGCTTGTACGTGCACTGGATGGATTATTGATGTCTGAGGACCTTGAAAAGTAATCTACAGAAATATGATAAAGGAAGGAAGATCACAAATATATATATTTCTTTTGTCTCTGGAAGGAATTTAAACAAGTGTAATAAAACACATAGTAATCTTTTGAAGCGTTTTTGACTTCTGGCCTTCAAGCGGGAGCTTTAGGAGGAATTTCAATGTTAAAATGGAGAGGTTGGAACTTTGACATCTTTCTCTCGTGATTTAAGATTCTGAAAGTAGTGTTAGGCAAATTCTTATATTCCAGCACAGGAGAAACACCAGCTTTCCAAGAGGGTTTAACATTTCTTCATCCCTTTAGCAATACAAGAGGGCAACTGTGCTCAGAGGTTGGCTACATTTGTGAAGCGGGAAGAATAAAAAGATCTGAAAGTGTGTTTTCGGGGTCACAAGCCCAGTGGGCAGCCATATGCTGTGGAAGTACCTTGGCCTGGAAACCCTCCAGCTAAATGATGAGTGTGTCTTTTCTACACAAATCCTATTTGAAGGCATGTTGCTGCAGTGTTGTTTTTACCCCTCAGGTAAAATGTTATTTTCTACCCCATATCCGAGGCACATGAGCCCTGAACTTGACTAGCATGTGGATTCCACATGTTTTCTCCCACTCTTCCAAATGGATGTGCTCTTGAAAACATTCACTTTCCTGGTCCTTGTCATGTGATATATTTTCTTATTGCCATGCTTCATTCTCTGGCTTTTCCATCTCTCTCCATTTCAAGTGCTTTCAAAGACAAGAATCTTCTGGTCGTAGCAGGCATTCATTTGCTACAAATGCTGGCTAGTTGTATTTCCAGGCATAAGAAATACACACACAAGGCCGGGCGCGGTGGCTCAAGCTTGTAATCCCAGCACTTTGGGAGGCCAAGACGGGCGGATCACGAGGTCAGGAGATCAAGACCATCCTGGCTAACACGGTGAAACCCCGTCTCTACCGAAAATAGACAAAAAACTAGCCGGGCGAGGTGGCGGGCGCCTGTAGTCCCAGCTACTCGGGAGGCTGAGGCAGGAGAATGGCGGGAACCCGGAAGGCGGAGCTTGCAGTGAGCTGAGATCCGGCCACCACACTCCAGCCTGGGTGACAGAGCGAGACTCCGTCTCAAAAAAAAAAAAAAAAAGAAATACACACACAAACACACACACACACACACACACACACACACACACACACTCCTACCTTGCAAACTCCTCCTATTCCCATCTTCTTATAGTAATAATGAATTGAAGACTATCACTGTACATTAATCTGGAAATTGATAAGATAATACCTCCATACCAGCAGATGTTGAGTAGGGGAAGGGGGAGATACAATACAATCAACACCCAAATGGGAATTGTCCACTCCACTCCTATTAGATCCGCTTAGAGATGAGAGTGCATGTTCTGCCAGAGCCATTTCCAGAGTCAGCAAAATATGCTTCTTCCCTGAGTTGCCATGAGCTTGAGTATACCAGAGGGCTAGAGAACAAACTCAAAATTATACTCTTTAGTCAGCTGAGCAGAGTTGCTTTGGAGCTGTGATGAGTAGTATAATGTCTAATGACCCCCTTACTCCAGCCTCCCAGTGTGTCCTCAGACCACTGATTGTACTTCATTTCTTAGGTTTGCTGTGGTGGAATTTGTTAATTGACAGGTGACATAATCCAATCAATATAGCAAGGAGTTCATTCCACTTCATTCCATTTTCCCCCTTGTTGAGTTGCAAATATTTCATAGATATATCCCAACTCATAAAATGCCATTGGTGGGAAAAGTATCTTTGGAGTTGTGTCTAGTTTCCATGTCTCTTATCTTTCCAGCCAGCATGGCAAGTTCACTGTAGCTTCTGCAGAATGAGCTGGTAATTCTCATCAGTGAATGTTCTTTGCATAATTTTTTGAATGAGGTGCCACTGTAGGTACTTTGCCAAATTCAGAAAAATCTCAACCACTTCCTTCTGAGGGTTGGCCTTCAGAATGTATGGACTGTGGTATGCTCACCGGCATCCTAGTGCTTGTTGCAATAAAAAATTATCGGATTGTTTAGTTTTATGGGTTGTGATATTTCCTCTAACCTAGAATTTAAGTTCCTGAGAAATTAAAATAGAATCAAAATTATTTAATGTCAGCAGGAAGATTTTTCCTAAAAGTTCACAAGAATATCTCCTGTCTCCTTTGGGGGAGGTGAATACTCCTCTTCTACATAACCATAACATTACATCTGGGCCCTACTGTACCTATATCTGTGCATAACTAACAATGAGTAGCAAAGCAAAAGAGGCCATAGCAAGACATAAAAATACATCTTACGTTTCACAAGCTTCTAGGAGGGAGAAGAGTTTGTAAAATTGAGCTATTGTTTAAAATTCTCTGATGGCATGACTTTTTGTTCATAAGATAGTTTCCAGTTGCCATGCTAATAACATGACACGATTAATTTTAGCAGTTATCTATTGCTTTGTAACAAATTACTTCAAAACTTAGCAGTTGAAAACAGCAAACATGGCTGGACACAGTGGCTCACGCCTGTAATCCCAGCACTTTGGGAGGCCGAGGCGGGCAGATCACGAGGTCAAGAGATCGAGACCATCCTGGCTAACACAGTGAAACCCGTCTCTACTAAAAATACAAAAAAAAAAAAAAAAAAAAAAAATTAGCCGGGTGTGGTGGCAGGCGCCTGTAGTCCCAGCTACTCGGGAGGCTGAGGCAGGAGAATGGCGTGAACCCAGGAGGCGGAGCTTGCAGTGAGCAGAGATCGCGCCACTGCACTCCAGCCTGGGCGACAGAGCGAGACTCTGTCTCAAAAAAAAAAAAAAAAAAGAAAACAGCAAACATTTATTATTTCACACATTTTCTAAGGATCGGACATTTGCAAACTGCTTAGTTGGGTGGCACTAGCTCAGGATCTCTCATGAGATGGCATTCCAACTACTGGCTGGACTGCAGTCCCCTCAAAGCTGGGTTGAGGATGCAGGATCTGCTTCCAAGTTCACTTCCATGGCTATTGGAAGAAGATCTCAATTCTTCACTGGCTGTTGACCAGAGACCTCAGTTCCTTGCTGTGATGGCCTCCATATAGGGTGCATGAGTGTTCTCAAGCAGTTAGCTTTTCCAGAAACAGTGATCCAAGAGAGAGATCAGTATAAAAGCCACAGCATTTACAACCTTATCTCAAAAGTGACACACTTTCTCTTCTGCCTTATTCTATTGCCCACACAGGCCAAACCAGGAACAGTATGGGAGAAGACTACACAGGATATGAGTACCACGGAGTAGGCATCACTGGGAGCCATCTTGGAGGCCATTTAACACATTAATGAATAAACATTGGCCAATAGCCCAGGTTACCATGTCCTCTTCTGTGACGTTAATTAAGGAAGGTTATACCACTGAATATTTTAAGATTTGACCATTAATTAATTTCATAAGTATTCATTGAATGTCCCCTATATACTGATATTTTAAGTCCTTAGGCTATATCAGGGAACAAAACAAAGATCCTCAGCCTCCTGAGTGTTACATTCTGTTTTACATTCTGCTTTTCATGCAGCAAATCTCACAGGTCAGTGGGCCCATGTTATTAGGCTAAGTACAAGGACATCAAACCATTATTTCAGACTGAGTATGCCTTGACCAGACTTAGCAGGAAACAGGGGTATCTGTTTTCTTTATCTGCCACAATAAGGATAGGGCTGTTTTGTTTTGTTCTTTTAGAAAAATGTAGCAACAATATAATCTCTCTAGTGATTGCATTCTTCTATTAGTTAACACTCTTAAATGATCACTTCTCTGTCTTTGATAGCTAAAGTGAGGAAGTAAAGTACATTACTTAAGAACTAAGATTTGGGGGTCAGATCATAGCAGATTTTAGTCATAACTCTCTTGCTTACTTCTTATTGTGTTACCTTGGGCATGTTGCTTGACTCATCTGAGCCTCAGTTTTGTCATCTCATCTCTAAAATGGTGAAAATAGTGGCACCTTTCTTGGAGATGTAACCAACAAATGACCTAAAGCATTTATTACAGGACCTGGTACATAGATACTGCTCAGTTTTATGTGCCCTTTCTTTATTCTAACCACGTCTATATACTGACTCATTACCAAAAGACTCATTACCAAAATCGCTATCAGAAATGACCTCCTAATTCAACCCAAAATATCCAAGATATTAAGAGGCCTAGTAACTTCTAAAGCAACCTCTCTCACTTGCCAGTTGTGACTGCCACTTGCATATGTACTGAGTGGGAAGAATAACTCTGGCTTCACAGCTTGTGTTAAAGTCTTGATTTGTCCTCAGGAATTTACCATTTAGATACGTAAAAACGCTTTCAATAGCCACCTGATGTTTTCCTACTCAGGCTATTCCTGTTGAATATGCTCTGCAAATAAGTCATATATCAGCAAAGGAACCTGGAAAAGAAAGACACAAGTGCCCTGGGGTTTCTGTCTCCTTCTGTCAGTCTTGGCACCTGAGCTAGGAAGCACCTGATTTTTCTTAGCCCAGTACTGACCAAGGAGCTGCTCCCTGCCACAGAAGTTCTTGCCTTCCCAAAGCTGGGCAGCCTGCAGCCCTGTTTTCAGTTCCTCTGTCATTTTCTTTCCTGGAGTGACCATTAGAGAAACTGGCAGTAAGAGGGAAGGGACACTAGTAACTGCCAGCCTCAGAAAGAATATAACAATTCAGTAGATTGGTATGTTTTGGCGAAGGGAGGCACAGTATAATTCTTGAAGACATCTGGTATTTGAAAATTTGTGCACCTCACATACCCTCATAATTTCCCTGGCCTCTACTGGGCACGAAATGTGTGGCTCATTTGGAGACACAGGCTTTTAGGAAACTCTAAAGTCTTAGTAGGTTTTGAAATCATCTTGGCTTAAGCATTTTAGGCATTTGTGAAGGTTGGATATGAAATGTATTTTTTAGCTTTGAAGATACTGAACCATCGCTGTTTTAGAGCTATCTATGCTTCCAGGTGGCTTCTGGGTACCTTGAGAGGCACCAGCGTAGAGATTTGCAAAGGTGCATGTTTCATTCTGTGGAAGCTCTGTTGGCTTCATGTGTGACCCAGATGGAACAATTTACTCCTTCCACAGGCACCATTTCAGTGAATGCAAGCAGGAACAGGACACCCAGGAACATCTGTGGAATGCAGGCCTGAAGCTGAAGGACAAGTAAAACCAGAGGGCTTGGCAAGATAATGAGCGCCAAGACACTGAGTGCTTAACTCTTAAATAAAGTGACTGTCCACGAGAGTGTGGAGGGGGCTTGGCCCCAACAGCAGAGGAGGAGTCCGACTCTCTGCTCTTCTATGTGCCATTGGATCATTTGCTCAATTCCATCTTCAAGGTGTAGCTTGAATCCCCTGTCTGGGCACCACTTTGGCCCAGTTCAGGATCCCCTCTCCCCCGACTGCTGCAATGGCATCTCCTTTCTAGTATTGTCCATACTGAGTACAGCAACAAAAGTTAACACCTTTCGACATACAATTGTTTACATCCTACCCCTGCTTAAAACTCTTGAGTAGCCTCCTGTTATACTTAGAATAAAATCCAGGCCCCTTACGCAAGCCTGTAGGTCCTGCTCATGCTGCTGCCTGCCTCGCTTTTCAAGCCACCTTTGCTTTTGCTTACTACACAGAGGCTGTGTGTGGATCATTTAATTCCCCAAACGAGCCCAGATCTTTCTCTCCAGAGGGCCTTTTATTATGTTATTTCTCCAACTCATCACCTGGCTGCCTCGCACTTAATTTTTAGATCTCAACATGAATGGTAGCCTCATTGAACATCCCCCCTAAGAAATTACTCTTCTGTTATTCTATATCTTAACCCCTTCTTTGTTTTATTTACAACATTTATTAAAATCTGCATTTTCTGTGTTTATTTATGTATTGGTTCCCATTCTAGTAGATCACTCCCTTTAGAATAGAAACTCCATTTTGTTGCCTTTTTCATTTGTGTATCTGCAGTACCCACCAGAGTGCTTGGGTATACTGGTTGCTTCTTGAATGGGCAAGCAAGTACCCTGACTTGTTTTATTACAGAAGATAGAGTATGAAGAAACAGCAGGAATAGGTGCTTCTGTTTTCCCAAACAAATTCATCCCTCTAGAATATTAAGTGGAAGGAAATTACAGGAGTATGCAACAAGTGACCCACTTACCCGGATTGAAACTCAAGGAACCAAACCAGAGATCCCTTCATTCTGTTTTTCAGAAAAGTCACAGGCTTACGTATTGCCAAGTGATGGCAAGGCTGTGTCCACATGATAGAAAAACTGCGTATCACAGTTGACTGGTGCTTTTGGCTACCTTAATGGCTTCAGTCTACCTGCCGATCTGACCATTGGGAAGAAATTAGTTGTGAAGTTGCATTATATAAAACTGAAGCTTGTGTAGTCAAGACCAGGGTTTCCCTATAGTTCCTCACAGCCAGTTCCTCTGTGTGGGGACTGGATGCACGGCCTGGCTCAGAGAGGATGGTAGGAGGCTTTGAGCCAAGTGTCCTTAGGTACAGCTAGATTGCTGTCTTCTCTGTTGGGCCTTCTGGGTACCAGGCATGATGAGACTGAGTCATGCTGACCTGTCAGAGTGGGTGAGTGAATGCTACATGAAGAGAAACCAAGAGCATTAGAACTCTTTGAATCCAGAGGCACAAAAATATAAAAGTCTGTTTGAAAAAAATAGGAGTGTGGAAACTTAGCAAGATCCTAGGACTAGTTTAAATTTTAAAGTGTGAAAGAGATAGCATTGGAATACATCAAAAGTACTTCTACTTTATACAGTAAGTGGAGATAAGCATATGGGAAAATCTAAGCCCAAGAGGTAGTAGCTTGAATGAAAATATAAGTATGAAATAAATTAGATACAATATAAATATACTTTACAGAAAACTAAAATGGATTATTTAGGGAATGTTTAGAGTTATCATTTCCAGCCTTTGAGGTTAACAAGGAGGACAACTATGTCCTTCCACAGATTATCCATTGGCACCATTTTGTCTCATTTTTTTCAACAAATACGATTCCCCACCTTCCATCTACATTAGGACCATGATTGGGAGCAGACATCGCCAAATATCCCTTGGAAGGCAAAATATGTCTGATGGAGAACTACTTCTTTAACTCTTTAGAACTAAGGAAAACAGCCCAGGTTGTTGAAATCAGATTAGGAAACTCATACTATCCATATCAGAAGCTTTCTAGTGCCTACTGTACCTAAATGGAACCTCTAGGCTTGGCACTTTGTTGTTTGGAGTGGGACAAATGTTTGGTCTTTTCAATTGTGGAATAAGAATCCAATTCCTCACTGGCGGCTGCAACACCAGCTTCCCGTTCAGATTGCTGACTTTATCTGTCCTCTGGCCTAGAGTCTGTACTGCAGGGGGCTGGGATGGAGCCGTGCCTGCCCCCGCCACTCCCATAGCTACTTCCCCTCTGGACCCATTTGAAGGAAGGCTGTTTCTGTGCCAAACATTTATACTGGGTACAAAATGAGTCTATATTATCTTCTAGACAGAATAATGGAACAGTAGTTGACTCAGGGCTAGAATTTGGGAGGCATCTTGGAAAAGGGGAAAAAAAGCTAAAATAAGCTGCCTTTTTTCCCGTTTCCCTGTGTTTTAGGTTATCTTAGCAGAAGGAGTTGAAACAAAGAGAAGGAGGTGGCAATGCCACAGTGTAAAATGCTTATTATACCTCTTAGATACGTGCAGCACTGGTCACCAACCCACAGGAAGGATGTTGTTATTGTCTGGGAGTGGGTGAGGCCTCATGAAAAATATCTGTGGTATGAGGAAATGTTAAACAAGCTGGTCTTGTTCTTATTAGGAAAGAGGGGGATATCAAGATGACTTAAAATGATTCCAAACTACCACTCAGAGTTAAAGGTGTTGTCTTTGAAATAATCCAAAAAGACCATCTGTAGCAGACCCTAGCAGGCCACAGGTTTATAAACAGCAGCTGGCTGGCCTGGCTCAGGGGGCACAGGCCAAGAGGCCACCTGTGACTCTTGTCCGCTTTTGGTATTGGTTTTCTGTCTTTAAATCACATCAGCCAGGGCTCAAGTTAGGCAAAATCTCCTCTGCAGAACTAGCCTTAGGAGACCTTAGAAAATTCCCTTTCTTGAAAAATGCTGCTTCAGTTTGCCTGAAATTTTTTCCTTTCCTTTTTTCATATCCCTGCCCTCTCCCAAGGACCCTATGGGGAGAAGAAGACAAACAAATTTAGAAAGCACACAAGGTGAATTACTGTGCTCCTACTCAAGCTATTTCAAGGGGTGTATCAGGATACTTAAATTACCTGATTCACCTGGCATCAGAACCACCTGGAGTGCTTGATAAACTGCAGATTCTAGGGTCCTATTTCAAACCTCCAAAAATCCAAATTTCTGCTGTAAAACCCTAATATCTGCATTTTTAATCAAGTATGAGGACCTTCATGAGGATGGGTATGTTTGTCTTTTTATTCACAAATGTATCCCAAAAAACTAGATCACTTCCTAAAAAACACCTTAAAAATATACGGTTCTCTGTAAATATTTATTGATGAGTGAACGAACCAAAGCCTCGTAGGATTGGTTTAGTAGGATTTGTTTTTGTTTCTTTTGCTAAATTATAGAAGAAAACAGTGACAGGAAGAGGAGTCTTTAATGGGAGAAAGGCAGACTATAAAGAGGAAGGAAAAAGTCAGTTTGAAGAATGGGGCAATTTTGGGGAGGCTAGGCGAGGTAGGGAACAAAAATGAAGACTGAATGTGACCAAGAATAAATGGTGGGATTTGGCATGGGGGGAAAGGAGTGTGTAAAAAGGGAAATGCAATGAGGCAGGGGCTAGAGCAAAGGTTCTGAAATTCTAGTGAGCCTCAGAATGGCCTAGAGAGCTTCTTACATTGCACCTTGGCCTCCACCCCAGTTCTGAGATGGTGATGAAGGATTTGCATTTCTAACAGCTGCTCAGGTGGATGCCGATGCCTCGGGATTTGTGAACCTCTTAGAGTTAGACTATTGGTCTCAGAAGTTAAATAGATCAGGTTGTGAGCCCCAGCTCTACCCGTTGCTAGTTGTGGGATCTTAGCACTCTATTTAACCTCCGCACCTCAGTTTCCTTCACATGTACAACAGGGATAATGACGATTAGATGGTTGTGAGACTTGAGTTGATGCACATAAAATATTTAGCATAGTAGCCAGCACATTCAAGCACCCACTATCTTAAAGATTATTATTTTATCTGGTGCTAACACTGCGCTTTTTGGGGAAAGTAGAAAATATATGTGTCCTCCCAGTGAAAGAGAAGATATTGCTACCTATAACTAGCATAACATTTAATCAAGAGATGGACGAGTTCAGATTCCAATACAACCAAGCTATTTATTTCTGTGTCACAATACACTTCCTAACTAACTGAAATTAGTTCCTGATAAGAAACGAAAACTATTTTTCACAACAGGTAAGTCGATGGCCTGCCTGAAGATAGACAGTGGTGATGGCTGCACAACAGTGTGAATGTGCTTAATGCCACAGATTTGTACACTTAAAAATGATTAAAATGGCAAATTTTATGTTATGAATGTTCCACCACAATAAAAAGAAAATAGTGGATAGCCTGAATATTACTTTCTGTGCTCTGCCTCATTCTTCCTATAGGGAAATTCAGTTTAGCATACTGTCAAACAACTATTGTTCAAATTAGCTTACTTAAAGAGCGACTACATTTCAAAACATACATTGTACATCTCCTGGGATGAGCTCTCGGGGCTTCCCATTGTTGGTTCAGACTCACATGAATCCGATGATATTTTAAGTTCCCTAATGTTGAATTATAATCACTTCTCACACATAAAAGCCCACCTATCTGGATTCTCATTGGGTGATTAAAGAAGAAAATGCCCTTTAGGATTTGGCCTGAGACAGCCTGTTATGGCTTTGGACTTTTCCTTTGTGAGATGACAAACTTGATTGAGAAAGGCAGGGCATTTTCTCATTCTTTTTTTTTTTTTTTTTTTTTTGAGATGGAGTCTTGCTCTGTCGCCCAGGCTGGAGTGCAGTGGCGCAATCTCAGCTCAGCT